>NC_081355.1:42162249-42762249 GCF_030684315.1 Stegostoma tigrinum
AGCGTGTGCGAGCGAGAGGGAGGGAGGGAGGGAGGGAGCGTTAGCGAGAGGGAGGGAGGGAGGGAGGGAGCGTGTGCGAGAGGGAGGGAGGGAGGGAGGGAGCGTGTGCGAGCGAGAGGGAGGGAGGGAGGGAGCGTGTGCGAGCGAGAGGGAGGGAGGGAGCGTGTGCGAGCGAGAGGGAGGGAGGGAGGGAGCGTGTGCGAGCGAGAGGGAGGGAGCGTGTGCGAGCGAGAGGGAGGGAGGGAGGGCGGGAGCGTGTGCGAGCGAGAGGGAGGGAGGGAGGGAGGGCGGGAGCGTGTGCGAGCGAGAGGGAGGGAGGGAGGGCGGGAGCGTGTGCGAGCGAGAGGGAGGGAGGGAGGGAGGGCGGGAGCGTGTGCGAGAGAGAGGGAGGGAGGGAGGGAGGGCAGGAGCGTGTGCGAGCGAGAGGGAGGGAGGGCGGGAGCGTGTGCGAGAGAGAGGGAGGGAGGGAGGGAGCGTGTGCGAGAGAGAGGGAGGGAGGGAGGGCGGGAGCGTGTGCGAGAGAGAGGGAGGGAGGGAGGGAGGGCGGGAGCGTGTGCGAGAGAGAGGGAGGGAGGGAGGGAGGGCGGGAGCGTGTGCGAGAGAGAGGGAGGGAGGGAGGGAGGGAGGGCGGGAGCGTGTGCGAGAGAGAGGGAGGGAGGGAGGGAGGGCGGGAGCGTGTGCGAGCGAGAGGGAGGGAGGGAGGGCGGGGGAGGGCGGGAGGGCGGGGGAGGGAGGGAGGGAGGGAGGGCGGGAGCGTGTGCGAGCGAGAGGGAGGGCGGGAGGGCGGGGGAGGGCGGGAGGGCGGGGGAGGGAGGGAGGGAGGGAGGGCGGGAGCGTGTGCGAGCGAGAGGGCGGGAGCGTGTGCGAGAGAGAGGGAGGGAGGGAGGGAGGGCGGGAGCGTGTGCGAGAGAGAGGGAGGGAGGGAGGGAGGGCAGGAGCGTGTGCGAGCGAGAGGGAGGGAGGGCAGGAGCGTGTGCGAGCGAGAGGGAGGGAGGGCGGGAGCGTGTGCGAGCGAGAGGGAGGGAGGGAGGGAGGGCGGGAGCGTGTGCGAGAGAGAGGGAGGGAGGGAGGGAGGGCAGGAGCGTGTGCGAGCGAGAGGGAGGGAGGGCAGGAGCGTGTGCGAGCGAGAGGGAGGGAGGGCGGGAGCGTGTGCGAGCGAGAGGGAGGGAGGGAGCGTGTGCGAGCGAGAGGGAGGGAGGGAGGGAGGGAGCGCGTGCGAGCGAGAGGGAGGGAGGGAGGGAGGGAGCGTGTGCGAGCGAGAGGGAGGGAGGGAGGGAGGGAGCGTGTGCGAGCGAGAGGGAGGGAGGGAGGGAGGGAGCGTGAGCGAGAGGGAGGGAGGGAGGGAGGGAGCGTGAGCGAGAGGGAGGGAGGGAGGGAGCGTGAGCGAGAGGGAGGGAGGGAGGGAGGGAGCGTGTGCGAGAGGGAGGGAGGGAGGGAGGGAGCGTGTGCGAGCGAGAGGGAGGGAGGGAGGGAGCGTGTGCGAGCGAGAGGGAGGGAGGGAGCGTGTGCGAGCGAGAGGGAGGGAGGGAGGGAGGGAGCGTGAGCGAGAGGGAGGGAGGGAGGGAGGGAGCGTGAGCGAGAGGGAGGGAGGGAGGGAGCGTGTGCGAGAGGGAGGGAGCGTGTGCGAGCGAGAGGGAGGGAGGGAGGGAGCGTGTGCGAGCGAGAGGGAGGGAGCGTGTGCGAGCGAGAGGGAGGGAGGGAGGGCGGGAGCGTGTGCGAGCGAGAGGGAGGGAGGGAGGGCGGGAGCGTGTGCGAGCGAGAGGGAGGGAGGGAGGGCGGGAGCGTGTGCGAGCGAGAGGGAGGGAGGGAGGGCGGGAGCGTGTGCGAGCGAGAGGGAGGGAGGGAGGGAGGGCGGCAGCGTGTGGGAGAGAGAGGGAGGGAGGGAGGGAGGGCAGGAGCGTGTGCGAGCGAGAGGGAGGGAGGGCGGGAGCGTGTGCGAGAGAGAGGGAGGGAGGGCGGGAGCGTGTGCGAGAGAGAGGGAGGGAGGGAGGGAGCGTGTGCGAGAGAGAGGGAGGGAGGGAGGGAGGGAGGGCGGGAGCGTGTGCGAGAGAGAGGGAGGGAGGGAGGGAGGGCGGGAGCATGTGCAAGAGAGAGGGAGGGAGGGAGGGAGGGCGGGAGCGTGTGCGAGAGAGAGGGAGGGAGGGAGGGAGGGAGGGCGGGAGCGTGTGCGAGAGAGAGGGAGGGAGGGAGGGAGGGAGGGCGGGAGCGTGTGCGAGAGAGAGGGAGGGAGGGAGGGAGGGCGGGAGCGTGTGCGAGCGAGAGGGAGGGAGGGAGGGAGGGCGGGAGGGCGGGGGAGGGAGGGAGGGAGGGAGGGCGGGAGCGTGTGCGAGCGAGAGGGAGGGAGGGAGGGCGGGAGCGTGTGCGAGCGAGAGGGAGGGAGGGAGGGCGGGAGCGTGTGCGAGCGAGAGGGATGGAGGGAGGGCGGGAGCGTGTGCGAGCGAGAGGGATGGAGGGAGGGCGGGAGCGTGTGCGAGCGAGAGGGAGGGAGGGAGGGCGGGAGCGTGTGCGAGCGAGAGGGAGGGAGGGAGGGCGGGAGCGTGTGCGAGCGAGAGGGAGGGAGGGAGGGCGGGAGCGTGTGCGAGCGAGAGGGAGGGCGGGAGCGTGTGCGAGCGAGAGGGAGGGCGGGAGCGTGTGCGAGCGAGAGGGAGAGAGGGAGGGAGGGCGGGAGCGTGTGCGAGCGAGAGGGAGAGAGGGAGGGAGGGCGGGAGCGTGTGCGAGCAAGAGGGAGGGAGGTAGGGAGGGCGGGAGCGTGTGCGAGCGAGAGGGAGGGAGGGAGGGTGGGAGCGTGTGCGAGCGACAGGGAGGGAGGGAGCGTGTGCGAGCGAGAGGGAGGGAGGGAGGGAGCGTGTGCGAGCAAGAGGGAGGGAGGGAGGGCGGGAGCGTGTGCGAGCGAGAGGGAGGGAGGGAGGGAGCGTGTGCGAGCGAGAGGGAGGGAGGGAGGGCGGGAGCGTGTGCGAGCGAGAGGGAGGGAGGGAGGGCGGGAGCGTGTGCGAGCGAGAGGGAGGGAGGGAGGGCGGGAGCGTGTGCGAGCGAGAGGGAGGGAGGGAGGGCGGGAGCGTGTGCGAGCGAGAGGGAGGGAGGGAGGGCGGGAGCGTGTGCGAGCGAGAGGGAGGGAGGGAGGGCGGGAGCGTGTGCGAGCGAGAGGGAGGGAGGGAGGGCGGGAGCGTGTGCGAGCGAGAGGGAGGGAGGGAGGGCGGGAGCGTGTGCGAGCGAGAGGGAGGGAGGGAGGGCGGGAGCGTGTGCGAGCGAGAGGGAGGGAGGGAGGGCGGGAGCGTGTGCGAGCGAGAGGGAGGGAGGGAGGGCGGGAGCGTGTGCGAGCGAGAGGGAGGGAGGGAGGGCGGGAGCGTGTGCGAGCGAGAGGGAGGGAGGGAGGGCGGGAGCGTGTGCGAGCGAGAGGGAGGGAGGGAGGGCGGGAGCGTGTGCGAGCGAGAGGGAGGGAGGGAGGGCGGGAGCGTGTGCGAGCGAGAGGGAGGGAGGGAGGGAGGGCAGGAGCGTGTGCGAGCGAGAGGGAGGGAGGGTAGGAGCGTGTGCGAGCGAGAGGGAGGGAGCGTGTGCGAGCGAGAGGGAGGGAGCGTGTGCGAGAGAGAGGGTGGGAGGGAGGGAGGGCGGGAGCGTGTGCGAGAGAGAGGGTGGGAGGGAGGGAGGGCGGGAGCGTGTGCGAGAGAGAGGGAGGGAGGGAGGGAGCGTGTGCGAGAGAGAGGGAGGGAGGGAGGGAGGGAGGGCCGGAGCGTGTGCGAGAGAGAGGGAGGGAGGGAGGGAGGGAGCGTGTGCGAGCGAGAGGGAGGGAGGGAGGGAGCGTGTGCGAGCGAGAGGGAGGCAGGGAGGGAGGGAGCGTGTGCGAGCGAGAGGGAGGGAGGGAGGGAGGGAGCGTGTGCGAGCGAGAGGGAGGGAGGGAGGGAGGGAGCGTGTGCGAGCGAGAGGGAGGGAGGGAGGGAGGGAGCGTGTGCGAGCGAGAGGGAGGGAGGGAGCGTGTGCGAGCGAGAGGGAGGGAGGGAGGGAGGGAGGGTGTGCGAGCGAGAGGGAGGGATGGAGCGTGTGCGAGCGAGAGGGAGGGAGGGAGGGAGGGCGGGAGCGTGTGCGAGCCAGAGGGAGGGAGGGAGGGCGGGAGCGTGTGCGAGCGAGAGGGAGGGAGGGAGGGCGGGAGCGTGTGCGAGAGCGAGGGAGGGAGGGAGGGAGGGCAGGAGCGTGTGCGAGCGAGAGGGAGGGAGGGCGGGAGCGTGTGCGAGCGAGAGGGAGGGAGGGAGGGAGGGAGTGAGGGAGCGTGTGCGAGCGAGAGGGAGGGAGGGAGGGAGGGAGCGTGTGCGAGCGAGAGTGAGGGAGGGAGGGAGGGAGGGAGCGTGTGCGAGAGGGAGGGAGGTAGGGAGGGAGGGAGGGAGCGTGTGCGAGCGAGAGGGAGGGAGGGAGGGAGTGTGTGCGAGCGAGACGGAGGGAGGGAGCGTGTGCGAGCGAGAGGGAGGGAGGGAGCGTGTGCGAGCGAGAGGGAGGGAGGGAGGGCGGGAGGGAGCGTGTGCGAGCGAGAGGGAGGGAGGGAGGGAGGGCAGGAGCGTGTGCGAGCGAGAGGGAGGGAGGGCAGGAGCGTGTGCGAGCGAGAGGGAGGGAGGGCGGGAGCGTGTGCGAGAGAGAGGGAGGGAGGGCGGGAGCGTGTGCGAGAGAGAGGGTGGGAGGGAGGGAGGGCGGGAGCGTGTGCGAGAGAGAGGGTGGGAGGGATGGAGGGCGGGAGCGTGTGCGTGAGAGAGGGAGGGAGGGAGGGCGGGAGCGTGTGCGAGAGAGAGGGAGGGAGGGAGGGCGGGAGCGTGTGCGAGAGAGAGGGAGGGAGGGAGGGAGCGTGTGCGAGAGAGAGGGAGGGAGGGAGGGAGGGCGGGAGCGTGTGCGAGAGAGAGGGAGGGAGGGAGGGAGGGCGGGAGCGTGTGCGAGCGAGAGGGAGGGAGGGAGGGCGGGAGCGTGTGCGAGCGAGAGGGAGGGAGGGAGGGCGGGAGCGTGTGCGAGCGAGAGGGAGGGAGGGATGGAGGGCGGGAGCGTGTGCGAGAGAGAGGGAGGGAGGGAGGGAGGGCGGGAGCGTGTGCGAGCGAGAGGGAGGGAGGGAGGGCGGGAGCGTGTGCGAGCGAGAGGGAGGGAGGGAGGGCGGGAGCGTGTGCGAGCGAGAGGGAGGGAGGGAGGGCGGGAGCGTGTGCGAGCGAGAGGGAGGGAGGGAGGGCGGGAGCGTGTGCGAGCGAGAGGGAGGGAGGGAGGGCGGGAGCGTGTGCGAGCGAGAGGGAGGGAGGGAGGGAGGGAGGGTGGGAGCGTGTGCGAGCGAGAGGGAGGGAGGGAGGGCGGGAGCGTGTGCGAGCGAGAGGGAGGGAGGGAGGGCGGGAGCGTGTGCGACCGAGAGGGAGGGCGGGAGCGTGTGCGACCGAGAGGGAGGGCGGGAGCGTGTGCGAGCGAGAGGGAGGGCGGGAGCGTGTGCGAGCGAGAGGGAGGGCGGGAGCGTGTGCGAGCGAGAGGGAGGGAGGGAGGTAGGGCGGGAGCGTGTGCGAGCAAGAGGGAGGGAGGGAGGTAGGGCGGGAGCGTGTGCGAGCAAGAGGGAGGGAGGGAGGTAGGGCGGGAGCGTGTGCGAGCAAGAGGGAGGGAGGGAGCGTGTGCGAGCGAGAGGGAGGGAGGGAGGGCGGGAGCGTGTGCGAGCGAGAGGGAGGGAGGGAGGGCAGGAGCGTGTGCGAGCGAGAGGGAGGGAGGGAGGGCGGGAGCGTGTGCGAGCGAGAGGGAGGGAGGGAGGGCGGGAGCGTGTGCGAGCGAGAGGGTGGGAGGGAGGGCGGGAGCGTGTGCGAGCGAGAGGGAGGGAGGGCGGGAGCGTGTGCGAGCGAGAGGGAGGGAGGGCGGGAGCGTGTGCGAGAGAGAGGGAGGGAGGGAGGGCGGGAGCGTGTGCGAGAGAGAGGGAGGGAGGGAGGGCGGGAGCGTGTGCGAGCGAGAGGGAGGGCGGGAGCGTGTGCGAGCGAGAGGGAGGGCGGGTGCGTGTGCGGGAGAGAGGGAGGTAGCGTGTGCGAGCAAGAGGGAGGGAGCGAGGGAGGGAGGGAGGGAGGGAGGGCGGGAGCGTGTGCGAGCAAGAGGGAGGGAGGGAGGGAGGGAGGGCGGGAGCGTGTGCGAGCGAGAGGGAGGGAGGGAGGGTGGGAGCGTGTGCGAGCGACAGGGAGGGAGGGAGGGCGGGAGCGTGTGCGAGCGAGAGGGAGGGAGGGAGGGCGGGAGCGTGTGCGAGCGAGAGGGAGGGAGGGAGGGCGGGAGCGTGTGCGAGCGAGAGGGAGGGAGGGAGGGCGGGAGCGTGTGCGAGCGAGAGGGAGGGAGGGAGGGCGGGAGCGTGTACGAGCGAGAGGGAGGGCGGGAGCGTGTGCGAGAGAGAGGGAGGGAGGGAGGGAGGGCGGGAGCGTGTGCGAGAGAGAGGGTGGGAGGGAGGGAGGGAGGGCGGGAGCGTGTGCGAGAGAGAGGGTGGGAGGGAGGGAGGGCGGGAGCGTGTGCGAGAGAGAGGGAGGGAGGGAGGGAGCGTGTGCGAGAGAGAGGGAGGGAGCGTGTGCGAGAGAGAGGGAGGGAGGGAGGGAGGGAGGGCGGGAGCGTGTGCGAGAGAGAGGGAGGGAGGGAGGGCGGGAGCGTGTGCGACGAGAGGGAGGGCGGGAGCGTGTGCGAGCGAGAGGGAGGGCGGGTGCGTGTGCGGGAGAGAGGGAGGTAGCGTGTGCGAGCAAGAGGGAGGGAGCGAGGGAGGGAGGGAGGGAGGGAGGGCGGGAGCGTGTGCGAGCAAGAGGGAGGGAGGGAGGGAGGGCGGGAGCGTGTGCGAGCGAGAGGGAGGGAGGGAGGGTGGGAGCGTGTGCGAGCGACAGGGAGGGAGGGAGCATGTGCGAGCGAGAGGGAGGGAGGGAGCGTGTGCGAGCGAGAGGGAGGGCGGGAGCGTGTGCGAGCGAGAGGGAGGGCGGGAGCGTGTGCGAGCAAGAGGGAGGGAGGGAGGGCGGGAGCGTGTGCGAGCGAGAGGGAGGGAGGGAGGGCGGGAGCGTGTGCGAGCGAGAGGGAGGGAGGGAGGGCGGGAGCGTGTGCGAGCGAGAGGGAGGGAGGGAGGGAGGGCGGGAGCGTGTGCGAGCGAGAGGGAGGGAGGGAGGGCGGGAGCGTGTACGAGCGAGAGGGATGGCGGGAGCGTGTGCGAGAGGGAGGGAGGGAGGGAGGGAGGGCAGGAGCGTGTGCGAGCGAGAGGGAGGGAGGGCGGGAGCGTGTGCGAGCGAGAGGGAGGGAGGGCGGGAGCGTGTGCGAGAGAGAGGGAGGGAGGGAGGGAGGGCGGGAGCGTGTGCGAGAGAGAGGGTGGGAGGGAGGGAGGGAGGGAGGGCGGGAGCGTGTGCGAGAGAGAGGGTGGGAGGGAGGGAGGGCGGGAGCGTGTGCGAGAGAGACGGAGGGAGGGAGGGAGCGTGTGCGAGAGAGAGGGAGGGAGCGTGTGCGAGAGAGAGGGAGGGAGGGAGGGAGGGCGGGAGCGTGTGCGAGAGAGAGGGAGGGAGGGAGGGAGCGTGTGCGAGAGAGAGGGAGGGAGCGTGTGCGAGAGAGAGGGAGGGAGGGAGGGAGGGAGGGCGGGAGCATGTGCGAGAGAGAGGGAGGGAGGGAGGGAGGGCGGGAGCGTGTGCGAGCGAGAGGGAGGGAGGGAGGGAGGGCGGGAGCGTGTGCGAGCGAGAGGGAGGGAGGGAGGGAGGGCGGGAGCGTGTGCGAGCGAGAGGGAGGGAGGGAGGGAGGGCGGGTGCGTGTGCGAGCGAGAGGGAGGGAGGGAGGGAGGGCGGGAGCGTGTGCGAGCGAGAGGGAGGGAGGGAGGGAGGGCGGGAGCGTGTGCGAGCGAGAGGGAGGGAGGGAGGGCGGGAGCGTGTGCGAGCGAGAGGGAGGGAGGGAGGGCGGGAGCGTGTGCGAGCGAGAGGGAGGGAGGGAGGGCGGGAGCGTGTGCGAGCGAGAGGGAGGGAGGGCGGGAGCGTGTGCGAGCGAGAGGGAGGGAGGGAGGGCGGGAGCGTGTGCGAGCGAGAGGGAGGCAGGGAGCGTGTGCGAGCGAGAGGGAGCGTGTGCGAGCGAGAGGGAGCGTGTGCGAGCGAGAGGGAGGGAGGGAGGGAGGGAGCGTGTGCGAGCGAGAGGGAGGGAGGGAGGGAGCGTGTGCGAGCGAGAGGGAGGGAGGGCGGGAGCGTGTGCTAGCGAGAGGGAGGGAGGGCGGGAGCGTGTGCGAGCGAGAGGGAGGGAGGGCAGGAGCGTGTGCGAGCGAGAGGGAGGGAGGGCGGGAGCGTGTGCGAGCGAGAGGGAGGGAGGGAGCGTGTGCGAGCGAGAGGGAGGGCGGGAGCGTGTGCCAGCGAGAGGGAGGGCGGGAGCGTGTGCCAGCGAGAGGGAGGGCGGGAGCGTGTGCGAGCGAGAGGGAGGGAGGGAGGGCGGGAGCGTGTGCGAGCGAGAGGGAGGGAGGGAGGGCGGGAGCGTGTGCGAGCGAGAGGGAGGGAGGGAGGGCGGGAGCGTGTGCGAGCGAGAGGGAGGGAGGGAGGGCGGGAGCGTGTGCGAGCGAGAGGGAGGGAGGGAGGGCGGGAGCGTGTGCGAGCGAGAGGGAGGGAGGGAGGGCGGGAGCGTGTGCGAGCGAGAGGGAGGGAGGGAGGGCGGGAGCGTGTACGAGCGAGAGGGAGGGCGGGAGCGTGTGCGAGAGGGAGGGAGGGAGGGCAGGAGCGTGTGCGAGCGAGAGGGAGGGAGGGCGGGAGCGTGTGCGAGCGAGAGGGAGGGAGGGCGGGAGCGTGTGCGAGCGAGAGGGAGGGAGGGCGGGAGCGTGTGCGAGCGAGAGGGAGGGAGGGCGGGAGCGTGTGCGAGCGAGAGGGAGGGAGGGCGGGAGCGTGTGCGAGAGAGAGGGAGGGAGGGCGGGAGCGTGTGCGAGAGAGAGGGTGGGAGGGAGGGAGGGAGGGAGGGCGGGAGCGTGTGCGAGAGAGAGGGTGGGAGGGAGGGAGGGCGGGAGCGTGTGCGAGAGAGAGGGAGGGAGGGAGGGAGCGTGTGCGAGAGAGAGGGAGGGAGGGAGGGAGCGTGTGCGAGAGAGAGGGAGGGCAGGAGGGAGGGCAGGAGGGAGGGCGGGAGCGTGTGCGAGCGAGAGGGAGGGAGGGAGGGAGGGAGGGCGGGAGCGTGTGCGAGCGAGAGGGAGGGAGGGAGGGCGGGAGCGTGTGCGAGCGAGAGGGAGGGAGGGAGGGCGGGAGCGTGTGCGAGCGAGAGGGAGGGAGGGAGGGCGGGAGCGTGTGCGAGCGAGAGGGAGGGAGGGAGGGCGGGAGCGTGTGCGAGCGAGAGGGAGGGAGGGAGGGCGGGAGCGTGTGCGAGCGAGAGGGAGGGAGGGAGGGCGGGAGCGTGTGCGAGCGAGAGGGAGGGAGGGAGCGTGTGCGAGCGAGAGGGAGCGTGTGCGAGCGAGAGGGAGCGTGTGCGAGCGAGAGGGAGGGAGGGAGGGAGGGAGCGTGTGCGAGCGAGAGGGAGGGAGGGCGGGAGCGTGTGCGAGCGAGAGGGAGGGAGGGAGGGCGGGAGCGTGTGCGAGCGAGAGGGAGGGAGGGAGGGCGGGAGCGTGTGCGAGCGAGAGGGAGGGAGGGAGGGCGGGAGCGTGTGCGAGCGAGAGGGAGGGAGGGAGGGCGGGAGCGTGTGCGAGAGAGAGGGAGGGCGGGAGCGCGTGCGAGCGAGAGGGAGGGAGGGAGCGAGCATGTGCGAGCGAGAGGGAGGGAGGGCGGGAGCATGTGCGAGCGAGAGGGAGGGAGGGCGGGAGCGTGTGCGAGCGAGAGGGAGAGAGGGAGGGAGGGCGGAAGCGTGTGCGAGCGAGAGGGAGGGAGCGTGTGCGAGCGAGAGGGAGGGAGGGCGGGAGCGTGTGCGAGCGAGAGGGAGGGAGGGCGGGAGCGTGTGCGAGAGAGAGGGAGGGAGGGCGGGAGCGTGTGCGAGAGAGAGGGAGGGAGGGCGGGAGCGTGTGCGAGAGAGAGGGAGGGAGGGAGCGTGTGCGAGCGAGAGGGAGGGAGGGAGGGAGCGTGTGCGAGCGAGAGGGAGGGAGCGTGTGCGAGCGAGAGGGAGGGAGGGAGGGAGGGAGGGAGCGTGTGCGAGCGAGAGGGAGGGAGGGAGGGAGGGAGCGTGTGCGAGCGAGAGGGAGGGAGGGAGGGAGGTTGTGCGAGCGAGAGGGAGGGAGGGAGCGTGTGCGAGCGAGAGGGAGGGAGGGAGGGAGGGAGCGTGTGCGAGCGAGAGGGAGGGAGGGAGGGAGGGAGCGTGTGCGAGCGAGAGGGAGGGAGGGAGGGCGGGAGCGTGTGCGAGCGAGAGGGCGGGAGGGAGGGCGGGAGGGAGGGAGGGAGGGCGGGAGCGTGTGCGAGAGAGAGAGAGGGAGGGAGGGAGGGCGGGAGCGTGTGCTAGAGAGGGGGTGGGAGGGAGGGAGGGCGGGAGCGTGTGCGAGAGAGAGGGTGGGAGGGAGGGAGGGCGGGAGCGTGTGCGAGAGAGAGGGAGGGAGGGAGGGAGGGAGGGCGGGAGCGTGTGCGAGAGAGAGGGAGGGAGGGAGGGAGGGCGGGAGCGTGTGCGAGCGAGAGGGAGGGAGGGAGCGTGTGCGAGCGAGCGAGAGCGAGGGCTGGAGAGTGCGCGAGCGAGCGAGAGGGAGGGCGAGAGGGAGGGCGAGAGGGAGGGCGAGAGGGAGGGCGAGAGGGAGGGCGGGAAGGAGGGCGGGAAGGAGGGCGGGAAGGAGGGCGGGAAGGAGGGCGGGAAGGAGGGCGGGAAGGAGGGCGGGAGCGTGCGCGAGCGAGCGAGAGGGAGGGCGAGAGGGAGGGCGGGAGCGTGCGCGAGCGAGAGGGAGGGCGGGAGCGTGCGCGAGCGAGAGGGGAGGGCGGGAGCGTGCGCGGGCGGGAGGGAGGGCGGGAGCGTGCGCGGGCGGGAGGGAGGGCGGGAGCATGCGCGGGCGAGAGGGAGGGCGGGAGCGTGCGCGAGCGAGAGAGAGGGCGGGAGGGAGGGCGGGACCGTGCGCGGGCGGGAGGGAGGGCGGGAGCGTGCGCGAACGAGAGGGAGGGCGGGAGCTTGCGCGAGCGAGAGGGAGGGCGGGAGCTTGCGCGAGCGAGAGGGAGGGCCGGAGTGTGCGCGAGCGAGCGAGAGGGAGGGCGGGAGCGTGCGCGAGCGAGATGGAGGGCGGGTGCGTGCGCGAGGGAGAGGGAGGGCGGGTGCGTGCGCGAGGGAGAGGGAGGGCGGGTGCGTGCGCGAGCGAGAGGGAGGTCGGGCGGGAGCGTGCGCGAGCGAGCGAGAGGGAGGGTGGGAGCGTGCGCGAGCGAGAGGGAGGGATTGAGCCTGCGCGAGCGAGAGGGAGGGAGGGAGGGAGCGTGTGCGAGCGGGAGGGAGGGAGCGTGTGCAAGCGAGAGGGAGGGAGGGTGGGAGCGTGTGCGAGCGAGAGGGAGGGAGGGAGTGTGTGCGAGCGAGAGGGAGGGAGGGAGCGAGAGGGAGGGAGGGAGGGAGCGCGAGCGAGAGGGAGGGCGGGAGCGTTCGCGGGCGAGAGGGAGGGCGGGAGCGTGCGCGGGCGGGAGGGAGGGCGGGAGCGTGCGCGGGCGGGAGGGAGGGCGGGAGCGTGCGCGGGCGAGAGGGAGGGCGGGAGCGTGCGCGGGCGAGAGGGAGGGCGGGAGCGTGCGCGAGCGAGAGGGAGGGCGGGAGCTTGCGCGAGCGAGAGGGAGGGCCGGAGCGTGCGCGAGCGAGCGAGAGGGAGGGCGGAAGCGTGCGCGAGCGAGAGGGAGGGCGGGTGCGTGCGCGAGCGAGAGGGAGGGCGGGTGCGTGCGCGAGCGAGAGGGAGGGCGGGCGGGTGCGTGCGCGAGCGAGAGGGAGGGCGGGCGGGTGCGTGCGCGAGCGAGAGGGAGGGCGGGCGGGTGCGTGCGCGAGCGAGCGAGAGGGCGGGCGGGAGGGTGCGCGAGCGAGCGGGAGGGCGGGAGGGAGGGCGGCAGCATGCGCGAGCGGGAGGGAGGGAGGGAGCGTGCGCGAGCGAGACGGAGGGAGGGAACGTGCGCGAGCGAGAGGGAGGGCGGGAGCGTGCGCGAGCGAGAGGGAGGGAGGGAGGGAGCGTGTGCGAGCGGGAGGGAGGGAGGGAGCGTGTGCGAGCGAGAGGGAGGGCGGGAGCGTGTGCCAGCGAGAGGGAGGGCGGGAGCGTGTGCCAGCGAGAGGGAGGGCGGGAGCGTGTGCGAGCGAGAGGGAGGGAGGGAGGGCGGGAGCGTGTGCGAGCGAGAGGGAGGGAGGGAGGGCGGGAGCGTGTGCGAGCGAGAGGGAGGGAGGGAGGGCGGGAGCGTGTGCGAGCGAGAGGGAGGGAGGGAGGGCGGGAGCGTGTGCGAGCGAGAGGGAGGGAGGGAGGGCGGGAGCGTGTGCGAGCGAGAGGGAGGGAGGGCGGGAGCGTGTGCGAGCGAGAGGGAGGGAGGGCGGGAGCGTGTGCGAGAGGGAGGGAGGGAGGGCAGGAGCGTGTGCGAGCGAGAGGGAGGGAGGGCGGGAGCGTGTGCGAGCGAGAGGGAGGGAGGGCGGGAGCGTGTGCGAGCGAGAGGGAGGGAGGGCGGGAGCGTGTGCGAGAGAGAGGGAGGGAGGGCGGGAGCGTGTGCGAGAGAGAGGGTGGGAGGGAGGGAGGGAGGGAGGGCGGGAGCGTGTGCGAGAGAGAGGGTGGGAGGGAGGGAGGGCGGGAGCGTGTGCGAGAGAGAGGGAGGGAGGGAGGGAGCGTGTGCGAGAGAGAGGGAGGGAGGGAGGGAGGGAGGGAGGGCGGGAGCGTGTGCGAGAGAGAGGGAGGGCGGGAGGGAGGGCGGGAGCGTGTGCGTGCGAGAGGGAGGGCGGGAGCGTGTGCGAGCGAGAGGGAGGGAGGGAGGGAGGGAGGGGCGGGAGCGTGTGCGAGCGAGAGGGAGGGAGGGAGGGCGGGAGCGTGTGCGAGCGAGAGGGAGGGAGGGAGGGCGGGAGCGTGTGCGAGCGAGAGGGAGGGAGGGAGGGCGGGAGCGTGTGCGAGCGAGAGGGAGGGAGGGAGGGCGGGAGCGTGTGCGAGCGAGAGGGAGGGAGGGAGGGCGGGAGCGTGTGCGAGCGAGAGGGAGGGAGGGAGGGCGGGAGCGTGTGCGAGCGAGAGGGAGGGCGGGAGCGTGTGCGAGCGAGAGGGAGGGAGGGAGCGTGTGCGAGCGAGAGGGAGCGTGTGCGAGCGAGAGGGAGGGAGGGAGGGAGGGAGCGTGTGCGAGCGAGAGGGAGGGAGGGAGGGAGCGTGTGCGAGCGAGAGGGAGGGAGGGCGGGAGCGTGTGCGAGCGAGAGGGAGGGAGGGAGGGCGGGAGCGTGTGCGAGCGAGAGGGAGGGAGGGAGGGCGGGAGCGTGTGCGAGCGAGAGGGAGGGAGGGAGGGCGGGGAGCGTGTGCGAGCGAGAGGGAGGGAGGGAGGGCGGGAGCGTGTGCGAGAGAGAGGGAGGGATGGAGGGAGGGCGGGAGCGTGTGCGAGAGAGAGGGAGGGCGGGAGCGCGTGCGAGCGAGAGGGAGGGAGGGAGCGAGCATGTGCGAGCGAGAGGGAGGGAGGGAGCGAGCATGTGCGAGCGAGAGGGAGGGAGGGAGCGAGCATGTGCGAGCGAGAGGGAGGGAGGGCGGGAGCATGTGCGAGCGAGAGGGAGGGAGGGCGGGAGCGTGTGCGAGCGAGAGGGAGAGAGGGAGGGAGGGCGGAAGCGTGTGCGAGCGAGAGGGAGGGAGGGAGGGAGCGTGTGCGAGCGAGAGGGAGGGAGGGCGGGGAGCGTGTGCGAGCGAGAGGGAGGGAGGGCGGGAGCGTGTGCGAGAAAGAGGGAGGGAGGGAGGGAGGGCGGGAGCGTGTGCGAGAGAGAGGGAGGGAGGGCGGGAGCGTGTGCGAGAGAGAGGGAGGGAGGGCGGGAGCGTGTGCGAGCGAGAGGGAGGGAGGGAGCGTGTGCGAGCGAGAGGGAGGGAGGGAGGGAGCGTGTGCGAGCGAGAGGGAGGGAGCGTGTGCGAGCGAGAGGGAGGGAGGGAGGGAGGGAGCGTGTGCGAGCGAGAGGGAGGGAGGGAGGGAGGGAGCGTGTGCGAGCGAGAGGGAGGGAGGGAGGGAGGGAGGTTGTGCGAGCGAGAGGGAGGGAGGGAGCGTGTGCGAGCGAGAGGGAGGGAGGGAGGGAGGGAGCGTGTGCGAGCGAGAGGGAGGGAGGGAGGGAGGGAGCGTGTGCGAGCGAGAGGGAGGGAGGGAGGGAGGGAGCGTGTGCGAGCGAGAGGGAGGGAGGGAGGGCGGGAGGGAGGGAGGGAGGGCGGGAGCGTGTGCGAGAGAGAGAGAGGGAGGGAGGGAGGGAGGGCGGGAGCGTGTGCTAGAGAGGGGGTGGGAGGGAGGGAGGGCGGGAGCGTGTGCGAGAGAGAGGGTGGGAGGGAGGGAGGGCGGGAGCGTGTGCGAGAGAGAGGGAGGGAGGGAGGGAGGGAGGGCGGGGAGCGTGTGCGAGAGAGAGGGAGGGAGGGAGGGAGGGCGGGAGCGTGTGCGAGCGAGAGGGAGGGAGGGAGCGTGTGCGAGCGAGCGAGAGCGAGGGCTGGAGAATGCGCGAGCGAGCGAGAGGGAGGGCGAGAGGGAGGGCGAGAGGGAGGGCGAGAGGGAGGGCGGGAAGGAGGGCGGGAAGGAGGGCGGGAAGGAGGGCGGGAGCGTGCGCGAGCGGGCGAGAGGGAGGGCGGGAGCGTGCGCGAGCGAGAGGGAGGGCGGGGAGCGTGCGCGAGCGAGAGGGAGGGCGGGAGCGTGCGCGAGCGAGAGGGAGGGCGGGAGCGTGCGCGGGCGGGAGGGAGGGCGGGAGCGTGCGCGGGCGGGAGGGAGGGCGGGAGCATGCGCGGGCGAGAGGGAGGGCGGGGAGCGTGCGCGAGCGAGAGAGAGGGCGGGAGGGAGGGCGGGACCGTGCGCGGGCGGGAGGGAGGGCGGGAGCGTGCGCGGGCGAGAGGGAGGGCGGGAGGGAGGGCGGGAGCGTGCGCGAACGAGAGGGAGGGCGGGAGCTTGCGCGAGCGAGAGGGAGGGCCGGAGTGTGCGCGAGCGAGCGAGAGGGAGGGCGGGAGCGTGCGCGAGCGAGATGGAGGGCGGGTGCGTGCGCGAGGGAGAGGGAGGGCGGGTGCGTGCGCGAGGGAGAGGGAGGGCGGGTGCGTGCGCGAGCGAGAGGGAGGTCGGGCGGGAGCGTGCGCGAGCGAGCGAGAGGGAGGGCGGGAGCGTGCGCGAGCGAGAGGGAGGGATTGAGCCTGCGCGAGCGAGAGGGAGGGAGGGAGCCTGCGCGAGCGAGAGGGAGGGAGGGAGGGAGCGTGTGCGAGCGGGAGGGAGGGAGCGTGTGCAAGCGAGAGGGAGGGAGGGTGGGAGCGTGTGCGAGCGAGAGGGAGGGAGGGAGTGTGTGCGAGCGAGAGGGAGGGAGGGAGCGAGAGGGAGGGAGGGAGGGAGCGCGAGCGAGAGGGAGGGCGGGAGCGTTCGCGGGCGAGAGGGAGGGCGGGAGCGTGCGCGGGCGGGAGGGAGGGCGGGAGCGTGCGCGGGCGAGAGGGAGGGCGGGAGCGTGCGCGGGCGAGAGGGAGGGCGGGAGCGTGCGCGAGCGAGAGGGAGGGCGGGAGCTTGCGCGAGCGAGAGGGAGGGCCGGAGCGTGCGCGAGCGAGCGAGAGGGAGGGCGGAAGCGTGCGCGAGCGAGAGGGAGGGCGGGTGCGTGCGCGAGCGAGAGGGAGGGCGGGTGCGTGCGCGAGCGAGAGGGAGGGCGGGCGGGTGCGTGCGCGAGCGAGCGAGAGGGCGGGCGGGAGGGTGCGCGAGCGAGCGGGAGGGCGGCAGCATGCGCGAGCGGGAGGGAGGGAGGGAGCGTGCGCGAGCGAGACGGAGGGAGGGAGCGTGCGCGAGCGAGAGGGAGGGCGGGAGCGTGCGCGAGCGAGAGGGAGGGAGGGAGGGAGCGTGTGCGAGCGGGAGGGAGGGAGGGAGCGTGTGCGAGCGAGAGGGAGGGAGGGAGAGTGTGAGAGAGAGAGGGAGGGAGGGAGGGCGGCAGCATGCGCGAGCGAGAGGGAGGGAGGGCGGGAGCGTGCGCGAGCGAGATGGAGGGCGGGAGCGTGCGCGAGCGAGAGGGAGGGCGGGAGCCTGCGCGAGCGAGAGGGAGGGAGGGAGCCTGCGCGAGCGAGAGGGAGGGAGGGAGGGAGCGTGTGCGAGCGGGAGGGAGGGAGCGTGTGCGAGCGAGAGGGAGGGAGGGAGTGTGTGCGAGCGAGAGGGAGGGCGGGAGCGAGAGGGAGGGAGGGAGGGAGCCCGAGCAAGAGGGAGGGCGGGAGCGTGCGCGATCGAGAGGGAGGGCGGGAGCGTGCGCGGGCGAGAGGGAGGGCGGGAGCGTGCGCGGGCGAGAGGGAGGGCGGGAGCGTGCGCGGGCGAGTGGGAGGGCGGGAGCTTGCGCGAGCGAGAGGGAGGGCCGGAGTGTGCGCGAGCGAGCGAGAGGGAGGGCGGGTGCGTGCGCGAGCGAGAGGGAGGGCGGGCGGGTGCGTGCGTGCGCGAGCGAGGGGGAGGGCGGGCGGGTGCGTGCGTGCGCGAGCGAGGGGGAGGGCGGGCGGGTGCGTGCGTGCGCGAGCGAGGGGGAGGGCGGGCGGGTGCGTGCGTGCGCGAGCGAGGGGGAGGGCGGGCGGGTGCGTGCGTGCGCGAGCGAGGGGGAGGGCGGGTGCGTGCGTGCGCGAGCGAGGGGGAGGGCGGGCGGGTGCGTGCGTGCGCGAGCGAGGGGGAGGGCGGGCGGGTGCGTGCGTGCGCGAGCGAGGGGGAGGGCGGGCGGGTGCGTGCGTGCGCGAGCGAGGGGGAGGGCGGGTGCGTGCGTGCGCGAGCGAGGGGGAGGGCGGGCGGGTGCGTGCGTGCGCGAGCGAGGGGGAGGGCGGGCGGGTGCGTGCGTGCGCGAGCGAGGGGGAGGGCGGGCGGGTGCGTGCGTGCGCGAGCGAGGGGGAGGGCGGGCGGGTGCGTGCGCGAGCGAGAGGGAGGGCGGGAGGGAGGGCGGCAGCGTGCGCGAGCGGGAGGGCGGGCGGGAGCGTGCGCGAGCGAGAGGGAGGGCGAGAGCGTGCGCGAGGGAGGGCGGGAGCGTGCGCGAGCGGGAGGGAGGGCGGGAGCGTGCGCGAGCGAGAGGGAGGGAGGGAGCGTGCGCGAGCGAGACGGAGGGAGGGAGCGTGCGCGAGCGAGAGGGAGGGAGGGCGGGAGCGTGCGCGAGCGAGAGGGAGGGGGGGAGGGAGGGCGGGAGCGTGCGCGAGCGAGAGGGAGGGGGGGAGGGAGGGCGGGAGCGTGCGCGAGCGAGAGGGAGGGCGGGAGCTTGCGCGAGCGAGAGGGAGGGCCGGAGCGTGCGCGAGCGAGAGGGAGGGCCGGAGCGTGCGCGAGCGAGCGAGAGGGAGGGCGGGAGCGTGCGCGAGCGAGATGGAGGGCGGGTGCGTGGGCGAGCGAGAGAGAGGGAGGGCGGCAGGGAGGGCGGGAGCGTGCGCGAGCGAGAGGGAGGGTGGGAGCGTGCGCGAGCGAGAGGGAGGGAGGGAGGGCGAGAGCGTGCGCGAGGGAGGGAGGGAGAGCGAGAGCGTGCGCGAGCGAGAGGGAGGGAGGGAGGGCGAGAGCGTGCGCGAGCGAGAGGGAGGGAGGGAGGGGCGAGAGCGTGCGCGAGCGAGAGGGAGGGAGGGAGGGCGGGAGCGTGCGCGAGCGAGAGGGAGGGAGGGAGGGCGGGAGCGTGCGCGAGCGAGAGGGAGGGAGGGAGGGCGGGCGGGAGCGTGTGCGAGCGAGAGGGAGGGAGGGAGGGAGGGCGGGAGCGTGTGCGAGCGAGAGGGAGGGAGGGAGGGAGGGCGGGGGCGTGCGCGGGCGAGAGGGAGGGCGGGAGCGTGCGCGGGCGAGAGGGAGGGCGGGAGCGTGCGCGTGCGAGAGGGAGGGGGGGAGCGTGCGCGAGCGAGAGGGAGGGCGGGAGCGAGGGCGAGCGAGAGGGAGGCCGGGAGCGTGGCTGAGCGAGAGGGAGGGAGGGAGGGAGCGTGTGCGAGCGGGAGGGAGGGAGCGTGTGCGAGAGCGTGTGCGAGCGAGAGGGAGGGACGGAGAGTGTGAGAGAGAGAGGGAGGGCGGCAGCGTGCGCGAGCGAGAGGGAGGGCGGGCGGGTGCAGTGCGCGAGCGAGCGAGAGGGCGGGCGGGAGGGTGCGCGAGCGAGCGAGAGGGCGGGCGGGAGGGCGGCAGCATGCGCGAGCGGGAGGGAGGGAGGGAGCGTGCGCGAGCGAGACGGAGGGAGGGAGCGTGCGCGAGCGAGAGGGAGGGCGGGAGCGGGTGCGCGAGCGAGAGGGAGGGAGGGAGGGAGCGTGTGCGAGCGGGAGGGAGGGAGGGAGCGTGTGCGAGCGAGAGGGAGGGAGGGAGAGTGTGAGAGAGAGAGGGAGGGAGGGAGGGCGGCAGCATGCGCGAGCGAGAGGGAGGGAGGGCGGGAGCGTGCGCGAGCGAGATGGAGGGCGGGAGCGTGCGCGAGCGAGAGGGAGGGCGGGAGCCTGCGCGAGCGAGAGGGAGGGAGGGAGCCTGCGCGAGCGAGAGGGAGGGAGGGAGGGAGCGTGTGCGAGCGGGAGGGAGGGAGCCTGCGCGAGCGAGAGGGAGGGAGGGAGCCTGCGCGAGCGAGAGGGAGGGAGGGAGGGAGCGTGTGCGAGCGAGAGGGAGGGAGGGAGCGTGTGCGAGCGAGAGGGAGGGCGGGAGCGAGAGGGAGGGAGGGAGGGAGCCCGAGCAAGAGGGAGGGCGGGAGCGTGCGCGGGCGAGAGGGAGGGCGGGGAGCGCGCGCGTGCGCGGGCGAGAGGGAGGGCGGGAGCGCGCGCGGGCGCGGGCGAGAGGGAGGGCGGGAGCGCGCGCGGGCGCGGGCGAGAGGGAGGGCGGGAGCGCGCGCGGGCGCGGGCGAGAGGGAGGGCGGGAGCGCGCGCGGGCGCGGGCGAGAGGGAGGGCGGGAGCGCGCGCGGGCGCGGGCGAGAGGGAGGGCGGGAGCGCGCGCGGGCGCGGGCGAGAGGGAGGGCGGGAGCGCGCGCGGGCGCGGGCGAGAGGGAGGGCGGGAGCGCGCGCGGGCGCGGGCGAGAGGGAGGGCGGGAGCGCGCGCGGGCGCGGGCGAGAGGGAGGGCGGGAGCGGCGCGGGGCGCGGGCGAGAGGGAGGGCGGGGAGCGCGCGCGGGCGCGGGCGAGAGGGAGGGCGGGAGCGCGCGCGGGCGCGGGCGAGAGGGAGGGGGCGCGCGCGAGCGAGAGGGAGGGAGGGAGGGGGCGCGCGGGAGCGCGCGAGAGGGAGGGCGGGAGCGCGCGCGGGCGCGGGCGAGAGGGAGGGCGGGAGCGCGCGCGGGAGGGCGGGAGCGCGCGCGGGCGAGAGGGAGGGCGGGAGCGCGCGCGGGCGAGAGGGAGGGCGGGAGCGCGCGCGGGCGAGAGGGAGGGCGGGAGCGCGAGAGGGAGGGCGGGAGCGCCCGCGGGCGAGAGGGAGGGCGGGATCGGGCGCGCGGGATCGGGCGCGCGCCCGGGCGGGATCGGGCGCGCGGGATCGGGCGCGCGCCCGGGCGGGATCGGGCGCGCGGGATCGGGCGCGCGCCCGGGCGGGATCGGGCGCGCGGGATCGGGCGCGCGCCCGGGCGGGATCGGGCGCGCGGGATCGGGCGCGCGCCCGGGCGGGATCGGGCGCGCGGGATCGGGCGCGCGCCCGGGCGGGATCGGGCGCGCGGGATCGGGCGCGCGCCCGGGCGGGATCGGGCGCGCGGGATCGGGCGCGCGCCCGGGCGGGATCGGGCGGGCGGGATCGGGCGCGCGCCCGGGCGGGATCGGGCGGGCGGGATCGGGCGCGCGCCCGGGCGGGATCGGGCGGGCGGGATCGGGCGCGCGCCCGGGCGGGCGGGATCGGGCGCGCGCCCGGGCGGGCGGGATCGGGCGGGCGGGATCGGGCGCGCGCCCGGGCGGGATCGGGCGGGCGGGATCGGGCGCGCGCCCGGGCGGGATCGGGCGCGCGGGATCGGGCGCGCGCCCGGGCGGGATCGGGCGCGCGGGATCGGGCGCGCGCCCGGGCGGGATCGGGCGCGCGGGATCGGGCGCGCGCCCGGGCGGGATCGGGCGGGCGGGATCGGGCGCGCGCCCGAGCGGGAGGGCGGGCGGGATCGGGCGCGCGCCCGAGCGGGAGGGAGGGAGGCGGCGCGCGCGGGCGGGAGGGAGGGAGCGAGCGCATGCGAGCGGGAGGGAGGGGAGGGAGGGAGGGAGGGAGGGAGGGAGGGAGCGCGTGCGAGCGAGAGGGAGGGAGGGAGGGAGCGCGTGCGAGCGAGAGGGAGGGAGGGAGCGCGTGCGAGCGAGAGGGAGGGAGGGAGCGCGTGCGAGCGAGAGGGAGGGAGGGAGCGCGTGCGAGCGAGAGGGAGGGAGGGAGCGCGTGCGAGCGAGAGGGAGGGAGGGAGCGCGTGCGAGCGAGAGGGAGGGAGGGAGGGAGGGAGGGAGCGCGTGCGAGCGAGAGGGAGGGAGGGAGCGCGTGCGAGCGAGAGGAAGGAGGGAAGGAGCGCGTGCGAGCGAGAGGAAGGAAGGGAGGGAGGGAGGGAGCGCGTGCGAGCGAGATGGATCGAGGGAGGGAGCGTGTGTGTGTGAGGGATCGAGGGAGGGAGCGTGTATGCGTGTGTGTGCTATGTGTGAGAGGGAGTGTGTGTGTGGTGAGACGGAGAGAGAGTGTGAGTCTATGTGAAAGAGTGATAGTGAGAGACAGAATTTGACAGATTGTGAGAGAGTGTGTGCGAGCGTGGGCATGATATACTGTGAGTGAAAGCGAGAAAGATGTTGAGAGAGTGTCAGTGTGAGTGAGTGAAAGAGTGTGAACATGAGTGAGATAGTGCCACAGTGTGTGAGAGAGTCAGAGAGTGTGAGAGACTGTGAGAGATAGTAACTGAGAGAGTTGAAAGTGTCTGTGAGAGAGTGAGAGCAAATGGGCATGATTGTGTGAGAGAGAGTGTGAATTTGAGAGAGAGTGGGAGACATAGTGAGTGTGATAGAACAACAAGAACAAAGAAAGAACAAAGAAAATTACAGCACAGGAACAGGCCCTTTGGCCCTCCAAGCCTGCGCTGACCCAGATCCTCTATCTAAACCTATCACCTCTTTTCCAATGATCTGTATGTCTCTGCTCCCTGCCCATTCATCTATCTGTCTAGATACATCTTAAACGATCCTATTGTGCCTACCTCTACCACCTCCGCTGTTAATGCGTTTCAGGCACCCACCACCCTCTGCGTAACAACTTTCCACATGTATCTCCCTTAAACTTTTCTCCTCTCCCCTTGAAATCATGATCCCTCGTAATTGAGTCCCCCACTCTGGGAAAAAGCTTCTTGCTATCCACCCTGTCTATACCTCTCATGATTTTGTGGACCTCAATCAGGTACACCCTCAACCTCCGTCTTTCTACTGTAAATAATCCTAATCTACTCAACCTGTCTTCATAGCTAGCGCACTCCATACCAGGCAACATCCTGACGAACCTCCTCTGCACCCTCTCCGAAGCATCCACATCCTTTTGGTAATGTGGCGACCAGAACTGTATGCAGTATTCCAAATATGTTCGAACCAAAGTCCTATACGACGGTAACATGAACTGCCAACTCTTGTACTCAATACCCCGTCCGATGTATGCCTTCTTGACTACTCTATCCATCTGTGTTGCCACCTTCAGGGTATAATGGGCCTGAACACCCAGATATCTCTGTGCATCAACATTCACTCTCACGCGACACTCTCTCATAATCTCTCTCACTCATCTCTCTCTCACATTCTCTCAAATCTTCTGACACATTATCACTCTATCACATACTCACTCTCTCTCAAATTCTCTCACAATCACTCATTCTCACTCTCTCACCTCAGTCTTTCACAGTCTCTGACTCTCTCATACTCTCTGTTGAACTCTCCCATTCACTCTCGCACTCTCTCAATCTCTCTCACTGTCTATCATACTCACACTCTCTCCCACACTAACAAGCTCACTCTCTTACACTCTCATAATCTCACTCACTCTCTATCACACTCACCCGCTCTCTGAATTTCTCATACTGGCTGAAATTCTCACAGATTATCACTATAACTCTCTCACACACACACCCTCACCCTCAGAATTTGCACGCTCTTGCTGGTGACACTCGGTGCTGAGAGATTTTGGGCCTTATTGTTATAGTATAAGGCCTGCCCTGCTACAAGAACCAAATTTAATCAGTTTACTTAATGAGCTTAATTAGGTTAAGTAGCTACTAAAAGAACTTGTTTAAAAACTTTCCTTAGGCCTAAAGGAAAGAAAATACAGCCCTTAAATATCTACCTTTCCCTTATCCACAGTTTTAGATTTTAAGAATGTAAAACATTAAGACTTATACTCTTAAAATTTCCACACTTAGCTCAACTACCAGAGTTTCCACTCTTTTGCCAGTCACCCTCTGTGCTGGTGGACCTACTTTGATGTCAGATGCATTTGATGGGAGAACAGCTTAGGACCTTGAAGGAATAAGACTGCAATCTGGGCCTTCCTCATAGACACGGTCTCTGTAACAAATCAATCAGTGGAGGAGGCTTAGTTAAGATGACAGCCTCTTCCCATTAGACCAGCAAATGATTTCTCTCAAAATCAGGCTAAACAGGTCCTGTAAATCACCCAGAAGGAAGCTTAAGGCAGCCGTCTACTTCATTGTGAGCAACAGAACAGAATGAGCAATGAGCAGAATTAATTGCTGACAACACTTTCAAGTGGCATTTAGCAATAATCTGCACATTGATGCTTGATTTGGGTTCCAACAGAGCCACTTGCAATCACCTCCCTCCTATAATGGCATTCAAGAACTGTTCTATATAATCTAGTCCATGACACAACCAATATTTTATACAGCTCCAGCATCACCTTCTTCCTCTGCAACTCTGTGCCTCATCTAATAATGGCAGTACTATAAAGGCCTCTTCCTGTTCTGAAACCTTAAGGGACTGGTGGACAGGCACACTGAGCCTCACTGTTTCCCAGGTTCCCCCTGTTCATCATACCTTCACTTGCCATCTTTGTCCTGTCCAAGTGCATCAGCTCACAAATTATCTGCATTGAATTCCATTTGCCAATGACCATAATTGCCTCACATTCCACATTAGGTATGGAGAAGGAGAGGATTAGGCAAAATGGAAGGATATTTAATTGGGGAAGAGGAAACTATGATGTGATTAGACATGAGTTAGGAAGCATGGACTGGGAGCAATTGTTCCATGGTAAAGGCACTATAGACATGTGGAGACTGTTTAAGGCGAGTGATGAATAAATATGTCCCTCTGAGACAGGCAAGAAGGGGTAAGATAAAGGAACCTTGGATGACGAGAGCGGTGGAGCTTCTCATCAAAAGGAAGAAGGTAGCTTACATAAGGTGGAGGAAGCTAGGGTCAAGCTCAGCTCTAGAGGATTACAGGCAGGTGAGGAAAGAGCTCAAAAATGGTCTGAGGAGAGCCAGGAGGGGGCACGAGAAAGGCTTGGCAGAACGGATTAGGGAGAACACAAAGGCATTTTACACTTATGTGAGGAATAAGAGAATGGTCAAAGAAAGAGTAAGGCCAATCAGAGATAGCATAGGGAACTTGTGTGTGGAGTCTGAGGAGGTAGGGGAAGCCCTAAATGAGTGTTTTGCTTCTGTCTTTATGAAAGAAACAAACTTTGTAGTGAATGAAACCTTTGCAGAGCAGGTGTGCATGCTGGAATGGATAGAGATAGAGGAAGCTAATTGAGGTATACAAGATAATGAGAGGCATAGATAGAGTTGATAGCCAGAGACTATTTCCCAGGGCAGAAATGGCTAGCACGAGGGGTCATAGTTTTAAGCTGGTTGGAGGAAAGTATAGAGGGGATGTCAGAGGTGGGTTCTTTACACAGAGAGTTGAGAGAGCATGGAATGCGTTGCCAGCAGCAGTTGTGGAAGCAAGGTCATTGGGGACATTTGAGAGACTGCTGGACATGCATATGGTCACTGAAATTTGAGGGTGCATACATGAGGATCAATGGTTGGCACAAAATCGTGGGCTGAAGGGCCTGTTCTGTGCTGTGCTTTACTGTTCTATGTTCTATGTTCCATGACCAGTCATCCGCCTATCCTCCTAGTTCCCCCCTACGAAATTTTCACATTATCCACAAATGTACTGATTAACCCTCCTACATCCAAGCTGAAATAATTTATATATAAACACAAGGAGCAAGAGCCTCAACACTGATCCCAGTAGAACCCCACTGTATACAGGCCTCCAGATACAAAAACACCGACCATCACTCTTTGCTTCCTGCCGTTCAGCCAATTTAAAATCCAATTAATCAAATTCCCCTTGGATTCATGAGGTCTTACCTTCACTGTCAGTATCCCATGCATGACTTTATAAAAAGCATTGGTGAAGTCAAAGTAGACTATGTCAAATGCAGTCCTGGTGACTGCAAGATAAAAAGCTTGGATATGATTTTTCCTTTTTTTTCCATTCTAATACACACAGCATTTGTCACATACTCTCAGAAGTGACGCGGTGCAGAAAGAAGCTAATCCAACTATTGTTCCTGCAGCAGCTCTTCAGACAAACAATGTTACCTTGAGCCAATCTCCTGCTTTTTCCAAATACCCTTGCACATTATTTCTATTAAATTAAAGTATCTTGAATGTCTCAATTGAACCTGACTCCACCATATTTCTAGGCAGTGTATTGCACATCCTACCTACTTGTTATATGAAAAATTCATTTTCTAGCTTCTTTTCATCACCCTGCTTCTTTTGCACATCATTTTAAACCTATGCCCTCTCATTCTTTTCCTAATAGAAGTGGGAACAACTTCACCCCACCTACTCCATCCAGCCTGTTTGTGTTTATGGAAACCTCTGTCAAATCTCCTGTTCTTTTCTCCAAAGAAAACAGTCCCAACTTCTATAATCTCTCCTCATAATTAAAGTTCCTCATTCCTGAAATCAATCACCTTCAGGTTCTTTCCAATGCATTTACATCTTTCTTATAATGTGGCACCCACAACTGTACACAATCATTCAGCCGAGATCTAACAAGCATCTTTCGTAAATTCAACATTATCTCCTGGCTCCTGTACTCTATGCCCCCACTAATAAATATCAGAAAGCGCAAGGATCCCATGGAGAACTCCAATAACCCTAATCTTCCTCCAAATTGAAAAATCTATTGATCATTTCCCTGTTTCCTATTAGTCAGTATATGTATACATTGGGTGTACAGGCGTACTTTATAAATCATGGTTCTATACATTACCCAAACATCCACATCTGACAGTATCTATATATCCTACACCAAGCATCAGATTTCAGATCAATTAGGCTGACTTACCTCTAGGACCGAACATGTAGTCCATAAACATATTTACATGTTTGTCTAAGGATTCCATTTGGTTCTGAAATAAACATTTAAATCATTTCAGTTTTATGTACAATATTTCAAGTCCAGCCATAAAACCTTAGCTGCTAACTTTATTTCACTTTAGCTGCACAATTCTGTTCACCTCAAATATTTTAAGACGAATAGTAAAATTCAGTTTTGTTGCCATAATCATACTGTTTCATTAATCAATTGCCTAGGATCCCTGTGAATACTTAAAATGCATACAGTCATTATTATATTATGCAATATATTCATTTGGAAACAAAGAAATATATGCAACTTAAAGCATAGCATCCTATTAAGCGGGATCCCAGGAGATAGAAGCGTCCTGTTAATTTAAGCTACAGCAGACATATGTTTAAAATTTAATAGGTGTAATTTAGTTAGAGTTCATTTAAAGATCAGATAAGCAAAAGGATGCATCAAGCCATTTCAAATGAATCTTTTTAAAAGAACCTGCATGTATGTAATTCCTTATAATGTCCTCATCATATCCAAAAATCCTAAACAATAGAGTTTATCATTCTATTGTACTATTTCATGTTCAATGTAAATACATAGTCATATGTCCAGTTAACTCCTTTATTTCAATAACTTGCTATACAGGTCCAGTACTCCAGCAAAAGCACCTGTACAGACAGATACAGCAACATAGTAGGTTAACTTACAGAACAAATAATCCAGAAAGCTGGGCTAATAAACAACAGACATGAATTCAAATCCTACCAGGGTAAAGAGGGGAAGTTGAATTCAGTTAATTTAATAGATCTGGAATAACAGACTAGTAACAGTGACCAAGAAATTGCTATTAAAAACCCATCTGATTCAGTACCATTCCATACGAAATCTGTCATCCTTACTCAATGAGATCTATATTTGACTCTATACCCCTAGCAATATGGTTGATAAAGAACTGGCCTCTGAAATGATCCAGCCAGCCTCAAAGAATCAAATGTCTATGACAAGTGCAAGTGTAACAAAACTGAACAGGCCACTCAGCACCACCCTAGGTATCAGACATAATAAAATCAAACACAGCGCAAGTAATTTTACTAATTAATTACTGTTGACTAGTGCCAAAATTGAGACAGTTGCCTCACAGACAATCAAGTGACAGCTTGACATAGTTGTAATCTTCAGTATGTTCTATCATTCATTGAGATCAATGGCTAAACTGTGACATACCTCCATATTTTGTTCCACTTTTGTTCATATTCCAGTACATTTCCCACAATACCTTTAGAAAACAACCGCCTATCAATTTCAAATCAAAAGTATCAAACTTCATCTTTGCCAACCCTGGGCTTGCCTTGCCAACAAAGGTGAAGATGATTGGTAGAGGAGGAGTGTTTCTTGGAGTCTTCAACATTGATGCAGCTCCACAAAGTCTTATAGCTTCAGGTCAAACATAGGGAAGGGACCTTTACTGGATTTCCATTTACCATCTTCCCTCAGCTAATGAATCAATAAACCTCCATGCTGAGCACAACTTAGAAGAAGCACAATGGGCACAGAATGCTGTCTGGGTAATGGATGGTCATGTTCACCACCAAGAATGGCTCACTGAACACACCAATGATCAAACTGGCTGTGTCTGGCAGTTTATGGTTATATCTTTAATTTGGGTTTCATCTTCCAAGGTTTCAGAGGAATTCCCTAACTCCTCCCCAGTTTTGGATATACAGCCTCTCCAATTCGCGATCATAGATCATAGAATCCCTACAGTGTGGAAACAGGCTCTTCAGTCCACAAGTCCATACTGCTCCTCGTAGCATCCTTTCCAGACTCATCACTCATAACCCACCTAATCTGCACATTGCTGAACACTACGGGCAATTTAGCATAGCCAATCCACCTTGCTTGCACATCTTTAGACTGTGGGAAGAAACTGGAGCACCAGAGGAAACCCATGTAGGCATAAGGAGAATGTGCAAGCTCCACACATACAGTCACGCAAGGGTGGAATCGAGCCCTGGTCCCTGGTGCTGTGAGACAGCAGTGCTAACCACTGAGCCACTGTGCTACATCTGTTCTAATATTTGTCATCCCTAAGGTTCAGAGGATGCCCCACTGATCAGATAGTTGTTGAGTTCTGAAGAGGGGTCACTGAACTTGAAACATCAGCCCTGCTTTCTGTCCACAGATCTGCCAGACCTGCTGCTGGGTTTCTACAGCAATTTCTGTTTTTTGGTCAGCCAGACAAACCCAGGCATGGAGTGGTGCAGAATAAGCTCACCCTCTATTCCTGCTACCACATGGATGTTCATTTAGCCAAAGCTGTCAGTGTTTGTGATGCCAAATTATTGGGGACAAATACACACAAAGTCTGGAGAGAGTTAAAATTAGAAATCTTTATCATCGGCATGCAGGGATAGGCTGACAACTGTCAAAAAACAGTTATAGAATAGGTTTTAATCGAAATATCAATACCATTCCATTTCTAGGCCAAAAAGGTGGAAGATTTAGAAAAACCTAAAAACAGTAGATGCTGTGATCTGAAACAAAAACAAATTGCCTGAAAAATCTCAGCATAACTGGTAGCATCTGTGGTGAGAATTCAGAATTAACATTTTGGGCCCAGTGACTCTTCTTCAGAATGTTCTGATTTATTGCAACAAGGGAATGTCATAATTGACCCTGGATGGAGAATTTGGGTGACTTGGGTCAGGGGAATTGTTTGAAATTTGGGCCAAACTTAAATTCAATACAAAAACATATTCTTTACTCAGAATTTTTTCCTTAAATGACAAAACATTTCAACTTGAGTATTACAGTTTCAAGAAAATTCATCTTCTCAATACAGTGTGTTTGATTCGATACTATTATAATGGACTTAGCATTGACAAAATACTTTACAAGTCAAGGAAGGCAAGGAAGGAGCTCAAAAATGGTCTGAGGAGAGCCAGGAGGGGGCACGAGAAAGGCTTGGCAGAAGGAATCCGGGAAAACACAAAGGCATTTTACACTTACGTGAGGAATAAGAGAATGGTCAAAGAAAGAGTAGGGCCGATCAGGGATAGCATAGGGAACTTGTGTGTGGAGCCTGAGGAGGTAGGGGAAGCCCTAAATGAGTTTTTTGCTTCTGTCTTTACGAAAGAAACGAACTTTGTAGTGAATGAAACTTTTGAAGAGCAGGTGTGCATGCTGGAATGGATAGAGATAGACGAAGCTGATGTGCTGAAAATTTTGTCAAACATTAAGATTGACAAGTCGCCAGGCCCGGATCAGATTTGTCCTCGGCTGCTTTGGGAAGCGAGAAATGCAATTGCTTCGCCACTTGCGAAGATCTTTGCATCCTCGCTCTCCACTGGAGTCGTACCTGAGGACTGGAGAGAGGCAAATGTAATTCCTCTCTTCAAGAAAGGAAATAGGGAAATCCCCGGCAATTATAGACCGGTAAGTCTCACGTCTGTCGTCTGCAAGGTGTTAGAAAGGATTCTGAGGGATAAGATTTATGACCATCTGGAAGAGCATGGCTTGATCAAATACAGTCAACACGGCTTTGTGAGGGGTAGGTCATGCCTTACGAACCTTAGAGTTTTTTGAGGATGTGACTAGAAAAGTTGATGAGGGTCGAGCTGTGGATGTGGTGTATGTGGACTTCAGTAAGGCATTTGATAAGGTTCCCCATGGTAGGCTCATTCAGAAGGTCAGGAGGAATGGGATACAGGGGAACTTAGCTGCTTGGATACAGAATTGGCTGGCCAACAGAAGACAGCGAGTGGTAGTAGAAGGAAAATATTCTGCCTGGAAGTCAGTGGTGAGTGGAGTTCCACAGGGCTGTGGCCTTGGGCCTCTACTGTTTGTAATTTTTATTAATGACTTGGACGAGGGGATTGAAGGATGGGTCAGCAAGTTTGCAGACGACACAAAGGTCGGAGGTGTCGTTGACAGTGTAGAGGGCTGTTGTAGGCTGCAGCGGGACATTGACAGGATGCAGAGATGGGCTGAGAGGTGGCAGATGGAGTTCAACCTGGATAAATGCGAGGTGATGCATTTTGGAAGGTCGAATTTGAAAGCTGAGTACAGGATTAAGGATAGGATTCTTGGCAGCGTGGAGGAACAGAGGGATCTTGGTGTGCAGATACATAGATCCCTTAAAATGGCCACCCAAGTGGACAGGGTTGTTAAGAAAGCATATGGTGTTTTGGCTTTCATTAACAGGGGGATTGAGTTTAAGAGTCGTGAGATCTTGTTGCAGCTCTATAAAACTTTGGTTAGACCGCACTTGGAATACTGCGTCCAGTTCTGGGCGCCCTATTATAGGAAAGATGTGGATGCTTTGGAGAGGGTTCAGAGGAGGTTTACCAGGATGCTGCCTGGACTGGAGGGCTTATCTTATGAAGAGAGGTTGACTGAGCTCGGTCTCTTTTCATTGGAGAAAAGGAGGAGGAGGGGGGACCTAATTGAGGTATACAAGATAATGAGAGGCATAGATAGAGTTGATAGCCAGAGACTATTTCCCAGGGCGGAAATGGCTAGCACGAGGGGTCATAGTTTTAAGCTGGTTGGTGGAAAGTATAGAGGGGATGTCAGAGGCAGGTTCTTTACGCAGAGAGTTGTGAGAGCATGGAATGCGTTGCCAGCAGCAGTTGTGGAAGCAAGGTCATTGGGGTCATTTAAGAGACTGCTGGACATGTATATGGTCACAGAAATTTGAGGGTGCATACATGAGGATCAATGGTCGGCACAACATTGTGGGCTGAAGGGCCTGTTCTGTGCTGTACTGTTCTATGTTCTATGTTCTATGTTCTAAGTCAGACATACAGCCAAAGGCAAAAATATGTCAAATAGGAATTAACAAAATATTTGATTAATAGAAAGTTTTTGTTCACCATGTTTTAACCAGGTGCTACAATAAATTTTCAATACTCCTGATTTATTTTATATATTCTTTGTAACACACAATCTTACAGTTTCTACAGTTTCCAACTCTTGGATACAGTATGGCTGAAATGCCTTAAACAGTCTTATTTCCCCACTGAGCCTCTGAAGCAGCAGCCCCAACTTCTAGTGCATCCCTCAAAACATATTGCAAATGTGCCATTCTGCAACACTTGGTCAAGAACAAGTTCTTGGACCGGGAGATAAGGTCTCAGGTGGACCAAATTGTGACTTTCACCGAGTTGATGGTCCTCCAGGTGCAGTTCATGCTTTATTTGGTGTGCACCCCAGAAATCAGCCCATAAACCAGTACAAGTCAAGGCGAGTGAAATGCAGCCCTGGACTATGTATCAGCACCCAGACGCTTTAGATACAATTTACTGAGAATCTACCATAGGGATACACATAGAAGGAAGCAAGAAGGCATGTTACACACACTTGAAAGATATTCATGTGGTGTCCATACATGGACCAGGAAACAGGTAAGTTATTGTCACGGACTTTGAATTCATGCAAAACATTACTGTAAGAAAGACTTGTGCATGGGAAACCAATCTCTGCGCAGGGGCATTTGGCAAAATTTGCAAATTGACTTTACAGAATCCTAATCTAAATGTAAGGGGAATACTTACTTTCTGATGATGAAAGATCAATTCATGAGGTAGGTCAAAGAAAGTGCACTGCAGATACAGCTGCCTAGATCCTAAGAGGAAGTAGTACTATGGTCATGAGTCCCCTTGCAGATTCCAGTCAAGGGACCTATTTTACAGGCAAGATCGTGAAAACTACATGGAAATTTCTGGAAGTCAAGCAAAAAATTCACATACCCCACAACCCCTAGAGCTCAGGGATGGTACAGCATATGAATCCAAACAAAAAGACACCTAGTTCAGAGGCAATATTGATGAACAAACTGAACAATCAAACCAATCTTTTATGAACTAATGACTGTGGCTACAAGCTTCCTGAGGGTTTCAAAACAGGGATCTTTGAAAGAGGACTGATGAAAGATAAGATTACAGACTGTGTTATGGAATTATGTAAACAGCTCCAAGGTTTAGTTACAGAAGTAATGCAGCAGCAGAAATTCCTGACAAAGTTAAATAGATACCTGAGTTTAAATACTCATTCAAATATTTCCTGAAGTTGATGAGAAAGTAGCAGTGAAAGTCATCCCAGCCAAGCCAGGGTTGGTCTTCCACTAGACATGGCCTTACATGATGTTGATGACTTGCTTATGTTTAGATGTGTGGCGAAGGGGCATGGAACAAAATACTGACTTGAAATAATTCCACAGAGGCTGGTATTCCATCACCAAGTCACTCTTTAATCACACATGGAGAGTCCTTGACACTGATCCAGCTCCCTCTGAGCAAGTTCTCAGAGTGAACAGGATGTCTGACACTAAGATAATAAAATGTGAGGCTGGATGAACACAGCAGGCCAAGCAGCATCTCAGGAGCACAAAAGCTGACGTTTCGGGCCTAGACCCTTCATCAGAGGTCTGCTGTGTTCATCTAGCCTCACAGTTTATTATCTTGGAATCTCCAGCATCTGCAGTTCCCATTATCTCTAGGATGTCTGACACTCCTGCTTATATCTATCAGCCAGGTCTTCCTGATTGGATCAGATTAAAGCCCCAACCAGGCAGCTCATATTCTATGAAGTCCACCTGGCTGACCTTGTTACAATTGTGACAACCCTCCCCATTGGAGTCAAAGGACATAGGCCCCTTTTCTTTTCTGTAGCTCCTCATGGGGTGTTCTAGCACCAGGTCAGGTTCCTCCAATTCTTCCTCTGATGCAGGCTGTATGTAACACATATTAGCTCACTTTTTGTGCCCGGAGTGTCTCAGCAGAAGTTAATTCTCTTCTTTAGGCGACAAAGGTGTCAAAGCAGTGACATCTGCCATATCATCTCAGCCTCTGAGGTATCTTCAATACTTGGAGAGGGAGAACCCACAGGTTCTAGAACAGATCGAAGCGTCTGTCAAGGAAGTGAGCATGTTTTACTCCCACACTGTTTGAATTTGAAATTTCATATGGTCCACATACTTGTTCAGACCCATCACACCCACCCAACCTTTATATGTCACTGAACCTGACCTCCCACTGACCATGCCTTTGCCTTTGTAGGACCATTTCCATGGTTCCTACACTAAATGTTTTCCCCTGAAGTAAACTATTCCTTTTGCTTCGTGGAAACTGGTATTCAGAATTAACATTCTTGATGCTGTTCAACCTCCCCACCATGTCTGGGAAGATCAGATTTAACCAGGTGCCGAGTTTTCTCCCCATCAGCAATCCTGTAGTTGCATCAGTAGTGTTCCTATAATCAAATTGGAAATGGGCCAGTTTGGTAGCTCATGAAGCTATAGGCTGTTTATCAAAGCCTGCCTTCAAAGTTTGGACTGTTTTTTCCACCGGACCACTAGATGATGTGCGGTGTAGAGCTATCCTTACATGTCAGATACTATTTGACTTTAGGAACTCCTTGCTGGTAAATGATGACCCATTATCAGTGACCAAAACTTCCAGGAATCAATGTATTGCAAAAGATGCACGCAGTTTTTCTATCATTGCCCCAAGGTATGATTAATTAATTGTATACACATCCAGCTACTTTGAGTGGACATCCACAATGCCTAACATTAAGCCCAAGAAAGCACCTGCAAAGTCAATTTGTCTTTGAGTCCAGCATTTACCCGGCCATTCCCACAAGTGTGGGTTGGCTTCTGGCAGTGATATTGGCCCTTATTGGCATCCTGGTCACAGCCCGTCCAATACCACTATGTCTGCATTCAGTCCTGGCTACCAGACATAACTTCTCACCAACACCCCTTGATGACCTGGTGCAGTTCAGCCAGTCACCTTCACTCATTACAATCACTCTCATTCCACATAATTATGAATCATAGAATTCCCTACAGTGTGGAAACAGGCCCTTCAGCCCAACAAGTCCACACTAACCCTCAGATCATCCATTGCACCACCCCCTCCAAAACCCACCTAACGTACAAATCCCTGAACATTACAGGCAATTTAGCACAACCACTCCATCTAGCCTGGACTGTCGGAGGAAACCCATGTGGACACAGGGGGAATGTGCAAACTCCACACAGACAGTCACCTGAGGGTGGAATGGACTCCATGGCGTTGTGAGGCAGCAGTGCTAATCATTGTGCCACCATGCCACTACATTATGTGCCATCCTCCACTGTGATCTGGTGACTCCAGTTCGAAAATGATTTCAATTCTGGTTGTGATGGCCCTTTGGCTTACCCCATCACCACCAGTTTTTTCAGTTTTGCCAGGACCATATCTTTGTGTCCAAAGTTTGATAATGTCAGCTGTTACTACAAGTGTATCCAGAAAATTTAAAACCATTATGGACTCTTCCAGTGGCAGTGCCACCGATGGTGCATCTGCCAGCGGGAGGTGGCTCAATACATCTGCATTTGCTACCTGGCCTCCCAGACTGTTCCAACTCAATTATGTGTTCTTAATATTACAGCCCACTGCTGAATTCTGCCTAAAGCTATCGGCAGCACTGCCTTGCCCTCTTTAAGTAGAGCTAGCAGAGCTTTGTGGTTCATTATTATTACAAATTTACATCTGTAAAGGCATCGGTGGAATTTGCTGACTCCAAATCTTCCTTTGCTATCTGGATGTATTTACACTCTGCATTCGCCAAAGCCCAGGATGCATATGCTATTGAGCTTTCCTTTCCAATGGGCCACCTATGAGCTAATACTACACTGATGCTGTATGGGGAATCATTGCCTGACAATGCCAGATGTCACTTGGGATAACACTTGAGAGGATTGTGGCTATTTCTTTATTTCCCTGAAATCAATGGCTTGGCTACAAAGCCATCTCCAAGGCTGATTTTTTTTAAGAATTGATGCAAAGGTGCCAGGAAGAAGGCCAGGTTATGTATGAACTTTCCTTAATAATTCACCAGCTTAAGGAAAGCCCTAAGTTCCTGTACAGGCATGGGAGCTGGTGGGCCTTTGATTGCTCTCACTTGACCTTTCAATGTGTCTAACCTAGTCTTGTCACCCAAGTAGGTCACTTGGGGGGGGGGGGGCTGGAACACACATTTTCTCTTCCAAGACATACCCCCAACTGGGAGAAACATCTAAGGCCCATGTCCAAGTTCTCTAAGTGATCCTTATTTTTCTTCCCTATAAATTAGCACATCATCTAGATAAATGGCAACCTGGGGTAGACCTTGTAAAATGTTTTCCATTGTATGCTGAAAAAATGGCACAGGCTGATGATATCCCAAATGGCAGTCTTTTATATTGGTACAAACTCTTATGAGTATTAATTGTAGCTTACTTCTGGGAATCCTCATCTAACCACAATTGCAAGTATGCATAAATCATGTCCACCTTCATGAAGGACAGGTCTTCCCACTACCCGACAGTTTTGCATGTAAGTCCTCTATGTGAGGGATTGGGTATTTATCCAGCTGCAAAAAGCAGTTTACCATTTGTTTAAAAACACCACAAAGGCAAACTGACCCGTTGGGCTTCACAATCAGTCTGACCAATGCTGCTCATTCTGCAAACAGGACTGAGTTGATAATTACCAGCCTCCCGATTTCTGCCTCTACTGTTGCCCATAAAGCAAATAGCACTGGGCAGGCTGTGCATAATCACAGAGTTGCTTCCTGGTCAACATGCAAGGTGGCCTTGACTCCTTTGATAGTCCCTAGACTTTCGTGAAAATCTTTTGGGATCTAATTAGCCTTTTGCTAACTGAAAGATGTTGAGTCAATCCAGGATGAATCTTTCTCAAACAATTTTGTCCCATCAATCTCGGGCCCAAGCCCTTTACTACAATTGCTGGTAACTGAACCAACTGTTTCTCATAAGAGACCAGAATTGAAGTTAAATCTGTATCTGTAAAAGATTCCCCAGTACAGGTTCTCAGTCTAGCTGAGATCTTGCACAAACTTAAGTGTTGGAGTCCAGAGCAAATTTTGTTAAAGACTGTTTCTGCAATCACTGAAACGGCCCTGTTGGTATTGACTTTCATTAGAACTAGTTCACCATTTAACCAAATGTTTATTTTGACTAGTTCTGGTTTGGAGGTTGCTAAGTAATTTAACTGTGCCACACCAACAAAGAAAAGTACAGCACAGGAACAGGCGCTTTGGCCTTCCAAGCCTGCATCAATCCAGATACTCTATTTAAACCTGACACCTATTTTCTAAGGATCTTTATCCCTCTGTTCCCTGCCCAGGTATAGGTGGACTTTCCAGGGTTTGTACTGTCCTCAATATTGGCCTATAAGTCCTCTTATTCAAGTACAATGCAAGCCTGAGGTGGTAGGGGAAGCCTAAATGCGTTTTTTGCTTCTGTCTTTACGACAGAAACGAACTTTGTAGTGAATGAAACCTTTGAAGAGCAGGTGTGCATGCTGGAATGGATAGAGATAGATGAAGCTGATGTGCTGAAAATTTTGTCAAACATTAAGATTGACAAGTCGCCAGGCCCGGATCAGATTTGTCCTCGGCTGCTTTGGGAAGCGAGAAATGCAATTGCTTCGCCACTTGCGAAGATCTTTGCATCCTCGCTCTCCACTGGAGTCGTACCCGAGGACTGGAGAGAGGCAAATGTAATTCCTCTCCAAGAAAGGAAATAGGGAAATCCCCGGCAATTCTCACGTCTGTCGTCTGCAAGGTGTTCGAAAGGATTCTGAGGGATAAGATTTATGACCATCTGGAAGAGCATGGCTTGATCAAATACAGTCAACACGGCTTTGTGAGGGGTAGGTCATGCCTTACGAACCTTAGAGTTTTTTGAGGATGTGACTAGAAAAGTTGATGAGGGTCGAGCTGTGGATGTGGTGTATGTGGACTTCAGTAAGGCATTTGATAAGGTTCCCCATGGTAGGCTCATTCAGAAGGTCAGGAGGAATGGGATACAGGGGAACTTAGCTGCTTGGATACAGAATTGGCTGGCCAACAGAAGACAGCGAGTGGTAGTAGAAGGAAAATATTCTGCCTGGAAGTCAGTGGTGAGTGGAGTTCCACAGGGCTGTGGCCTTGGGCCTCTACTGTTTGTAATTTTTATTAATGACTTGGACGAGGGGATTGAAGGATGGGTCAGCAAGTTTGCAGACGACACAAAGGTCGGAGGTGTCGTTGACAGTGTAGAGGGCTGTTGTAGGCTGCAGCGGGACATTGACAGGATGCAGAGATGGGCTGAGAGGTGGCAGATGGAGTTCAACCTGGATAAATGCGAGGTGATGCATTTTGGAAGGTCGAATTTGAAAGCTGAGTACAGGATTAAGGATAGGATTCTTGGCAGCGTGGAGGAACAGAGGGATCTTGGTGTGCAGATACATAGATCCCTTAAAATGGCCACCCAAGTGGACAGGGTTGTTAAGAAAGCATATGGTGTTTTGGCTTTCATTAACAGGGGGATTGAGTTTAAGAGTCGTGAGATCTTGTTGCAGCTCTATAAAACTTTGGTTAGACCGCACTTGGAATACTGCGTCCAGTTCTGGGCGCCCTATTATAGGAAAGATGTGGATGCTTTGGAGAGGGTTCAGAGGAGGTTTACCAGGATGCTGCCTGGACTGGAGGGCTTATCTTATGAAGAGAGGTTGACTGAGCTCGGTCTCTTTTCATTGGAGAAAAGGAGGAGGAGGGGGGACCTAATTGAGGTATACAAGATAATGAGAGGCATAGATAGAGTTGATAGCCAGAGACTATTTCCCAGGGCAGAAATGGCTAGCACGAGGGGTCATAGTTTTAAGCTGGTTGGTGGAAAGTATCGAGGGGATGTCAGAGGCAGGTTCTTTACGCAGAGAGTTGTGAGAGCATGGAATGCGTTGCCAGCAGTTGTGGAAGCAAGTTCATTGGGGTCATTTAAGAGACTGTTGGACATGTATATGGTCACAGAAATTTGAGGGTGCATACATGAGGTTCAATGGTCGGCACAACATTGTGGGCTGAAGGGCCTGTTCTGTGCTGTACTGTTCTATGTTCTATGTTCTATGTTCTATGTTCTATGTTCTGTATAGATCAAGTGGGACTCTTTTACTGTCTCAGATCCACATACGAGAAACAACTACAATTATTTGCTGACATGGATCCTGAAGAAAACTTTAATCATTTTGCCAAGGCTTGGCTTTGTTTTGGGATTTTGCTGTGGGCTAACCTAAAATCTTTCTAATCAGGATATGTCCTGAATGACATTATGTAATTGCCTTCACTCAATTGATTTTCTCCAAGCTCAGTTAGACTGACAAGGGTACCCAATTCCACCAGAATACCCTGCAACTCATGCTCCAATTTGGCTTCAGTTAGTCGTGGCCTTTGCATGGTTACATCATTAATCCTATTCACACTCCTACTGAAATAATTCAACAAAGATCAGTGATTCATAGAGTGTGCTGGACACTAATCCTGTTCCCTCAAAGCCAGATCTCAAGGTGAGCAGGATGTCTGACACTCTGTTCCTGTCTGTCAGCCAGGGTCCTTGACCGGACCTGAATGACTGCTTGAATCAGGGAACTTGCGTTTTACGAAGTTCACCTGGCTAACCTGGTTACAAATGCTGCAGACTTGCATTGTACTTCAGCCAAGAAGAGGGCCAGCAGCAGATTTCTTCATTATTTAGTTTCAGCTTAATCACCAGTGTGGAATAACGTTAGCCAAGTGGACGGCAACAGTAGCAATCACCCTCCCGCTAATGAAGGCAACATTGAGGTGCACACCATACATACCAAAAAAGCACCCTTCATGGGAACTCCTGAATCTAAATAATTATATCTGAGTACAAAGGTGCAAGCACATGTTGAAATTTGCTGTCCAAGGAACATAATCATCTTAGAAATCTCTCTGAACTGTTTCCAACACACATCCCCATGTAAGGTGACCAAAGTTGTACACAGTACTGTTGGTGTAGTCAAACCAATTCCTTACATGCTTGGGGCAAGACTTTCTTAATATTGTATTCCATCCATCTTGCAATAAAGAATATTTCACTTGCCTTCCTAATTGCCAATCCTACATGCTAACTTTGAAGTTCATGAGTAAAGATATATATTCTTCCTGCCAAAGTAAACAACCTCACATATTCCCTCATACTTCAGCCATGAATTCTTTGCCCATTCATTTTGCCTATCCAGATGAACACTTTGCAGGCTCTTTGCGTTCTTGCCATAATTGCTTTCCAAACTGTCTTTAAATCATCAGGAAAATTAGCTATGAATCATTCACATCATTAAGTTGAGACCCTAACATTGGTCTCTGTGACAGTTATGAGTTGGATGTGAATTATTCAAACACTATGTCAAATTGGCACAAAGTGCTTGCAAACTCAAAGAAGTTAAATGAATATTATATAATGCTTTCTGCTGAATTTATTTTAGCATTTGAAAAATCTGAAAGAGATTCTGGTGAAACAAATCTCAAACATTTTATTTGCACCTTCTTGGAGTTAAAATACCTTTAATTATGAGTTTCAGACTCAGTCACTTTCGTTCATTGATTTTTAAACCCCACAAAACAAAAAGCTCAAATTCTGAATTAAATTTGATCTGCTGAGTCAATGCTTTGCACAAAAATATGTACTTCCAAACTCAGCTTAATTTCCATTTAAATTGTAACTCAGCTTTGTTCCTTATTGCTAATAATGATGGCTTTCCCTGAACTAATGTGTGGAGATGATACACAACGAAATGAATACCAAGAGTCACTAATGCCATCTGTACATGCATAGGTGGGAGCCATCATTATAGGCAATCTTGGCATTTGAAACATAAACTGTGGCTAGAAATGAAGTGTATCATCTCAAAACTGATCCAGTTACTCCAACTCTGTTTCCTGTTAGTTAGCCAATCCTGTAACCATCTTAAAATATATCACCATAACATTATAAACTAACTTTTGGAAATCTAAATACACTAAATCTACAGGTTCCCTTTTATACACTCTGCATGCTACATCCTAAAGGAACTCTTAACTAATTTGTCAAAAATGATTTCTCATTCACAAAACCATGAGATGCTGCCTGATTGGTTTTTTTATTCATTAACAGATGAGGGCATGGCTGCCTAGGCAGCATTTACTGCCCATCATTATTTGCCCAGAGGGAAGTTCAGAGTTAATCACATTTTTGTGGGTCTGGAGTCATATGTAGGCCAGACCAGGTAAGGATGGCAGTTTCCTTCCCTAAAGGACATCAGTTAACCAGATAAGTTTTTCCTGGCAATCAACAATGGATTCATGGCCATCATTAGACTTTAAAGTCCAGATGTTGAATTCAAATTCCACCATCTGCTATGGTTGGATTTGAACCTCTGTCCCCAGAATGTTATCTAGGTCTCCAGATTAACAGTCTAGCAATAATATCACGAGGTCGTCACCTCCGCTTTTCTAAAAATTAAGAGGGAGGAGCAGGACAAAACGATTCCAGCTTTATCCCAATGACAGATGTTATTTAACTGACCTGCAGTTTCCTGCTTTCTGTCTCCCACCTTTCTTGAATAACAATGTTAAATTTGCAGTTTTCCAATCCACTAACTTAGTTCCAGAATTCAAAAATTGTGTATTATACAGCATTGTAACTAATGTACCTACCATATCTGCAACTCATGCTTGTAAGACTCTAGAATGCACCCATAAGATCCAGGGGATTTGAAAGTCCTTAGTCCCATTTATTATCAGATTACATTTTTTCAGGTGCTTGTGATTGTTAAGTTTCTCCCTTTTGTCTCTTATTTTCAGTGATTCTTTGAACTCTTTCTACTCTGACAACAGGTACAAATTAAGAGATAATAAAGTGTAGAGCTGGATGAACACAGCAGGCCAAGCAGCACCTTAAGAGCAAAAAAGCTGACGTTTCGGACCTAGACCCTTCATCAGAAATGGGGGAGGGGGAAGAGGGTTCCGAAATAAATAGGGAGAGAGGGGGAGGTGGATCAAAGATGGATAGAGGAGAAGATGGGCGGAGAGGAGACAGATAAGTTAAAGAGGTGGGAATGGAGCCAGTAGAGGTGAGTGTAGGTAGTGAGGTAGGGAGGGGATAGGTCAGTTTGGTGAGCACAGACAGTTCAAGGGGGCAGGATGAGGTTAGTGGTTAGGGAATGGGGGTGCAGCTTGAGGGGATAAGTGAGAGGAAGAACAGGTTAGGGAGACGGGGACAATCTGGGCTAGTTTTAGGATGCAGTAGGGGGAGGGGAGATTTTGAAGCTTGTGAAATCCACATTGATACCATAGGGCGACAGGGTTCCCAAGCAGAATGAGTTACTGTTCCTGCAACCTTTGGGTGGCATCATCGTGGCACTGCAGGAGGCCCAGGATGGACATGTCGTCTAAGGAATAGGAGGGGGAGTTGAAATGGTTCGCGACTAGGAGGTGCAATTGTTTATTGCGTTTATATGTACTTATAAAGTATCACCAGCATAGATACCAGTCCTTCGTGGAAGTGCATGGGTCGGTGGAAAGCCTGAGGCCACCACAGTGCAGGCCTGTGACATTTGAGAAAGGGGTGGAGGTGAACCAGATACTGAGACCCAATCTGGTAATGAGCTTCTGAAGTCATCTGGCACGGACAGTGGAAGAGTCCATACAGACTTTGAGAGTTATGATTGATTCTTCAGAACACATAGCTTCCACTATCAACAGACTGGCAACTGTCCTGGAGGGCCAAAACCAGAACTCTGTCATTGCATAGTCGTTTTACATTCTGATTAGCACTTGTGTCTGAGCACCTGTGCCCACAACAAATGTTAAAAAGTGAATAAGTGCCTGCATTCACAGCCATGTCCTGGTTCCTCTCAGGAAATTAGGGATAGTCAAAATTAAGTTCAGAATGGAGATTGAGCAGCTGTAGTCATAATGTAGGGTTATTCCTTGGGGCTCTTGATAAAGCCTTCCCTCCACCTGTCAGCGCTGATACACATAGCCTAAAAATGATAAATTGATAGGCGAGTCACCTACCACTGTCCAGGGGACCCCACAAGGCTACTGTTTTATCTCTCTGCAGTCCAAAGCCTGTTGCACACTCAGTTCTGCTGCTGGTTGGTCTGGCTCATCCTCCCTGTCCTCAGACAGGTTGTCAGGGGATGCGGCTCATTCTATTACATCTTCATCTGTCAGAGCTATCCGTCTCTGGGACTACAGGCTTCAAGGCACAGAAGACCATGACAGTGAGAAACATAAGAATATTGCACAGAATCACTTGAACTCTGCCAGCATCAAAATCTTATTTTAAGCAGAACACACTTCTGCTTAATGATGATCTGGGAAACATGTCACTTTTATCTTGTAGTGAATCTCAGCCTCTGTCTACATGAGGTATTGGACCATCTCTTCTGCAGGCATCCCAAGTCTCCAAGAAGCCAATGCTCCAATAGTTTTGGGGAAAGTAGTACTTAGGAGCAGGATAGCAGACATACATCTGCATAAATCAACTGACAATGGTCACATACAAATTTCATAATGATGAATGAAAACATTTTCCAGTTCATAGATATCCTTGATTGTTCCAATGATACACAACCATTCTTTTAAAGACGCAGGCTAGACCAGCATTTGTTGTCCATCCTTTATTGCCCACCCTTTATCATACAACCTTAATAGCCTTTGAGAAGATTGTTGTAAGCTGCATTCCTTGAACTGTTCCAGTTCATGGGAAGCAGGTAGACCCACACTGCAGTTAGAAAGAGAGTTTCAAATATTTTAATTGAGCAATATTTAAGGAACAATAACAAACTTCCAAATCAGGATGGTGTGTGGCTTAAAGGAAAACTAGTAGCTGTCCACTGTTGCCATGTATCTGCTGCCCTTGTCCTTCTAGTTGGTAGACATTATGAGTTTGGAAGGTGTGCTGAAGGATTACTGGTGAATTACAGATGGTGACACAGCTGCTGGCACACACCTAAGGATGAACAAGGAGCAGCATGGTAGCTCAGTGGTTAGCACTGCTCCCTCATGGCGCCAGGAACCCAGATTCGATTCCACCCTCGCACGACTGTCTGTATGGAATTTGCACAATCTCCCATGTCTGAGTGGGTTTCCACCGGGTGCCCCAGTTTTCTCTCAGTCCAATGATGTGCAGGCTAGGTGAATTGCGCAGTGTTCAGGGATGTGTAGGTTAAGTGTGTTAGCCATGGGAATTGCAGACTTACAGGGAAAGGGTAGGGCGATGGTTCTCGGTGAGATGCTCTTCAGAGGATTAGTGTCGACTTGTTGGACCAAATGGCCATTTCCACACAGTAGGGATTCCATGAAGATACGATGACCCACAGCTCTGCCCTCTTCCTTTTTTGACAGCAATTGGATACGGTTTTTACTCTCCATTGTAGTGATTGAGAGTGGTGGCAGAAGACACCAAACAAAATTAGAATAATGGCAATCGAGGTGAACATGCATTCAAGTAAAAGGGAAATTTAGATGAGAACAATAACCTGATAGCTATCTCTTAGTGATTTTTGTGTCCTTGTCTTTTGTTTTAGGAGAACTGAATTTGATGATCGAGCCACTTCCTGAGGTATCAGGACCGTACGTGGAGAGATGTAACTCATAGATCTCTTCATAAGATGATAAGAGAGTCAAGAAAGTGTTCCATGATCTTGAGATACCAATGCAAATGTGCAAAATTGATTATTATCTTGGAAGTAACAAACATGAGGGAATGCATGGTAAAAATGCACTGAGGAATGGGTCTCAGACATAGCACCTACTTGACAAAATGACTATTGTGACTAGAAGAGCACAAAAACGGAGTTTAAATGATGATGTGACACTGACACATAACCGATATAGAGAAACTCACTTCAAAACAATGGACGGTAGTATCATTGAAAAACGAGGTAAAATCTAAAATAAAGAAAAAACTGTGGTTGGCTATTATGTCAAAATATTATATAAACAAAGGAATGTGGACTTTGGGGAAATTACAGTTAGCTGAGTGAAAAGGCCCATCGAATGATACACAGATACTCCATCCTGAGCGGCTATATAATAAAAGTAATCCACGGTTAAAACCAGTAATGAAATTATAATGTGTCAGCACAGTTAGTGCATGTGATAGGAAGCCAAGCTAAGACTGTGGTGATGTAAGAATGTGGAGTAATTCCTAGAAGCATGGCATTCCAACTGGAACTCCATCAACAAACATGGATTTGGAGCCCATCTACCACCCTCTGAGAAAAAGAGCAGGAAATGACATCACCAACCCAAGGAAACCTAAACAAACACCTAACTAGAAAGCGAAACATAACACCAGCGCTTCACTGATGTTGTTACCTAGAATGGTGAAGAAACATCTGAAAACGAACCTTCCAGCTCAGCGAGCAAACTTACATCGAGAACCTCAACCTGAGCTACAAAATCTTCTCAAAACTCGCTAATGTGGAGTAAGGCAACCCCTGGGAAAAAGGAAAGAAGCATAAATAGAAGGTAAAGTTTGATGAATGCACCGTAATTTTTTTACAGCTGTGTACCTACATACCATGTACATTGCAGCTCAGCAGGGGTACTTTCATATGGAGATAGAGTCATTCACAAAATTTGCAAGGAAGGAAAATATTGAAAAAGTAATCTTATGACAGATATGGATGAAAAAGGAGCTGGAAATATTTTGAGTCCATATATGATGTCATTTCACTGTTGTTGAATGAGATGATCTGCCGATAGAGCACTGGAGGATCAAAAAAAGATAAATAAAGGAGTATAAAACTGGATCTATAACGTCTAGAGACCATGGAATTTGAATATAGATGCATGTTAGAACAAGTTATGCAAATAGATTAACTAAAAAAAAGATGTGGCCAATTTAAGCAGATCATTACATTCAAAGATCAAGGGTAGAATGACAGAGAAAATAAAATCTACGAAACATGGGCGAGAAAGAGATCATAGCAAGAAGGCTCCAGGTAAGTTTCTTGCAATGACGTAAAAGTGATTGAATTTCATTCTTATCAATATAATTTGAATATTTGCAATCTAATATAATGTAGGGAACTGGTATGAAAAGTATTTGAAGTAAATACAGTAAGACCCACCCGAGAATCAAACTTCTGTTTTAAACCAACTTACAACATGCAAATAGAAGAAGCTGTAATTGCGGCTGCAAGATAAAGAGACTGTATTTGTTTGACCAAGTAGCTACTCCCAAACTTGTCAGCTTTGTCAAAGAATTATAGCATTAGGTGTAACCTTTACATTGAAGCTGATCTTAAAGACTTCATTACAATCAGTAGAAATTAACATCTTTTTTGATCTTCTGTAATTGAATTATATGGAATATAGACTGCAGAGCAGAATTAAGCAAAAACAAGCCATTGATGGTAAAGAAATTATTTGATTTAATGGGAAATTTGCCCATTACGTTAGGACCAAAACATGAGGTTTTCTGAAAGTAAATAGTGGGGGCGGAGGTGGGGGTGAACAGCTGGCAGTGGATATTCGACAGATTGACCAAAGGGATGAATGAAAATGTGGTGGCACTAGTATTATTGTTGTATATCGCCCCGCTTCAAGTGGACCATGTATGTCTCCCACTCCCACATCTCGGTGGGAATTAAGATGTCTAGCCCTAACAAAGGAGCCAGTTAAAAGAATAGTACTGTTCAATGGAGAGATATCGTATGATAACGTAAGCATGAAAATATACACATCCTGATCAATATCTCAGGCATCCAAATGCCAGAATATTGTTCAGTTTGGTTGAAAAATATGTATAACAAGTTAAACAATGTAACTGCAAACGTCACGAAAACGACCCAATTTAGAGACTATCACATTCACTGAACACAAGAGGGAGATACTGAGACAGAGGTCAATATTGGTTTTCTGTAGTCAGTTCATTTGAGATACAGGTTGTAAATGAGAATGTGCAACAGGTGAGGCAAATTATGAAAGAATTAATAGTCCCAGATGAGAAAGTTGAGGTGGAACAATAGGCCTAAATAAAAGAACAGCGATGATACAGTTGGATAGCGTGTGGCTACATCACACCCTAAGATAATCAATTACATTAAGGGGAGGCCTCCCCAGATGCTAGAAGGGAGAATTGAATTACAGGTACAGAAGTCAGGGGTATTGGAATGTGTTTAAATACAGCATGCATTGTGAAAGACTCAAGGATGGGTGTTTGGTAAACATCATGAGATTGTGGGAGATCACGGGTTGTACATTAGGCTGCCCATCACTGGCCATACAGTCACATGATTAATTTGGGTATGTATGTAGTTAATAATATGATTAGTCTGTAATCGCTAAATGTGGGGTGAAAACAAACGTATAAAAGTTATGTCTTTCCTTTATTCAGTGAAGACACTTCTCACCCCCAGAGGTTTCTTCCTGCTGATGTAATTTCAATAAACGCTTTGATGCTGGAAGTGGACTCTGGGTGTCAAGTGATTTCTTTAGTCATCCCACCTAAACAAGTAGTATTCACTTGACACCCTTCCAATGTCCTGCGGCTTCACACACAGGTTGTCCCCTTAGACTCTGATGGCCCTACTCTTTCTCTTGTTAACCACTTCCCTCAATCAATTTATGAAATTTTTTTCCCTCTTGCACTTCCTATTTTCATCTAGGGCCACACCTGAATTCATTCCTTTGAACTTGCTAAAAGCCTTGCTTTCCTTCCACATTCAGTCCTGAATAGTTCCAGATATCCAGCGTTCGCTGAACTTATTGCTGCTACATGTCCCCCAAAGGGTACTTGTTGAACCTGTACTCTCCTCAGCTCCTTTTTAAATACCTCCCACTGCTCTGCTGTAGACTAACCTGTGAGGAGCTGTCCCCAGTCAACTTTGGCCAGATCCTGCTTTATTTTAATAAAATTTACCTTCCCCCCCAATCCAAATATGTCTTTTGCAGGCCATCTTTTTCTGTGTCCAGAAAAAATTTGAACCCTACTGTGGTTGTTATCTCTAAAATGTTCCCTTACTGCCACATTGAACACTTTACCCAGCTTCTTTCTCCAGAATCAAGTCCAGCTCATTTCTCCAGATTCAGACCCAGCAACGTACAGTCCCTTCTTGGGCTTTCTATGTATTGATATAAAAAATTCTCCTGGATATATTTCAAAAATCCACCTCCTCTAAATCCTTAACTCTATTATGATCTCAGTTTATGTTGGGAAAGTTGAAATCCCCTAGTATAACTGACCAATTATTACTCTAACACACCTATGTGAACTGTCTGCGTACTTGCTTCTCTATTTCTCACTGATGCCTTAGGGGCCTCTTATAAACTCCCAGTAAAGTGGCTACCCCTTTAACATTCCTAAGTTCTACCCACAAAATGTATGTAACAAACTGGTTATGGACCACGAACATCTATTTCACAGTAGATAAACTGTGGCCTGAAAGTAGGCAGACTTCAGGAAAGTTACTAAGAGCATGAAGCCTCAATTTTCTATGGTCTTGAACAAACAAGGACTAACTTTACTATACAATGTATGAAAACTATTAAACTATACAATACATGTAGAACTTATTTCTAATACGCAGAATTAATACTAATATAAAAAACACATAGCACACAAACAGCTTATGCAATCAAGTTGGATCACAAATTTCTAAGTAATTACCTCAGATGTTATTGAGCCAGTGGGTCATCAAATCTCATTAAACTTCACAAGGGATTATAATTCTTTACTTTTGATAATCTGGCCTTGAAATACCCTCTATAAAAATGTTTCTGCAGTGTGGAAGAATGTTGCAGGTTGCAGGGAGACTTGGATAAACTGCAGAATTGGGCTGAAAGGTGGCAAATGGAGTTCAATGCGGATAAATGTTCAGTGCTTCACTTTGGGAAGAATAAAAGGAAGGCAGAATACTGGGGTCAATGGAAAGATTCTTGGTAGTATGGTTGTGCAGAGGGATCTTGGTGTCCATGTACATAGATCCCTGAAAGTTGCCACCCAGGTTGATAGCACTGTTAAGAAGTGTTAGGTTTGATTGGTAGAGGGATCGAGTTCCGGAGCCGTGATGTCATGCTGCAACTGTACAAAACGCTAGAGCGGCCTCACTTGGAATATTGCCTGCAGTTCTGGTAGCCCCATTACAGGAAGGATGTGGAAGCATTGGAAAAGGTGCAGAGGAGATTTACCAGGATATTGCCGGGTCTGGAGCAAAGACCTTATGCAGAAAGGCTGAGGGACTTGGGTCTGTTCTCATTGGAGAGCAGGAGGCTAAGAGGGTATTTAATAGAGACATACAAGATGATCAGAGGATTAGATAGGGTGGACAGTGAGTGTCTTTTTCTGAGGATGATGACGTCAGCTTGTACAAGGGGGCATAGCTACAAATTGAGGGATGATGGATATAAAACAGATGTCAGAGGCAGGTTCTTTACTTAGAGTGGTAAGGGCGTGAACGCCCTGCCTGCCAATATAGTGAACTCAGCCACTTGAGGGGCATTTACACAGTCCTTGGATAATCATACGGATGATGATGGGATAGTGTAGGGGGCTGGGCTTAAATTAGCTCACAGGTCAGCGCAACATCGAAGGCCAAAAGGGCCTGTTCTGCACTGTATTGTTCGATGTTCTATGTTCTATGTACCCCAAAGAATACACTCATTCTAGTGATCACTATTGTTTTTGGAGTCTAGGCTCCCTTGGATTCCGATACTGCATTCCAGTACTCATTCACAAGCATAACTCTAGATCTTCAGCAACAGCCAGTTTCACCACGTTAGCCCTGCCAGGGTTGCCTCCAAGCTCTAATATTGTTCAAGTTCCCTATGAACTTTCAATCACCCACTTGGTTGCTCTGAAGTATCAATGGCTGCAAGCTTCTACTGACTCTCTCAGCTCCCCTAACACAGAACCAGTGACTCTTCTGCTTTCTCTGCTCCCCAGATATCTCCTAACTCCTGACTCCAACACATAGCTGCCTTCTAATTCCTGGAGCTTCCCTTAAGTTTGTTCCAACAGCACTGAGCCACCCAACTAATCTTGACTTCTCACAGACCCCTGCACAGAATCTCTGTAGTTCAGCTATCTTCTCAGTAGCACTACTCACTGTAGTGATAACAGTGTTGAGCTGGAGGAACACAGCAGGCCAGGACATTTTCTGAAGAAGTGTCCCAACATGAAACATTAGCTTTCCTGCTCATCTGATGCTGCCTGGCCTGCCGTGTTCCTCCAGCTCCACACTGTTATCTCTGACTCCTACATCAGCAGTTCTTACTCTCACTGCTCACTGTATTACTCATTTATGGCGTCTACCAATGTTTTCTTCTCCAACTTCCTATAACTGCCCCTTCTGCAACTAAATTGTCCAGAATGGCTTATCAAAAAAACCTTGGAATAAGTCCCTCAGCTGTTGCCAAATAGAATTTGAATATTGCTAACAGTTTGAAATGGGCTTATTTCAAGAACTGAGTGTACCCTTAATGTTGCGTTCTCACAGAATATTGAAAATGAATTTCATTGCACAGTGGATAGACTATGGAGCTCCAAAGTTCCAAAAAATTGTTGAGAATGTCATACTATAAACTGTTCGGTTTTCAACTATCCATTTACTCAATGATAGCTAATCAGACTTCTGCCTGGATGCAAGGTCATGTGATTCACATTACCATGGAAGATGGGGTTTGAAAGAGAATGGGTTTCTAAGATAACCTTGAAAATTCACAAAACAGGGCTAAATCTGCCAAGATCCAGGAGAAAGAGAGCAGCTAGTTGCTGCAAGTGATCACACATGACTGAAGCTGGGAGCTCTGATTGGAAATGTTACCTCCCTGGTGCAAGAGTCAAAGATATCTTGAAGAGGCTGCAGGACATTCTGGGGGGTATGGGGGGGGTGAACAGCCAGTTATTGTGGTGCACATAAGCACCAACAATATAGGTTTTTAAAAAAGTAGCATGAAGCCCTACAAGCTGAATTTAGGGAGTTGAGAGTTAAACTTAAAAGTATGACCTCAAAGGTGGCAATCTCAGAATTGCCAACAGTACCACATGCTAGCCAGAGTAGGAATGGCAGGATATCTAAGATGAAAACATGGCTTAAAGGATGGCATAAGAGGGAGGGATTCAAATTCCTGGGACATCAGAACCAGTCCAGGGGAGGTGGGAGCAGTACAAATCGGATGGTCTACACCTAGGAGGATTGGAACCAATATCCTAGGCGGACTGCTTTCAAGTACTGCTGGGGTAGGTTTAAATTAATACAGCAGGGGGATGGGCATCAATGCAGGAAATCAGTGGGAAGTAAAGTGAGGACAGAAACGAAGGAGAACAAGGGGAAAAGTGATTTTTCAGGAGAGCAGAAAGGAAAGTGAGATGGGGTAATGTTGCTAATGAAAGAAATGATTAACACAATAGCAAGAAAGGATCTCAGCCTGGATGATGAGGAATCTGTATGGGTGCATCTTCAGAATACCAAAGGGAAAAAGACATTAATGGGAGTGGTGTACAGACCACCGAACAGTAGTTGTGATATTGGGGACTGTACCAAAACAGGAAATTAGAGATTCATACAGTAAAAGTTACAGCAGTTATTATGGTGGACTTCAACCTATTGATTGGACTAACCAAACTAGTAGCAATGCAATGGAGGAGGTCTTACTAGAATATATGAGAGATGGTTTCCTTGACCAATAAGTTAAGGAACCAATGAGAGAGCAAGCCATCCTAGATGGGGTATTGTGTAACGAGAGAGGATTAATTAGCGACATTGTGGTGCAAGATCCTTTGGGGAAGACTGACTTACTTCAGACCCTTACTTCAGTTGTTGATAAAGTGTTGGAAAAGGTTATAAGAGATAAGATTTATAATCATCTAGAAAAGATGAATTTGATTGGGGATAATCAGCACGCTTTTGTGAAGGGTAGGTCGTGCGTCATAAACCTTAAGAGTTCTTTGAGAAGGTGACCAAACAGGTAGATGAGTGTAAATCGGTTGATGTGGTGTATATGGATTTCAGCAAGGCTTTCGATAAGGTTCCCCACAGTAGGCTATTGTACAAAAATGTGAAGGAATGGGATTGGGGGAGATATAGCAGTTTGGATCAGAAATTGGCTTGCTCAAAGAGGACAGAGGGTGGTGGTTGATGGGAGATGTTCATCCTGGAGTCCAGTTACTAGTGGTGTACCGCAAGGGTCAGTGTTGGGTCCACTGCTGTTCGTCATTTTTATAAACGACCTGGATGAGGGTGTAAAAGGATGGGTTAGTAAATTTGCAGACGACACTAAGTTCGGTAGAGTTGTGGATAGTGACGAAGGATGCTGTAGGTTTCAGAGCGACATACATAAGTTGCAGAGCTGGGCTGAGAGGTGGCAAATGGAGTTTAATGCGGACAAGTGTGAGGTGAAGCACTTTGGTAGGAGTAACCAGGAGGCAAAGTACAGGGCTAATGGTAAGATTTTTGGTAGATGAGCAGAGAGATCTCGGTGTCCATGTACACAGATCCTTGAAAGTTGCCACCCAGGTTGACAGGACTGTTAAGGCGGCATGCAGTGGTTTAGCTTTTGTTAATAGAGGGATCGAGTTCTGGAACCAAGAGGTTGTGCTGCAGCTGTACAAAACTCTGGCGCGGCCGCACTTGGAGTATTGCATACAGTCCAGGTCATCGCATTATAAGAAGGATGTGGAAGCTTGAAAAGGGTGCAGAGATTTACTAGGATGTTGCCTGGTATGGAGGGAAGGTCTTACGAGGAAAGGCTGAGGGACTTGAGGCAGTTTTCATTAGCGAGAAGAAGGTTGAGAGGTGACTTAATTGAGACATAAAAGATAATCGGGGATTAGATAGGGAGAGCCTTTTTCCTAGGACGGTGACGGTGAGCATGACGGGGCATAGATTTAAATTGAGGGGTGAAAGATATAGGACAGATGTCAGAGGTAGTTTCTTTACTCAGTAGTAAAGGGTATGGAACGCTTTGCCTGCAGTGGTAGTAGATTCGCCGACTTTAAGTACATTTAAGTCATCATTGGACAAGCATATGGAATGGTGTAGGTTAGATGGGCTTCAGATTGGTATGGCAGTTCAGCACAACATCGAGGGCCCAAGGGCCTGTACTGTGCTGTAATGTTCTATGTTCTATGACTGTGGTACAATTCCTCATTAAGATGGAAACTGGCACAACTAAGTCTGGAACTAGGGTCTTGAACTTAAAGAAAGCTAACTTTGTTGGTGAGGAATGCATTGACTAGGATAAACTGGCCAAGGACACTTGAGGTTGACAGTGGACAGGCAATGGCAGACAAAGATTATATGAATGAACGTCAAAAACTGTACATCCCTGTCTAGCATAAGTGTAAAACACAGTAAGTGGCTCAGCCATGGCGAACAAAGGAAATCAGGAATAGTGTTAAAGCCAAATAGAAGTCATTTAAATTGGCCAGAAAAAGCAGCAAACCCAAGCACTAGGAGAAATTTAAGATTCAGCAATGGAACACAAAGGGTTTAATTTGGAAAGGGAAAATAAAATATGGAAATGAGTTTGCTGAAAACAAAAACTGAATGCAAAAGCTTCTATTGATATGTGAAGAAAGAAAGAATGATAAAGACAATTGTAGGTCCCTTGCAGTTAGAATTAGGTGAAATCATACTGGATAACATGGAGATGCAGACCATTTGAACAAATACTTTGGATCTGCCTTCACTAAGGAGGACAGATATAACCTTCAAGAAATGCTATGGGACAGAGGATCAAACATGAAGAAGGAATTGAAGGAAACCCTTATTAGTCAGGATATGGTATTAGGGAAATTCATGGGATTAAAACCCAAAACATCCCCAGGGCCTGATTTTGTGTATCCCAGAGTACGGAAGTGGTCTTAGAAATAGCAGATGCATTGGTGATCATTTTCTAGCATTCTGTCAACTTTGGAAGAGTTCCGATGAACCAGAGACTAGCTAATGTAGCTCCGCTCTTTTAAAAAAGGAGAGAGAGACAACATGGGGAACTATAGGCCAGTTAGCCTGATATCAGTGGTGGGGAAAATGCTCAGGTGAATCATTAAGGATGTAATAACTGAGCATTTGGAAATTAGTGACAGAATTGGTGCTAGTCAGCATGGATTCACAAAAGGGAAATCATGTTTGACAAATCTTCTGGAATTTTTTGAGGATGTGACCAGTAGAGTAGACAGTGGTGAATCAGTAGATGTTGTCTATCTGTACTTTCAAAAGGCTTTTGACAAGGTTCCATGCAAGAGATTAATAAGGAAAATTAAAGCTCATAGTACAAGAGGTAATATATTGACATAGATAGAGAATTGGTTGGCAGGCAGGCAGCAGATAGTTGGAATAAAATCATCATTTTCAGAGTGGCTGGCAGTGACCAGCGCAGTGCAGCAGGGTTCACTGCTGGGACCTCAGCTGTTCCCAATACACATTCATGATTTAGACAAAGGAATTGAATTTCATATCTTCAAATTTGCAGATTACTCTAAGCTGGGTGGCAGTGTGTGCTGTGAGGAAGATGCTAACAAGCTGCAGGGTGACTTGGACAGACTGGCTGAGTGGGCAAATATTTGGCAAATGCAATATAATGTGGATAAATGTGAGGTTATCCACTTTGGTCACAAAAACAGGAAGGCAAATTATTATCTGAATGGTGGCAGTTTAGGAAAGTGTGAGATGCAACAAGACCTGGGTGTCATGGTGGAACAGAGGCTGAAGGTTGGCATGCAGATGTAGTAGGCAGTGAGGAAAGCTCACCTTTGTAGCGAGAGGATTTGAATAGCGGACAAAGGATGTCTTGCTATTGCTTTGCAGAGCCTTGTTGAGGCCACACCTTGAGTATTGTGTGCAGTTTTGGTCTTCTAGTCTGAGGAAAGATATTCTTACTATTGAAGGAGTCCAGCAAAGGTCCACCAAACTGATTCCTGTGATGGCAGGAATTACATATATGAGGAAAGACTGCATCAACTAGATTTATATTGACTGGAATTTAGAAGAATGAGGGACGATCTCATGGAAACATATAAAATCCTGATGAGCCTGGACAGGACAGATGCTGGAAGAATGTTCCCAATGTTAAAGAAGTCCAGAACAAGGAGTCACAATCTAAATATTAAGCTATTCAAGGTTGAGACAAGGAAGAATTTCTTCACTCCGAGATTTGTGAACCTGTGGAATTCTCTCCCACAGGAAGCTTTTGGGGTCAGTTCTTCAGATATATTCATGAGGGAGCTGGCTGTGGCCCTTGTGGCTAAAGGGACCGAGGGGTATGGGGGCAGGGCAGGAATGCTATATTGAGATTACATAATCAGTTATGTTTGTACTGAATGGTGGTGCAGGCTCAAAAAGGACCAAGTGGCCTACTCCAGCACTATTTTCTATGCTTCTATGAAAGACCAAATTCACGAAAAGTTAAAATTGTGTAGAAGCTTTGCCGACCTGGCTGTAGAAGTAGAATTTCTTTGTGTGGAAAAAATAATTGAAAGGCAGTTCTAGGATTGGACATTTTCAGGTTGAGAAAGAAAATGGAGTGAAGTAAGTACTTGGGACATTGGGTAGTTCTGGGGGTAATTAGTGTCCTTTTAAATGACAGTGAAGACTATATCTGTGAAGTGTGTTTTTGGTTATACTAAAAGTAATAAAGGAAAATTTCTGTTTCGTGATTAAAAGTATGCGGACACAAAAATGTTTGTGGATAATAATGCGTGTAGTTTTCTTTGTTACAGTAGGTCATAAAATACAAAATATGAGTTATACATACAAAGGAGGAGAAAAAGAGTAGCCCACACTGCCCTTCAAGCCTGGCATTTAACATCATGGCTGATCTGATTTTTAAATTCAAATCCACCTGCACCGATAACATTTCATCTCCTTACTTAACAACAATCTATCCACCTCTGCCTTAAAAATATTCAAAGGCCCCAATTCCACCATCTATTTGGAAGGAGTATTCTAAAGAATTATGGAAGTAGAAAAATTCACCTCCTGTCTGTTTTTAAAGAGCAATCCATGATTGCTAAGAAATGACCCCTATTTCTACATTTATCCAAATGACAAAACATCTTCTCCATGCACACTCTGCCAAGATCTTAGAGACTGTTAGGGCTGCAGAAGTTGAAAGCTACAGTCAATAAACGTAGATCTGGAAAAGAGCAGCCAATCAGACAGCATCTGAGGAGCAGGAAAGTCAATGTTTCAGGTTGAAACTGTTCATCAGGACTGGGGAGGGGAAAGGGAGACCAGAAACAAATAGAGAGAAGTGTGGGGCTTGGGGGAGTGTCAGTGAGATGAAGATAAGTAGATGCAGGTTATTTTGATTGGTCAGTGGGATGAGTGGAACAGTTAGGTGAATAGGAAGATGGACAGGTTATGGGTGGAGAGATTTTGAATCTGGTGATGCAGACAGGGGTTATTGTAGTTGATCAGTGGGAACAATACTTCATGTTTCACCTTGGGAGGTGACAGCCCAATGACCTGAATATTGACTGCACCAGCTTCAAAATCTTTCCTCTCCCACCAACTTGTGCATCTTCTGACTCACCTGTCTACTCCACTCTTCCTACTGACCAACCATAATATCCTCCCACCTGCATCAAAATCGCTCCATCCCCAACCTGTTCATCTTCCTACTCACCTATCCATTCCAGCCTTCCCATTGACCAACCACAATAACCCCCTACCTGCATCGACCTAGCTCCATCTTACCTACCATCTCCCTATCCCACACCCCACCCTCTATTTATGGGCCCCTTTCCCCCTCCCTAGTCATGAAGGAGGATTCCAGCCTGAAACATTGACTTTCCAGCTTGTAAAACCTTAGATGTTTGACAGAGTAGATGTCGAAAAGTTAGTTCCATTTGTGGATCTGCCCAGGACCAGAAGGCATAAATTCAGAGTCAGGAGTCACCTATGTAAGATGGGTAGGAATTTCTTCTCTCAGAGGGTTCTAACTATGTGGAATTCTTTACCAGAGAGGCTGGCTCATTGAGAATATTTAAGGCTGAGATGGACAGATTTTTAATCAATACAGCATTCAAAGATTACGGGGAAAGGGAGGAAAGTTGATTTGAAGATTATCAGATAAGGCATTATTTAATTGAATGGCAAAACCGACTCAGTATGCTGAATGGTCTACTTCTGCTCCTATGTCTTATGATTATGCTTTTTCACCTTCCTGCTATAGCGACTTGCTTACTTTTGCTCATGGGCATACATAATTGGGCTGGGGGAGGGGGAATGGGGTTTACTGCCATCACACATGTTCAGTTCTGGTCACCTCATCACAGGAAAGATGTGGAAGCTTTAGAGAGGGTGCAGAGGAAATTTACCAGGATGCTGCCAGAGTGGAGGGCAGGTCTTATGAGGAAAGATTGAGGGACCTAGGGCTTTTTTCATTGGAATGAAGAAAGATGAGAGGTGACTTGATAAAGGTGTACAAGATGATGACAGGCATAGATAGAGACTTTTTCCCCAGGACAGAAATGACTATTACAAGGGGGCATAATTTTAAGTTGATTGGAGGAAGTTATAGGGGAGATGTCAGAGGTAGGTTCTTCACACAGAGAGTGGTGGGTGCGTGGAATGCACTGCCGGCAGTGGTAGTGGAGTCACATACTCTTGGATAGACACATGGAGTTAGTAAAATGTAAGCTATGCTGGGTAGATTGATCTTAGTAGGAAAATAGGTTGGCACAACTTTGTGGGCCTAAGGGCCTGTACTGTGCTGTATTGTTCTATGTTCTATGTTCAATATGTTCTCTGGCTTTACAATAATGTTGTGCTGTGACAATAATCAGTATCAAGAGGTACCTTAGCTGGCTTGATTGTATTGAAGAGGGAGAGAATGAAGTAATGTTGTCTCTATTGTCAAGAAAACCCCCAAAGCCACCTCAGAGGCTTGGAAAATTTTTGCTCTCTGCATTTCTTATAAATAATATTTCATTTTTCACAGAAAAACCAAAATCTAACACTACACTGCAATCCTGAAATTGCTGGTTAAAAATGAAAGAATCAATATGATTTGTAAACAAAGTGGCTTCATGTTAAAAAAACGCTTTAAACAGATTTTTTTCTCAAATATTCTTTTAAACTGCAAGTTCTGTTTATATTGCTAACTGTAGTGTGCATCAGCTTTTGCAACAGAGCATTCTAAATGCACAATTATATCTGTATCTGAAAACACAACCAACCTCAAGTTGTGAAGCCTATCAAACCACACCTAATTAATTCATAATTCAAAATGTTGTAGTAAGAAAATTTACAAAATGCTAACCATCAAGCATGAATTACTGTATTAAATGAAAGGCTTCAGTTTGAGAAGTTTGTTATCACAAGAATTAAGTACCAAAGGAATAACCTTTGATGGTACATTGATGAGATGGGCTTCAATAAGAAAATTACTGTATTAATAGGAAAATTATCTATGTGAGAAATAAGATTTTGATGACAAATGGCCACAGTCATCCTTCAGTCCTCTGTCGTATTATGGTACTTACAAAAGCAACCCTGATCACAATTCAGGAATAAGACAACATGTGGATCAAAATGGAGCAGAAACTCAAACATGAAGCATGGCGAGAGATACAGCAGAATCACATGTGAAATCCAGCGAAGCTTATCTCGATCTCAGACCAAGTTGTTACATCTTTTAATTAGGTTCTGGTGTCAAGGCAAGATTCTCACCATGTGTTGCCAAGTTGCCTATTAACAGGGATTATTTCTTGTTAATAACCTTATTAACTGATCATGCCACCTCATTAATACACAGCTTTGGACCTACCATGTGCCACAAACAAACTGCCAATAAGTATATTTTTTGTATACTTGGAGCAGTGTGGTGGCACTGGGTTTGATTCCAGCCTCGGGCAACTGTGTGTGGAGTTTGCATATTCTCCCTGTGTGGGTTTTCTCTGGGTGCTCCAGTTTCCTCCCACAGTCCAAAGATGTGCAAGTTAGGTGGATTGGCCATGCTAAATTTCCCATTGTGTTGAGAGATCTGTAGATTAGGTGGTTTTCAGGGGGATGGGTCTGGGTAGGATGTTCTGAGGTTTGGTGTGGACTTGTTGGGCCAAAGGCCCTATTTCCACAATATAGGGATTCTATGATTCTTGAGATCAGAAGGATGTCATCACGTCTGCGCTGGTGTTCCAGTCAAATTGGAATAAGTATATGCACGCTCTCAGAGCATTTTTTCTTCTTTCTAATAATACATTATGTATATGGGTTGGGTGGTGAGACTGTGGAAGGGAAGAACAATGAAGATCTGTATCCCATTATGAGAGCTGCAAGCGTGGGCAACAATTGCCTAGAATTAAAATATCCTTTACTGTCACGTGCATACAATATAAAATACAGTGAAAAGTGTGTACTGTCTCCATACATGGGTGCCATTCACATTAACTTAGAATAAAATAAAACAAAGGTAACTTAAAGACAATGCAACTTTTCCTTCTCTGCCAGTAATGCAGTCCTTTCTGGGCTTCCCAGCCTAGGACATGCCACCAAGTGTGTCTCACTCTGGGCTTCCCAGCCCACACCATGGCACCAAGAGTGTCCCATTCTGGGCTTCCCAGCCCATGCCATGCCGCTGACAGTGTTCCACTTCGGGATTCCCTGCCCATGCCATGCCACTGCCAAAGGTATGCTCTATGTGGAAATGAGATACACACTCCAGGCTTCTGAGGCTGATCAACCAACCCTAGACACGCTGCTTCTGAAGATGCTCACTGCTCCAGAGCCCTCAAAGCCGCCTCACGCCGAGCATCTCTCTTTATCAGGTAATATGCATATGATAAAATTTGGATTCAGGATTCCAGCATAAAGCACCACTTAACCACTGCCAGGGTCATTTAAAAACAAACACTTTGATCTCTAAAGGATGGAAACCTGCCATCTTTATCCTGGTCTAGCCTACATGTGCTATTAAGATAGCTATTCAAAAATTTTGGCAGGTCACATTACATTAAACAATCATGATTTTGCAGTATCAACATGCATTCTGAAAGATCGTTCAACTGGGTGTAGTAAGGAGAAAATGTTGAATACCCCATTTCCTGTGCATCATGGACAGGTGCATTATTGTAGTGGGGAAAGTTGTCAAATATAATTTGCTGACATAAATCAAACAAGTAGTATGTAGCAAAATGGGTTTGTTAAGTGCATTCAGAGCATTTAATGATGATGATCTCCTGGAGGTGATGCAGCTGTTGGTGGGCAATGACCTCGTCATATTATCGCTGGACTGTTAATCCAGAGAACCAGATAATATTCTGGGGACTTGGGCTTGACTCCTGTCATGGCAGATAGTGGAAATGAATTAAACAAAGTTCTGGAATTAAGAATTTAATGATGACCATGAATCCATCGTCAATTGTCGGAAAAACGCATGTAGTTCACTAATGTCCTTTAGGGATGGAAACTGCCATCCTTACCTGGTCTAGCCTACATATGATTCCAAGCCCACATCAATGTGGTTGACTCTTAACTGCCCTCTGGGCAATTAGGGATGAGCAATAAATGCTGCCTGGTCAGCAACGCCCTAATCCCATGAATAAATATTTAAAAAGCTGACTATTATCTGATATAGCTTGCTGCTCTGCTGTGCTCTGACCAAAATATGAGATAAATGTTCATTCATGAATCTTTGTTGTTGCAACTGCTAGATTTGTCACCTCAAGGATATGTAGATCTGTACACGCTGATAAACTGATAATAGCTGGATTATCTTCGGCAATTACAGACCAGTAAGTCTCAGATCTGTCGTCTGCAAGGTGTTAGAAAGAAATCTGAGGGATAGGATTTATGACCATCTGGAAGAGCACGGCTTGATTAAATGCAGTCAACATGGCTTTGAGAGGGGCAGGTCATGCCTCACAAACCTTATCGAGTTCTTTGAGGATGTGACTAGAAAAGTTGATGAGGGTCGAGCTGTGGATGTGGTGTAAATGGACTTCAGCAAGGCATTGATAACGTTCCCCATGGTAGGCTCATTCAGAAGGTCAGGAGGAATGGGATACAGGGGAACTTAGCTGTCTGGATACAGAATTGGCTGGCCAACAGAAGACAGCGAGTGGTAGTAGAAGGAAAATATTCTGCCTGGAAGTCAGTGGTGAGTGGCATTCCACGGGGCTCTGTCCTTGGGCATCTACTGTTTGTAATTTTTATTAATGACTTGGATGAGGGGATTGAAGGATGGGTCAGCAAGTTTGCAGACGGCCTGAAGGTTGGAGGTGTCATTGACAGTATAGAGGGCTGTTGTAGGCTGCAGCGGGACATTGACAGGATGCAGAGATGGGCTGAGAGGTGGCAGATGGAGTTCAACCTGGATAAATGCGAGGTGATGCATTTTGGAAGGTCGAATTTGAAAGCTGAATACAGGATTAAGGATAGGATTCTTGGCAGTGTGGAGGAACAGCGGGATCTTGGTGTGCAGATACATAGATCCCTTAAAATGGCCACCCAAGTGGACAGGGTTGTTAAGAAAGCATATGGTGTTTTGGCTTTCATTAACAGGGGGATTGAGTTTAAGAGTCGTGAGATCTTGTTGCAGCTCTATAAAACTTTGGTTAGACCATACTTGGAATACTGCATCCAGTTCTGGCCGCCCTATTATAGGAAAGATGTGGATGCTTTGGAGAGGGTTCAGAGGAGGTTTACCAGGATGCTGCCTGGACTGGAGGGCTTATCTTATGAAGACAGGTTGACTGAGCTCGGACTCTTTTCATTGGAGAAAAGAAGGAGGAGGAGAGGGGACCTAATTGAGGTATACAAGATAATGAGAGGCATAGATAGAGTTGATAGCCAGAGACTATTTCCCAGGGCAGAAATGGCTAACAGGAGGGGTCATAGTTTTAAAGCTGGTTGGAGGAAAGTATAGAGGGGACGTCAGAGGCGGGTTCTTTACACAGTCGAGAGAGCATGGAATGCATTGCCAGCAGCAGTTGTGGAAGCAAGGTCATTGGGGACATTTGAGAGACTGCTGGACATGCATATGGTCACAGAAATTTGAGGGTGCATACATGAGGATCAATGGTCGGCACAACATCATGGGCTGAAGGGCCTGTTCTGTGCTGTACTGTTCTATGTTCTATCTGTTTCACTATTGTAAAAGATTTCAGATGGCCATCCTGGAGAATGACAGAACATAGAACATTACAGCACAGTACAGGCCCTTCTGCCCTCAATGTTGTGCCGACCTGTCATACCGATCTCAAGCCCATCTAACCTACACTATTCCATGTACGTCCATATGCTTGTCCAATGACGACTTAAATGTACCTAAAGTTGGCGAATCTACCACCGTTGCAGGCAAAGCGTTCCATACCCTTAATACTCTGAGTAAAGAAACTACCTCTGACATCTGTCCTATATCTTTCACCCCTCAATTTAAAGCTATGCCCCCTTGTGCTCGCCGTCACCAAAAGTCTCTCCCTATCCAACGATTATTTTATATGTTTCAATTAAGTCACCTCTCAACCTTCTTCTCTCTAATGAAAACAGCCTCAAGTCCCTCAGCCTTTCCTTGTAAGACCTTCCCTCCATACCAGGCAACATCCTAGTAAATCTCCTCTGCACCCTTTCCAAAGCTTCCACATCCTTCTTATAATGCGGTGACCAGAACTGTACACAATACTCCAAGTGCGGCCACACCAGAGTTTTGTACAGCTTCACCATAACCTCTTGGTTCCGGAACTCAATCCCTCTATTAATAAAAGCTAAAACACTGTATGCCTTCTTAACATCCCTGGAATTTAAGATGGATGGGACTGGTGCATTTAATGTCAGACAAGTTGTAAGCATGTTAGCTAAACTTCTGTGAACTGCACCATGCTGTGTCAGTTTCCAAAGTATGTCTTATTTGAAATGTATATATCTCCATTGGTGGAGATAAAGATTTCAGCTTTACTAACCCTGCCTAAGTTGTAATATTGCAGTTACCTCGTGGACAGTGTTGACTGCTTGAAAGTCACGGAAAGAACTTTGGAAATTTCTTTGGCAATAATATTTGGTTGGTTCTTCACATGCTTCTGCACAGCCTGATGTTGTGCTTTGGCTTCTCTGGACAATTGGACTTCTTACACATTTTAGCTTGTTATCCTTTTGTAGAAAATAGATGACTTTTGTTATGAAATGCTGCACAGTCTTGTTAGGTGAGTCGTCATATCTCATGCTAGATTTGGATGTTCTACTGAACATATTGATAGCTACAATAGTTGTTCCTGAATCAAGCACTTAAAGATGCCACTGGCCTGGTCCAATTGCTCAGAACTTGTGTGTTTCTTTTAGCACTGCGTAAATAGCATAAATCTCGGATTTGTCCAGGCATACATTTCTGAAAAATTTGATGGATGTGAAGGCAGTCCCTAGTTCCATAAGTCTTGCATTCCATACTTGTACATCAACACCTATCTATTAATTGCACAACTGTTTCTAGTTGTGTTCATACAACATGAACTCAAGCCTGCGTATCCCGAAATTGACTTGAACTTTAAGTTGATCGTCCAAAATCTGGAAAATTCTTTATGGTCATTAATCAGAAATACTGGAGAAGTTTATTCTTAAATGTTAGGGCCAAAAGTAAGAATACGTTTGACTGTCATTTTTTTGTTATTTATTCATTGTTTATATAAATAACTGGCTTTCCTGCTCCTCTAATGCTGCCTGGCCTACTGTGCTCCTCCAGCTCCACGCTATGTTATCTCTCACTCCAGCATCAGCAGCTCTTACTATCTCCAGCAACAGCTCTTACTATCTTGGGGCAGCAACCCATTGTGCTTCCTCTTTTCAAAAGGTAGAATACTCAGAGTGCTTTGTGACAAATTTGTAATCTTTAGTTTTGTTTATATTTGTTATTTTCCCTATGGACTCAGGTAGCTTGAATGACTAAGAACAAAGGAGTTTTAACAACTGTTGCATGCCTGTCAACTTTTCAATCTTGAGAGTCTACCACAACTAGCTTTTAGTCTATGCCTACTGTCACCATTTTCTAGCGCCCATGTATTGTCACAACGAAGCCATGCCACAGACACACACACACACGCACACGCACACGCACAGTACTATTCCGTAGTGTGAAATATAAATGAAGGGCATCAGTTTAATTGGGATAAGGTAACTATAGTAGCCCACGCCAAACAGACACGCACAGGAATTTCTGGAGACATGGTTCTCCACCCATAATTCAATCAACAGACAAATAGAATTGGATCCCATATATAAATCCATACAGATCAAAATCAGAAATGACAGTACTCACCATAACAGACCGGACAGTATAAATTCCAAATGGAGTAGAATAACATCGCTTCATCGGCGGCTCCACTGATGATGTCACCTAGCACGGTGACGAAACGTCTGAACAAAAATAAGCCAGCTCGCCGAGCAAGTCAACAACCTCATGTATTTAAGTGAGCAGACAAATTTTGTGTGAATGGGTATAACATAGAAAAATGTAAACTTGTCCACTTTGGCAGAAACACAGTATATCATTTGAATGTACAGAGGTTGCAGAAATCTGAAACACAGAGATCAGGATGATTTGGGAAAAAGAATAAAAAAATTAATGTGCTGGTATAGCAACCCAGACAGAAAAAGTAGTTGAGAGATAATGGGAACTGCAGATGCTGGAGATTCCAAGATAATAAAATGTGAGGCTGGATGAACACAGCAGGCCAAGCAGCATCTCAGGAGCACAAAAGCTGACGTTTCGGGCCTAGACCCTTCATCAGAGAGGATGTATCCATTCTTACAACACATCCTACAATAAAATAGCAATTTATTGTCACATGTATTTTTTTATTACAAAAAAAATGAGAAGTTAAGAAGTTAAGAAAGCATATGGTGTTTTGGCTTTCATTAACAGGGGGATTGAGTTTAAGAGTCGTGAGATCTTGTTGCAGCTCTATAAAACTCTGGTTAGACCGCACTTGGAATACTGCGTCCAGTTCTGGGCGCCCTATTATAGGAAAGATGTGGATGCTTTGGAGAGGGTTCAGAGGATGTTTACCAGGATGCTGCCTGGACTGGAGGGCTTATCTTATGAAGAGAGGTTGACTGAGCTCAGTCTCTTTTCCTTGGAGAAAAGAAGGAGGAGAGGGGATCTAATTGAGGTATACAAGATAATGAGAGGCATAGATAGAGTTGATAGCCAGAGACTATTTCCCAGGGCAGAAATGGCTAGCACGAGGGGTCATAGTTTTAAGCTGGTTGGTGGAAAGTATAGAGGGGATGTCAGAGGCAGGTTCTTTACGCAGAGAGTTGTGAGAGCATGGAATGCGTTGCCAGCAGCAGTTGTGGAAGCAAGGTCATTGGGGTCATTTAAGAGACTGCTGGACATGTATATGGTCACAGAAATTTGAGGGTGCACACATGAGGATCAATGGTCGGCACAACATTGTGGGCTGAAGGGCCTGTTCTGTGCTGTACTGTTCTATGTTCTATGTTTATAAGGCACCTGGTCAGGTGATTAAATTAAGGACAGAAGTCATAAATAAGAAAAAAAAAGAGCAAAAGTTCATTACAGTTCAATTAATGGTTCCTGTACTCAGGGTATGCTGAAAACCCGGACCAAAGCCACCACGTGGGTTTGGGCTGAGACTGGCTAGCTGGGCCAAGATCAACACATCACACCAAGACAAGACCTCCATACTAGGACTAGACCTCTATGCTGGGCCACGAGAAGACCCAGACGCTGCTTCTGAGGCAAGGACGAAACCTCTATGACGAGATGAGACCTCCATGTTGGGACTGGAGCTTCTTGCCAGGCTGCTGGAATACCTGGAAGCTGCTACAAAAGACTGCTATAAAAGATTGCCATAAGATTGCCAGGCCAAGACCACCATCTTAGGAAAGAGAATCCTGGTCCTGCTCATGTTAAATACTTAAATCGACCTCCACTACAATCATTTTCAAATATTACTTTTTTTTTTTAAATGACTTCTGCCTTTGGAAAGTGACTAGAAAGGCAAATTAAATGTTGTCACTCATTGCAAGGAAAATAGAATGTAAGAGTTCTGCTGTAATATGTTCTGCTATATTTGTACAGGATATTGCTTTGACCACATCAGCAGTACAGGGTACAGTTTCGCTCTCTGTATAATAAAGGATAAACGCATTAGAAGCAGTTCAGGGAAGGTTCACTCAATTATATCCTGGAACTAGGAGAGAATGTTTTATGAAGAAAGGATTCAGCCTGTGTTCATTGAAGTTTAGAAGAATGAGAGGCAATCTTGTTAAGACATATAAAAATCCTGACAGGTCTTGTCAGGATGGGTACTGAAAGTTTGTTTCCACTTGTGAAAGATAGCATAACTGCAGATCACAGTTACAAAATAAGGACAGACATGCTGTTTTTTTCCCCCCTTTGTCCTAAGACTTTGGAATCCTCATCCTTTGACAGTGAGAGGCAGAGACATCAATTTTTTTTAAGGCAATGGAAGACAGATTCTTGACTAATGTGGGAGTCAGATGTTATCAGGGGCATGTGGGAGAATAGAGTGGAGACAAAAACCAGAATACAGGAAGGAGATGGAGTGCAATGATAACAAGCTCTCTCTCAATGTCAGCAAAACAAAAGAACAGATCATTGACTTCAGGAAGGAAGGAGGAGGACACGTCCCTATGTATATCAATAGAGCTGAGGTGGAGAAGGGGGAGAGTGTCACGTTTCTAGGAGTGACCATAGCCAACAATCTGTCCTAGACCTCCCATGTAGATGCAATGGACAAGAATGCACAATAATGCCTGTTCTTCCTCCACAGGCTTAGGAAAATTCAGCATGTCCATACGAACCCTTACCAACTTTTACAGAATGCTTTCTATGGCGCATCTATCAATCAGAGTGGATATCAAACTGATACAATCACAAGAAACTACAGAAAGTTGTGCACAGCCCAGATCATCATGGAAGCCAACCTCCCATCATGGACTCAATTTACACTTTTTGTTGCTGCAGAAAAGCTGTTAGCATAATCAAAGTTCCCTCCCACCCTGCTAATGCTCTCTTCCAACCCCTTCTATCTGGCAAAAGATTCAGAAGCTTGAACCAGCTGCACCAACAGGCTCAAGAACAGCTTCTCCCCTGTCGTTATTAGACTGATGAATGGATCTCTCTAACTTCAAACAATGTTGATCTTGTTAATGTGGATCCTTCTTTGCACACCTTCTCTGCAGCCATTACCTGTATGTCTTGCTCTGTCTAAGCACTGTGATCTGTATGTACCAAAAAAGGTCAATCTGCCTCTACGATCGTAAAACAAAGCTTTTCACTTTACTTAGGTACATGTGACTACAATCAGCTTTGAATGTATTAAATGGTAGAAAAGCTTAAATGGCCAAATTGCTTGCTCTAGCTCCTAATTCATATGCTCCTATGATCACGTGTTCTTTTAAAACATCTACAAAGGTACAAAATGCTAACATTGATGACCTTGCATGGTAAGAGGAAATATATTTATAATGACCACTGTCACAACTAATAATTAAACACATCATTTACCAGTCATGAAAACAGAAATTGATGGAGAAATTCAGCAGGCCTGCACAGCATCTGTGGAGAGGAAGAGTTAATGTTTCGGGTCCTGTGAGTCTTGTTCAGCAATTTCTGCTTGTGTTTTAAATTTCCACGATCTCGGTTCTTTGTTTTAACTATTGCCAATAATTTGACAGTGAGACAAACACTTTGTAGTAACATATTTATGTTGGTTAATCATACTTATAATCCTCTTGTTGACATCCATACCACAGTCAACTATAAATTTTAAACATGTATAAAAAATTGAATTTGACTAGTTAGCAATAATTTCGCTTTATTGTACCTCTAATAACTAACAATGCATTTCAGTTGACAAGCTTATAACCTGGACCAGCGAAACCTATCACTTTCGTGGGAACGTTAAAGGTCATAAAATGTGACATTCCATAAATAAGTGGCTAAGAAACGTTTCATTAAAAAAGCTAACTAGCACTTCTGAATGCTGCATGAAACAATTAAGATTTTGTGTCCATGGCTCAGGCTTTGGCCACCAATCCAGTTGTCAAGAATTTAGCATTATTCCAAGCCTGGCATTAATGTGCACAAGGCAACTCTTGCTGTTGCAGACTAATGGATCACAAAGGATTTCCCACCATGTGTTTCATGATTGCTATTCTGCATAATATGCCATGACCTTGAAACATTTCCTGTGGGTCTGCTCAAATGTTTGTTATGTTTGCATTCATATATAATTATTATTTTTAATGCTTTTATGTCAAGCTAAAAATAATGTTCAAGAATGTATCTCATTTGGCATGCTTATTCAAAAGCTCATTCACAAGGAAAAATATTTCGGTGCAGTAATACTGGGGGAGAAAGGTTTATATTCATCATTACACCTGCTATGTAATTTGTTTTCCTGACTACATGAAAGATACAGCTTCATGAGTAACTGACAATGCGTTTGTTGCTGAGAGTTTAAGGTGCAAACAAAATGTTTAAGCATGGACACAAATACCCATTAATTATGAAAGAACAAACAAGGTTAGAAACACCGCAGGAGTGTATGAAAAGAAACTACATATTAGCAGTGCCTTTAGTGATTTCTCAACAAGATAAAGTCCTGTACAGTTATTAAATGCGGCAGTTAATGTTCACACATCAGTATGATCATAATAACCAGGTTATAGTCCAACAGGTTTGTTTGAAATCACAGGCTGTCAAAGCACAACCATTTCATCAGGCGAAGGGGCAGCACTCTGAAAGCTTGTGATTTCAAATAAACCTGTTGGACTATAACCAGGTGTCATGTGACTTCTGACCTTGTCCACCATAATGTCCAACAACGGTACCTCTACATCATCACAATAATTAGCTAATCTATTTCATTGAAGTTGATTGTGGGATAACTATTCATCTAAACATGGAGGAATACTTCTGCTTTGATTTGAAATCATACCATTTAAAATTTTCATGTCCAAAATGATGACAGATAGGATTTAACATGTCATCTGAAAGATCTCACCTCATAGTGGAGCACTCCTACAGTGCTGTGTTGGGAAACCAGTGCAGATTATGGGCTCAAATTTCTAGAGTGAGACTAAAATCCACTATCTTCTAACTCAAGAGCAAGATTACCTCTCACTGAATGACAGATGGCATATTGTTAATGACCAGGGTAATGTATTCAGAGCAGTGGCAGTTTAGGATAGCAAAGGGGATCAGTTCCTTAGAATTACACATACAAACAGAACTGGTATTGAGACACTAAAGTTTGCTGAAATTGTGTATTCCAGAGGCAATTAATGAATGACATAATGTGCTTCAGACAGCTATGTTCAGTAGTCTAACTCCATCCAACTTGTTGCTTGCCTCTCCTGACTCCCTCCTTATTCCTGATCCCCCTCACTCCTGTTCATTTATCATTTTTTTCTTCCAAGCTCCCTTGCGCTCTCCCACTCACCAGTCTGTTCACCACCTTGCTCATTCACTCCCCCTCATCACCTCTCACAAGCTCTCATTGAAAGTGGAAGCTAACAAGAGGGGGAGAGGGAGCATGCACAGTGACATTGCATTTTTTAAAAAATATTGAGCATGCCCTCATGCAACATAGCTCGTGGAGCATATCCAATAACTGATTGAAATGAAAATGGAGGCAATAATTTTCTTGTAAGTTCCGTTATTTAGAAACCAAGCCAAAATGAAAATGTGCTGTTAGAATGTGCTTTAAATAGCAATATTCATACTGTTTCATCTTACAGGTTTGGCTTGCTAACACCAGAGAACCTAATAAATAATGCATGAAGACTTCATGGTATCATACTGACAGTTTATCTATTTGTGCTGGATATCAAATTCTGGTGATGAAGTCATAGTGTCCAAAAAGGAATAGTGTATTCTTCCCAATTGAGATATTCTTAGTAACTTATCCTTATTGTATTTGAGGTCTCATAATCCATATTGTTTCCATACTAGGTCTGTTCACGTAGATGTTAAAAAAATCCATGACAGCTGGAAGAGAATAGGAATGATACTAGCATTGAAAATAACCCAGCAGGAATTTTCAACTGGAAAATATCATGGACTTCGTTTTCAATTTCCACCTTTCTCTTGCCTTCAACTTTCCAGTCACAATTTCTGGGGATAAGTTATCATATTCAGTACTAGCTCAATCACTCTCTCAGCTCTCTCAAAGACACTTCAGCCTGCTGGTGCAGACTCGAGGGGTTGAAAGGCATCTCTCTACACTGTGCGATTAGCAGGAGTGTGCAATCTCTGGGAGTTAAGTGTGGGAGTTTAGGCAAGTGTTGTAGGGAGGCTTTGCTGGGTCTTATTCCTGCCATTTTTGCAATGCGGCTACTGGTTACATCTAAGAGTCGGCCTAGATGAAAACCAAGATTTGCTGAGGAGGGCAAGCAACAAGGTAAGGATGACACCTTTCATTTTCCCCTAAGTCCGCTAGTTGTAATAAAGGGGCAGGGATGGAAGTCATTGGAGTGGTATCTTTCTCCTGTCAGATGTGGGAGATCAGAAAGCAGCCAACTGTCCCTGGTGACTAGGTCTGCAGGAGGTGTGTCCAGATGCAGCTGCACTCAGACCACATGGATTGGTTGGAGGGTAGTTGGGTAGCACTGCAGAGTGTACAGCAGGCACGGACTGTGGCACTTAGTAGCATCTGGGAGGTGATCATACCACAGATACAGTCAGGTAGATGGGTAACTGCCAGGATAGGTAGGCAGGTAGTGCATGAGTGTGGTGATCCCCTTTTCAAACAAATATATCATTCTGGATACTGTTGTGGGAACAGCATCTCAGGGGAGAACAGCAGCAGTAACTGGGTCTTTGGAAAAATGACTGTAAAGCAGGGTTTGGCAAAGTCCAAGTAAGCAATTGTGATAAGGTACTCTCTAGAGGAGCATTCAGAGGTATTTCTGCAACCATGAACGAGACTTTTGGATGATTTGTTGGCTGCCTGGTGCCAGGGTCAATGTCGTCTCAGGGCAGTTGCAGCAAATTCTCAGGGGAGCATGAGCATTCACACTGGTACAAATGAAAGGTAGAAAAAGAGATGAAGTTCTGCAGAGTGAATATAGGGTTTTACACAGGAAGCTAAAAAGCAGAGACTCAAGGGTATAGTAATCTCTGGATTACTCCCAGTGCCACTTTCTTGCCAGAGTAGGAACAGGGGGATAAGACAGATGAATATGTGACTGAGGAGCTGGTGCATGGGCCATGGATTCAGATTTTTGGATCATTGGGATCTCTTCTAGACCAAAGGGTGGCACGGTGGCTCAGTGGTCAGCACTGTAGCCTCACAGCACCACGGACACAGGTTCGATTCCAGCTTCAGGTGACTGTCTGTGTGAAGTTTGCACATTCTCCCCGTGTCTGCGTGGGTTTCCTCCAGTTTCCTCCCACAGTCAAAAGATGTGCAGGCTAGGTGGATTGGCCATGCTTCAAGGGGCGGTGTGGGCTTGTTGGGCCAAAGGGCCTGTTTCCTCACTGTAGGGAATCTAATCTAATCTACTCTAAAAGGTTACCTGTACAAGAGTGACAGGTTGCACCTAAACTGAAGGGGTCCAATATCCTGGTTGTCAGATTTTCCAGAGCTACTCAGGAGTGTTTAAGCTAGTCTGACAGTGGGATGGACCACAAGCCGTAGTGAGACAAGAGTGAAGGTTAAGGCTGGTACTCATGGAAAACAAAACAAGTTAAAGAGAGAAAGCAAGCAAAAGCACATCAGAGAATGAGTGAAGACTGATGAATTAAACTGTAGTTATTTCAATGCAAGAGGCCTGACAGGTGAGACAAATGAACTCGGGGCATGGATGGAAACATGCTGAGAATTCCTACCATGTAGAAACAGGCCATTTGGCCCAACAAGTCCACACTGACCCTCAAAACATCCCACCCAGTCCCATATGCTATATCCCACCTAATCTACACATCCCTGAAAACTCCGGACAATTTAGCCTGGCCAATCCACTTAGCCTGCACATCTTTGAATTGTGGGAGGAAGCCAGAGCACAGGGAGGAAATCCATGCAGACATGGGGACAACATGCAAACTCCACCGAGACAGTTGCCCGAGGGTGGAATTGAACCAGGCCCCTGATGCTGTGATGTAGCTGTGCTAACCACTGATTTTGGCAAGATGTAAAAGTAACAGGGTTGTTGTCGTGGGTGATTTTAACTTCCCATATATTGACTAGGACTTACTTAGTGCTCGGCATTTGGATGTGGCAGTTTGTAAGGAACATCCAGGAGGGCTTCTTGAAACAGTATGTAGATAGTCCTACTAGGAAAGGGGCCATAGTGGACCTAGCACTGGGGAATGAGCCTGGCCAGTTGATTGACATCTCAGTCGGGGAGCAGCTCAGGAACAGCGACCACAATTCAGTAAGCTTTAAAGGTACTGATGGATAAAGATAGGTGTAGTTGTCAGGTGAAGGTGCTAAACTGAGGCAAGGCTAATTACAACAATATTAAGCAGCAACTGAAGAATATAGATTGGAGACAGATGTTTGAGGGTAAATCAACATCTGGTATGTTGGAGGCTTTCAAGTGTAAATTGCTGGAACTTAGGACCAGTACATTCCTGTAAAAATGAAGACTAGGTATGGAAAGTTTAGGGAACCTTGGATAACAAGAGATAATGTGAGCCTATTCAAAAAGAAAAAGGAAGCATTTATCAAGGCTAGGAGGCTGGGAACATATGAAGGCAGAGGGTTGGCCCACTCAGGGACGGCGAAAGGAATTTATGAGTGGAACCAAAGGAAATGGGTGAGGTATTAAATGAGTACTTTGTGTCACTATTCACCAAAGAGAAGGACTTGGTGGATGATGACTCTGGGGAAGGGTGTGTAGATAGTTCAGGTCATGTTGAGATTAAAAGTGAGGAGGTATGGGGGTCATGCAAAACATTGTAGACAAGTCCCCAGGGCGTGAAGGGATATACCCCAGAATACTGATAGAGGCAAGGGAGGAAATTGCTGGGGCCTTGATGGAAACCTTTGTATCCTCAATGGCTACAGGGGAGGTCCCAGAGGATTAGAGAATAAGACAGCGTTGTTTCTTTGTTTAAGAAGGGTGGTAAGGATAATCCAGTTAATTACAGGCCAGTGAGCTTACTTCAGTGGTCAGGAAATTATTGGACAGGATTTTGAGAGACAGTACTTACTCCCACCTGGAAATCAGTGAGCATATTAGCAAGAGACAACAGTTTTGTGAAGGAGAGGTCATGTCTCACTAGATTGGTTCAGTTTTTTGAGGAAATTATGAAAATTATTGATAAGGGTAGGGCAGTGGATATTGTCTACATGGACTTCAGTAAGGCCTTTGACAAGGTCCATCATGGCAGGCTGATACAGAAGGTAAAGTCACATGGGGTCAGAGGTGAGCTTGCAAGATGGATAATAAAACTGACTCAGACATAGAAGACAAAGGGTAGCAGTGGAAGGATGTGTTTCTGATTGGAGGGCTATGATAGTGATGATCCTCAGGGATCAGTGTTGAGATCTTTGCTGTTTGTAATATATACAAATGAAAAAGTGTAACTGGTCTGATTCGTAAGTTTGCTGATGACAAAGGTTGGTGGAATCACAGTTATCGATGAGGACCATCAAAGGATACAGTTGGATATAGATCTGTTGGTGATTTGGGCAGTGAGATGGCAGATGGAGTTTAATCCAGAAAAATGTGAGGTGATGCATTTTGAAAGGTCTCATCCAGATGGAAAATGTACCGTAAATGGCAGGACCCTTAAGAGTACTGATAGGCAGAGGGATCTGGGTGGACAGGTACACAGGCCACTGAAACTGCCAATGCAGATGGAGAAGGAAGTCAGCAAGGCATATGGCATTCTTGCCTCAGCTGCCGAGGCATTGAGGTTAAAAATTGGCTGGTAATGTTGCAGTTTTATAGAACCTTTAATTAGGCCACATTTGGAATATTGTATACAATTCTGGTCGCCACACTACCAGAAGGATGCGGTGGCTTTCAAGGGGGTACAGAAAAGATTTACCAGGATGTTGCCTGGTATGGAGCACATAAGTGATGAGGAGAGGTTGGAGAAACTTGGGTTGTTCTCACTGGAACAACGGAGGTTGTGGGGCAACTTAGTAGAGGTCTACAAGATTATGAAGGGCATGGGCTGAGTGGATAGTCAGGAACTTTTTCCCCAGGGTGAAAGAATCAGTTACCAGGGGCCATAGGCTTAAGGTGTGAGGGGCAAGGTTTAAAGGTGATGTATGAGGCAAGTTTTTTTACATAGACTGTGGTCAGTGCCTGGAACTCGCTGCTGGGGAGGTAGTGGAAGCAGATATTATCGTGATACTTATGGGGCATCTTGACAAATACATGAATAGGATGGGAATAGAGAAACACGGTCCCTAGAAGGGTAGGAGGTTTCAGTTGTGATGGGTGGCATGTCAGCGCAGGCTTGGAGTTGATATAGAGATAATGAGAACTGCAGATGCTGGAGAATCCAAGATAACAAAGTGTGGGGCTGGATGAAAACAGCAGGCCAAGCAGCATCTTAGGAGCACAAAAGCTGACGTTTTGGGCCTAGACCCTTCATCAGAAAAGGGGGATGGGGAGACGATTCTAAAATAAATAGGGAGAGAGGAGGAGGCAGACTGAAGATAGATAGAGGAGAAGATAAATGCAAAGGAGAGTATGGGTGGGGAGGTAGGGAGGGGATAGGTCAGTCCAGGGAGGACGGACAGGTCAAGGGGGTGGGATGAGTTTAGTAGGTAGGAAATAGAGATGCAGCTTGAGGTGGAAGGAGGGGATAGGTGAGAAGAAGAACAGGTTAGGCAGGTGGGGACGAGCTGGGCTGGTTTTGGGATGCAGTGGGGGTGGGTGTGGAGGGGAGATTTTAAAGCTTGTAAAATCCACATTGATACCATTGGGCTGAGGGGCTCCCAAGCAGAATGAGAGTTGCTGTTCCCGTAACATACGGGTGGCATCATTATGGCACTGCAGGAGGCCCAGAATGGACATGTCATCTAAAGGGATGGGAGGGGGGAGTTGAAATGGTTCGCGACTGGGAGGTGCAGTTGTTTACTGCAAACCGAACATAGGTGTTCTGCAAAGCAATTTCCCCAAGCCTCCGCTTGGTTTCCCCAATGTAGAGGTAGCCAAAACCGTGTACAGAAGATACAGTATACCACATTGGCAGATGAACATTTGTTTGATGTGTCCAAAGTCATCTTGGGGCCTGGGATGGGGGTGAGGGAGGTGTCGTGGGGGCAGGTGTAGCACTTCCTACAGTTGCAGGGGAAAGTGCCATGTATGGTGGAGTTGGAGGGGAGTGTGGAGCGGACAAGGGATTCGCGGAGAGAGTGGTCTCTCCAGAAGGCAGACAAGGGTGGGGTGGGAAAAATGTCTTTGGTGGTGGGGTCGGATGGTAGATAGCGGAAGTGTCAGAGGATGATGCGTTGTATCCAGAGGTTGGTGGGGTGGTATGTGAGGACTCAGGGGATTTTCTTTGGGCAGTTATTGCAAGGGTGGGGTGTGAGGGATGAGGCGCGGGAAACATAACCTACAAAGAGGCAGGCATAGCTTAGGCCCATGCAGGTACCCATGGCCACTCCCTTAGTCTGTAGGAAGTGGGAGGAATCGAAAAAGAAATTGTTGCAGGTGAGGCCCATCCCCTATTCCCAATTCCTTCGCCTCTGCCACATCCGCTCCCAGGATGAGACATTTCATTCCCGTTCATCCCAGATGTCCTCGTTCTTCAAGGGCCACAACATCCCCCCTGCAGTGGTCGAGAACACCCTCGACTGTGTCTCCCTCATTTCAAGCCCATCTTTGTCTTTTTCCATAACAATCCTGAATCTAACAGTCTGCAAAATACTGCTCCATGATACTTCAACCACTTTCTTAGCTTTATTACCTTACATTAAATCCAGGACCACTCCATCCCACACAGGGACTTTAACTTACTGGCTTAAAAAGCTCACGCAGAACCTTTTTAAGAATTCCACTTCCTCTAAACCTTTTACCCTATCTCTACTGAAGTTAATAATGGGGTCAATGTGTGTAGTCTTTTAGTGTAATGGTGGAACAAATGAACAATTCCTTATTAGCATATGCAGAAAGACTAAGCACATGGACCAAATTCTGAATTAAAACAGCAACCATCCAAGCATCTACAAACAGACCTGTGTCAAGACTGTGTTTAAACAAGCAATAATTCACTGCAACACCTCCGAGCTGCACAAAAATGAAGAGGACCACCTATACAGAGTCTTTACAGACAATGGTTATCCTAACAGCTTCATCTGTCAATGCCTTGCAAACAAACAACACCAAGAATATGCTGTACGCCCCAACATACTGGCCATCCTACCCTATATTAGAAATACATCAGAACTGACTACTAGACTCCTATGATCTCTTGGAATAAGGATAACATACAAAGCAAAGCCACACTTTACCAGTCACTCTCAACGATGAAAGACCCGATACCCACAATGAGCAGGACAAATGTGATATATAAAATACCATGCAGCAACTGCGAGAAACACTACATACTGCAGACGGACAGGAAACTTGCCACCAGGATACGTGAATGGAGGGCTACATGGAGGGTGGCACAGTGGCTCAGTTGTTAGTACTGCAGCCTCACAGCGCCAGGGACCCGGGTTTGATTCCAGCCTCGGGCGACTGTCTGTGTGGAGTTTGCACATTCTGCCCATGCGTGCATGGGTTTCCGCCAGGTGCTCCAGTTTCCTCCCACAAAGATGTGCAGGCTAAATGGATTGGCCATGCTAAATTGCAACTAGTGTTCAGGGGTGTGTGGGTTATAGGGGGATGGGTCTGGGTGGGATGCTGCAAGGGGCAGTGTGGACTTGTTGGGCCAAAGGGCCTGTTTCCACACTGTAGAGAATAGAATCTAATCTATTGCTAATGGTAAGATTCTTAGCAGTATAGATGAGCAGAGAGATCTCGGTGTCCATGTACACAGATCCTTGAAAGTTGCCACCCAGGTTGACAGGACTGTTAAGAAGGCATACAGTGTTTTAGCTTTTATTAATAGAGGGATCGAGTTCCGCAACCAAGGGGTTATGGTGAAGCTGTACAAAACTCTGGTGCGGCCACACTTGGAGTATTGTGTACAGTTCTGGTCACCGCATTATAAGAAGGATGTGGAAGCTTTGGAAAGGGTGCAGAGGAGATTTACTAGGATGTTGCCTGGTTTGGAGGGAAGGTCTTACGAGGAAAGGCTGAGGGACTTGAAGCAGTTTTCATTAGAGAGAAGAAGGTTGAGAGGTGACTTAACTGAAACATATAAAATAATCAGAGTGTTAGATAGGGTGGCTAGGGAGAGCCTTTTTCCTAGGATGGTGACGGCGAGCACGAGGGGGCATAGCTTTAAATTGAGGGGTGAAAGATATAGGACAGATGTCAGAGGTAGTTTCTTTACTCAGAGAGTAGTAAGGAAATGGAACGTTTTGCTTGCAACGGTAGTAGATTCGCCAACTTTAGGTACATTTAAGTTGTCATTGGACAAGCATATGGATGTAGATGGAATAGTGTAGGTTAGATGGGCTCGAGATCGGTATTACAGGTCGGCACAACATTGAGGGCAGAAGGGCCTGTACTGTGCTGTAATGTTCTATGTTCTATGTTTTATGTAAAAACTCCAACTCCCAGCAAAAAGGCACAACCAACTCTCTCTTGTTTCAATGCACTCTGATAGAGAAGGATATCAATTTAACTGGAACCAAGTTACAGTACTAGGTCAAACAAGATAAAGGTAAGCACAAGAATTCCTGAAGGGCTGATTTTCAACCACCAATGCAATTAGCAAACATGTTGAAATAGACCCCACCTACATACCATGATGGGACAAAACCGGAAATAAGACTGTCCACCATGACAAATTGACCATATTAATTCAGAGCGGGACAGAACAACAGCATTTCAGAGACTACACAGCACCGACATTATTGCCTAGAAGGGAGACAAAACATTTGCATGAAAACTAGTCAGCTCGGCAAACCAATCAATAACTCCAACCACAACCTGAGCTACACATCTTCGTTAAAACATCAATGATCAAAATTGACACACCTCCTCTTCACTTCCTTTCCTGAAGATTCTAAATTCTTCAATATTAAGCTGCTAATCCTGCCCCGCTCCCAGCCATGTCTCATTGACAGCAATGACAATCACATCCCCATGTTTTAATTTGTGCCCTCAACCCATCTGCTTTGATTGGCAGACTCCTAGCATTAAAATAAATTATCATCCAACAGCTGCTAACTCCCTTGTGCCTTAATTGTCCTCTAATGTCTATGCCTTCCCGATTCACTTACTCACTCTCATTTTGGCCGTTCTATTCTCTCCGGAAAAGCTGGTTTAAACCCTCTCAACCATAAAACAATCCTGTTCCCATTTCAGTTCACATTCAACCTATCCATCCTGTACAAGTCCCTCCACACTGAAGATGGTCCCAATGTCTCAGAAATCCAACATTCATCTGGGCTAACCTTCTATTTCTGTACTCACTCATTATGGCACCAGATGTAATCCAAAGATTACAACCTCTTTGGTCATGTCTTTTAATCTACTTCCCAGCTTCCTAAATTCTGGTTGCAGGACCGCATCGTTTTCTACCTATGTCATTGGTACCAATATGCATCACAATCTCTAACTGTTGGCGCTTCCCCTTGATTATGCCCTGCAGCCAGTGACACTGATGTCCCTGGCATCAGGGAGGCTCTTTTGCAGCTGCAGAAATGCCTGTCTGTGATCATTACTATTGAATTTCCTACCACTACTGCCCTTCCATTCTGTTCCTCCCCTTTTCTGCAGCAGACCTAGCCGTGGTGCACAGAAGTTGGCTGCCACTGGTTATCCCTGCACAGTCATGCCAGCCAACTGTATTCAAAATGCTACATCTGTTGTTAGAAAGGCGATGTTCACAGGAGACTCCTTCACTGTTTACCTTCCTTTATCCTGCTTGGTCACCCATGCCATTTCTGCCTGGCCAGTCCGCATCAGCGGCAATACCACCTCACTAAATGTGCTAGCTATGACTTGCTCACGGACATATTTCCTGCACATGTGGTTGGCAGAGACAACTGAATTTTCCATGACAACAAGGTGGAGAGCTGAATTAACACAGCAGGCTAAGCAGCAACAGAGGAACAGGAAAGCCTGCTACTCTGATGCTGCTTGGCCTGCTGTGTTCATCCAGCTCTACAGCTTGTTATTTCAGATTCTCCAGCATCAGCAGTTCCTACTTTCTCTGAAGTTTCCATGATTTTCAGCAAATCACAGGAGAGGGACAGTTGTGAGCTCTCCAGCCATAACTACTTATAAGCCCTCAGTAACTGTCTTTTCAAAATATATATAATTATGCTTATGTATTAATATCGTTGACTTACTTTCCATACAATAACTGTAGTTTCCTTACCCCATGTTACTTATTTATATTCCTTTATTACATTGGCCCTGACAGTCACCTATTCCTGTTGTTTCTCACTTAATCCCTTCTTCCGAAAATATAACCTTTTTAAAATCATGAACCCATCAACACACCACTTTGCTGTGATGTCTTTGATTTGTTTGCCCAATCAGCAGAGCTCTGAAGCTGCAGCTGTTAAACTAGGACTCCCTTCTCTCTGCTCAGTTGAATTTAAATACAGCCCTTCAACTATAAACACTGAAAAGGAGCTTACAAATCACAAACAACAAAAACCTAAAAGCACCTTTTCCCCTGTGCAGTACACACAGACTTCGGATGTGCTTTCATCCAACTGCTTGCACAAAGTATATTGATCAACATGAATTGTTGATTCAATTTGTTAAATTTCCTTGCATCCCATAGGCTCTTATTGTTGCTATCAGTCTCCCATGCAAGACCTTATCAAAAGCCTTGCAGAAGTCCCAGTAAACTACATGAGCCCTCATCCACAACACCTGGTCACCTTTTCAAAAAAAATCAATCAAGTTGGATGGACACAACCTTCAATTAACAAAACCATGCTGACTGTTCTTGATCAATCCCTCTACCTCCGACTGCAGATTAATTCTGTCAGAATTGCTTCCAATACACTGTCGAAAATGCCACTCAATTCTATCAAACCATGAAGAATGAGTCAATAAAAATAATTCAGAATGATCAACTTGAATCAAGGCTAAAATAATTCTGGTGTGCATTGATAGGCTACGTATTGCTTTAATTAGCAACCTAAGCATATCTCAATCAGACAACTCAAATTGTAAAGGGCAGAAGATTCAAAGTGAATTTTGGAAAAAAATATTTTCCCTCACCGGGCAGTGGCAATTTGAAATGCAGTGTCTTGGAAGGAGTGGATGCCAGAAACATTACAACTTTTAAAAAAATACTTTAGATGAGTGCTTCAAACATCATCACATTCAAGGATATGGAATAAGTGCAGGTTTGGAAGTCTGTAGGGAGTAACTCAACTCCTCACTGCCAAAGATTTTCTGCACTTGCAAAATGCAATTCAGGAATGTGATGGCATACTCTCCATTTGCTAAACTAAAATACAGCTCCAGCAACAATCAAGATGCTTCATACCACTGAGCACAAAGCAGCCCACTTGACTGAAACTCCATTCACCATGAACACTCTTCTGTAACCAGTGCTGCAGATTGGAAGCCATGAATACATCTTTGAGATGCACTGCATCAACCCATTAAGGCTCCTTTTTCAGTACCTTCAAAATCCAATGACTTCTAACACCTAAAAATGACAAGGGAAACAGGGCATGGTAATGTCACCACCCGTAAGTCACAGACCACCCTGAAAATGTATCACTGTCCCTTCAATGGCACTGAACCAAAATCCTGAAAATTGTTACTCCACCACAAGGTCAGCAAGGATCAAAAAGATGGCTCAACACTGCTTTCTCAAGATGGGCAATAAGAATTAACTTTGTCCATGATACCCAACTCCTGTAAATGACAAAAATGTAGTGTTCTTTGATGTCCTAACCGACCTACAATGAAAGCAGATTATATTAATAAAGGGTGTATCATACAACAAAAGACTATTCGGCCGAAAACCATGGCAGTATTTATGCTTCCCCATGAGAAAAATCTTTGTCACTACCCTCTCATTGCCCAACATTACATTCTCCATCATATGTTTCTCTAGCTTCACCTTTAAGGTGCAACCACTATTTGCAACCACTCCCTATGGAAATGTATCAGAGATAATGGGAACTGCAGGGTTGTGGGAGGAGGTATGGGGGCAGGTGTAGCACTTCCTGCAGTTGCAGGGAAAGTGCCGGGTGTGGTGGGGTTGGAGAGGAGAGGAGTGTGGAGTGGTCCCTCCGGAAAGCAGACAAGGCTGGGGAGGGAAAAATGCCTTTGATGGTGGAGTCGGATTGCGGATGGCAGAAGTGTTGGAGGTCCACCAACTTTTCCCTCCCCACCCTTGTCTGCTTTCCGGAGGGACCACTCTCTCCTCGACTCCCTTGTCGACTCCACACTCCTCTGATGACCCCACCATACCCAGCACTTTCCCCGGCAACCGCAGGAAGTGCTACACGTGCCCCCATACCTCATCCCTCACCCCCATCCCAGGCCCCAAGAAGACTTTCCACATCAAGCAGATGTTCATCTGCACATCTGCCAATGTGGTATACTGCATCCACTGTACCCGTTGTGGCCTCCTCTACTTTGGGGAAACCAAGCGGAGGCTTGGGGATCGCTTTGCAGAACACCTACGCTCGGTTCGCAATAAACAACTATACCTCCCAGCCGCAAACCATTTCAACTTCCCCTCCCGTTCCTTATACAACATGTCCATTCTGGGCCTCCTGCAGTGCCACAACGATGCCACCCGTAGGTTGCAGTAACAGCAACTCATGTTCCGCTTGGGAACCCTGCAGCCCAATCGTATCAATGTGGATTTCACAAGCTTCAAAATCTCCCTCCCGCTACTGCATCCCAAAACTAGCCCAGCTCATCCCTGCCTCCCTAACCTGTTCTTCCTCTCACCTATTCCCTCCTCCCACCTCAAGCCACACCCCCATTTCCTTCCTACAGCTTCATCCCGCCCCCTTGACTGTCTGTCCTCCCTGGACTGAACTATCCTGTCCCTACCTCCCCACCTACACTCACCTCGACTGGCTCCATCCCTGCCTCTTTAACTTGTCTGTCTCCTCTCCACCTCTCTTCTCCTCTATCCATTTTCGATCCGCATCCCCCCCCCCTCCCTATTTATTTCAGAACCTTCTCCCCCCTCCCCCTTTTCTAATGGAGTGTCTAGGCCTGAAATGTCAGCTTCTGTGCTCCTAGGCCTGCTGTTTTCATCCAGCTCTACACTTTGTTACCTATGGTAATGTGTTACATTCCTCACTATTCTTTGGGTAAAAAATTTTTTGTTGCATTTCCTGCTGCTATCTTGGTGACTATTAATTGCCTCTAGTTATGCCCTTCCCCACAAAAGGAATCATTGTTTCTGTATTCATACCAGCAAAATCTTTCTTAATTTTAAAGACTGCTAGTAAGTCATAATCAGCCTCTTTTTCCTGTGAGAGTCAACCCTATATCTTTCTTTTAATTTAGCAAACAGACTCCAAGGTCATTACAGGTTTACTTCTGCTTCCTTACTTTACAACTGCAAGTATTTTGAATCAACTTGTTCATACATTTTTGACACATCTCCAGTACAAATGGGAGTTGACTTCTAGCCAAGAAGCAGGGATACTATCACCTTACCACATTTGTTCAACTGCAGCTTGTAGAATTGAGGTTTAGTCCTTGTGTTTTTTAATAGCCTTACCAAATTGTGGAACAACTTTTAGTGATTGGCACATTTGTACTCAGATCCCTTTGTTTAGCTACCCCTCTTGGACATATAATTTAAGTAATAAGTAACCTCCGCATTCTTCCTACTAAAATACTTGACCTCTCATTTATCTTTTTTGAAAAGCACTTGCAAATTACTTGCCCATTCTGGAAGCTTATAAATGTTCCCCTGTAATTTGTTGAGTTCTTATTTTGGTTGCATCTGGAACTTTAGACTCTTTTTAATATTCTAATGTCCAAAATATTAATTCAAGCAGATTAACTAATTACTTATCTTAATCACTGTTATTTGTCCCATGTGATGTATGCATTTGTAGGCAATGCTGATGCTTGGCAACCAACAGCAGCTGTGTGCAACTGCACAATAGGGTGCACAGTCTCAGTTCCTAGCTCTTCCATCCAGTTCTGGAACTAGGCAGTATTATATTTTGTCCAAATTTACTTTGACAGCTACTTGCTTATTTTCACATTGTTTTAACCTCTGTTCAAATTCAAAACAGTTATCGTTTGAGTATGAAAGACTGAGAGATAAGCAAACTCTCAACTTTAAAGGAATAACTACAGTGGCAACTCGACCTTTAAAACTGAAATGTAGTTTTTTTTTAAAACAAAGTGAGAATGACGAAAAGATGAAGAAGTAATTACTTTATAGGCATACATAACCAGGGACAAAAACACTGGATTTGCTTTTCTAAAGCATCTTGACAATAAAGAATCTTACAGAATGCGTTGTGAAACAAGTAGGCTGGGAGCACTGGACACGTTTTAAAACAAAAAGATCTTTCAGATAGGGAATATATTCTATAAAAGGTCATTGACACAGCATAAATGTATGTTAGTGAGGCTCCATGCTGCAAATAAAGTCAGGTGCCTATCGTTAGAAAAGGTACCCTTAATTGAACGTTGCAAACATACTAAGCAGTAGATTGAATTGCACCCTATACAACAACCTATCAAAAACTATCCTTTTTGGATTTATAATAAGACAAAAAGGTTTAATAATTCTAACTTGTGTGAGGTTATGTTATAGATTTGGAAATATTATGGCTGGACTTTTGCATCCAAGGCATTTTTGTGTGTTTTCTCTGGAGGTTAGGGATGTAGGGATATGGGCAGCAGTCAGACCCACCAACACCAGAAGTATAGGAAACTGTGGATGAGTGAGAGTGAGGTAGGCTAGTTATACCCTTTGGTTCATTAGAACACTATCCTTGTTGTTTTAAAATATTTTAGGCCCTCTAGCTCTCACCTATCATGCCCTTCTGCCCACAACTCCCACATGCTTTCATAATTTCCATGTCAACTCATTTTAATATTTTGAGAGATAATGGGAACTGCAGATGCTGGGGAATTCCAAGATAATAAAATGTGAGGCTGGATGAACACAGCAGGCCAAGCAGCATCTCAGGAGCACAAAAGCTGACGTTTCGGGCCTAGACCCATCAGAGAGGGGGATGGGGAGAGGGAACTGGAATAAATAGGGAGAGAGGGGGAGGCGGACCGAAGATGGAGAGTAAAGAAGATAGGTGGAGAGAGTATAGGTGGGGAGGTAGGGAGGGGATAGGTCAGTCCAGGGAAGACGGACAGGTCAAGGAGGTGGGATGAGGTTAGTAGGTAGATGGGGGTGCGGCTTGGGGTGGGAGGAAGGGATGGGTGAGAAGAAGAACAGGTTAGGGAGGCAGAGACAAGTTGGACTGGTTTTGGGATGCAGTGGGGGGGGGGGGGCGGGGAGAGAAGAGCTGGGCTGGTTGTGTGGTGCAGTGGGGGGAGGGGACGAACTGGGCTGGTTTAGGGATGCAGTTGGGGAAGGGGAGATTTTGAAACTGGTGAAGTCCACATTGATACCATTAGGCTGTAGGGTTCCCAGGCGGAATATGAGTTGCTGTTCCTGCAACCTTCGGGTGGCATCACTGTGGCACTGCAGGAGGCCCATGATGGACATATCATCTAAAGAATTCATTATGCTACACGGAATACTTCAGGAGAAGCCTTGAACAGAAGTAATTTCAGTGATTCCTGAACAAACCTAGTCCACTAAGATCCCAATGATAATTGGACATGTCTTGTGACTTGTACATCTGTGTCAGAATACCAGTCCAACAAGCGCTTGCCTTCAAGAGCTAACAATTATAAATGAAAGATTTTTTTCTCTATTAAAGCAAATCTCTGCAGAGAAGTCAGTTTTTATTTTTCTAGCGTGTGTCTGTGTCTGTACGTCTGTGTTTTGGAGTGTTTAGCAGGATAGATTTTTTTTATATTTTTGGACAAAGTCAAGGACTCTATGACTCTATATGTCTCTATCCTGTTCCCCTTGAATTTCCTGTGCTTTAAGAAAAACAATCCCAGTTTGTGCAATAGCTCTTCCTTAATGAAACACTCCAGCCGAGGCAACATCCTTCTATCTGGGATAGTAGGAACTGCAGATGCTGGAGAACCTGAGATAACAAGGTGTAGAGCTAGATGAACACAGCAGGCCAAGCAGCATCAGGGGAGCAGGAAGGCTAATGTTTCGGGCCCAGACTTTTCTGAAGCCTGCGATGTTCATCCAGTTCTATTCCCAAAATGTCAACCTTCCTGCTCCTCTGACGGTGCTTGGCCTGCTGTGTTGATCCAGCTCTACACCTTGTTATCCTTGTATCTGGTCTGTGCACCCGTGCTATTACATCCTTCTAAAATGTGGATTCTAGGACTGCACACTGTACTCTAGCTGTGGCCTAACCAACATTTTGTACAGTTACAGCATAACCTGACCTGCTCTAAAACTCTATCTTCAGCGAATAAAGGCATGTGTACCATAGGTCTCTTAACCACTTAATCCACCTGTCCTAATGCCTTAAAAGGATTAATGTGCATGCACCCAAGATTGCTCAGATCCTCTGCCCTTCCCAGAGTCCTACCGGACACTAAAGTAGGTGGGAAAATAAATTGCAATGAACAGATCAGAAATATGTAAATGGATACGAATTGGTTAGGTGAATAGGCAAAGTTTAGCAGATGAAGTTTAAAGTGGATAATTGTGAAGTTATCCATTTTGGTTTGGAGGAATAGAAATGCAACTTATTATCTAAATGAAGAGAAACTTCAAGTTTTCATGCATGAATCACAGGTAACTAGTTTGTAAGTGGAGCAGGTGCTAAGGAAAGCAGATTGAATTTTGGTATTTATTATTAAAGGCATAGACAAAATTAGGGAATTGTTGCTACAACTGTACAAGTTATTACTGAGACCACACCTGTAGTACTGAGTACAATTTTGGTCTGTTACTTGAGGAGGGATGCGTTGGAGGCAATTCTGTTGAGGTTCACTAGACTGATTCCAGATATGAGTGGTTTATCTTTTGAAGAGAAATTGAACAGTTTAGGCTTATAGTCTCTGGAGTTTAGAAGAATAAGAGGTGATCTAATTGAAGCATACAAAGTCTAAAGTAGATCAAAAACATAGACGTGGAAAAAATGTTTCCACATGGGTACATGAATAGGGAGGGTTTAGAGGGATATGGGTCACATGCCAGCAAATGAGACCATGTTTCTGCGCTGTACAACTGAGTTTATGGGGGGGAAACAATCTAGAATAATAGATCGTAGTTTTAGGATAAGGAGATCATAGATCATAGATTCCCTACAGCGTGGAAACCGGCCCTTCAGTCCAACAAGTCCACTCTGAACCTCAGCATCCCACCCAGACCCATCCCCCTATAAACCCACCTAACCCTCACATCCCTGAACACTATGGGCAATTTAGCATGGTCAATCCATCTAGCCTGCACATCTTTGGACTGGGAGGAAACCGGAGCACCCAGAGGAAACCCAAGCAGACTAAGGGAGAATGGTAAATTCAATGCAGACAGACAGTCACCTGAGGGTGAAATTGAACCCAGGTCCCTAGCACCGTGAGGCAGTAGTTCTTGCCACTGTGCCACCCCTGGTCTAGCCAATCTAATGTCTCTTGCAGTCTATGCAAAGTATTTTGTTGGTCCTGCATGTCATGGGGTGGGGTCTTTGGTATATAGGCACGCTTGAATCTTCTGGGTTAATTTCTATTTGCAGATGCATTTTATTTTGTTCAAATAACACACTTATTTCAGTCAATCAATGTGATGTTTGTAAAGAATTCAGGGGTTCACATGATACATATTCACCAATTAAAACCTAACTAAAAACCGAATGAACTGCAGATGCTGAAAACAGGAACAAAAACAAAGTTGCTGGAAAAGGTCAGCAAGTTCGGCAACATCTGTGAAGGAAAAAGCAGTTAATGTTTCAGGTCCGGTTCTGAAGGGTCACTGGACCCAAAACTTTAACTCTGTTTTTCCCTTAACAGATGCTGCCAGACCTGCTGAGCTTTTCCAGCAACTTTGTTTAATACATCCTCATCAGTGGTGTGATAGTTTGATCTCTTTATAATTTCTGTGTCTAAAATTACCTCTCTAACACCTGAAGGAGGACTGAAGCTCCAAAAGCTTGTTATCAAGTAAACCTTTTGGTCTGTAACCTGGTGTCGTGTGATTTCTGAGCTTGACTGAATGCTGGACAGCATATATGTAGTTGGAATGTAGGGCATGCTTCTGAATGTCAGTTTCCATCCTTTGTATGGATGATGCTGTGTATTCAAATGCCTGGGATGTCTACCATGGACTCATCCATATTTATGAAAGCTGTGTAGAATTCCAAGCATTGCTTCAATATTTTCTCCTAGCCTCTGATGTATCTCCAACATGTGTCCTGTGGCTGTGACCATAGGCTCATCCAAGGGTCCGAGTCAGTGCCAGGTTCTGAACAGTCCTCCACTTCTCATGAGACCTTGCTGGCACATCCTCCTTCAGCTGCTGATTCTAAGCAGCATAGGCAGTAAATGCTAGATAGAGTGAAGCCATCCTACAACCAACAGATCAAGTCTAAACACTGCAGTCATGCCACATCCAATCACAAATGTTGGTGTCAATTAAACAGGCACACTTGAATCTGCTGGGTTAATTTCTATTTGCAGATGCATTTTGTTTTGTTCAAATAACACTGTTATTTCAGTCAATGTGATGTTTATAAATTCCTGCTTTAGAAATAAAATCTGTCTGAATCCAAACTAAAACACACAGATTCTAAACAAGACATTGAAGGAGATGGCTCCACAGTTATTCTCATCCTCAATGACGGGAAGAGCCCAAACATTAATGCAAAAGATGAGGCAGAAGCAGTCACAGCATCTTCAGCCAGCAGTGTCAAGTGGATAATCCATCTCAGCCTCCTCTAGAATACCACAGATGCTACTCTTCAGCCAATTAGATTCACTTCACATTATATCAAGAAACAGTTCGAGGCATTGGGTATCGAAAAGCCTATGGATCCTGACAACATTATGGTAATAGTAGTGAAGACTTGTGCTCCAGAACATGCCCCTAATCTAGCCAAGCTGTTCCAGTACAGCAACAACCCTGGCACCTTTCCAATAATGTGGAAAATTGCCCAGGTATGTCCTCTTCATAAAAAAAAGAGGTAAGACAAATCCAACCAGGCCAATTACCAACCTTGGGTCTACTCTTGATCATTGATAAAGGTGTTCTCAACAGTGCTGTCAAGCAGCACCTGCTTAGCAACAACCTGCTCATGATGCCCATTTTGGGTTCTTCCAGGGCCACTCAGCTCTTGGAATCATTGCAGTCATGGTTCAAATATGGACAAAAGAGCTGAATTCCAGAGGTCACAGTGACAGCTTTGACACCAAGGCTGCATTTGACTAGGTATGGCATCAAGGAGCCCTAGAAAAACTGGAATCAATGGGAACTGGGGGCAAACTCTCCGCTGGTAAGCTTTTTTTAAAAACTGGCATATAGACGATAATTATGGTCATTGGGGGTCAGTCATCTCAGCTCCAGGACATCTCTGCAGGAGTTCCTCAGGGAAATGTTATTGGGCCAGCCATCTTCAGCTGCTTCATCAATGACTGTCGCTCCATCATAATGTTTAACTGGGTATTTTCACTCATTATTGTACAAATGTTCCACACAATTTGCAACTCCTCATATCCTGACGTAGTCCATGTTTCAAATGCAACAAGACCTCAACGATAGCCAGGCTTGCATTGGCAGGTGGCCAGTTGCATTTGTACCACACAAATGCCACATGATGACCATCTCCAATAAGAGACAATGTAACCACTGCCCCTGACATTCAATGATGTTCTCAACACTGCACTCCCTGCTATCAACATCCTGGGGGTTACCATTGACTAGAAACTCAACTGGGACTTGGCAGACAAATACAGTGGCTAGAAGAGCAGGTCAGAAGCAATGACTACTGCAGCAAGTAACTTAACTCTTGATTCCCTAAATCCTGTCTACCATCTTTAAGGCACAAGCCAGAGGTGTGATGGAATATGGCCCACTTGCCTGGATGACTGCAGTTCCAACAATACTCAAGAAGCTCGGCACCATCCAGGACAAAACAGCCTGTTTGATTGGCATCACGGCCATAAGCCGTGCCCTCCACCATTGACGTTCAGTAGCAGCAATGTGGTGTCTCCAAGATGTTATGCAGAAATTCACCCGAGATCGTTAAGTGATACCTTCCATGACCACTTCAATCTAGAAGGACAAGGAGCAGCTCAGTGGTTCACTGGTTAGTACTGTTGTCTCATAGCACCAGGGACCCAGGTTCAATTCCAACCTTGGGTGATTGTCTGTGTGGAGTTTGCACATTCTCCCTGTGTCTGCGTGGGTTTCCTCTGGATGCACTGGTTTCCTCCCACAGTTCAAAGATGTGCAGGTCAGTGGATTAGGCATGCAAAACTGCCCATACAGTGTCCAAGGATGTGTAAGGTAGGTGGATTGGTCATGGGAAATGCAAGGTCACAGGGATAGAATAGGGCTGGGTCTAGGTGGGATTCTCTTCAGAGGGTCAGTGTGGATTTGCTAGGTTGGCTGGCCTGCTTCCACACAGGAATGATTCTATGGCAAGGGCAATAAATAAATGGGAACTCCACCACCTTCAAGTTCTCCTGCAAGCTACTCACCATCCTGACTTGGAATTGTACCCCTGTTTCATCAGTATATCAGGGTAAAAATCCTGAATTTGTCTGCCTAGTAGCACTGCATGTGTACATACAACAGATAGGTCTGTAATGGTTCAAGCTGGCAGCTTACCACCACCTTCTCAAAAGCAGTTAGGGCTGGGCAATGCATGTTGGCTCTGCCAGTGATCTGATCACATCCAATGAAATAATAAACTGCGCATTAGCAAATAATATCATGTAGCTGGTTGAGCAGATATCAAGAAACTTATTGATGAGCCATTTTGTATAGCTTTGGTTCACATTGGTGTTTAAAATAAAAAAGCTAAATCACAGACTGCTGCAGAATTACTGCATTATAATTGCAGTCAGGATACCAGACATTAACCTGCTTATGATCACATACCAACTGCACAAGAATGATATGCCATTACTTTCAGTTCCACTACAAAAGCAGAATTGGCAGAGATTGATAAGTTCTTGATCTCGTGGGGAATTAAGGGCTAAGGGGAGAGTGTGGGTAGGTGGAGTTGAAATGCCTATCAGCCATGATTAAATGACAGAGTGGACTTGATGGGCCGAATGGCCTTACTTCCACTCCTATGTCTTATGGTCTTATTCATAAGAAGTAATGTGTAAATTCAACATGGGTAAATCTGACAAATAGAAAAGAAGTTAATTTCTCTGAATAAAAATGTCGTGTCTTCCCCCAATTTAACACAGTCAATTGAGATATGACAACATCTCCAGCACCAGCATGGAAGCAGTCAGACAGTTAAATCTTCATTCACACAAGCACCTTCTCAGTCATTGGCAATACTCTGCATTAATGTTGTGGCTTCAGCAAGTGTTAGATTTCAGTACTGATTTCAGGAGATCATTCTTTAATTATTCTTTGTTAAAAGTAAAGCAGGAGAATGGTTACCTGGATGTCCTGGATGGATATAGCCAGGTGCCGACAGCTCTTCTGCCTATTCCATCCTGTTCTAGCAGTTTGCAAGATGTAACAAAAACTACTTCAGCACTATGGACCAGTGGAGACTTTTGAAAGTTGAAACAAGTGTGAAAAACACCAGAGGGGTGTAACCATGAAATAAGTACAGAACAAAGATGCCAGCAACAAATCCATAAGCAGTTTATAATTCCTTTAAATATCACTGGTCCTAAGGATGTGCTAGCTGTGCAAGGATGACAGAGCACAGACTCGATTTTGGAGGTCTATAAAGACAATATTGACTGATATAAAAATATGGCAACTTTTTATACTTCAATCAAATGTTATGTGATTTGTAATCCCTAATAATAGCAATTCTATGATTCCATAGAACTAGACAACAATATGTCTTTGTCAAGGGCAGGCCAAGTCTGACAAACTTAATCAAATTCTTTGAAGTGACACAGGTGTGGATGTCAATAGTTCTGTATGTGTTGTACACTTCGACTCTCAGAAAGCATTGATATGGTACAACAAAACACATTGACTAGCAAATTAGAAATATTTGAGATTGAGTTCTTGGCAGCACTGATTTGAAGATAAAGTGTGAAGCTGGATGAACACAGCAGGCCAAGCAGCATCTCAGGAGCACAAAAGCTGATGTTTCAGGCCTAGACCCTTCATCAGAGAGGTCTAGGCCCAAAACATCAGCTTTTGTGCTCCTGAAATGCTGCTTTGCCTGCTGTGTTCATCCAGCTTCACACTTTGTTATCTTGGATTCTCCAGCATTTGCAGTTCCCATTATCTCAGAGCACTGATTTGAAGTTGGCTAGAAGATATAAAATAGAAGTTAGATATAAGTTGGGCACTTCTCAGAGTGGAGATCATAGAATAATAAAATCCCTACAGTATGGGAACAGGCCCTTCGGCCCAACATGAGATGAGTTGAAAGTCTTGTGTTCTCCAGGATTGGTGTTGGGATCCTTGTTTTTTCCTGATTTATGAACATGATTTGAAGCTGGGGGTTGAGGGTAAATTCTCTAAACTTGCAGATGATATTAAGCAAAAAAAGTGAATTGTGAAGTAATGCTACGTGACTTCGGAGCGACATTGACAAGTTGCCCAACTGGACAGACAACTGGTAGATGAATTTCAATGTGGAGAAATATGAGATAATGCATTTTGGTAGAAGAAACATGGAGAGACAATTCAGGTTTGTAGTGTGCAGCTTAAGTGGGTAACCATGATTTTTAAAAAATAAACCCTTGTGCGCTATTAGATTTGCGGGAGTCTGGGTCGATGGTCTTTGAAAGTCAGTGCAGAATCAATTGGCCAAATGGCCTCTTTCTTCACTTAGGGATTCTATAAGACTATTAGTCCTGGGGACTTGTCTACCTGAATGTTTTTCATAGCCGCTTCCTTTTATGACATGCTCTAGAGTATCAACATATACCTCAAAGGACTCATCATCCAATATGTCCTTCTAATCAAATACCAATGCAAGATATTCATAAGGACATCACCTACTTCCTCCAACTCCATTCATAAATTCTCTCTATTGTCCTTGAGCACAGCTACCCTTTCCCTAGCGACACTTGCTTCTTACACATATATAAAACACGTTAGCATTATCCTTAATCCCGATTGCAAACAACTTTGCATGACCCCTTTTAGCCCCCTTAATTCATTGTTTGTGTTCTTTCCTTCTATCTTTGTATTCTTCAAGAGTTCTGTCTGTCTTCAGTTTCGTAAGTCTTACCTCACCTCCTTTTTGTTTGAGTAAGATCTCAATTTCTCTTGTGTATAAAGGTTACCAAATCTTGCCATCTTTATCCTTTATTTTCACAGGAATGTGCTGGTGCTGAACTCTAATCAACTGAACTTTAAAAGATTCCCACATGCCAGATGTGGATTTACCCTCAAACAGCCATCCCCAATCTATATTTCCCAGTTCCTACCTAATATCGTGGTAGACAGCCCTCCACAATTTAATACTTCCACCAAGGATTACTCTTGTTCTAATCCATGAGTAACTTAAAATTTAAACAATTATGGTCACATTCCCAAAATGCTCCGCCACATTCAAATTTCAATCATTTGGCTGGTTCATTCCCCAATACCAAGTCTAATATGGCCCATTCTTTAGTTGAACTATTTACATATTGTTTCAAAAAACCTTCCTGAACATACCTAACAAATGTCTCCTCAGCCAAGCCTCTGGCATTAAGTGAATCCCAATCAATATTGAGGAAGTTTAAGTAGATTAGACCAGATTCCCTACAGTGTGGAAACAGGCCCTTTGGCCCGACAAGTCCACACCAACACTTGGAGCATCCTACCCAGAACCATCCCCCTGTAACCCACGCACCCCTGAACACTACAGGCAATTTAGCATGGCCAATCCACCAAGCCTGCACATCTTTGGACTGTGGGAGGAAACCAGAGCACCCAGAGGAAACCCACGTAGATATGGGGAGAATGTGCAAACTCCACACAAGACAGTCGCTCGAGGCTAGAATTGAACCCGGGTCCCTGGTGCTGTGAGGCTGCAGTGCTAACCATTGAGCCACCATACTGCCCATAAGTTGAAATTACCCACCACAACAACTTGTTGTTTTTACATTTTTCTATAAAAACTGTCCACACATCTCTCCCTCTACCACCCACTGGCTATTGGGAGTCCTATAGTACAATCCCAATAAATTGATTGTGCCATTCCTATTCCTGAGCTCTACCCATTTGGACTCACTAGATGAGCCCTCCAAGGTGTCCTCCCTCAGTATAACTGATATTCTCCTTTAATCGGTAATGCAAAACACCGAACTGTTTTACATCCTTTTCTCTCTCACCTGAAAAATCTAAACCCAGAGCATTAAGCTGCCAGTCTTGTCCCTTTCTCAACTAAGTCTCTGTAATAGCTACAACATCATAGTTATACATTGTAATCCAAGCTCTAAATCCATCTGTCTTACTTTTCATTCCTCAAATTACAACAAATACATCTCAGACAGCCAGTGCTGCCATGTTCAGTATTCTCTCCGTTTGTTCTGTCTCTCAATCTTACTGGCCTTAGTCTCGGACTTTTCCTTCATCATTTTATTTGCTGACCTACTGCTCTGGTTCCCTGCCCCTCCCACATTTGTTTTAAACCTCTCAAGTGGCACTAGCAAACCTCCCAATTGAATATTGGTGTCAGAATATTGGGGTGTCCCTCCAGTTTAGGTGCAACAATTCTCTCATGCAGGTCCCATCTCCCCCAGTAGACACCCCAATGATCCACATACCTGAAGCCCTCTCCATGCACCAGATCCCCCAACCATGAGATTAACTGTACTATCTTTTTATTCCCAGCCTCACTGACACAAAGCACAGGAAATAATCCCAAGATTAAAACCCTAGAGGTTCTGCTTTGCAACTTCCTATCTACTCCCTTTGCAAAGCTTATCTGTCTTTCTGCCTACATCACTAGTGGATAATGACCTCTGGCCTGCTCACCGTCCCCTTTCAGAATATCCAATGCATGCTCAGAGACATTCCTGACTCTGGCACAAGAAGGCAACACACCATACTGGAGTCTCTCTTGCATCTATTTGTGCCTTCTATTATCGAGCCCCCTAGCACTAGTGCTTGCCTACACTTCAAACCTCTCTGCTGTACATGTGCTATTGTGTTACCACTGACCGGCTGCTGTTGCTGCTTTCCCTTTACAAACCATTACCCCCAATAGTCTCTAAAAAGTATACCTGCTTGAGAGAGGAACGGCCACAGGGAAGTCCTGCACTACCTGCCTCACATTCATCTTCCTGGTGGTCACCCAACTCTTCTGTCTGTGTAGCCCTTACTAATGATTTGCCCAGATCACTAACCATGCTATCCATGACATTCTCTGCCTGATGGATGCTCCATAGTGAGTCCATCTGCATATCCAGGCACCCTGTGAGGCAAATCAAGACCTGCAGCAAACAAACTGGAGTATTCTTCATTTCCCACATATTGCACGAGGAGCATTCCATGGGGCCAAATTCTCCCACCGTTTCAAATCTTATCAACTTCAGACAACCATTCAGGAACTGATTACCAACTCAATCCACTTGTCATCAAAATCAGGTCTCTCACTCCTAGCCTTAGCAAACTATAAACATGAAAATCACTTCATCTATCTCTCCAGGTACTACTCACTCAGGCTGCAAGCCTGGTTCCTGAGCAGCCAACCTTATGTCTATGATTCTCTTTTCAGTCACCACAACTGAGCTGGCTCCTCAAAGAATTCTCCTTGATCACTTCCCACCAGCCCATTAAGGGAAAGAAATCCTCTATCCTTACTTGCTCCAGCCCATGTGTGAATGCAAGCCCAATTTTCATATCCCTCTGAAGTGGCCTATCAAGACATTCAGATGTGCCACTCCAGAAAAATCAAAATAATTAAAACCAGATAGACTACCTGTAATCAAACTATACACTTGAAACAATTTCACACCCAACAAAATTCTCCTTACTTATATCAGATTCTCGACATGGTGGAGCCAGGCCGTTTGGCCCACTGAGTACATATCAACCATTCAAGAGCAACCCACCCAGACCCAAACCCCTACACTATCCCTGTAACTCAGCATTACCAACGGCTAATCCACCTAGCCTACACATCCCTGGATACTCATGGTCAATCCACCTAACCTGCACATCTTTAGACTGTGGGAGGAACCCAGAGAACCTGGAGGAAACCCTTGCAAATGTGAAGAGAATGTGCAAACTCCACACAGTCACCTGAAGGTTGAATCAAACCTGGTTCTGTGAAGCATAGTGCTAACCACTGAGCCACTCTGCCACCCAAATCTGGAGGCATGTTTCAAAACTGGAAGTCCTGCCTCAGATTTGTTAAGTAACAGCCTGCCATAGTCATACTAGCTAACATTCCTGATACAATGTTCCAGACATCACCCATTACCATCTACCAGCAGGACATACCCACTATAATCATGAGACAATTGGTCTGAGAGGGCTCAACAATGACTCAGGTACCATGGCCTTATGGTATTATCAGGCAATGGCATAGTGTTATTATTATTGGACTGTTAATCCAGAGACACAGGTAATGTTCTGGGGAACAGGGTTCAAATTTGAAATCTATAAATATCAAATGAAGAGTGTAATGATGAGCATGAATTCATTGTTGATTGTCAGAAAAGTCCATCTAGCTCACTAAATGTCCTTCAGGGAAGGAAACTGCCATCTCTACCTGGTCTGGCCTACATGTGACTTCAGACCCACAGCAATGTGGTTGACTCCCAACTGCCCTCTGGCAAGTTAGCAATGGGCAATAAATGCTGGTCTGGCTAACAACACCCTCATCCTATGTATGATTTCACAAAAAAAGAAACCCCATAGATCAGAAAACCTACTGCCAACTACCATCTACCCTTCTCAGGTTGAATTGATAAGTGGCAATTAACATTGCTAGCACTTATGTGGCAGCAAGGATCATCTCCAACAAGAAAATAAATCTAACTATCTCCCCATGACATTCATTGACATTGACAACACTGAATTCCCCCACTGCCAACATCCAGGTATTACCATTGATAATCAATATAAATACTACAACTATAACAGGTCAGATGAGAATTCTGCAGTGAGTTACTCAATTCCCCAAAGTCTGTGTCATCTACAAAGGCACAAGTCAAAAATATGTTAGAATACTCTCCACTTACCTGAACAGCTGTGGTTCCAACAACACAAAAAGCTCAACATCATCCAAGACAAAACTGTCCACTTGATATGCACCCTATCCACCACCTTTAACATCAGTCCCAATTCCAGTGTAAGATTAACTGTAGCAACTCAAGATTCCTTCAATAGCATTCTCCAAATTTATGACTTCATTTACCTAGAAGGACAGTAGATGCATATGAACACCAGGTGCAAGCTCCCCACTAAGCCATACTGTCCTATCTTGACATTCCTTCATTACCACCAGATCAAATTCATGAAGTAACCACAGAGTACCTCCGCCTGATGAATTATTATGGTTCAAGATGATGTCTCACCACCAGCTTTTCAAAGATTATTAGCGTTGGGCAACAAAATACTGCCTTGCCAGTGAGAACCAAAATTCCATGAAAATGCAGTGCTGGTGGGCAAGAAGCAACAGATTCAAAACAAAAGCCCTTCTATGTTATATCGAAATAGAAATGTGCTTTATCACCACTATTCAGTGTATAACACACCCATTCTTTAAAAATAAACAATGAGACAATTTAATAGTGGGACAGCACTTCTCCTATTAACACTTGTAAATTCAAGTTTTGGAGCATAATTTGCTGCTCAAAACTCTTAAGTGACACTAGCTTGTTCCAAGATCTGGTAAATATTGTGATTCGTAATAAGACTTATCAAATAGACAGCAAGGAAACAGTGCTATCGTAAGAACCATGAGTAGGCAATTGAGGCCTACGAGAATACTCTGCCATTTGATATGATCGTGGCTGATCTCATCTTGGCCTCAACTCAACCATCGTGCATGCTTTCCATAACTCTTCAATCCATTACTAGTTAACAACCTGTCTGTCTAGTTCCTCCTTAAATTTACTCAATGTTCCAGCCTTCCCCATGCTCTGAGGAATTCCACAGATTAATGGCCCTTTGAGAAAAGTAATTTCTCTTCGTTATGTTAAATCTGCTACCACTTATCCTAAAACTATTACCTCTCATTCTATAGATTGTCCCACATGAGGAAACATCTTTTCTATATATCCTTTATCGATCCCTTATAGCATTTTACGTACCTCAGTTAGTTTCACTCTCATTCTTTGAAACTCGAGAAAACTTAGGCCTAAACTGCTCAATATCTCTTCAAAAAACAAACTGCTCTTTTCATCAATCTAGTGAACCTCCTCTGAACTGCCTCCAATGCAGCTACATTCCTCAAGTAAGGGGACCAAAAGTGTACACAATACTTCAGGTGTGCTGTTAATAATGCTTTGTACAGTTACAGCAACAATTCCTTATTTTTTTAATTTTACTCCTTTAGCATTAAATGCAAAAATTCCATTTGCCATCCTTATTATCTGCTGCACCCAAATACTAACTTGCTGTGATTCATGCATGAGAACATCCAGAAGCCTATGCTTTGAAGTCTTCTGAAGTTTCTTTCCATTTACATCATAAGTTGCCTTTCTATTCCTCCAACCAAAATGGATAACCTCACACTTATCCACATTAAACTTCATCTGACAAATTTTTGGCCCATTCACCTACCCTATCTATATCCTTTTGTAAATTCCTTATTTCTTCACTGCCAATTACTTTCCCACCTGCATTAGCATTATCTGTAAATTTGGCTGCAGTACTTTCTTTTGCAGCATCCAAGTCATTAATATAGGCTCTAAAGAGGGTTAAACACTGGCACCCCACTAGTTATGTTTTGCTAAGTGGAAAAACACCCATTTCTCCCAACTCATTGCTTTCTGTTAGTTAGCCAAACCTCTTCCCAAGCTAATAATTTACTGTTAACCCCATGTGATCTTACTTTATAAACTTTTGCGTGGAACCCTATCAATTGCCTTCTAAAAGTCCAGAGAAAACTCATCTACTGAATTCTCATCATTCACTTTGTGATTAGTCAAACATGATTTACCATACAAAATATTGTGTTCATTCTAATGGTCACATTTTGGTTTTCCAAATGTCCTGTTTTACTTTCCATGGATTCCAACAATTTTCCAAAAACCGTTAAAGCAACTGGTCTGTAGCTTTCTACTTTCTTGCTCCCTCCCTTTTTGAATAAAGGTGTTACATTAGCATTTTCCCCAATCCATTGCATCCTTTCCTGTATGCAGACAATTTTGGAATATCATAACCACTAGATCTGTCACTTCTCTTAGACCCTTTGAATGTAAACCATCAGGCTGCAGGAACCTGTTTGCATTCAATCCCAATAGTTTGTTCAGTACTGTATTCCTAGTGATGGGGAGTTTTCTAAGTTCCATTCCTTATATCAGAATCCCTACAGTGTGGAAACTGGCCATTGAAATCCACACCAACCCTCATAGCATCCCAACCAGACTCATCTTCCCATAGCCCACTTAATCTGCACATTCGTGAACGCTATGTGCAAATTAGCATGGCCAATTCACCTACCCTCCACATCTTTGGACTATGGGAGGTCAAGCAGACACTCGGAGAATGTACAAACTCCACACAGACAGTCACCTGAGAGTGGAATCAAACCCTGGTTCCTGGTGCTGTGAGGCAGCAGCGCTAACCACTTAGCCACTGTGCTGCCTTCTTTTCTATAATATCTGCATTATCTGTTGGTGTCCTAAACTGTGGAAACTGAAGCATAATATTGCTTTTGTGACTCCACTGTTTCTGCATTCTTCAGTATTATTCCTACTCTCATCCTCCAATGGACCAACATTCATTTAGTTACTCTTTGATTTTATATATTTATAGAAGCTTTAAATATCCATTTTTATAGTTTGCACTAGTTTTCTTTCATAATTTACCTCTGCTGTTTGTATGATTTTATTTTAGCAATCCATTGTTAATCTTTAAAGTTTCCCAATCTTTCCGATTGCCACTCGCTTTTGCAATATGGTATGTCTTAGTTCTTGTTTTTATATTATCTTTAACTGCCTTGCTTGACCATGGATATTTTTCCCCTCTTACATTCTTTCTTTCTTTGTGGAATAAATTTTATTTGGGGTCAATTGAGTATCTCCTTAACTATCTGCCACTGTTCATCAACTGTCCTGCCTTTTAATCTTCTTGCTCAGTCCATTAGGACCAAATCATGTCTACACAATTACCTTTGTTACCCAGTGTGGGAGTCCAGTTTCTCGTCCACCAACAGACTTTGAATTTCGAGCATGCTATGATCACTCTACCATACAAAATCCTTTGCAAAGGGATTGTAGAATTTACTGTTTCAGAATACTGGTTACATTCCTGCTGCTTCTCTAATCATAGTCTGTTGAGTGTTAAGGCACTGTTTAAGACGACTATTTGGATCTAATAGGAATTGAGATTATTTCACAAACCTGTGGCTTCAAGTCCCATCTTTCACAAGGTGGCTGGTAAGTCAGTGTCATGGAACACTGAAACCTGTAAGTAGGTATCACATGGGAAAGTCTGCCAGATAAGGTACTCATTTTTTAATCTTCCTTTACTAGGCATATTTTATAGTAATTTGACAAATGAAATATTGTTGGGGGATAATAATTAATAATAGTGAGCTCACAAAACCACAGTAAGTTACTCAGCAAGTTGTCTTACTATTATTGAAAAAGTTTTAAAAGGTCATTCATTTACAGATGCTAAAAATCAAACAAGTATCCAGAAATCATACTCTGTCCAAACTGAATAAATATTGGTGATAACAAATTGTGGAGCTGGATGAACACAGCAGGCAAAGCAGCATCTTAGGAGCACAAAAGCTGACTTTTTGGGCCTAGACCCTTCTTCATCATCATTTTTCTGATGAGGGGTCTAGGCCCAAAACATAAGCTTTTGTGCTCCTAAGATGCTGTTTGGCCTGCTGTGTTCATCCAGCTTCACACTTTGTTATGTCGGATTCTCCAGCATCTGCAGTTCCCATTATGTCTGAATAAATAGTGGTACAAGCCAATATTTTGATTTGTCTGTGAAGTTCAGAAAGGTTATTTTAAAATTCCACACCCATCGTTCATTTATTGAACAATATATTCATTCTATCACCCTCAATTTCCTTGTTTACTTTTTGAAATGTGTTTGTCATTTTACAAAACAGAACTAGAGGTGATTAAACACTTAAAGCACCATTAACTTTTTGGTTAGGTGACACAAACACATTTTAACTGAAATATTTAAGCTAATTCACTAATTATTTTTGGGGTCCATAATGTCAAATGTTTATTTTGTGAAACATGTATGTTTTCCCAGTCCGGGTTCAAGCCCCGCCTGCTCCACATGTGTGTAATAATAAGTTTGAATAGTTGATTGGAAATATCGAAATTACCGTTACTTTCCAAAAACGTATTTACCATTAAAATGGAACATGGTTTGTTACACAAGACATTCACATTTAGTCTTCAGACAATTAAGAAATTAACTAAATCAAATAACTAATTAATCAATCAATAGGTTGTGCGACAATGTTTGTATCTCAACGTCAGCCTTACTGATGCAGCTATAGTGTCGAATCCAATCAGGATAAGGAAAACCTGTGGTCGTGAGCTACATCCTGTCAGCTATGCGATCAAAGGTTCTCAGTGCTCCATCTCGAGAAAGTGGGTTACTTACTGAATCCTGTTATCCCGAACCATCTTATTGCACTCATTTCTATTCATTCCCACAACGCAACGTTAATAAAAGGCAAAATTGGATACATATTTTGCCTTTTTAAAAATCTTGTTCTAAGGCAATGGTGGAAATCAATGGGCGTGGGTTTTACTCAGTTACAGCACTTCATTCAGACAATAACTGGGGTGAAATGAGAAAGCGAAATGAATGTTATACAAAACAAATGTTTTCATATTTCACGTGACTGTCAGATTTCCCACATTAAAAATTGAGTTAGTGTGATGCCTAGAAATGAAACTGCAATTTTAAAAAAAGTATCAATTGTCCTATAAACAGCTGTCATCAAGTATTTAAATTGTTAGTTATTTTACAAAATACTGTCAGCGCAAGGAATGCCTGGATTCCTAGCTGGATTATTTGTGTTTTTCAACCAAGCTCGGTTCAGATCCAGATTTCTGACAAAGGCTTGAAAGATCCAACGTGAATACGCTGGGAAATTTACAACAAACGCTTTAAATTTCTGACTGAACATAACACCCAGTCAAAATTTCATCAGTTGGCAGCCAACGCGTAAAACATTATTCATTAAACTAATTTTCAAATGAGAAAGGTTGAACAAAGGTAATTACATCCCATTTTGAATGCTATGGTAAAACAAGGAATGATATGGATCCACCTGCACTGGCTTACCAGCATCGTGTTCCTGGACGTGCGCTGTCCTTGACAGAGAACTGAGAACCTGCTCAGCTCATTTGTTCGTCCTTTTTTCCTTAAGAACAAACAGAGCCTTTGAACTTGTAACAAACAGGAATCGGTCCGACCAGACCAGCTCACCTCATTGGCTGACACTCTCCATGGCAATAGCCGGCATCCGCACGCAGCTGGGGCCCCGATTTGATGAGGGCATGTTTGTGCTTTCTGTGGCTTGCTTCCAGCCGTTGAGACTCACAGAGGCAAAGTGGGTGATGGCGTTCACCCATTCATTTCGGGCGGGGGAAGTGGGATCAAACGAAGTTACATCACCCCGTACTTGTCAATCCAAGATGAGTTTGCAACCTTTAATCATAGCTGCAACCTTGTTAGAAGTGTATAGGTTCTGAATGTCACACTGATGAAGGTCTACCTCTGCTGGATTAAGGCTCTGATTCATACAGGTGCTATCTCCAGCTGGAGATAATGGGAACTGCAGATGCTGGAGAATTCCAAGATAATAAAATGTGAGGCTGGATGAACACAGCAGGCCAAGCAGCATCTCAGGAGCACAAAAGCTGACATTTCGGGCCTAGACCCTTCACCAGAGAGTGGGATGGGGAGAGGGAACTGGAATAAATAGGGAGAGAGGGGGAGGCGGACCGAAGATGGAGAGTAAAGAAGATAGGTGGAGAGAGTATAGGTGGGGAGGTAGGGAGGGGATAGGTCAGTCCAGGGAAGACGGACAGGTCAAGGAGGTGGGATGAAGTTAGTAGGTAGATGGGGGTGTGGCTTGGGGTGGGAGGAAGGGATGGGTGAGAGGAAGAACCGGTTAGGGAGGCAGAGACAGGTTGGACTGGTTTTGGGATGCAGCGGGTGGGGAGGAAGAGCTGGGCTGGTTGTGTGGTGCAGTGGGGGGAGGGGACGAACTGGGCTGGTTTAGGGATGCAGTAGGGGAAAGGGAGATTTTGAAACTGGTGAAGTCCACATTGATACCATTAGGCTGCAGGGTTCCCAAGCGGAATATGAGTTGCTGTTCCTGCAGCCTTCAGGTGGCATCATTGTGGCACTGCAGGAGGCCCATGATGGACATGTCATCTAGAGAATGGGAGGGGGAGTGGAAATGGTTTGTGACTGGGAGGTGCAGTTGTTTGTTGCGAACTGAGCGCAGGTGTTCTGCAAAGCGGTCTCCAAGCCTCCGCTTGGTTTCCCAATGTAGAGGAAGCCACACTGGGTACAATGGATGCAGTATACCACATTGGCAGATGTGCAGGTGAACCTCTGCTTAATGTGGAATGTCATCCTGGGGCCTGGGATAGGGGTGAGGGAGGAGGTGTGGGGGCAAGTGTAGCATTTCCTGCGGTTGCAGGGGAAGGTGCCGGGTGTGGTGGGGTTGGAGGGCAGTGTGGAGCGAACAAGGGAGTCACAGAGAGAGTGGTCTCTCCGGAAAGCAGACAGGGGTGGGGATGGAAAAATGTCTTGGGTGGTGGGGTCGGATTGTAAATGGCGAAAGTGTTGGAGGATGATGCGTTGTATCCGGAGGTTGGTAGGGTGGTGTGTGAGAACGAGGGGGATCCTCTTAGGGCGGTTGTGGCAGGGGCGGGGTGTGAGGGATGTGTTGCGGGAAATACGGGAGACGCGGTCAAGGGCGTTCTCGATCACTGTAGGGGGAAAGTTGCGGTCCACATTAAGCAGACACTCATTAAGTGGTCTAGGCACTATCATGTCCAGCTCAGATTCCAAGGTTTCTTGTACACTTGACTGAGAGGAAGAGCTCACTGGTTCCAGAACAGTCAGGAAGGCAGTCAAGAAGTCAGGCATGTTTTTCTCCTATACCATTTGTAAGTTTGCAGCTTTCCTATGGTCTACATGCTTGTTCAGGACCAGCACACCTGCAAAACCTTTATACATCACTGAGCCTGATGTCACATCATCCATTTCTCTTACACATGTAGGGCCATTCCTGAGGTTCCTACATTAAACTTCAACCTCTGAAGTAAACTGTCTCTCACTAGTTGGAGTCTTTTATGCAGCATTGGTGTTTCTGATGCCATTTCACCCTCACCTCCAGGTCCAGGAAGATCCGATTTAGCCTGGTGCAAAGCCTTCGCCCAATGAGCAATTTTCGTGGAGCTATCCCTGTAGATGCATAACAGGTGGCCTACAATCAAATTGGAAATGGGACAGTTTGGTATCAAGTAGGCTGTTTCTTTAAATCCAAAGTTTGGGTTGATCTTTCTGCCAGACCATTGGATGATGGATGGAATGGAGCTGTGCTTATATGTCAACAGAAGGAAATACTCTTTGACCTAGGGGATTATCATACTGCTTACATTAAGTGTAACTTTAGAGTGTTTAATGGTCACGAAAAGGAGGGCTTCACTTTATTAGCATGATATGGGAATTCCAGACATAGGAATAGAGGAGCCTTAACTCATTTGCTCCTTGTATGAATTAGCAAACTGACTATTGCACCAGACACAAGAAGCCATTCACGTCAGGTTGTAGGGATGGGACGAGATGGGTGTGGTGGTAGCTCTGCATTTTGAAAAGGAATGCTCTGATCATCCAGAAGGATATTATTAAGCCACAGAAGGTTCAGAAGAGATTTAACATGATGCTGGCAGGTATGGAAGGTTTGACTTATAAAGAAGGGCTAGATAGGCTGGGACCTTTCTCACTGGAACACAGGAGCTTGAGAGGCAACCTGAGAGAAGTTTATAAAGTAATGAGGGATACAGATAGGGTTACTAGTGTTGTCTTTTCTCTAGGATGGGGCATTTCCAGGTTAAGGGTACCCTCTTAAGGTGAGAGAAGAGAAATTTAAAAATGACATGGGGGGGAATTTTTTTTTAAAACACAGAGGGTGGCTCACACATGAAATGAACTTCCTGAGGAAGTGGTGGCTGTGGGTACAATTACAATGTTTAAAAGACTTGTAGATAAGTACATGAATAGAAAAGGCTTGAAGGGACATGGGCCAGGAGCAGGCAATTGGGACTAATTTAGTTTGGGATTAGGTTTGCCATGGACTGGTTGGATTGAAGGGTCTGTTTCCATGCTGAATGACTCTATGATAGGAATGGTAGTGTCGGGGAGATATAAATGCTGTTATTGCCATTAACGACCCGGAGAGCTAAAGGCAATTGCATATCATCACTCAGGTACATAACCAGACCAGAGGACCTCTAGGTCATCTCAGAGCAAAACTCCAAAACAAAGCGAAGCCTCGATGAAATGGTTAAAATTTTCTACAGGGTCCTGGCCAGCAAACCATTGTAATTGCTGCCAGTATGTGGACAAAAGACAGCAAAAGTGTCCTAGTAGACCGAAATTGAGTTAGATAACTCAAGCCAGTATCGAAGAGGATATTCTTGAAAGTTGCCACCCAGGTTGACAGGGCCGTTAAGAAGGCATTCAGTGTTTTAGCTTTTATTAATAGCGGGATCGAGTTCTGGAACCATGAAGTTATGCTGCAGCTGTACAAAACTCTGGTGCGGACACACTTGGAATATTGCATACAGTTCTGGTCACCGCATTATAAGAAGGATGTGAAAGCTTTGGAAAGGATGCAGAGGAGATTTACTAGGATGTTGCCTGGTATGGAGGAAAGGTCTTATGAGGAAAGGCTGAGGGACTTGAGGCTGTTTTTGTTAGAGAGAAGAAGGTTGAGAGTTGACTTAATTGAGACATATAAAATAATCAATGGGTTAGATAGGGTGGATAGGGAGAGCCTTTTTCCTAGGATGGTGACGGCGAGCACGAGGGGGCATAGCTTTAAATTGAGGGGTGAAAGATATAGGACAGATGACAAAGGTAGTTTCTTTACTCAGAGAGTAGTAAGGGTATGGAACACTTTGCCTGCAACGGTAGCAGATTCGCCAACTTTAAGTACATTTAAGTCGCCATTGGACAAGCATGTGGATGTACATGGAATAGTGTAGGTTAGATGGGCTTCGGATTGGTATGGCAGGTCGGCAAAACATTGAGGGCCAAAGGGCCTGTACTGTGCTGTTATGTTCTATGTTCTATGTTCTATATCCAGACAAGTTCATACCCCGGAAGGTCCACTTATTATCTTGTTTGGAACAGTTAAACGGCCTAACAACATCAAAATCAGAACCAATCAACTTAAAAGTCTGGTTACATGGTCAACTGATTCTGATGGAGATGATTATCATCATGGCCACGTCAGTGATCACAGAATGAGTTTTTAATAAAATTTGCTCTGGGCTCCAGCACTTTGCATAAGACCTCAGCTAGGCAGAGAACCAATACTGGGGAACTTTTACAGATTTAGGGTACAACTCAGTTTTGATCTCTTATGAAAAGCAGCTGGTTCAGCTTAAAGTGATTGTAGTAAAAGGCTCAGGCCCAAGCTAATGGGGCAAAATTGGTTGCGAGAGATTCACCTAGATTAGCTCAGCATTTTTCATTTAGAAAATGACTTTTTGAGTGAAGTCTTAATTTAGTACACAGAAGTCTTCCAATTCCGTAAGTTTTACAATATTCATGGACAAAGATGAGTGGTCCTAAAGGAAAAGTTCTAAACTGGGGGAGGGCCAACTATACCAAAATTCGGCTGGATCTGGAAAATGTAGATTGGGAGAAACTGTTTGAAGGTAAATCCACATTTGATATGTGGGTGGCTTTTAAAGAGAGGTTGATTAGCGTGCAGGAGAGACATGTTCCTGTGAAAATGAGGGATAGAAATGGCAAGATTAGGGAACCATGAATGACAGGTCAAATTGTCCAACTAGCTAAGAGGAAAAAGGAAGCACACTTAAGGTCTAGGCAACTGAAGACAGACAAAGCTTTAGAAGAATATTGGGAATGTAGGGCAAATCTGAAACGAGGAATTAAAAGGGCTAAAAGGGGACATGAGATATCTTTAGCAAACATGGTTAAGAAAAATCCTGAAGCCTTCTATTCACATATAAAGAGCAAGAGGGTAACTAGAGAAAGGATTGGCCCACTTAAGGACAAAGAAGGAAAGTTATGCGTTGAATCAGAGAAAATGGGTGACATTCTTAACGGGTACTTGGCATCAGTATTCACCAAGGAGAGGGACATATTTAATGTTGAGGTTAGGGATAGATGTTTGATTATTGTAGGTCAAGTCGGCATAAGGAGGGAGGAAACGTTGTGTATCCTAAAAGGCATTAAGGTGGACAAGTCCCCAGGTCTGGATGGGATCAGTCCCAGGTTGTTGAGGGCCGCAAGAGAGGAAACAGCCAGGGCCTTTACAGATATCTTTGCAGCATCCTTAAACATGGGTGAGGTCCCAGAGGACTGGAGAATTGCTAATGTTGTCCCCTTGTTTAAGAAGGGTTGCAGGGATAATCCAGGTAATTATTGACCGGTGAGCCTGACATCAGTAGTAGGGAAGTTGCTGGAGAAGATATTGAGGGATAAGATCTATTCCCATTTGCAAGAAAATGGGCTTATCAGTGATAGACAATATGGTTTTGTACAGGGAAGGTCATGTCTTACCAACTTAATAGAATTCTTTGAGGACATGACAAAGTTGATTGATGAGGGAAAGGCTGTTGATATCATATACATGGACTTCAATAAGGCATTCGATAAGGATCCCCATGGCAGGCTGATGTAGAAAGTGAAGTGGCTTGGTGTCCAGGGTGTGCTAGCTAGGTGGATAAATAAACTGGCTAGGCAACAGGAGACAGAGAGTAGTAGTGGGAGGGAGTTTCTCAAATTGGAGACCTGTGACTAGTGGTGTTCCACAGGGATTTGTGCTGGGACCACTGTGATATACGTAAATGATTTGGAGGAAGGTATAGATGGTCTGATTAGCAAGTTTGCAGATGACACAAAGGTTGGTGGAGTAGCAGATAATGAAGGGGACTGTCAGAGATTACAGCAAAATAAAGATAGATTTGAGAGTTGGGCAGATAAATGGCAGATGGAGTTCAATCTGGGCAACTGCAAGGTGATGCATTTTGGTAGGTCTAATTCAAGAGCAAACTATATAGTAATTGGAATAGTCCTGGGGAAAATTGATGTACAGAGAGATCTAGGGGTTCAGGTCCATTGTTCCCTGAAGGTGGCAACACAGGTCAATAGGGTGGTCAAGAATGCATATGGCATGATTTCCTTCATCGGACAGGGTACTGAGTGCAAGAGTTGGCAGGTCATGTCACAGTTGTATAAGACTTTGGTTCAGCCACATTTAGCGTACTGTGTTCAGTTCTGGTCACCACATTACCAAAAAGATGTGGATGCTTTGGAGGGGGTGCGGAGGAGGTTCACCAGGAAGTTGCCTGGCATGGAGGGCACTAGCTACAAAGAAAGGTTGAGTAGATTAGGATTATTTTCATTAGAAAGACAGAGATTGAAGGGGGACTGGATTGAGGTATACAAAATCATGAGGGATATCAACAAGGTGGATAACAAGAAGCTTTTTTCCCCAGAGTGGGGGACTCAATTACTAGGGGTCATGAGTTCAAAGTGAGAGGAGGAAAGCTTAAGGGGGATATATACGTGGAAAGTTCTTTACGCAGAGGGTGGTAGGTCCCTGGAATGTGTTGCCAGCAGAGGTGGTAAACGTAGACATGATAGTGTCTTTTAAGATGTATCTGGGCAGTTGCATGGATAGGCAGGGAGCAAAGGGATGCAGACCCTTAGAAAGTAGATGACAGGTTTAGACAGAGGGTCTCGATCGGCGTAGGCTTGGAGGGCCGAAGGGCCTGTTCCTGTGCTGTAATTTTCTTTGTTTTTTGTTGCATGTCTAGGGGCAATCAAAGGAGCCAAGGCCATCTTCCATGTTGACCAGGAAGAAATTCCACAATTCTGCAAGGTCTGCCCAGTGCCATTTGCCTTTCCGACAAAAGTAGAGGCAGAAATCAAGAGGCTAGACAATCAAGGAATCATCAAATCGGTCCAGTCCACAGAATAGGAAGCACCAATTTTATTGATCTTGAAGCCCAGTGGGTCAGTTTGCCTTTGTGTCAATTTTAAACAAATAGTAAACCATTTTTCACAATTGGACAAATACCCAATACCTGAGAAAGGGGATTTATATGCAAAGCAGGTAAGGGGTGCTGTCCTTCACGTAGCTAGACTTGAGCCACACTTACTTGCAATTGCATTTCGACCAAAATTCTCAGATTAATTCAACAATAATTACCCATAAAGGCTTATACCAATATGCAAGACTTCCAGTGGGGTATCATCAGCATGTTCAATCTTTCAGTTGACAATACAAAACATTTTGCAAGATCTACCTCAGGTCACCATTGGCATAGATGACATCCAAAAACGGGAAAAACTAATCAGGAAAAATCCTGAGGTTTTTTTTTCCCCACGGCAGGTGTATGCCTAAGAAGGGAACAATGCATGTTTCAGGGCCCCAAGTGACTTACATGGGCTACAAAGTCAACAAGAATGTTACTGTTGGACAAAAATTTATGATAATCACAGACCATAAACATTTACTTTGCTTAAGCAGGGCAAGGCAATGCCAGCCATAACTTTGCATAGCATTCAGCAATGGGCATTAATACTAAGTGCTTTTACTTACAAGTTAGAATACCATCCGGGAGGTATTCTAAGAGTGATTGTCTTGGGCAAAGGTCATCAGCAAATTCTGGATGAACCCCACCAGGGCCATCCAGGGGTTTCCAAAATGAAGATGTTGGTAAGAAGTCAGACCTGGATGCAGGCATAGCCACTGGAAGGGCAGTGTCCTGAGTGTCCTGGGAGTCAACAAGGTCAAAACCTACTTCCAGCAGTCCCCTGCATTAATTGTAATTGTCAAGTAAACATAGGACTCAATTTCATGTTGACTACGCAAGTCCTTTCATGGGTTCAATGTTCTTTGTCATTGTAGATGCTAACTGAAAGCGATGAGATGTGCATAGATTCTATTTATCAAACACTGGGATGACAACAGGAAAACTACATACTTTTTTTTACCACATGGAGCCCCAGAAGATTTTCCACTCATAACGGGTCATTGTTTACCAGCAGGGAATTTCATTATTTCTTAAAGTTGAATGGCATCCAACATGTCACGACAGCTCCATGCCACCCATCATCCTGGCAAAAGGAAGCAGTGCAAACTTTGAAGGGTGGTTTGAAGAAACAGCTTTTAGCCTCACTCAATTCCAAGCTGTCATGGTTCTTATTTGATTTTGGATCACCCCTCATGCAACTAGAGGAACAGTAACAGGTTAAGTCTCACTTTCCTGGATCTGGGATCTAGGCCCGAAATATCAGCTTTCCTGCTCCTCTGATGCTGCTTGGCCTGCTGTGTTCATCCAGCTCTACACCTTGTTATCTTGGAATCTCCAGCACCTGCAGTTCCTATTATCTGTGATACAATTTCCATTGGCGATCACCTTTTGTCCCAGTATTGGCTACTTTCCATCCCAAATCTAAATGACTATTTCATGACAAAGTTTAACTGTTAAAATTATGGCTAATGACATCTTACCATTGGACCAACAATGAAGCAAAGATTCAACTGCAGCACATCTGCACAAATCCAGTGTTGGGGAGGACAATCAAAATGCTGATAACATGTTTCCAGTTGCTGGACAGTCAAGCAGAATATTATAGCACTCTCCAGTTATGTTATGTGGTAGCTAGTGGTGCATTTTACACTTCGCTTGGCGGAAAGGATTGGCATTTCGCCTCTCCAGATGGGATTGCACTAGATTTCAATGAAATAGAGAATATCAACATGGATGTCACTCTTACGACACCTCACAAGCCTCCTCAGAAAGCTACAGGACCAGTGATTACTTGAGCAGCTGGTGACGGATGCATTTTGACATTGACAGTGGCAAGCAGTATCTCCTTCAGGAAATTGGACAAAAGAACAGTATAAATGAAAGGAAATAAATGACATTTTATCTTAGAGCACAAACTCATTGTAAGTCATTGTAACTCATTGTAATCTTGTTTACAAAATTTGGATACAAAATTGGCTTGAAGGTAGGAGACAAAGGATGGTGGTGGAAGGATGTTTCTCAGGCTGGAGACCAATGACCAGCAGTGTGCTGCAAGGATCGGTGCAGGGCCCACTGCTTTTTGTTATTTGTATAAATGATTTGGATGCATATATAGGAGGTATGGTTAGTATGTTTGCGGATCACTCCAAGACTGTTGGTGTACGGACAGTCAAGCAGATTGCCTCAGAGTGCAATGGGACCTTGATCGGAAGAGTTGATGGGCCAAGATGTAGCACATGGAGTTTCATTTAGATAAGTATAAAGTGTTGCATTTTGGTAAGGCAAATCAGGGTAGGACTTCGACACGTAATGGTAGAGTCCAGGGGAGTGTTGCTGAACAAAGAGGTCTTGGGGTTCAGGTTCACAGTTCCTTGAAAGTGGAGTCACAGGTAGAAAGGGTAACGAAGAGGGCATTTGGTGCTCTTGCCTTTATTGGTCAGCACATTGAGCACAGGAATTAGGATGTGGTGTTGCAGCTGTACAGGACATTGGTTAGGCCACTTTTGGAATACTACATTCAGTTCGGGTCTCCCTCCTAATAAGAAAGATGTTGTGAACTTGAAAGGGTTCAGAAAAGATTTACAAGGAAGTTGCCAGGGTTGGAGGGTTTAAGCCATAGGGAGAGACTGGGACTATTTTGCTCAGAGCACTGGAGGCTGAGGGTTGACCTAATAGAAGTTTATAAAATCAGGAGGGGCATGGTTTATGATGAATCAGCAAAGTCTTTTTTCCCAGTGTAAGGTAGGTCAAAACCAGAGCACATAGGTTTACAATGTGAAGGGAAAGATTTAAAAGGGACTTAAGGGGCAACATTTTCACACAGTGGGTGGTGCATGTATGGAATGAGCTGCCAAAGGAAGTGGTAGAGATGGATACACTTAACATTCAAAAGGCATCTGAAGGGATATATGAATAGGAAGGAGTTAGAGTGACATGGGCTAAATGGTGGTAAATGGGATTAGATTAATGTAGATAACAAGGTGTAGAGCTGGATGAACACAGCAGGCCAAGAAAGCTGACGTTTTGGGTCTGGACCCTTCCTCAGAAAATTTTCTGCTTTCCTGCTCCACTGATGCTGCTTGGCCTGCTGTGTTCATCCAGCTCTACACCATGTTATCTCAGATTCTCCAGCATCAGCAGTTTTTATTATCTCTGACTTCAAGTAATTTAGGATGTCGGGTTGGTATGAACAGGTTACCTTGCGATATGACTAAGTAATTTAAACAGTTCTGATGTCAACTTCAGCTGTTGTGCAAGACTTCTAATACGGTGCGGTTGTTCATCTATTCCCACCGTTTGAACTATTTGGTTGCAATATTAAAATATTTCATGCTAATAAAATTACTTCAAATAATTTTATGAAATGCTTAAAAGCAGACCCAAATAGAACATAGAAACTAAATTATAATTGTATCTGCATTATACAACACCGCACAAACATTTGCTCAAAACCAAAAGATTCATCCTGTCATCTCTGCCCAAGGATTGCAGTCACAAAGGGGATGGATAGTGAGAAGTGATCACTCTGCAAGAGTTGACACCCTAGTGTCTTCTACTCCTTTCCGAAGCTTGTAGCCTCTTGTGCTAAAAGCACGACCAGCAGTAGATAGTTCATCGCTAGCTGTCTTGTGGGCTTGCACTGACCCTGTACTTGGAACAGACAAGAATGGCTCTATCAAAGTCATTTGTATTATTGCCATACTAGCTGCATACAACCCACATGTTTGTATTGGCCAGGTGTAGATCACCCATACGCCCCGACTGAGATGGGTCTGCTTTGTAGCATCAGCATGTTTTTGAAGAAAAATGCAAAATCTATCTTCAACTCCCTTACCTCCTAGCAAAGATTTGTCAGCTCCTGCTCAAAGATTCTAGTTGCCTGTCATGTTGGGCAATCAGTACATTCCATTGTCCTGCAAATAAACGCTTCCTCCTTTGAATTCTCTACCTGGGGTGGAAGTGGACTATGTATCACTTCACCACCCAATAGTTCAGACTGGTCTACCACACATCCTCCTAGAATCAAACAGCACCAGTTTCATAGTTAATTGTTCAGAGGAAAAGAGGCAGACTATCATCTATGGCTGCTATGATCAGCTACAACTGCTCCTTCCCCCAAACTCCCACTCCACCATCAAGCAGAAGCCTGAAAGACAAACGTGAACACAATTGTAACTATGGCACTCAGGTTGCCCTCCCATCCAAGATGTGCATTCTCCTGCTTGTCTGAATGCCAATCGCCTTCCTCCTCTGGGTCAATTACCATCTCACATTTATCTGTGACCCATAGTTCAGTGCCTTCTCCAAAGCCCTTTCAAAATCCTTGCTGCTGACTAACCATCACGTCCGACCAATGTTGCTAGAGAGAGATACGGAGATGGAAGATGAAAAGATTTGGAATTATTAAGCATTACCATTTGTTATGTCATGGAAGTTTGTACGCTCATACAGTATTTGAACATTCAACTGTTGACACTCACTTTTCTCCAATCCAATTGGTCATGCTCACTGAAATATTCATGATTCCTATCAATTGCTTGAGGCTCTGATCCTCTGATGAGAATCATTTCGATTCTTCAGAAAAGCTACATCACTATTAGTCATTGAAAAATCCCAGGCTTTTTGAGCCTGCTCAGTACAAACACAGGCAACATAAACATTAAAATATTGTTAATAATAATTAATAATATTATAAATGTTATGTTATGCTTCGTTCTTGAAGCAGACTTATTCTGAGGTTTGAAGATTAAAACAAAATTTACAACTTCACTTTGTTGGCTGTTGATAAGACATGATAACATTACAAACACTTAATGAGCTTCTCCCCAAATGCAACTGATTTTTAAATTCATTTGATTTCATATAACCCAAATCACCCATCAAAACAACCATGGTTAAGTCCTTCACTTCAAATCTCTTTAGGACTAAAATGAAAACAGGTGAAATTTGTTTTCAAGAACTCAACAAATTCCAGCAAATTGTATTAAATCATTCAGTTGTTTTTGAAATTGTTTCATAATCCATGAAATGGAGCTGTTGGTTGACGCGCAACCTTTACCACCTCTGTTGAGACTAAGCTCATAATTTTAGTAGGCATCCTGCAATTATCATTACCGATAAGTTAGTGATGTCCCATCTACACCTCTTTGGAGTGTATTGAAGTCTTCATCATTAAAGTTGTGACATGTCTTCCTCACATTTGCATTTAATGTTGCCATCTTCTTTCTTTTAGAAGCAAATAAATGCTTTTTAAACAGCTTTCAAACAGGTTATATCATTGACCTTTCTCTTGATTGTGCAATGCACTTTCCCATTAACTTTAAAAGTCAGAAAAATTTGTAATACTTTTGTTATATTAGATCAAAAGTTTCTCAAGTTTTTAAAAGTTTTTATGTGAAGGTGAGAACTTGTTGCTTGTCCCTGCATCATTCCTGCAATCAATTTCTATATTGCGTAAGAACTTCAGAATGTGTGTAGTCTCTGATAATTTTAAGGATTGGTAAGGGCACATGTGTAGGATGTATTGCCAACTGTTTCAGCTTGAGCTCAGGATTTCTGAGCTATGGGGGAGCTGAAGTCACTGTAGAGCATCAGGGAGGCTGAGACACCCAGAATGCACATTCCACAAGGTCACCAAACAGAAGTAGTTCAGTGCAGTAGATGGGTGGACAGCTGGAAGAATAGGGAGAGGCAGGACGTGCTGGTGAATATAGATTGTACTCTTAAATGTTTCATAGGCAACTGGTGGGAGTGACAACACTTTAAATAAGTGCTGTCCACCCTATACAAACAATGAATGAAAAACTGCACAGGCAGGGAGCAGCAAATAGTGGAAATGCAGTCTGCTAGGTGATTCCAGCATTACAGCCACAGACAGATATTTTCATAACCATCATAATGAGTCCAGCATGGTGTGTTGCCTCCTTGGTACTAAGCCAAACAGTACCACAGGGATGATGCAGATTATCCTACACATGTGAAGAAGTGTGCTGTATGTTGTGGTTGATGCCAGTAACAATCACATAGACAGAACAGGTAAACAGATCCTGTGGTCAAATATTCAGGAACTAGGGGGAAAGTTAAAAAGTAGAAGACTGAAAGTTGCAGTTTCTGGACCATTCTCACTGTCGTGCATCAGCAAAACTACAAATAAGAAGGTTGGGACAATTATGAAGATCACTTTAAGTATGGTGCAGGAGCAACAAATTGTACCGAAGATTCTTAGGAGTTTAGAATCAATTCTGTGGCTAGAGTCACTTATTCAAAAGACATGGGTTGCAGCTCAACAACATTGGAGCCAATATCCTCAGGACAAGGTTCATTAGAGATGGAGGGGTATCTTTAAACGAAATTAATAAGGGGATGGGCAAGCATGAAATTAACAATGAGCAAGAAGAAGTGAGAGGGCATGGTAGGGAAAGACATTGTACCATATTAAATAGAAGACCAAGGAGAACCATGGGGAATTCAAAGACAGTTTGAGAACAGATACATGTAAATGTAGTGAATAATGTTGAGGAGCTATAAGGACAAATGTAGAATTATGATATTGTGGTAATAATGGCAATCATATTTCCATCTGCATGCAGGCCGAACATGTACAGAGCACAATTGGGTTTCCATAATGGTAAATTAGCAGAGGACATGATCTCTCCATGCATCACTTACAAGAGACATTTGGAGAACAGGATATATCTCCTTACCTTACGTACATAGATCTCAGTAGATCATTCAACACCATCACTTGGGAGGGATTTTACAAGATTTTGGAGATAATTGCCTCACAAGTTCCTCAGTTTCAACGACTCTTCTGCATGACCACGCACAATCGAACAGAATAGTGTATTGTTGTAGTGTAATGTTGTACAATTGAATGATGCAGTGCATAGGGGGCCCTTCAGCCAATCGAGTATGTACCACCAGAAATAGGCTAGTATCCACAGTAGTCCCACTTACCCACACTAGGCCCATGTATTGAATATTATCTCAGTTCAAGTGCGCATCTAAGTACTTCTTAAAGGTTGTGAGCTTTCTTGCTTCAACTATTCTCCCATATAGTGCATTCCAGATTGCCAGTATCCCCTGGGTGAAAAATATTTTCTTCAAGTGCCACTAAACATCCTGCCTTTCACTTTAAAATTCTACACCCTTGTTTTGACTCTTCAACTATGGGGAACTGTTACTTTCTGCTCATCTGGTCTTGCTCATCATAATCTTGTACACCTGTTTCAGATCCTGCCACACCCCTGCCCAACCACCACCCTCCCCAATCTTCTCTGCTGCAAAGAAAACAACAGCTCATCCAGCCTCTCTTTATAGCTGAAATGCTCAATCCAGCACATTCTGGTAAATCTCCTTTGCACCCCCTCTAGTTCAAACACACCCTTTTTATAGTGAGGTAACTAGAACTGCATATGTTACTCCAGCTGTGGCTTAATCAAAGTTCTGTACAGCGCCAGCATGAATTCTCTGATCTCATAATTTATGCCATGAGTGATAAAAAGCTAGTGTCCCGTATGTCTTCTTAATTATGCTTTTAACCTGTCTTGCCATCTTTTGAGATCTGTGGGAAGAACCCAGGAATAATTCCACAGAGGCCAGTATCCTGTCTCCCGGGGCTCCCTGACTATACCAATTAACATCTTCCAATCAGGGAACTCATTTTCTATGAGGTCCCGTAGGCAGATCTTGCCACCATCACTGCACACCACAAGATCTCTCCTTAATAGATTGACAGCATTAGATTAATAGTGAAGAACAGAATATCAGAGTTGTGTCCTCACACCCACTTTATTATTTTATTCTCCTTGCTCCCAACTTTTGCCTTTCCAACAAATGTGGAAAGAGTTTACCTTACGGTTTACGTAGTAGATAAGAGGTCAAATTCTCCAATCTGCTGGACTGAAAGTGAGGACAAAACTACAATATATTTTGATATAAGATGTCCTGTATGTTGATGATATCACATTGGTAGCTGACATGCAAATTGACTTTCAAAGTCTCAGATTGTCTCTGCCACACCTGTAAATTATTCCACCATATCATAAGGGTCTAAATTAGAAAGGTTCGGATTGTTCTTTTTACAGTAGAGGTAGTTAAGTTGAGATTTAATAGAAGTTTGACAGAGAAAATAAGAAGAAATTGTCTACACTGATAGGAGCATTAGCTGCCAAATCACACAGATCCAAAGCTGTAGGTTCAGAAGGAAGAATAGGTTTTTTTGCCTAGCATGTCCATCTAATCTGGAATGAATTGCTTGAAAAAGCAATAGACCATGTTCAATATTACAGTTGTGAAGAAAACTGGAGAGAGGGTTAAAGGGGAATAATGAAGACGTAAGCAGAGAGAGAGAAGGTGTGAAAATTGAATACAACAACTTTCAAAGAGGCCGCACAAGTACAATAGGCCAAATGTCTACTCCTGTGTTGCTTAAATCTATCATGCTTCTTAAACTAAATGAATAAAGGAGCTGAACTGTGTTCAGGTCTTGCATAAAGGGTGTGATTGACGTCTTGTCCCTTGGAGAACTCACTATTGCCAATATACTATGGTCGTGTTTGCAGACACCAACAGCTGCGAACAACATGTTTAAAAATTTATTTGTGGTATTGGACTTTGCTGGCAGTCCAACAATTTTCATTACCCATCCCTAACTGCCCTTAAGAAAGTGGTGGTGAGTTGCATTCTTGAACAACTGCAGACCACATGCTATTGGTTGACCAACAATGCTGGTAGGGAAGGAATTCCAGGATTTTGACTGAGCAACAGCAAAGGAATGGCAATATATTTCCAAGTCAGGATGGTAATTGACTTGGAGGGGAACTTAACGGTGGTGGTAATGCAATGAATCTGCTGTCCATGTTATTGTCAATGGTATTTTTATGGGTTTGGAAGGGGCTGTCGAAGGATCTTTGGTTAAAATCTGCAGTCTTGCAGTTGGTACTACAACTGAGTGTCAGTGGTTGAGGGAATGGATGCTTTTTGTTATGGCTCCAGTCAAGCCCACTGTTTTGTTCTGGAGTTTCTCAAGCTTCTTGAGTGTTGCTAGAGCTGCACCACATGGGCAAGTGGGAAGTATCCCATCGTACTTCTGACTTGTGCCTTGTGTTTGGTAAGGTTTAAAGAATCAGGAGATGTCACTGCAGTACTCCTTGTACTTGATCCACTCGTCTACCACTGTATTTACATGGCTGTTCTAGTTCAGCTACTGATCAATGGTTACCTCCAGGATGTTGATAGTTGGGGATTCCATGATGGCAATGTTATTCAATGCCAAAAGGCAATAGTTACATTCTCTCTTGTTGAAGATGGTCATACCCTTTCGCTTATGTGGCATGAATGTTATTTGTCATTTCTCACCACAAACTGGATGATATGAAGATTTTGCTGAAGCTGTTTGTGCAAGAGATGCTCACCTCACACCTTGGACCATAAAACAATGTTTGGCACAAAGGATAACAAAGTGTAGAGCTGGATGAACACAGCAGGTCAAGCAGAATCTTAGGAGCACAAAAGCTGACATTTTCAGGCCTAGACCCTTCATCAGAAAGAGGGAAGGAGGAGAAGATTCTGAAATAAATAGGGAGAGAGGGGGAAGCAGATTGAAGATGGATAGAGGAGAAGATAGATGGAGAGGAAACAGACAAGTTAAAGGGGTGGGGATGGAGCCAGTAGAGGTGAGTGTAGGTGGGACAGTAGAGAGGGGATAGGTCAGTCTGGGGAGGACGACAAGTCAAGCGGGTGGGATGAGGTTAGTAGGAAGGAAATGGGGGTGCAGCTTGAGGTGGGAGGAGGGGATAGGTGAGAGGAAGAACAGGTTAGGGAGGCGGCGACGAGCTGGGCTAGCTTTGGGGTGCAGGAGGGGGAGGAGAGATTTTGAAGTTTGTGAAATCCACATTGATACCATTGGGCTGAGGTCCAGGAAAGTGAGGGAGGTGTTAGAAATAATCCAGGAGAACTTGAGTTTCGGGTGGAAAGTGTTGGTGAAGTGGATGAACTGTTCGCGCTCCTCATGGGAGCATGAGCCGGCGCTGATACAATCATCAGCGTAACGGAGAAGGATGTCGGGTTCGGGGCCAGTGTAGGTACGGAAGAGGGATTGTTCCACATGACCTACAAAGAGGCAGCCATAGCTTGGGCCCATGCAGGTACCCATGGCCACCCCCTTTGTCTGTAGGAAGTGGGAGAAATCAAAAGAGAAGCTGTTGACGGTGAGGACGAGTTTGGCTAGGTGGATGAGGGTGTTGGTTGAGCAGGTCTGGTCGGGCCTGCGGGACAGGAAAAGGCGGATGGCCTTTAGGCCACCTGCATGGGGAATGCAGGTGTATAGGGACTGGATGTCCATCGTAAAAATGAGGTGTTGGTGACCGGGGAATTGGAAGTTCTGGAGGAGGTGGAGGGCATGGATCATGTCACAGACGTAGGTAGGGAGTTCCTGGACCAAGGGGGAGAAAATGGAGTCCAGATAGGTGGAGATAAGTTCGGTGGGGCAGCAGCAGGCGGAGACAATGGGTCGACAAGGGCAGGCAGGTTTGTGGATTTTGGGAAGGAGAAGCAGACAGTGCAGGGTTGGGGAACAATGAGGTTGGAGGCGGTGGCAGGAGGTGACCTGAAGTGATGGGTAGGAGGAGGTGTCAGAGAGTTGGGGTCTGGCCTCAGCAATGTAAATGTCAGCAAAGGTCTCCAAACATCCACTCACACAGTTGATGCTTCCTAGTCTGTCATTCATTGTTTCAAGCTCTTCAGCTGTCTGGGAGCCAATCACAAAACAATTAGTGGGCAGAAGACATTTGTCATCGATAATTGGTCAGTAGTCCACAAACCAATTGAATATTTTTTGTCAACTGAATCTCCACTTGTACTCAGCCTTTGCCTCCAGCTCATCTGCAAACTTACTATTAATGCTTGAACCAGTAACCATGTAAACAGCACTTACATGAATTTTGAGTTACTTGCTTTCAAAAAAAGTACATCCTCAATAATTTTTGGTTTTTAAAGCAGCTCTTTTCCTAATTTAATCCACAATCAAAAGTATAGGAAACAAAAAGACACTTGTCACATGACGATCATTCTTCTCAAATCTTCTCAAATATATGGTCTATTTATTGTTTGCATATTGTTTTGCATATCTGTAATTCCAGTGGATTTGATCTTCTATCTCTTTTTCTCACTATTCAGGCAGCTAAGGAACACTGTCACATGGTATAACCATACATCTTTTACATCTCAACTTTAACTGTCTTTGCCCCTCAAGGACATTCTCTCTTGACACAATGCTTTTTGTTACCAGTATTGCATCTACTCTGTTCTATTTTCATTTGCTACCAACTCCAATTTATTTGTAGCTTTGAACATTAAGCATTCGGTCCTTACAATATTGAGTCATAGAACATAGAACCATCCAGCACAGGACAGGCCCTTCGGCCCACGATGTTGTGCTGAACTTTTACTCTAAACATAAGGTCTTTCTATCCTATACCCCTACCTTATACTATCATCCTTTTACCTGTCCCATAGCCGCTTGAATGCCCCTAATAAGGCCAACTCCACTATCCTCTCCAGCAATGCATTCCATGCCCCTACTGCTCTCTGAGTAAAGAACCTACCTCCCCTATATCTACCTCTATTCACTTTAAGACTATGTCCCCTCATAATAACTACCTCCATCCTAGGAAAAAGTCTCTGGCTATCCACCCTACCTATACCTCTGATCATTTTGTACACCTCTATCAAATCACTTCTCATCCTTCATGTTTTAAGTGTGACCTTCAGCAATGGCCGCCCAAATAACAGCATCTCCAGATGGTGTATTCACAGAGCCATACAGTAAGACAGCATGGAAACAGGCCATTCGGCCCAAACTGGTCTATTATGACCATGGTGTTCACTCAGCTAGTTCCAATTGCCCACATTTGGTCCAAACAATCAGGGGAATCGTGTATTGTTAGGCAAAGAACAATAAACATAGTGAATCAGGGGTTTATCAATCATACCTAGAGGCAGTTCATCAAAGTCAGTTGATACCTGGGATGATTGTAGTCCTGAATCTACATCAAAATATCTTTCAGGAGGTTTCAAGGGTAAGCAATAAGATTCGGGGATCAACAGGAGCTGGTGGAAAAGCAGAGGTTTTTTTGTAGTGGGAATAAGGCCAATGAGGGAGTTAAGGGGTGTCAGTCACGCACAATGTGGGGGATTAGAGGGCATTTTAGGCTTGGAGATTGGTGGTTGACTTCACTACCAAAGTTACCACCACTGGGGATGTGTAAAAGGATCAGGTGAGCATCAGCAAGGTAGACTTCAAAGGGCAAGGGAGTCAGGTGCAGACAAAGTGCAATGTGGTGGCTTTTCACATGGGCGGTGATGAGTCGAAATGACCATAAGAGAGAATTCAGCTATTTGGCTCATCGAATCTGCTCCACCATTTGATTGTGGCTGAAATGTTTCTGAGCCCCATAATCCTGTCTTCTCCCTATAACCCTTGATTCCCTTACTAATCAAGAATCTGAGATAACAGCGTGTGGAGCTGGATGAACACAGCTGGCCAAGCAGCAGCTTAGGAGCACAAAAACTGACATTTCGGGCCTAGACCCTTCATCAAAAAAGGAGGCGGGAGAGTGGGTTCGGAAATAAGTAGGGAGAGAGGGGGAGGCGGACCAAAGATGATAGAGGAGAAGATAGATGGAGAGGAGATAGACAGTTAAAGAGGTGGGGATGGAGCCAGTAGAGGTGAGTGTAGGTGTGAAAGTAGGGAGGCGATAGGTCAGTCTGGGGAGGACGGACAGATCAAGGGGGTGGGATGAGGTTAGTAGGTAGGAAATGGGAGTGCAGCCTGAGGTGTGGGGAGGGGATAGGTGAGAGAAAGAACAGGTTAGGGAGGCAGGGACGAACTGGTCTGGTTTTGGGATGCAGTAGGAGGAGGAGAGATTTTGAAGCTTGTGAAATCCACATTGATACCATTGGGCTGCAGCATTCACAAGAGAAATGTGAGTTGCAGTTCCTGCAACCTTCAGGTGGCATTGTTGTGGCACTACAGGAGGACCAGGATGGACATGCCATCTAAGGATTGGGACGGTGAGTTGAACCGAGTGTAGGTGTTCTGCAAAGCGATCCCCAAGCCTCCGTTTGTTTCCCCAATGTATAGGAGGCCACAGCGGGTACAGCAGATGCAGTATACCACATTGGCAGATGTGCAGGTGAACATCTGCTTAATGTGGAAAGTCTACTTGTGGCCAGGGATGGGGGTGAGGGAGGAGGTATGGGGGCAAGTGTAGCACTTCCTGTGGTTGCAGGGGAAAGTGGTGGGTGTGGTGGGGTTGGGGGGGGGTAGTGTGGAGCAGACAAGGTAGTCATGGAGAGATTGGTCCCTCCAGAAAGCAGACAAAGTTGGGGATGGAAAAGTGTCTGTGGTAGTGGGGTCGGATTGTAAATGGCAGAAGTGTTGGAGGGTGATGCGTTGGATCCAAATGTTGAGTGGAGTGGTACATGATGATGAGGGGGATTCTCTTTTGGTGGTTATTGCGGGGTGGGGGTGAGAAGGATGAGTTGCAGGAAATGCGCGAGACACGGTCTAGGGCATTCTCAACAATTGCAGGAGGGACTTTGCAGTCCTTGAAAAATTGCAATAGGAACCTCACTGAAATATTACATTACATTTAAAATGCTACAACTTCATATACAGTTCTCAAAAACAAAATATTATTTACTGTTTCAATTCCTTTAAGGATTTCTGAAGAGACATGTGCTCCTGCTGCTGAGATACACAGGAGCGGAATGCATCATCCTGGGAACAGATGCGGCGGAGGCAAAGGAATTGAGAATAGGGGATGACATTTTTGAAGGTGGGTGGGAGGAGGTGTATTCTAGGTAGCTGTGGGAGTCGGTGGACTTGTTGTCTTAAATACATTCAATGACTTAACCTCCACAGCCATCTGTGATGAAGTATTCCACACATTCAACACGCACCAGCTGAAGAAATTACCCCTCATCTCAGTTCTAAAGAGTTGTCCCTTCACTCTGAGGCTATGTCCTCATATCCTAATCTCTCCACATCCGCTCTAACCAGGCCTATCAATATCCAATAAGTTCTAATCAGATCAACCGACTATTTCTTTGAAAATCCATCGAGTACAGATCCAGAATCCTCAACCTCTCCTTATATGCCAAGGCCTTCATCCCCAGAATCAATCTTGAATCAATCTCCCCTGGACCCAGTCCAACACCACCACATCCTTCCTTAGATGCGGGACCCAAAACTGCTCACAATATTTCAAATGTAGTTTGACCACAGCCTGTACATCCAAAGCAGTATATATTATCTTGTGTTCTAGTCTTCTTGAAATGAATTCTAACATTACATTTGCCTCCCTAATTGCTAACTGAACCTGCAAGGTAGCCTTATGAGAATGCTGAACCAGGACTCCCAAGTCCCTTTGCACTTCAGATTTCCAAAGTCTTTCCTTATGTTATGGACCAGACCTCACCCCTTCAAAATATATGAAGAAGATAGCCTAAACCCCAACTTTTACTTGTTTTAAAAGGTAAATGTGAGGTGCTGTTTTCCACATGCAATTCAGTTAGTCAAACTACTCTACATTAAGCAAAACACAATTTTTTCAAACACTATTATTAAAATGTGTCCAAAGGAAGAGGAACATGGAATAACAACTCTACTGGAAAATGGAACAGAACAATAGATTATTTTTCTACTAAGCAGTAACTATTCTAATATTCCTACTATTCCAATATAGCAACATCCCACAGACACACCCTTAGCAAAAGGCAAATTCAGAAAACAAAATTGTCTCATGAGTAACTCCCATGGCAGGCAGAGAATCCCCAGCTTTTGGCTGTAACCAAGAAAGGGATAAAAAATAGTTTCAATTTCTTCAAGACCCCAACAGCAACTGCTGAAAGCTAAATTAAAGATCTTGGTTCTGTGGGTGGGAGTTAACCACACCCACTCAAGCTACTACTGTGGTTGCAACTTTTGAAAAATACCGAAGGCTTCACAAGTCGTTTGTCTTCTCATTGACTACTTGCTACCTGTCCCCTAATCTCTTTCTAAAAGAAACTAGGGCAAAAACTAAAAACCTTTCAAAGCCACAGAAAATGGTCTATGCCCCTATTCTTCCCACCAAAGTTCATAACCTCACACTTCCCCACATTGAATTCTCTCTGCCACTTCTTTGCCCATTCTGCTAACCTATTCCAAGTCCTTCTGCAGTCTCCCTGCTTCCTTAACATTATTTGTTCCTCCACCTATCTTTGAGTCATCTGCAACTGTAGACATAATGCCCTCAGTTCCTTTGATAACAAGGTGTAGAGCTGGATGAACACAGCAGGCCAAGCAGTATCTTAGGAGCAGGAAAGCTGATGTTTCAGGCCTAGACCCTTCATCAGAAATGATGAAGGATGATTTCTGATGAAGGGTCTAGGCCAGAAATTTCAGCATTTCTGCTCCTAGGATGCTGCTTGGCCTTCTGTGTTCATCCAGCTCTACACCTTGTTAGCTCGGATTCTCCAGCATCTGCAGCTCATATTATCTCCCTCAGTTCCTTTGTTGAGATTGTTAATGTATAAAGTAAACAGATGTCGTCCCAACATTCACTCTATACATTACTGGCCACTTTCCTGACAAAATTTCCTTTATTTCCACTCTCTGCCTGCTTTTAATCAGATAATCCTGTATTCATACCAGGACCTTGCCCCAAACACCATGGCCTCTTAGCATGTATCGCAGCTTCCCGTTGTAGCACCTTCACAAATACCTTCTAGAGATCCCCAAAAGATCACCTTTACTGTTTCTCCTTTGTCCAACTTGTTCATTACCTTCTCAAATAATTGTAACAGATCTGTCAGATATGACTTCTCCTTGATGAAGCCATGTTGACTCAACCCTGTTTTACCATGTACTTCCAAGTGCCCCACAATCTCATCCTTGATAATGAACTGTAAAATCTTACCAATGACTAACTGGCCTATAACTTCCTCTTTTCTGCCTCCCTCCCTTCCCTCGCATGGAATCTTGTATATTCTGTTGGTTCTGTCCATAGCGGGTAAGTGGTCTTTGGTTCTTGTTAGCAATTGGCATAGGGTTGATGTAGGTTTGTGTGCCACTCTGATGCCCAGTGGCCATGGGAGACTTGTGGTCAGTTCAGATATGTTTTTGATGTATGGTAACATGATAAGTGTGTCAGGGCGTACTGTACCTTCCTGTTGTTGTTTATGTGACAGGCATTGTCCGACCAGCTGTTCAGGTATCTATTGCCTCTAAATATTTGGTGGCGGTATTCTTTTTTATTTTGGCGTTGTTCTGAGTTGCTGCAGTGTGCTGTGGCTTGTTTTAAATGGTGTTTGCATGCAACTGTTTGTGGGCGTTGGGGTGGTTACTGTTGAAATTTAGGACTTGATTCATGTGAGTGGCCTTTCTGTCCACATTGATCAGAAATTCCCCATTAGCCCTGTGTTCCACCATCATTTCCAGGAATCATAGACTCCCTACAGTGTGGAAACAGGCCCTTTGGCCCAACAATTCCACGCCAAACCTCGGAGCATCCCACCCAGACTCATCCCCCTATAACCCATCTAATCTACACCTCCCTGAAAACTACATGGCCAATCCACCTAACCTGCACATCTTTGGACTGTGGGAAGAAACCGGAGCACCGGAGGAAACACACAGAGAAAGGGGGAGAATATGCAGACTCCACACGTACAGTCGCCCGAAGCTGGAATCGAATCCCGGTCCCTAGCACTGGAAGGCAGTAGTGCTAAGCACTGTGCCATCGTGCTGCCCAGGAATAGGAGCTGTTTGTTTTTTTTCTTCCTCTCTGGTGAATTTGATGCGGATGAAAGTACTGTTTATAAGTTGGTGTGTTTCATCTAATTTAGTTTGTTTAATGATGATGGGGGAGTTGCGTACAAATCAGATCCAAAGTTTGTGTGGGATCTGCGGAAGGGCCATGCTTTCACGTCTCTGCATCACTGCTTCTACTATTAATCCAGAAATGGGTGACCCATTGGTGTCCTGTTGATCTGTTCGTAGATCTGGCCATTAAAGGTCAAGTGGGTCGTGAGGCATAGGGCCTGTAATTTCAGCATGTTATCTGTGCAGATGAGTTATTTGGGTTCTTCAGTAATGTGGTTAGTGTTTCTCTTGCAGGTGGTATGTTGATTGATGTGAATAAGGCATAACATCAAAGGATACCATAGAACATAGAACATAGAACATTACAGCACAGTGCAGGCCCTTCAGCCCTCGATGTTGTGCCGACCTGTCATACCGATCTCAAGCCCATCTAACCTACACTATTCCATGTAAGTCCATATGTTTGTCCAATGACGACTTAAATGTACCTAAAGTTGGTGAATCTACTATCGTTGCAGGCAAAGCGTTCCATTCCCTTACTACTCTCTGAGTAAAGAAACTACATCTGACATCTGTCCTATAACTTTCACCCCTCAATTTAAAGCTATGCCCCCTCGTGCCCGCCGTCACCATCCTAGGTAAAAGGCTCTCCCTATCCACCCTATCTAACCCTCTGATTATTTTATATGTTTCAATTAAGTCACCTCTCAACCTTCTTCTCTCTAATGAAAACAGCCTCAAGTCCCTCAGCCTTTCCTCGTAAGACCTTCCCTCCATACCAGGCAACATCCTAATAATTCTCCTCTGCACCCTTTCCAAAGCTTCTACATCCTTCTTATAATACGGTGACCAGAACTGTACACAATACTCCAAGTGTTGCCGCACCAGAGTTTTGTACAGCTTCACCATAACCTCTTGGTTCCGGAACTCAATCCCTCTATTAATAAAAGCTAAAACACTGTATGCCTTCTTAACAACTCTGTCAACCTGGGTGGCAACTTTCAAGGATCTGTGTACATGGACACCGAGATCTCTCTGCTCATCTACACTGCTAAGAATCTTACCATTAGCCCTGTACTTTGCCTTCTGGTTACTGCTACCAAAGTGCATCACCTCACACTTGTCTGCATTAAACTCCATTTGCAACCTCTCAGCCCAGCTCTGCAGCTTATCTATGTCTCTCTGCAATGTACTACCCAATGCATCGGAGAAGTGCCATAATTTTTGTGATCGTTTGGCAGATGCTGGATGCCAATGTCTATAGCTGAAAAGTGCATGTGGCTACTTCCCTGGACAGTGCCCTGAAATGTTGCCAACATGGAGGTTATTCAGAGCCATTGGTGAGTTGCACCTGCCAGGAGCACACCCTCGTTTCTTTGTCATGTTTTCACAGTCTCCAAGCTCTTGGTGAGTTTAATAAGATGGCATGCTGAATATTAAACACATTTACAAGTGTTAATTCTTGTCAACTGGCTTCTCATCATTGCCTTTTGAGAATCATGGCATCTGTCAAGCAAAATGATTTCAACATCAAGATGAATCTCACTGTACTGGTTGCCCAATTCTGCCACGTATTTCATCATTGCCCATGTTGCTTAGACACAAATAAATTGACACATTTTCCCTCCACAGATGACACAAAACCTACACAGTATTCAAACATTCTTTTAGTTTTTACTTATTGTTTAAAGTTATCAAGTCACTGGACCAAAGAGTGCTTATGTCAATGTAAATCTGCACACTGTATATGGTTGAATCAAGCACTCGGTCCTATCATCACAGAAGGTGCCCCTTTCAAATTAATAGATGGTGAAGTACACACCACCAAAAATAAATGGATGTCTCGCTGGACTGAATGATGCTGTGAGCTGTACTCCTGAAAGGTGGATTTCTCACACATCTCGGGGAGCAGATGGAATTTGAACCAGAGCCTTGCGGTCCAGGGTTAAGGGCACTACTAGTGTGCCACAAATGCTCCTACAATAGAACGCATGGAGCCAATGTATCATGAACATTAACCCTTTCAGAATCGTTTTCTTATCCAACAATTTGTAGATCCAATTTACCTTGATTTTCAACAGTCTCTCAGTAAAATTTATATAACCCGTGACTAAGGCAGGTAGAGCTAAAGGCATGTACGTGCATGTAAAGCATGTAAAGGAACAAGTGGTAGAATTGACAGTCAAAAGACATTAAATTGGGGGAAGTGATGCTCTGTGGATATCACTGCTGTTCACTATTTATATAAACAATTTGAATTTTTTTTAAAAAATATATTTGGTTATGAGATGTGGGCTTCGCTTGCCAGGCCAGCCTCTATTGCCCATCCGTATTTGGCCAGAGGTCGATTAAGAGTCAACCACATTGCTTTGGGTCTGGAGTCACATGTAGCCCAGGCCATGTAAGGACAGCAGCTCTTTCTTCCCTAAAGGACATTAGTGAATGAGATGGGTTCTTCCTGACAATCAGCAATGGTTTCATCGTCATCATTAGACTCTTCTTCCAGATTTTCATTGAATTCAAATTTCACCATTTGCCATGATATCACTGCGTCAGTGGATTAATAGTCTATCAATAATACCAATAATACCAATACCAATAATAATAAAAATATTAGTTCAATGCCTCGCCAAATTAAAAACAGTTGCAAAATGTTTGGATGATCAAATTATGAAGGTTTTGATAATACTGAAAAATATTAATACAAAGCACAAGTAATTAATAAATTTGTATGATGGACACATAAGTGACAATTGAATTTCAGAACAGGAAAGTACATTTGAAGTATTTTAGTAAGTAGAATAAAGAGGCAGAATACTCAATGGAAATAGGATTTCAGTTGGGACACAGGAGCAAAGCAATTTATATTCACAAAGCCTATAAAAGTAACAACACAAACTTTACCTTGAGGCAGTGCAACTACATTCTTGACCTTCCAGCCAGGGAAATAACCTTTAAGTATCTATACTGACCAGGACCTTCAGAATCTTGTACATTTCAATGAGATTACCTTTAATTCTTCTAAATTTCAAAGAGTAAACTTTACCCAGCAACTCATGATAACGCACTATCATGCAAAGAATTTTGGCTCATGGGCTTCAAATGTCTGCTGTAAACCTTAAAATAGGGGTAGATCATCACTTTTAGAGCAACTGCTGCCATTTAATGAGACGGCTTGTTATAAGTGGTTTCCAGAAACCTGAATTCAGTCGAATTTGAAAAACATGTGCTTTGTCTGTACAGAATGCTGCTTTGGGTGTAAAGTGTGTAAAGTGGGAGTTTTTTGAGTAAGTGCATTCAGTGACATGGGGAATGAGCTTCTCCTTTTCTTTTTCATGTTTTATTCCTATCTTTTTCAACCTCCAGTGATTAATATTTATTTAGGTAAAGGGGAAGAAGCTGGCTGATAGGTAATGTTGGGGAGTTAGTGTCAAAGAATGTAGTGCAAAATTATGATATTGAAGCAGCGAGAGACCTGGCTCAAGGAAGGGCAGGACTTGGTGTTAACTATTCCTGGGTGTTAGTTGTTCAAGGAAGATAGAAAACGAAGGAAGGAAAGAAAGACAGTTGGTTTACGGGCCTTGCAGTCCTACAGAAGGAGAATGACTCAGAAGGTTCAAGGACAGAGTCACTTAGGCTAGAGCTATGGAATAAAAATGTACAATTTCATTGCTTTGTGTTGTCCGCAGGCCACTAGTATTAGAAAGGATATATTGGAACATATCTGCATGGAAATTTCAGGGAACTGCCAGCATTAGGGGACAGTTTTTACCTAAATATAGATGGGGTACCAGTAGTGTAAGCAGCAGCAATGGCCAAGTGTTCCAGGATTGTATTAGGGAAAATTTCCTCCAGCAGTTTGTGCCCAGTGCAACAAGAAAGGGTGTATTGTTGGACCTAATCCTTGGAAATGATGTGGGCCAAGTGAATCAAATGTCACTGGGGAAACTTTAGAACACAGTGATACTTTTATCATGAGGCTCAAGTTGCTGTCAGAGAATAACATGCAACATTCCAGAGAAAAAAACGTCAATTGGTGGAGAGTTGACTTCAAAGGGACGAGAATAGAGGTGAGCAGGTTTAAGTAGAATAAGCAGTTGGTGGTAAGATAAGTAACTGAATAATGGGCCATCTTCAAGGATCAAATGGTTTTGAATGAGTCGAAGTATAGTCTGTCAAATGCAAAAGTAAAGGCAAACAGATCCAGAATTCTCTGGAGGTAGAAATTAACATTAGAAAGAAAAGATGTGGTGAGAAGAGGCTTTCAACAGCAAATACAATTGTGAATCAACAGCGGTGCTGAAAGTTTAGTGAAAAGGAGAAAAAGTGAAAAGAAAAGCAAAGAAAGACAATGAGAAATGGCTTATAAAGGTAAACAAACAGTAAGAGAGTGGCAGAAGGAGGAGTATGGCCAATCAGGGTCATTCTCCCTATGTCCACATGAGTTTTTTCTGAGCGCTCCAGTTTCCTCCCACAGTTGAAAGATGTGCAATTAGGTGGACTGGCCATGCTAAATTAGCCATAGTGCCCAGGGATGTGCAGGCTAGGTGCATTAGCCATGGGAATTGCAGAGTTGCAGGGTAAGAGTGTGGATGTGGGTCTAGGTGGGCTGCTGTTCAGAAGGGTCAGTGTGGACTTGGTGGGCCAAATGGCCTGCTTCCTCATTGTAGGGATTGTATGATTCTATGATTAAAAGGAGAATTACAGACCATGGTGGGCTATGGCTGAGGTATTAAAAAGTACTTTGCATCTTTCTTTAAATGAAGGAATGTTGCCTGAAACACTGTAACAGATGAAGAAATCCTGCCAGAAAAAGGAGCAAAATAAATAAGGAAGAAGAACAAGCGTGAACAAGACAACAGGATTAGATGAGTGTATCAGAGATAATGGGAACTGCAGATGCTGGAGATTCCAAGATAATAAAATGTGAGGCTGGATGAATACAGCAGGCCAAGCAGCATCTCAGGAGCACAAAAGCTGACGTTTATCTATGGATTTTGACAGAAGTGAGGGTAGAATTTGTGGATGCACTTGCCATAATCCTTCAGACTTCCCTGGATTCAGGGGAGTGCCAGAAGACTGAAGTGCCAACATTATGGCCTTAGAACATAGAACAGCAAACTGTACAGCGCAGTACAGGCCCTTTGAACCATGACGTTGTGCTGAACATTTACCCAAAATCTAAGGTCTATCTAACCTCCACACCTACCTTGATACTATCATCCATATGCCTACCTAATAGCCCCTAATGCCCCTAATGAGGCCAACTCCACTACCCCCTCCAGCAATGCATTCCACTCTCCTACCACTCTCTGAGTAAAGAACCTACCTCTGACGTCTCCCCTACATGTACCTCCACTCACTTTAAAACTATACCCCCTCGTAATTACTACCTTCACCTTAGGAAAAAGCCTTTGGCTATCCACTCTATATGTTTTATACACCTCTACCATGCCTCCTTACTTTCTACATGATCCTACTATGGGGAACTTATGAAACACCTTGCTTAAATCCATGTATACCACATCCACTGCTCTACCTTCATCCATGTGTTTGGTCACCTCTTCAAAGAATTCAATAAGGTTTGTGAGGCATGATCTACCCCTCACAAATCCGTGCTGACTATCACAAATCAAACTGTACTTTTCCAGCTGTTCATAAATCCTATCTCTCAGAGCCCTTTCCAATAATTTCCCACCACTGAAGTAAGACTAACTGTTCTGTAATTTCCGGGGTTATCCCTATTCCGTTTTTTGAACAAGCTTTTCTCTGTCCAATCTTCCAGCACTATACCCGTGGACAGTGTGGATGAAAAGATCATCACCAAAGGCCCTGTGATCTCTTTCCTTACTTCCCATAGAATTCTTGGATAAATCCCATCAGGCCTGCAGGATTTATCTATCTTCAATTTCCTCAAAACTCCTAGTACATCTTCCTTACTAACATCCACCTCCTCTAGCCTACTAGCCTGTTTCACGCTGTCCTCTCCTTACAACTAGGTCCCTCTCAGTTGTGAATATCAAAGCAAGGTATTCTTTAAGGACCACTCCTATCTCTGTAGCCTGTGTACACAAATACTCTTTACAATTCTTGATCAGCCTTATCCTTTCTCTGGTCATTCTTTTATTTCTCACGTACATGTAAAAAGCCTTGGGGTTTTCCTTTATCCTATGGGCCAAGGTTTTCCTCTGCCCCCTTATATCTCTCCTAAACCCTTTCTTCAGCTCCTTCCTGGATAACTTGTATCCCTCTAGAGCCTTTTCCAATCCTTTCTTCCTAAACCTTATGTAAGCATCCTTCTTCCTCTTCATCAGTCGTTCGACCTCTCTCGAGAACCAAGGCTGCCTCATTTGACCGCATCATCCCTGCCTGCTAGGGACAAACATATCGAACACATGTAGTATGCACTCCTTAAACAATCTCTACATTTCTATCATGCTCTTCCCTGACAGCATCTGTTTCTATTTTATGTTACCCAGTTCTTGCCTAACAGAATTATAATTACCCTGCCCCTAATTATAAACCTTACCCTGCTGCACGTACCTATCCTTTTCCGTGACTATTGTAAAAGTAATAGAGTTATGATCGCTACCGCCAAAATGCTCTCCTACAAATAGGCCAGACACCCAGTTCATTGCCAAGTAACAAATCCAAAGTGGCCTCTCCTTCTTCAGGAGAGGTTTAAAGGCTAATCCCAGCAATTACAGACCTGTTAGTTTAGCTTCAGTAATGGTGAAAATTTTAGAAACAATTATTCATGATAGAAGCAGTAGTCACATCGACAAAGGTGTGTTGTTTAGGAAGAATCAACATGGATTTCTAAATGGGAAATCATGTTTAACTAACATATTGAAGTTTTCTTGAAGAGGGATCAGAAAAGGTGATAATGGTAACAATTATGATATGATATACATGAATTTGATATAGCACCTCAACACAGACATGAGGAACATTGTTGTTCATGGCATAAAAGGGAAAAGTGACATTGTGGATACAAATTTGGCTGAGTAGTGGAAAACCAAATAATCATCAATTGATATTTTTCAGGCTGGAGAAAGATTTGTAGTGAAATCCCAGGGGTCAGTACTGGAACCCTTGCTTTTCCTGGCAAATATTGATCTGGATCTTGGTGTGCAGGGGACAATTTTCCAGCTTTGCAGATGACATTAACTTGGAAGAATTGTAAACTATGACGAGAATAGCATGGAGCTTTCCAAATGGGTGGATAGGTGGCAAATGAGGTTTAATACAGAGAAGTGTGAAGTGATGTAGTTTTGCCAGAAAAGCTCTCAAAAACATTATAAAATAGGGGATACAATTCTAAAGAGGTTTCATGAGCTGAGGGGCCTGGGTGAATATGTTCACAGGTCATTGAATGTGACAGAACAGGTGGAGAGAGCAGCAAATAAAACATGGTATTCTCAGCTAATATTAAAAGGGGCATAGAGTACAAGAGCTGGGTAGCAATGTTGAACTTCTACAAGACACTTGTCAGACATCAGCTGGAGTATTCTATACAGTTCTGGGCACCATGTTATAGGAGAGAGTGCAGAAACAGTTTGCTAGAATGGTTCTCGGTATGAGAAGATGTCAGATTGAAATAGTTGAGACTGTTCTTTCTGGAGAGAAGAAGGCTTAAAGGAGGCCTGATTGAAGTCTTCAAAATCATCAGCAGCTGAGCAGAACAAAAGAACAAAACGGAAGCACAGCACAGGAACAAACCTTCGGCACTCCAAGCCTGCGTCAATCATCATGTCCTGACTAAATTGAAGAACAAACCTTCTGCCCCTATTCCGTCCACATCCGTCTATTCCCTCCCTACTCATGTAACATCCACACGTCTCTTAAATGTCACCAACATGTCTGCTTCCACCACCCCCTCTGGCAATGCATTCCAGGGTCACACCACTCTCTGTGTGAAAAGCTTTCCTCACACATCTCCCTTACACTTTCACCCTCTCACCTTGAACCTGAGTCCCCTTGGAATTTAAACTTCAACCCTGGGAAAAAGTCTCTGTCTGTCTACCCTGTCTATGCCTCTCATAATTTTGTAGACCTCTGTCAGGACTCCTCTCAGCCACCATCTTTCCAGTGAAAACAATCCTAGCCTTTTTAACCTTTCCTCACAGCCAATGCTCTCAAAGGGGGCAACATCCTGGTGAACCTTCTCTGTACTCTCTCCAAAGCTTCCACATCCTTCTGGTAATGTGGCAACCAAAACTGCACATAATACTCCAAATGTAGCCTAACAAATGTTCTATATGGCTGCAACATGGTTTGCCAACTCTTGCACTCCATGCCCCAGCCAACGAAAGCAAGCATGTCTTCTTAATCACTTTGGTCACCTATGTTGCCACTTTTAGGGAACTGTGGACTTGCATGCCCAGATCCAAACATTCCAAAGGTTCAGCCATTTACAGCATAATTCACATCTAAATTTGATCCTCCAAAATGCATCACCTCACATTTGTCTGGATGAAACTCTATCTGACATTTTTACGCCCAAGTCACCAATCTACCTGTATCCTATTGTATCCTTTCACAATCATTGACATTATCAGCAACTCCACCAATCTTTGTATCATCTGCAAACTTACTAATCAGACCACCTACATTTTCCTCTAGATCATTAACATATTCTATAAACAACAAAGGACCCAAGACTGATCGCCGTAGAACACCATTAGTTATCGTCCTCCATCCTGAAAAACACCCTTCCACTATTACCCTCTGTCTTCTATTTCAAGCCAGTTCTGTATCCCTCTAGCCAGTGTATCCTGAATCCTATGTGATTTCAGTTTTTGAACTAATCTGGCATTTGGGACTTTATCAAATGCCTTACTGAAGTCCATATGAATTACATCCATAGCTCTTCCCCATCTATTATCTTTGTCACCTCTTCAAAAAATTTGATCAGTTTGGCGAGGCATAATCTTCCACATAGGAGACCATGCTGCCTGTTGTTAATTAGCCCATTTTCTTCCAAATGTGTATATATCACGTCCCTGAGCATTTTCTCCAAGAGCTTCCTTACCACAGATGTCAGACTCACCAGTCTACAATTTCCTAGATTATTCCTGCTTCCTTTCTTAAACAAGGGAACAACATTGGCTAATCTCTAGTCCTCTAGAACCTCACCTGTTATCAAAGAGGAGGTGAAGATATCTGCTAATGCCCCACCTATTTCTTCCCTTACCTCTTGCAGCAACCTGGGATAGATCCCATCTGGCCCTGGGAACTTGTCTACCTTAATGCAATTTAGGATATCTAACACTTGTGCCTTTATTGTAATGATATTCACTAGAGTATTCACATACTCATCCTGGACCTCAACATCAGTCATGTCCTTCTGCTCGGTGAATACTGATACAAAGTGTTCATTAATGATCTTTCCTACTTCTGTGGTTCTGCGCATAACTTCCTTCCTTTGTCCTCGAGGAGGCCTACTCTTTCCTTTGCTACCCGCTTTCTTCTAATATATGCATTAAAAGCCTTGGGATTTCCTTGACCCTATTTGCTAAAGACATTTCATAGCCCCTTTTAGCCTTCCTAATTCTGCATTTAAGTTCCTTCCTAATTCCTCTATACTCCTCAAGGGCTTTGTCAGTTTGTAGCTGCTTAGACCTAACTTTCCTTTTTCCTTTTGACTAAGTTTACAATTTCCCTTGTTATCCATGGTTCCTGGATCCTGCAATTCTTATCCTTCAATTTTGCAGGGACGTGCATGTCCTGCACTTTAATCAACTGGTCTTTCAAAGCCTCCCAAATGCCAGATGTAGATGTGCCATCAAATAACTGCACCCAACCCACGTTCCCCAGTTCTTGTCTAATTTGGATATAATTGGCCCTTGCACAGTTAAACACTTCATTCGAGATAGATTAGGTTAGATTAGATTAGATTAGATTCCCTACAGTGTGGAAACAGGCCCTTTGGCCCAACAAGTTCACACCGCCCCTTGAAGCATCCCACCCAGACCCATCCCCCTATAACCCACACACCCCTGAACACTACGGGCAATTTAGCATGGCCGATCAACCTAGCCTGCCCATCTTTGGACTGTGGGAGGAAACCCACACAGACATGGGGAGAATGTGCAAATTCCACACAGACAGTTACCCGAGGCTGGAATCGAACCCGGGGCCCTGGTGCTGTGAGGCAGCAGTGCTAACCACTGAGCCACCGTGAAGATCTTTTCCTCTTGCCCAGTCCCTCCCATTCATCTGAAAGTTCTTCTGAAAGTTTACATCGTTTCAAAATTTCCAGTTTGCAGACATCAGCGTCTCCCCTTCACTATGGACATGCAATCCCTTTACACATCTATCCCAAACAGCCTGAGGGCTGTCCATTTCTTCCCGGAAAGAAGTTCTGAACAGAGGTATGACCATGGGTGTCCGCATGTGTCCCAGTTATGCCTGTCTCTTTGTGAGGTATGTGAAACATTCCTTGTTCTAATCCTATTAATGTTCCTCCTCACAATCTTTCCGCCAATACACCAATGATATCATTGGTGCTGCTTCCCTCTTCCATTTGGAATTAGAAAAAATTATCAATTGCATTTCTAATTTCCACCCTGCTTTCATTTTCACTTAGCGTTTCCCTGACTCTTCCCTGTCCTTCTTTGTTATCTTTGTTCCATTTCTGAGGAAAGGGTGGCCTCAGATATCCACTACAAGCCTACTAACTCCCACAGTTACCAGGACTAAACATCTTCACACCCTACTTCCTGTAAGTTCTCCATTCCATTCTCCCAGTTTCTATGCCTCCGTCACAGCTGTTCTGATGATGCCACCTCCGGCAGAGAGGCCTCAGAAATTGCCACCTTTTTCCTCCAATAAGAATTCCTCCCTCCCTACCATGGTTGAGAGGACCTTTAGCTATGTTTGATCCATTTCCCATCTTCTGCCCTCGCCCTTTCTCTTCCCTCCCAGAATACCAATACAGTCCCCCGATCGTCACTTTCCAGCCCACTGGTATCTGCAGCCAAGGGATCATAAGCCACCACTTCTGCCTCCAATAGAATTCCATTACCAGCCACGTGTTCCCCTTCATTCATGGTTAAAATTTCGCGGGGACCATTCCCTCTAGGACAACCTGTTCACTCCTCCTCCATTCCCAACTGCTCTCCACACAATCATAGTAGGTGCAATGCTTGCCCTTTTAACTCTTCCCTATCCAAAGCCTCAACCACACGCCTTCCACATCCAGCAGAGATTTACCTGCTCTTCACTCAATCTAGTTTACTGCATTCACTGCTCACAATGTACCCTCCCCTACAACTGGGGAAAAAAATGCAGACTAGGTGACACTTTACAAGACACCTATGCTATGCCCGTTAAAATGACCCCAAGTTTCCAGTTGCCTACCATTTTAACACACCACCATGCTCCTATGCCAACATTTCCGTATCAAGCCTGCTGCAGTGCTCAAGCGAGTCTCAGCACAAGCTAGAAGAACAGCGTCTCCTTTTCATCTTGAGGACACTGCAGCCTTTTGGACTCAACATCAAGTACAAAATTTTTACAGCCTGAACACTTCCTTCCATGTCCTTTACTCACATTTCGGGCCCTAACATGAGATGGGCTGCTTTCAATACACACAACCCATTTCACCTACTCAGGGTTGCTCTGATGAAGAGTCATTTAGACTCAAGATGTTTGCTTGCTTTCCAAGGATGCTGCCTAACCCACTATGATCTCCAGCATTTGTGGTTTTGACCTACTCATGGTACCCATCATTAGTTCTTCTCCTTCCTTGGCTTAATTTTAACCATTTCTTTGTCTGCCTAATTTACCTCTTCTTCCTCTGGACTCTGTCTCCACCTATCCACTCACTCCTTTCGCACCCTCTGATATCAGCATATATCAACTTTTCCCAGCTACTGAAGAAGGGTCACTAGATTCAAATGTTAACCCTACTTTCTCTACACAGATACTACTAGACCTGCTGAGTTTCCTGAGCAATTTCTCTTTTTGTTTCAGATTTTCATCATTTGCAATTCTTTGTTTTATTTTTGTGTGCCATAAGTCTATATTGCTTGGTAATCGATGTTCTATTTTGGAAACTGACAAGGATAATGGTTCCTCAGGATTGTCCAGCCAGAGACTCATCTGTGGCAGCACAGGTGACTCAGCTACATAGAAGCAGATGAAGAAGAGTAGATGACCAATCGTAATTCAGGATTCCATTGTCAGGAAATCAGATGGGCACTTCTGCAGCAGTAAACGAGGATCCAGGATAGTGTGTTGCTTCCCTAGATGCAGGGTCAAAGATGTCACACAGCAGCTGCAAGACATCCTCCTGGTGGAAAGTGAGTAGCCAGAGTTTGGTACAATGATATAAGTAGAAAGAAGGCTCACAGTCGCAAAGCTCACTTCAGGGAGATAGTAATGAAATTAAAAAAGCACTTTTGCAACAGCAGTAAGCGAGCATAGGAATAAGAAGATTGCTTGTTTGAATATATGGCGGAGGATTCCTGAAAGAGGAAGGGCATCAAATTCTGAGGTCCTAAGACCAGTTTTGGAACAAGTAGGACCTGTATATTCTGGTTGGATGACAACGTAATAGGATTGGGACTGATATCCTCGCAGGAAGATTTGCTAGTGCAATAGGGGATCCATAAGCAACTCTTACCTATGCTAGTGCTATGAGCTAGATTAGATTAGTTTCCCTACAGTGTGGAAACAGACCCTTTGTCACAACAAGTCCACACCACCCCTTGGAGCATCCCACCCAGACCCATCCTCCTATAACCCACACACCCCGAACTCTACAGGCAATTTAGCATGGCCAATCCACCTAGTCTGAACATCTTTGGACTGTGGGAGGAAACCAGAGCACCCAGAGAAAACCCACGCAGACACGGGGAGAATGTGCAAACTCCACACAGATAGTTGCCCGAGGCTGGAAGCAAACCCAGGTCCCTGGCGCAGTGCTAACCACTGAGCCATCGTGCCACCCAACTGTAAGGGAAATGGAAACCTGAGGGGTAGCTGAAATTGGAAAATTACAGAGATAGTAGCAGGAAATAAAAAGTGGCAAATGAAGTTTGAAGGTAGGCAAAATGAAGTTGAGAATTAATCCAGCTTTAGGGCGGCATGGTGGCTCAGTGGTTAGCACTGCAGCCTCACAACGCCAAGGACCCAGGTTCGATTCCAGCCTCAGGTAACTGTCTGTGTGGAGTTTGCACATTCTCCCCGTGTCTGCGTGGATTTCCTCCGGGTGCTCCGGTTTCCTCCCACAGTCCAAAGGTGTGCAGGCTAGGTTGATCGGCCATGCTAAATTGCCCATAGTGTTCAGGGGTGTGTGGGTTATAGGGGAGTGGGTCTGGGTAGGATGCTTCAAGGGGCGTTGTGGGCTTGTTGGGCCAAAGGGCCTGTTTCCACACTGTAGGTAACCTAATCTAATCTAATCTTTGATTAATATTGTCAAAAAGACAAGATAAGTGCCCTCTACTGGAATACGTGCAGCATTTGCAAAAGATAAATAATTTAAAGGCACAATTGGAGGTAAATGGATATGATATAAATTCCATTATGAAAACATCGCTACAGGGTGACCAAGACTGAGAACCCAATTCAAGTATTTCCAACATTCAAAAATGCCAAGCTAAAAACTAAAATGAGATAGTATTGTACTGATAGTAAGGGATGGGAGGAGTACATTAGTTAAATGAGGATCTCAATTAGAAGAACAAGACTCCCACAGCTGCCTGGACTACACCTCCTCTCACTCAACTTTCTGCAAGAATGCAATTCCCTACTCCCAATTCCTCTGCCTCTGCTGTGTCTGCTCCCAAGATAGGGTGTTCCACTCCTGCACATCCCAGATGTCCTCCTATTTCGAGGACCATAACATTCCCCCTCCAGTGAATGAAAATGCCCTCAACCACATCTTTTGCTTTTCCCACACTTCTGCCCTCACATCCCCTTCCCCCAACAATAATAAAGACAGAATCCTCTTGCCCTCATATATCACCCCACCAAACTCTGCATCCAAAATATCATTCTCTGCCACTTCAGCCACCAACAATCTGACTCCACAACCAAAGAGATACTTCCCTCCAACATATATCACCCCACCAAACTCTGCATCCAAAATATCATTCTCTGCCACTTCAGCCACCAACAATCTGACTCCACAACCAAAGAGATACTTCCCTCCAACATATATCACCCCACCAAACTCTGCATCCAAAATATCATTCTCTGCCACTTCAGCCACCAACAATCTGACTCCACAACCAAAGAGATACTTCCCTCCACACCCCTGTCTTCCTTTTGTAGGGACCACTCCCTCCGTGATTCCCTCATCTACTCCACACTCCCCACTAACCCTACCATCCCCAGCACCCTTTCCTGCAACTGCAGGAAGTGCTACACCTGCCCCTACACCTCTCCCCTCACTTCCATTCAAGGCATAAAACACACCTTCCATATCAGACAGGGGTTCACCTGCACATCCATCAACTTGGTCTACTGTATCCGTTGCTCCCGTTGTGGCCTCCTCTACATCAGTGAGTCCAAGCGTAGACTCAGAGAGTGTTTTGTAGATCATCTGCATTCTGTACATGACAAACAACAACACCTTCCAGTTGCCAACCATTTTAACTCCCCCTCCTACTCCCTGGATGACATGTCCATCCTGGGCCTCCTTCAGTGACACAATGACACCACCTGCAGACTGGAGGAGGAATACCTCAAATTCCACCTCGGGAGACTACAGCCTGATGCCCAATACATGGAATTCACCAGTTTTAAAATCTCCCCACCCCCGGCCTCATCCCATGTCCATGCCTCCGTCTCATCCCCGCCTCCTTGATCTGACACAACCTGTTCATTTTCTCGCCCATTTATCTGCCCGACCTATCCCACTGACCAATCCCTACCACTCCCTACCTGAAATCACCTATCACCATTCCATCTGCCTCTCCATTTCTGAAGAAGGCTCCTGACCCGAAACATCAACTTTCCTGCTCCTCTGATGCTGTTTGGCCTGCTGTGTTCCTCCAACTCCATACTGTGTTGTCTCTGACTCCAGCATCTGCACTTCTTGCTATCCCCAAGATGTTAAATCTGTTTGGGTAGTTACGTAGGATCTGTAATAAGCTTTCAGCTCAACAACAATGCCCTGCCTTTTAGTATAATTATGTCTGTTCAAACAGTTCAATGCCTTTATCTCTTCCATCTCCATAACCCTGTATGCAATTAGCAATCAGAAATCTATTAATCTCGATCTTACACGTACTCAAAGCCTGAGTTTCCAAATTTTCTGGGGAAATTAATTCCAAAGTTTCACAACTTTGGAGTAAAATAAATCCTTTCTGACCCAAGTGGCATCCCTTTATTTTTAAATTGTGCCACCTGGTTGTAGACTTGCCAAGAAGGAGAAGCATATTACCCACAACTACTAAGAAGCAGCAAGGGTAGCAACTGTTGGTAGTAGTTTACAGGTCACCAAAACAGTGATGATTGTGTGGAGCAGGGTATTAATCAGGAGATTAGAGAAGCATTGAGAATGGGTAGTAGTCATTGGTGTCTTCATTCTGTAAATAGACAGGGTAAACCTATTGAGCACTAATACTATGGAGGATGAGTTTCAAGAGTGTAGTTGGTTTTCTACAACAGTACTTTGAACAGTCATGATCATGTTTAATGGTGAAGTGGAAACACACCTATTGAGTATACTAAAAGCAACCAACACATGGTGGCTCAGTGGTTGGCACTGCAGCCTCACAGCGCCAGGGACCCAGGTTCAATCCCCATCTCGGGAGACTGTCTGTGTGGAGTTTGCACATTCTCCCCGTCTCTGCGTGGGTTTCCTTCGGGTGCTCCGGTTTCCTCCCACAGTCCAAAGATGTGCAGTTTAGGTGGATTGGCCATGCTAAATTGCCCATAGTGTTCAGGAGTGTATGGGCTATAGGGGGATGGGTCCGGGTAGGATGCTTCGAGGGGCGGTGTGGACTTGTTGGGCTGAAGGGCCTGTTTTCACACTGTAGGGAATCTAATCTAATCTAAAAAATACAAGCTGGCTGGTTACCGTACATATGTTTCATCACCATGCCACAAAGCATCATCAGTACAGCCTCTGATGAAGCAATATTGTTCTACTCCACTTGGAATTTATATGATCCAGTCTGTTAAGTTGTGTTCTGTCATTTTCGGATCTTTTCTGCATGGGTTTGTGTATGGGGTCTAATTCCACATGTTTGTTGATTGCATTACCGGCGAAAACCAGGCCTTTAGAAATTCCCGTGCGAGTTTGTGGTTGGCTTTACCTAAGATGATCATGTTGTCCCATTTAAATTGATGGCCTTCATTATCCAAGTGCACTGAGGCGATGGAAAGTTTGTCACGCCGTTTTGCTGCTGCTATCTGGTGCTGATATTATTACCTAGCAGGGTGATGAAACCTTTTCAGACACACTGGCTCAGCAAGCAAGTCTACAACCACATCCACAACCCGAATAACAAATCTTCTCATAAACTTTGTATTCATTTTCCTCATCCAAGTCTTTAAAATATAATAATGTAAATAATTGTGGCTCTAGCTCTGATCCCGATGGCACACCACTAATTACAGGTTGCTATCTTGAAAATACCCCTTAGCCTAATTCTCTGCCTTTCACTAGTTAGCCAATCCTCTATCTATATTAATATATCATCTTCAACACTATGGGTCTTATTAAGTACGTGATAGTCCATGCCGTATTAAGTTCCTTCAGAAAATCCAAATATATCACATTTACTGCTTCTCCTTTACCTATTTTTCATGTTACCTACTCAAAGAATTCTAATAAATTTATCAGGCATGACTTCCTCTTAATGAAGCATGCTGACTCAACTTGATCATATGTATTTCTAAATGGTCATTGCTTCCAATGAGGTCTTTTACTCTGACATCATTTATTAAACCTGCCTCATCACACAGCACCAGATCCAAAATAGCCACCACATATTGTTGAGGAAATTTGTTATTGACCAGTGAGCCTGACATCAGTGGTAGGGAAGCTGTTTGAGAAGACACTGAGGGATCGAATCTCTTCCCATTTGCAAGAAAATGGGCTTGTCAGTGATAGACAACATGTTTTTGTGCAGGGAAGGTCACGTCTGACCAACTTAATAGAATTCTTTGAGGACATGACAAAGTTGACTGATGAAGGAAAGGCTGTAGATGTCATATACATGGACTTCAGTAAGGTGCTTGATAAGATTGCCCATGGCAAGCTGATATAGAAACTGAAGTCACGTGGTGTCCAGGGTGTGCTAGCTAGATTGATTAAAAAAAACTGGCTGGGAAACAGGAGATGGATATTAGTAGTGAAGGGGGTTTCTCAAATTGGAGACCTGTGACCAATGGTTTCCACAGGGATCTGTGCTGGGACCACAGTTGTTTGTGATATACGTTTGCAGATGACATAAAGATTGGTGGAGTAGCAGGTAGTGAAGGGGACTGTCAGAGATTACAGTAGAATATAGATAGTTTGGAGAGTGGGCAGATAAATGGCAGATAGAGTTCAATCCGGGCAAATGTGAGGTGATGCATTTTGGAAGATCTAATTCAAGAGCAGAGAGTACGTGGAAAAGTCATGGGGAAAATTGATGTACAGAGAGATCTGGGTGTTCAGGTTCATTGTTCCCTGAAGGTGGCAACGCAGGTCAATGGAGTGGTCAAGAATGCATACGGCATGCTTTCCTTCATTGGACAGGGTATTGAGTACAAGAGTTACATGTTACAGTTATATAAAGACTTTGGTTTGGTCACATTTAGAGTACTGCGTACAGTTCTGGTTGCCTCATTACCAAAAGGATGTGGATGCTTTGGAGAGGGTGCAGTGGAGGTTCACCAGGACATTGCCTAGTATGGAGGGCACTAGCTATGAAGAAAGGTTGAGTAGATTAGGATTATTTTCATTAGAAAGACAGAGATTCAGTGGGGACCTGATCGAGGTTTACAAAATCATGAGGAGTATAGACAAGGTGCATAGCAAGAAGCTTTTTGCCAGTGTAGGGGACTCAAATTACTAGGGGTCATGAGTTCAAAGTGAGAGGAAGAAAGTTTAAGGGAGATATATATGGAAAGTTCTTTACGCAGAGGGTGATGGGTGCCTGGAACGCGTTGCCAGCTGAGGTGGTATGGTAGACGCAGACACGATAGTGTCTTTTAAGATGTATCTGAACAGGTACATGAATGGGCAGGGAGCAAAGGAATACAGATCCTTTGAAAATAGGTGACAGATTTAGACAGAGGATCTTGATTGGCACAGGCTTGGAGGGCAAAAGGGCCTGTTTTTTTGCTGTAATTATTTTTGTTCTCATATGAATATTAAAATGACTGAAATAACTGTACAGAGGCTGGTATCCCGTCACAAACTCACCCTTTGTTTACTTGCATGCAGTACACTGGCTGTGGCCAGCCAGCTCGGAGGCAGTCCCTTGAAGTGAGGAGGTTCTACAACCTCTGTTCATATATTTTCTTTCTTTATAAGTGCTTAACACAACCAAAAGAGTCAATGTCACAGCCCAACAAGAACTTTCCCCACAGTACACTGGCTGTCAGTTCCCTGAACTGAGGAGATTCTATTGGAGAGTTTATATTAGTCAGTCAGGTCTTCCTGATTAGCCCAGATTAATAATCCTGATCAAGGATCTCATAGTGAGCAAGATCCACCTGGTTCCAATCACTACATTCCTCCCCCATTAGGTCCAGGGATATAAGCCTGGTACTTCCTTTGTAGTTTTTCCTGTTTTCACCCCAGGTCCATTCCTCTGACATGGGCAGCGTGTACCAGACTATTGCCTGTCTCTGGCATCCGAAGTGTGTCAGGAGAGTTTCCTCCTTTTCTTCCAGCAGTAGCGGTATCAAGGCTGCATCTGTCTCGGTCTCTGACATTTCCTCGACACTAGACAGAGGTGGTAATGACTGCTGGTGGTAATGTTTGTCCTTGCTGGCACTCTGGACACTGCCCCACCAATACAGCTATGCCAGGATCCAACCCTGGCCACCTGACATATTTTCTTGCTAGCATCTTAAGCTTGGAAACCCATGGATGACCCTGGTGGATTTCATCTAGCACCTGGTGGAAACCTTCACTTAGGACAATCATCCTTGCTCCTCATAGTGATATGCCATCCTCTATGGTGATCTGGTCTCACCAGGTCCGCTACGGTTTCAGACTCAGTTGTGATGGGGTCTTTCCACTTCCCCCATTACCACCAGCTGTTTTAGTTTTGCTAGGGCAGGAGTTTTTTGAGTCCACAGTTGGATATTGTCTGTGGTGAGTGAAGAGTGTCTTGGAGTTTAAAACCAAAATGGGCTGTTCCAAAGGAGGCACCATCAGCAGAATATTTGCCAGTGGGAGACGGCTCAAGACATCCACATTAGCCACTTGGCTTCCTGGACTGTGTTCTAACTTGTACATGCTGAGAATAGGGACCAATGCCAAATTCTACCAGAAGCAATAGGTGGCACCACATTGTCTTCCTTCGGTAGCAGTAGCAGGGACTTGTAATCTGTTACAATGACAAATTCCTGTCAGTATAGGTATTGATGGAACTTCCTAACACAAAAGATGATTGCCGAGCCTTCCTTTTCTATCTGGGCACATTTGCGTTCAGCATCAGTCAAAGTCTTGGGAAATATATGCTGTTTGGTATTCGTCTCCATTAGGCGACCAGTGAGCCAACATTACCCTGATACTCTATGGGAGGCATTGCATGTCAGCACTACCTCTTGCTTCAGATCGTAGTGGACGAACACCTTAGATGACAATAGCTGCTTTATGACTTCCTTAAAGGAAGCTTCTTGGCTACACAACCATTTCCAAGGCTGACCATTTCTCAATAGCAAGTGTAAGTGTGACAAGATGAACTCCAGATTGTATATAAATTTTCCGTAATAATTCACTAACCCAAGGAAAGACCTAAGCTGTGGTACAGACATGAAAGCTGGGGCTGCTTTGATTGCCCGCTCCTTATTTTCTAACAGATGTTACCCCGTCTTGTTGACTCTACAGCCCAAGCAGCTCATTTGGAGTGCCTGGAACATGCGTTTTTCCCTTCTATGGCAGATGCCCGCCTGGAGGAAACGTTTAAGCACTCTGTCTAAATTGCTCTTTATTGGCCTTTCCTGTTATTAGCACATCATCCAGACAAATAGCAACCTGCGACAGCCACTGTAAAATGTTCTCCATGGTCTGCTGGAAAAGGGCACTCACTGGCTGATACCCCTAATGGCAGTCTTGTATATTTGTATAAACCCTTATGGGCGTTACATGTGACATGCTTCTGGGACTCCTCATCCAGTCGTAATTGCGGGTAGATGTGGCTTGTGTCCAGTTTCATAAACAACAGCTGCACCCAAACCCTCCCAACCCCGCCAACTTTGCAAATAAGTCCTCTATGTGAGGGATTGGGTATTTATCCACCTGCGAGAAATAGTTTACCATTTGCTTAAAATTCCCAAAGTTTGAAGTCCAGTTGAGCTTCAGCTAGTAGACATTTCTGCATGATTACATCATTAGTCCCACATGCCAAGCGGTCTCTCAGTGTCTCATTCAGGGTTAACCCAAAATCACATGCCCCTGCCAGCCGTCTTAACCTGGTCAAAAATCCCGATACGGATTACCTTGGTTCTCTAACAACCAAATAAAACCAAAAGCATCTCAGAATTAGAGGAGGTTTGGGGTCATAATATTCCTTAATCATATTCTTCAACTCCTAGAAGGTTTCAGTGCCTCTGGGAAAGTTAAGCCCCTTATAACCAAAAATACTGCACTCTGCTAACAGTGAGAAAGACTACTCGTTGCTTTTCATCTGCCCCAATGTCATTTGCCTGGAAAATATATCAATATTTTTTTCTACATACAGGGCCCAGTCTTTGATAGCAGGATCGAGTGAGTCAAGCTTCCAAAATAAAAGCATGATGCCAGAAATACTTACCCCAACTCCAAGATAATTATTGTAAGTGAATGTTTTTCAGGCACATACAGTTTTCTTCCACTGCCGCTAAATAACTGCACAGAGGCCAGTATCACATCATCAAGCCACCCTTTATTTAGTTTTGCACAGTATACTGGCTGTGGCCAGCCAGATTGGAGTCAGTCTCCTGAACTGAGGAGATTCTGAATCAGTGGTCACCCAGGCTTCCAGATTGGCCCAGGTTAACAACCCCAATCAAGGATCTCGTAGTCAGCATGATCCATCGTGTTCCAATCACTACAATTACCCATGACGAATGTGCTGCCTTTGTTACATGCACTCATTATCTCCTGATTTATTATCTATCCGACCGCATAGCTACTGTTAGGGAGCCTAGATCCTACTTTTACTAGTGTCTTCTTCCTCTTTTTATTTGCTGCTTCCTCCCATATGGATTGCACATCTCCTAATTAGATTAGCTTCCCTACAGTGTGGAAACAGGCCCTTCAGCCCAACAGGTCCACACCGCCCCTTGAAACATCCCACCCAGACCCATCCCCCGATACCCACACACCCCTGAACACTACGGGCAATATAGCACGGCCAATCCACCTAGCCTGCACATCTTTGGACTATGGGAGGAAGCCGGAGCACCCGGAGGAAACCCACGCAGACATGGGGAGAATGTGCAAACTCCACACAGACAGTTGCCTGAGGCTGGAATTCAACCTGGATCCCTGGCGCTGTGAGGTTGTAGTGCTAACCACTGAGCCATCGTGCCGCCCACAAGCTTCTTGCTATCATACTTATTCCATCCCATACCAGCAATATTACTCAACAATCCTTTCCTTCCTGTCTGTCCTTTCAAAAAGTCACATACCTTGAATATTTAGTGCCCAACTCTCCCTGTAAACTTATGTCAGTAGTGGCCATAAGTTCATAGACATTAACTTGCATTGGTTCATTCATCTAATTTTGATAGAGATATTCAAAATTACGAGCGGTTTGTACAGTGTAGATAGGTAGAAATTGTTCCTATTGATAGAAGGATTGATGACAAGAAGACATTAAGTTGAATTGATTGATATTAGAAGAATAGTGACATTCGCAGAAAATGCAGACATCTAAAGAAAAAATTAATCTGTCACAGTGAGTGAAACATTAGTGAATCAGTGCAAAAAGAACAATTGCAAACAGTCTTCCTGCAGAAAATATGCTAGGAAATGGGATGCGGTCAATGTTAATAGGGGACCCCAATAATGGGAGTTAGGCCAAATCAATATTACAGAGGGATACAGTTTTCTACAAAGGGACCAATACAGATCTGGATTGACAACGCAGAAAAGAGACAATAGATCACATCTTCCTGCAGGTGTGCAGGCATTAGAGGATGGTGAGAAATAAGATGCATTTTTCTCGAGGGATATAAGAAGCCAATTGGAAGCGCAGAATGAATCCTGGCATACAGATATCATTTTTGAATCCAAGAAAACTAATTTTAAGCAGATGAATCTATTGCTCCAATGCTATGTCATGATTGAAATTAAAATTTCTTAAACCATTCTCCATTCAACCTTATGGACTGGGAGGTATTACAAATAAATTGAGAGAACAGCTGAAGGCTACACTTTGCTACGCTGCTAAAGAGATCACAGAAACCATGCATGTCATTCCTTATCATTATTATGCTTCTTTATTTAGTAAAGCTGCTTATATTGGTTTGAGTATTCTCCAGTTAGCAGATGCCAAAGATACTGAACCTGACTCAGTGTGCCAGGCATCACACTCTATTAGTGACACTCCAGCCCTAGAATAGCAAAGAAATAATCCAGATCTTTTCTTTCTCTCAAAGGGAGGCTAAATATCACACAAGAAAGATGCTAAAGTCAATGTGAACCAACTATATTTAGGGGCAGCACAGTGGCTCAGTGATTAGCACTGATGTCTCACAGCACCAGGGACCAGGGTTTGATTCCACCCTCGGGTGACTGCCTGTGTGGATTTTGCACATTCTTCCCGTGTCTGTGTGGGTTTCCTCTGGGTGCTCCAGTTTCCTCCCACCATCCAAAGATTTGCAGGTTAGGTGGATTGGCCATCCTAAATTGCCCGTAGTGTTATTAGGTGGGTTTATAGGGTTTATTAGATCTGGGTGGAATGCTCCAAGGGTCAGTGTAGACTTGTTGGGCCAAAGGGCTTATTTCCACACCAGAGGGGTTCTATGATTTTATGATATATACCAGATCTTAGTCTGATCTTTCAGGACAGAATTGGAAAGAACGAACTCACTTCTCATGTTGTTAAATTAGTGGGGGTAGAGGCCTTAGGCCATCCATACTCTTGGAATCAAGTAGCACTTTTTGTAAAATCTCTCGTGTTCCTTTTGGGGCAAGTCATCCCTTTTAAAGAGGACAACAAAGAGGTAAATGAAAACAGAGTGTTGGGAGGTTTTGGTGTTCTGAAGATGACTTATAGTAGATTCAAAATATTAACTTTGCTTCTCACTCCACAGATAGTGTCAGATCTGTTGAGTTTCTCTAGCACTTGGTTTTATTTCAGATCTCCAGCATCTACAGCACTTTGCTTTTAACAAACAGGTAAAGTTGGACAACTTGTCCAATTCCAATTTACTACAAAGCCCACCGCTGAAAGCAGTTAGATGAAGAAATTCCTTCATGACCATTGCAGAGAAGCTGCAAACAGAATCGATATCAATTTAACTACAAATGCAGATTTGCAATGTTTCAAAATTTCCACAGCCAGCAAATCCATCACAACATCTGAAATATCTGGAGAAGATGGAGCTAGAAAGAGGTCTTCCATCATCCATGAATGAGTTCTTACAGCTCCAATTCAGAATCGTAAGCATTGGCGTTTCAGGCAGTGTAAATGATACTCCACCTGCACTGGTATGCAAAACACCTTTCCAATCACACACTCGGAAATTCACTTTGAACTTGGCACACCAGGAAAAAAATTAAATCTTGGATGCAGCTCGTCAAGTTGTAGTGCAACAACTTGAAGCAGCTAATTAAAAGCTATCCAGAGGAAAAAGATTTAAGCTTAAATTGGATCATGCCAATATTTAGCATGCAGAAATTACTAAGCTGCATAAATGAAAACTGGAGTTTATAACAACATCTCACCAGAAAGCTGTGGAAGCATGTGAGGGAATGAGATAGCAAGGTGTAGAGCTGGATGAATACAACAGGCCAAGCAGGAGCAAGAAGGCTGACGCTTTGAACCTGGACCTTTCTTCCAAAGGGTTTTGGCCCAAAACTTTCTTCCTCCTCAGATGCTGTCTGACCAGCTGTGCTTTTCCAGCTCCACATTTATTAACCCTAGCTTTCAGCATCTGCTGTCCTTACTTCTCCTAGTCAATTAGTTAGAGAAACTACTTAATCACAATGGTTTGAAATGTTTAAGATCGTAAAAATCCTCTTTTGTTTATTAACTAGCTTTCCAAATTGCTAATCAAACCATGCAGTATAAATTTTCATGACTTATGGTCAGCACTGAGTCAAAAATTCAACGAACCCTGTAGTGTGGAAACAGGCCCTTCAGCTCAAGATAATAAAATGTGAGGCTGGATGAACACAGCAGGCCCAGCAGCATCTCAGGAGCATAAAAGCTGACGTTTCGGGCCTAGACCCTTCATCAGAGAGGGGGATGGGGTGAAGGTTCTGGAATAAATAGGGAGAGAGGGGGAGGCGGACCGAAGATGGAGAGAAAAGAAGATAGGTGGAGAGGAGAGTATAGAAGGGGAGGTAGGGAGGGGATAGGTCAGTCCAGGGAAGACGGACAGGTCAAGGAGGTGGGCTGAGGTTGGTAGGTAGGAGAAGGAGGTGCGGCTTGGGGTGGGAGGAAGGGATGGGTGAGAGGTAGAACAGGTTAGGGAGGCAAAGACAGGTTGGACTGGTTTTGGGATGCAGTGGGTGGAGGGGAAGAGCTGGGCTGGTTGTGTGGTGCAGTGGGGGGAGGGGACGAACTGGGCTGGTTTAGGGATGTGGTGGGGGAAGGGGAGACCCAACCCTCAAAGCCTCCCACACAAACCCATACCCCTATAACCACCTAAGCTACACATCCCTGAACACTACAGGAAATTTAGCAAGGCCGATCCACCTAGCTTCACATCTTTTGACAGTGGGAAGAAACCCACACAGACACAGGGAGAATGTGCAAACTCCACACAGAAACACCTCTGCAGAACACCTCTGCTCAGTTCGCAACAAACAACTGCACCTCCCAGTCGCAAACCATTTCCACTCCCCCTCCCATTCTCTAGATGACATGTCCATCATGGGCCTCCTGCACTGCCACAATGATGCCACCCGAAGGTTGCAGGAACAGCAACTCATATTCCGCCTGGGAACCCTGCAGCCATATGGTATCAATGTGGACTTCACCAGTTTCAAAATCTCCCCTTCCCCTACTGCATCCCTAAACCAGCCCAGTTCGTCCCCTCCCCCCACTGCACCACACAACCAGCCCAGCTCTTCCCCCTCACCCACTGCATCCCAAAACCAGTCCAACCTGTCTCTGCCTCCCTAACCTGTTCTTCCTCTCACCCATCCCTTCCTTTCACCCAAAGCCGCACCCCCATCTACCTACTAACCTCATCCCACCTCCTTGACCTGTCCGCCTTCCCTGGACTGACCTATCCCCTCCCTACCTCCCCACCTATACTCTCTCCACATATCTTCTTTACTCTCCATCTTCGGTCCGCCTCCCCCTCTCTCCCTATTTATTCCAGTTCCCTCTCCCCATCCCCCTCTCTGATGAAGGGTCTAGGCCCGAAACGTCAGCTTTTGTGCTCCTGAGATGCTGCTTGGCCTGCTGTGTTCATCCAGCCTCACATTTTATTATCTTGGAATTCTCCAGCATCTGCAGTTCCCAGTATCTCCAATCATGATTTTATATGTTTCTATGAAATCCCATTCATTCTTCAAGATTCCAATGAGTACACACCCAATTGATCCAGTCTTTCTTCATGTGTCAATTCTACCATCCCCGGAATCAATTTGGTGAACCTTTGCAGGACTCCCTCTGTAGCAAGAATGTCCTTCCTCAGACTAGGAGACCAAAACTGAACACAATTCTCAAGATGTAGCCTTACTAAGGCCCTGTATACCCACTGCAAGAAATCCTTAGTCCTACAATCAAATCCTCTTGATATGAAGGCCAGCATGCCATTATATTTCCTCACTGCATTCTGCATCTGCATGCCAACCTTCATCAACTATTCCACCTTGACACCAGGTTTAGCTGCACCTTGCCTTTTCTTAAACTGCCACCATTCAGATAATAACCTGCCTTCCCATTTTTGCCACCAAAGTGGATAATCTTACAATTATCCACATTATATTGCATTCACTAGATATTTCTCCACCAAGCCAACCTGTCAAAGTCACCCTGCAGCCTTTTAACATCCTCCTCACACCACACACTGCCAGTCAGCTTTGGGTCATCTGCATATTTGGAGACATAGAATTCACTTCCTAACAGAACAGTGTAAGTACCTACACCAAGTGGATTGCAGCATTCAAGGTCATTACTTCACTCTCAATGTGAGAGATGGACAATAAATATTTGCATAACTAGCAATGACCATATCTTTGAAAAAATTTCACCCTAGGTGCACCTGTTTCCTCCCACAGTCCAAAGATGTGCAGGCTAGGCGGATTGGCCATGCTAAATTGCCCATAGTGTTCAGGGATGAGTAGATTAGGTGGGTCATGGAGGGATGAGTCTGAGTGGGATGCTTCGAGGGTCAGCATGGACTTATAGGACCAAAGGGCCTGTTTCCATACTTGTGGGAGCAAGAATAGACTATCTAATGCAGTGCAATGGACATTATTTAAACAATTTTTTAAAAAGGCATTTGCTTCAGTTAACATGTAGTGGAGGTAAGCCAGTTTACTTGGGTGGGAGCAAATCTGCTTTAAGACCATAAGAAATAGGAGCTGGAGTACAGCGTTCAGTCCTTCAAAACTGCTCTACCATTCAATAGAACCAGGGCTTATTCTACATTCTTCATATCCAATATAATTGGAATGAAGACTTTACCATCAAATGCAAGTTAGATTTAATTCAGTCACAGGATTATTATGACATAGAAGGAGCACATATGGCCCAAGAAGTCGTCACCACCTCCCTTCAGAGCAATCCCGTCAGTCTCGTGCATTTACTTATCCCCATGTTCCTTGACTGCCCATCCAATTTTCTTTAAATAGTCAATCCTTTCCATCTCCAACACTCTTAAAAGCAGCCAGTATTGAACATATGAATTAGGAGCAGAAGTAGACCTTTGGTTCTTCAAGCCTGTACTGCCATTCAGTAAGATCATGAGAACAAAAGAGCTAGGAGCAGGACTTAGCAATTCAAACCCCCAACCTTGCTCTGCCATTTAATACGATCATGGCTGATACCATCCCAGCAATAACTCAATTTTTCTGTTTACATTCCATAATTCTTCAATTCATTACTAATTAAAAATCTATTTCCTACTTACATTTTTTCAGTGTCCCTCTGGAGTAATGAATTTCACAGATTCACAACTCTTTGAGAGAAATAATTTCTCTTCATCTCTGTTTTGAGTCTTTATCTACCCTTATCCTAAAACTGTGACTATTCATTCTAGTTTGACCAACATGAGGAAATATCTTTCTATACCTACATTGTCCACTCCCTTTAAATTATAGTCCTAAAATGCTCAATTTCTCTGCATAAAGCAAACATCTCATCTCTAGAATTAATCCAGTAAACCTCCTCCGAACTGCCTCCAATGCAACTACATACATCTTCAAGCATAATTGTAGGCAATACTTCAGGTGCTGTCTCACTAATGCCATGTAAATTTGTAGCAACACTTCCCTACTTACATACTCAGATCCCTCTGCATTGATGAACTCTGATGATTCTGTTCATTTAGATAATAAGTTGTCTTCCTATTCCTCTGATCAAAATGGATAATCTCACACTCATCCATTTTAAACTTCATCTGCCAAATTTTAGCCTATTCACCAAATCTGTTCATATCCATTTGTAAATTTCTCATTTCTTCATTGCAACTTATTTTCACACCTATTTTTATAGCATCTACGAATTTATTCCTAGTGCTTTCTCTCCCTGCCGCAAAGTCTTAAAATAGATTCTAAATAGTTGGGATCCAAGGACTAAACCCTGTTACACTCCATTAATTATATCATGTCAACAAAAATACTCCATTTATCCTGACTCACTGCCTTCTGTTGGTTAGCCAATTGTCTATCCAAGCTAATGCACTATCCTAATACCATGTGACCTAACACTGTTTATGAACCTTTTGTGTGGAACTTTATCAAATGCCTTCTGAAAGTCGAGATGTACAACATCTATCCAATCCCTTTTAACCATTTTGATGATTATGTCATCAAACACTCTAACAAATTAATCATACATGATTTATCCTTCATAAAACAATGCTGACTCTGATGGATCTTGTTTTACCTTTCCAAAGGTTCTGTTATTCCTACCTTAACAAACAAAGCAGAGTATAGGAAAGAAATTGAGTGCTTAATAGCATGGTGTAAAGACAATAATCTCTCCATCAACATCAACAAAATGGAGGAGTTGGTCATTGACTGCAGCAAGTAGAATAGAGGGCATGCCCCTGTCTGCATCAATGGTGCTGAGGTGGAGATGGTCAGTGCATCAAGTTCCTGATAATCACCAACAATCTTTCCTGGTCCACCCACATCGACACAGTAGTCAAAACAGCACAACAATGCTTCTATTTCTTCAAGAGGCTGAGGAAATTTGTTGTATCCATATAGAATCTTACCAATTTTTATAGACTTGACATAGAGGTGCCAGTGCTGGATTGGGGTGGATAAAGCCAGAGGTCAAACCAGGTTATAGTCAGGTAAAGGAGCAGTGCTTGAAAGCTTGTGATTTCAAATCATAGCATCCCTACAGTGTGGAAACAGGCCCTTCAGCTCAACAAGTCCATACAGACACTCTAAGCATCCCACCCAGATCCATTCCTCTATAGCCCACATAATTTACACATCCTTGAACACTACAGTCAATTTAGAATGGCCAATCCACCTAGCCTGCACTTCTTTTGACAGTGAGAGGAAACCAGAGCACCCAGAGGAAACCGACACAGACACAGGGAGAATGTGCAAACTCCACACAGACGGTTGGCCGAGGCTGGCATTGTTCCCGGGTCCCTAATGCTGTGTGGCAACACTGCTAACCACTGAGCCAGTGTGCCGCCAAATAATTCTGTTGAACTATAACTGGTGCCGTGTGACTTCCAATTTCTATAGATGCACCATAGAAAGCATCCTATCTGGAAGCATCACAATGTGGTTTGGCAACTGCTCTTTCCAAGACCACGAGAAACTACAGTGAGTAGTGAACTCACAAACCAGCGTTCCATCCATTGGCTCCATCTATACTTCCCACTGCCACGGGAAAGCAACCAAGATAATCAAAGTCCCCTCCCAGCCCAGTTATACCCTCATCCCTTCAGCAGAAGATATAAAGGTTGAGTACACATAAGAACAGATTCAAGAACAGCTCCTTCCCTGCTGTTATCAGTTGTCTGAATGGACCTCTCAAATGCTACTGTTGAGCTCTCTCTTTCTGCACCTTCTCTTTGGCTGTAATACTGTATTCTGCACTCAGTTCATAGAATCCCTACAGTGTGGAAACAGGCCCTTCAGCCCAAAAAGTCCACACCAACCCTCCAAGCACCCATTCAATCTCACCCCCTGTAAACCACCTACTCTACACTTCCCTGAAAATTGTGGGCAATATAGCATGGCCAATCTGCCTAGCCTTACATCTTTGGACTGTGGGATGTAACCAGAGTACCCGGAGGAAACCCACGCAGACACAGGGAGAACATGCAAACTCCATACATTCACCTGAAGGTGGAATTGAACCCGGATCCCTGGCGCTTTGAGGCAGCAGTGCTAACCACCATGCCGTGTTCTGCTAACGATGCACTTTTGCACGACATAATCTGCCTGCAGAGCAAGCAAAACAACAATTCTCCGTATCTCAGTGCATGTGACAACAATAATTCATATCAACTTTCCCAATGACACGTTAAACTAACTGATCTACAGATCTCTGTTTTCTGCCTCTCTCCCTTTTTGAATAAAGGTATTATATTAGCATTTATCCAATCAATTGGAACCTTTCCTGCATCCAGTGAATTTTGGAATAATGTAATGATGAATCTAATACTTCTGCTGCCACTTCCTTTCAAACGCTAGGATGTAGTGCATCATACACAGGAGACTTGTCTGCTTCAATCCCAATAGTTTACTCAGTACATTTTCGCTGATTGTTCTTTCCTGTCTAAAATTTCTGCATTATCTGTTACTTTTCGTGTGGTACTTGTGTACTCCACTGTGAAAACGAAAATAAAGTATTGATTTGGTGACTCTGCCATTTCTGTGTTTCCTAATCTTAACTCCCCAGTCTCATTTTCCAAGAGACCAACATTCACTTTTGCTCTCTACCTTTCTAATTATATACAGAAGTTTTTGCCATCTGTTTGAATATTTTGCACTAGTTTTTTTCTCAAAATTTACCTTTGCTGTTTTTATTACTTTTTTAGTAATGTTTTGTGGATCTTTAGAAGTTTCCCAGTCTTCCAGCCTGCTATTCATCTTTGTCATATGGTACATCTCAGTTTTTGTCTTTATATTATCAGTAACTTCCTTGCTTCACCACAAATGCATTTTCCCCTGCTGACAATCTTTCTTCCTTTCTGAGATATATATTAGTTAGGACCAATTGAGTATCCCCAAAAACATCTGCCATTGCTAATCAACCATCCTATCTTTTAGCCTTGCTGGCTTGTCCACTAAGGCCAAATTTCTCCTTACACCTATATACTTACCTTTGTTTAACTCCAGAATTGTTAGTGTGGTACTCTAGTTTATCACCTGCAAACTGAATTTAAAATTCTAGTGTGCTATGCTCACTTTTCCCTTAAGGTACCTTTAACAATGAAATCATGAAGTAATCCCTCGTCATTATGCAATACAAAATCCAGAAGAGTCTGCTCCCTGGTTCACTCCACAACATATTGCTCCAAGAAACAATCTCCAATACATTCAATGAATTCCCCCAAGGCTATCCTTGCTCAGGGACAAGGACAATGGCAGATGCTCCTGTAACACTATCTCCTGTATTCCTCTACCTGCTTAATTCATAGCCATACTCTTCTGTCCCTGACCAGTGACTGAGGTAATTTAAGGTCTTAGATGAACTGTCTTCTGAAACACAGCATTCAATTAACTTTTCTGTTTTATTATTCCAATAATATACTTTATTCATAAAAATATCAGTCTATACATATGTAATCACCGAAACAGTTCAGTTCTATACTGTAGCATATGAAAAAGCAAATAAACATTGGAGTTTGATTCTATCCAATCAAATCAAAGGCATTTCATTGAGACAGCAAGGACTGCAGATACTGGAAGCTAAAGTCAGTAAATATGGAACTAGAAAAGCACAGGCAGTCAGACGGCATCCAAGGAGCAGGAAAGTCAATGTTTCAGGCCAAAACATTGACTTTCTTGCTCCTTGGATGCTGTCTGATGAGCTGTATATTTCCAGCTCTACATTTATTGATGAAGAAAATTCTTACTTGTATAAGATTATATATACATGTTTCAGGCATTGGGAGGGTCTAATAACTGAACGAGCCTCCATTTAATTCTGGCTGAAAGAGCTTATACAGTGGTCTTTCTCCATTGTGCCTTGGTGGCAGCTGCTCCAAGCGTTAGCGTATCCCACAGCACATAGACCTGGATCTTAGAACGTGCCAGTTTGCAACGCCTGTCGATGTCATCCCCTTTCTCTGGAAGGCCAACTAGTTTCATGCAGATCAAAGAATCTTTCACTGAGTTGATAGTCCTCCAAGCACAGTTATTGTTTGTCTTGGTGTGTTCACCAGGAAAAGCTCTGGTGATGAACATTCTGCCAAATGACTTTGACAGTCTGCTCAGGAAACAACCTGACAGGATCCTCCGTCTCCTTTTCCCGCAAGATCTTGAGTACGCTATGTGTTGGCTACTTCCTGATGGATTTCTGGTTGAAGGTGCTTTTCTTTGCAAATTTTTCAATGAACAACAGGTGATACAGAATGGTCAAACTACTTGAAACACTCCATGGCAATGAGGCCAGATTCATCCTTTGCAACACTGCAACAAAAGGCCCTATATAACACACAAACAATACAGGGTGAGTGCTCAGCCTTGCCTCACTCCAGATTTGATCGGGAAGTTTCTCATTCTCACTTCAGTGCTTCGTGACATTTGGTGTTTGTGTACCAAGGGTCTGTGCACAGCTTGATGCTGTGGCCATCAGGATGAGGAAGGTGTTGGGTACGCTCTCCACCACCTTATCCGGAGTTTTGTACATGGGTGCCCCTGTAGTGGCACAGGTACTGGGAATGAGCCAGACCTGCACCATGTAAAACAACAGAGAGACTGCGTGTTTTAATCCACAACAGAGAGGGTGTGGTGTGCCCAAAAGCTCAGCTTCTGCCTCACCTTGGCGATGTGCTCCTCACGAGATTTTGAGTAGATCCTGGCCCCTCTGAACCATATTCACAGCACCTTCAGGTAATCTGCCCTGACAGTGGAGGGGATAAAGGATCAATCGGCTCAGTCACGAAGAATATGGCCTTGCTCTTGCCCACATTTACCACGGCTCCTGAGATCAGTTCAAACTGGTTGTAGATACTCATGAGTCTGTATACTGACAGCAGATCTGAACAAAAAATGGCAACATCATTCATATAACTGCTTTGATCTGCAGGCCTCCACTGTCTGGAATCATCATGCCTCTCAGGCTCACATCTTTCCCGATGGACTCAGCAAAAGGCTCTATATAACACACAAACAATACAGGGTGAGTGCTCAGCCTTGCCTCACTCCAGATTTGATTGGGAAGTTTCTCATTCTCACCCAATGATTGAGACTGCAAATGATGTTGGCGTATAACAGTCAGATCTAATTGCGGATTTCCTCTGCAAAGCTCATTTTGGAGAGCACATCCAACATGTAGGTTTGCAATATCCTGTCAAGGGCCTCCTTCTGGCCCAATCTGATAAGGCAAGAATCCACCCCCCCTCTGCTACACGTAGGCAATCATACTCCTAAGGAGCACGATACTCTCAGAGATCGTCCTGCCTGGTAAAGCACAGATTGGGGTGAATCACCAATCCCAGAGCAGGCCTGATCCAGTTGGCAATGACCTTAGACAGGATTTTTTAATCTGCATTCAGCAGCGAAATTGGTTGTCAATTTCTAATTTCCTTCCTCACCCCCTTCTGCTTGTAAATGAGGGTGATGATACTTTTCCTCATGTATTTGAATGTGCTATCTTCCTGAAGCTTTCTGTTGTACATCTGCAGCAGGTCCTGGACAATCAAATCCTGCAGAGCTGAACACAACTTGGCTGGTAAGCTGTAGCTTCCAGCAATTTTATTCTTTTCTAAGGTTTAAGGGCCTTGGTCAACTCATCCAGAGATAACAGCTGGTCTAGCCTCTCCCACATGCTGTCATCTAAGACCTCTATAATAGAGGACAGAAGCAGCTAGGAGATCACGCTGTCTGACTCTCTCACTCCCTGATGTGTCGCAGTATCTGAAGCTCAGGCTCCAGCGCATCAACTCTGAGCCAAAGTTTCTCAAGCAAACAACACTTACTACAGATGTCATGACTGAGAACCACAATGGGTTCCACCATCTCGCACGTCAAACAAATAAAACGCATCACTATTGGCCCCATATTTCTGGTTTTTTAAAAATAGACAATAGACAATAGGTACTGGAGTAGGCCATTCAGCCCTTTGAGCCAGCACCACCATTCATTATGATCATGGCTGATCATCCACAATCAGTATCCTGTTCCTGCCTTATCCCCATAACCCTTGATTCCACTATCTTTAAGAGCTCTATCTATCTCTTTCTTGAAAATATCCAGAGAGTTGGCCTCCACTGCCTTCTGGGGCAGAGCATTCCATATATCCACCACTCTCTGGGTGAAGAAGTTTTTCCTCAACTCTGTTCTACATGGCCTACCCCTTATTTTTAAACTGTATCCTCCGGTTCTGGACTCACCCATCAGCTGAAACATGCTTCCTGCCTCCAGAGTGTCCAATCCCTTAATAATCTTATATGCCTCAATCAGATGCCCTCTCATCCTTCTAAACTCAAGTGTATACAAGCCCAGTCGCTCCAATCTTTCAACATATGATAGTCCCGCCATTCCGGGAATTGACCTCATGAACCTACACTGCACTCTCTTAATAGCAAGAACATCCTTCCTCAAATTTGGAGACCAAAACTGCACACAATACTCTAGGTGCAGCCTCACCAGGGCCCTGTACAGCTGCAGAAGGACCTCTTTGCTCCTATACTCAATTCCTCTTGTTCTGAAGGCCAGAATGCTATTAGCTTGCTTCACTGCCTGCTGTACCTGCATGCTTGCTTTCATTGACTGATGTACAAGAACACCTCAATCTCGTTGTACTTCCCCGTTACCTAACTTGACTCCATTGAGGTAGTAATCTGCCTTCCTGTCCTTGCCGCCAAAGTGTATAACCACACATTTATCCACATTAAACTGCATCTGCCATGCATCCGTCCACTCACCTGGCCTGACCAAGTCATTCTGTATTCTCATTACATGCTCCTCACATTTCACACTCCCACCCAACTTTGTGTCATCAGCAAGTTTGCTAATATTACGTTTAATGCCTACGTCTATATCATTCATATATATCATAAACAGCTGCAGTCCCAGCACCAAACCTTGTGGTACCCCACAGGTCACTGCCTGCCATTCCGAAAGGGACCAGTTTATCACTACTCTTTGCTTCCTGTCAGCCAGCCAATTTTCAATCCAACTCAGTATTTTGCCCCCAATACCATGTGCCCTAATTTTGTTCACCAATCTCCTATGCGGGACTTTATCAAAAGCTTTCTGAAAGTCCAGGTACACTACATCCACTGGTTCTCCCTTATCCATCCTCATAGATACATCCTCAAAACATTTCAGAAGATTAGTCAAGCACGATTTCCCCTTCGTAAATCCATGCTGACTCTGACCTATTCTGTTACTCCTATCCAAATGAGTCGTAATTTCATCTTTTATAATTGACTCCAGCATCTTTCCCACCACTGACGTCAGGCTAACTGGTCTATAATTTCCTGTTTTCTCTCTCCCTCCTTTCTTGAAAAGTGGGACAACATTTGCCACCCTCCAATCTGTAGGAACTGATCCTGAATCTATAGAACCTTGGAAAATAATTATCAATGCGTCCACAATTTCTAGAGCCACCTCCTTAAGTACCCTGGGATGCAGACCATCAGGTCCCAGGGACTTATCGCCCTTCAGACCTAGCAGTCTATCCAACACCATTGCCTGCCTATTATAAGTACCCTTCAGTTCTTCCATTACCCTAGGTCCTTCAGCCACTATTGCATCTGGGAGATTGCTTGTGTCTTCCCTAGTGAAGACAGATCCAAAGTACCTATTCAACTCTTCTGCCATTTCCTTGTTCCCCATAATAAATTCACCCGTTTCTGACTTCAAGGGCCCAATTTTAGTCTTAACCATTTTTTTTCTTTTCACATACCTAAAAAAAGCTTTTACTATCCTCCTTTATATTTTTGGCCAGTTTTCCTTCATAGCTCTTTTTTTCTCTGTGTATTGCCTTTTTAGTTATCTGCTGTTGCTCTTTAAAAACTTCCCAGTCCTCCGGCTTCCCACTCATCTTTGCTATGTTATGCTTCTATTTCTTGATTTGATTTTTCTAAAATTTCCTATCGGTCTTTAGTTTTTAATCTGTATGCTACATAAACAAATCTTACTGATCATGGCTGAACTATCTGTGTTCTGAGCTTCAAACTCCATCTACCCCCAATATCCTTCAACTCCCTTACCTGACAAAATTCTATGACCATAAAAAAAATATTTAATCTGAAAGCAAATTATGATAGATTTTCAAATTCACAAACATTACCAACTAACGCATTGTAGTTTTCCTATGATGTCACTCTTTCTTGTATGCTGGATTATCAAGCTTGGGCCTCAATTTATCCTGTTAAGACATCATAAACAATGAACCAAAAAAACTAAAAAGCTCTTCTTCCCCTCTGCGCCAAATTCCCTCAGTGCTCTTAATTTCCAGAACACACTCACTTAGGGTTTGTCTCAGTCCCAATGCACTCGTGTCCAACTACTTGTGCAATGCTTACTAATTGTGCGGCTTCAACAGAGCGTCTCATAAATACAGCACAAGTGATTTGAGATGACTCACACTCACACTCATTAAGCTCTAATAGTTATCAACATCTTCAAGTACATGACTGATAACTTGGTTAGAGACAAAAATAACTGCAGATTCTGGAATGCAAGGTAGACAAACAGGAGGCTGGAAGAACACAGCAAGCCAGGCAGCATCGGGAGGAAAGGAGCAGTCAACATTTTGGGAATTACTCTTCTTCTTAGTACCCGAAATATTGACTGTTCCTTTCTTCCAGATGCTGCTTGTTGCTGCCTTCTGCTAGCCTCCTGTTTGTCTACATGACTGATAACTGTTCCTCAATCAGCTGCAGCAGCTACCTTATTTATCTTTTATCTGGACTACTAAACTTTATGAGAAAGAAAAGGTTTAGCAGTTCAATTTCCGTGCTGCTCCAAATTCCTGAAAACATACATTTACTTGAGCTGTGTCCTAGATGTGCTCTCTCCCAGCTGCTCATACCCAGCTGCTCATTAGCCTCTTGTTGTCAGTGGCAGCAGCGCGAGCCAGAGTGCTGATGGGAAGGTAAGACGGTTTTTGTTTCTCCCTGTATAAAAACTTAACTCGTGCGGTGTTTTCAGTGGCGGGTGTCTGGAGGGAACGCGAGCCAGGAAGAAACAGATAAATTTGGGCATTGACTAACCCTGAAACATTACACATGTAGTGTCTCCCACCCGTACTCCCCCTCTAACCAAAAAGGACTGTGTGGAGGTTCAGTAAGGTAAGGCTTTCTTTTTCTTTATTCTTCTTCTGGAAACCTAGAGTAGAGGGAATGGAAGCTGGGGCAGTTGCATGCTCCTCTTGCAGGATGTGGAAGGTAAGGTTCACTACTTGTGTCCCCTCTGACTTCACCTACAAGAAGTGCACCCAACTCCAGCTCCTCAAAAACAGTTTTAGGGAACTGGAACTGAAGCTGGAGCTGGATGAACTCTGGATCATTTGGGAGGCTGAGGGGGTAGTAGAGAGGAGTTACAGGGAGGTGTCACACCCAAAGTACAAGAAAAAGGCAGCTGGATGACTGTCAGGAGGGTGAAAGGGAATAGGGAGATAGTGCAGGGATCCCCTGTGGCTGTTCCCCTCAATAATAAGTATACCATTTTGGATACTTTTGAGGGGAGAGGGGAACTAGCTGGGGAAGGCTTTGGAGACAGGTCTCTGGCGCCGAGCCTGACCCTGTCGCGAAGAAGGGAAGGGGGAGAATAGGAGAGCAATTGTGTGGGGGATTCAATAATAAGAGGCAGAGGCAGGAGGTCCTATGGACGCGAATGAGATGAAAGGATGGTATGTTGCCTCCCAGGTGCCAGGGCCCATGATGTTTTGGATCATGTCTTCAAGATCCTTAAGGGGGAGGGTGAGCAACCAGCAGTCATGGTACACATCAGTACCAATGACGTAGGTAGAAAAAGGACTGAGAATGTGAAAAACAAGCACAGGGAGTTAGGTTGGAAGCTGAAGTCCAGGACAAACAGGGTAGTTATCTCTGGATTATTACCAGTGTCACGTGATACTGAAGTAAGAAATAGGGAGAGAGTGCAGCTAAACACATGGCTACAGGGCTGGTGTAGGAGGGCAGGTTTCCATTATGTGGATAATTAGAGCACATTCTGGGGAAGATGGGACCTGTACAGTAAGGACAGGTTGCACTTGAACCAGAAAGGCACAAATATCCTGGAAGGGAGGTTTGCTAGAGCTGTACGCGATGGTTTAAACTCGTTTGGCAGGGGGTGGGGAACCGGATTTATAATTCAGAGGATGAGGTATTCGGCCTTTCAACAGACACAACAGGGAGTGAGGTGGTTTATAAAAAAATGTGGTCGATGAAGCGTAATTGCAGACACCGAGATGATTTGAGGTGTGCATACTTCAATGCAAGAAGTATCAGAAATAAAGCAGATGAACTTAGAGCATGGGTCGGTACTTGGAACTACGATAGTGTGGCCATTACAGAAACTTGGGTAACTCAGGGAGAGGAATGGATGTTGTAAGTTCTGGGATTCAGATGCTTTAAAAGAAATAGGGAGGGTGGAAAAGAGGTGGTGGAGTGACATTGCTAGTCAGGGTGAGTATAGCAGCAACTGAAAGGCAGTTCAAGAATAATACATTGAGTGTGAGTTTGGATTGAGGTCAGGAACAAGAAAGGAGCAGTCACTTTGTCAGGGCTTTTTTTCCAGACCTACTAATAGTTGCAGAGAAGTAGAGGAGCGGATTGGGAGGCAGATACAAGGTACAGAAGTTACGGGGTTGTAGTCATGGGTGAATTCAATTTTCCAAATATTGATTTGAAACATTTAGTTGTAATAGTTTTGATGGAGCAGATTTTGTCCAGTGCGTTCAGGAACGATTCCTGACACAGTATGTAAATAGACCAACACGAGGAGAGGCCACTTTGGATTTGGTGCTTGGCAACGAACCGGGCCAAGTGTAAGACTTGTTGGTAGGAGAGCATTTTGGTGGTAATGATCATAACTCTGTCTCTTTCATGATAGTCTTGGATAAGGATAGGTACATACGGTAGGTAAAGTTTATAATTGGGGCAAGGGTAATTACAATTCAGTTAAGCAAGAACTAGGTAACATGAATTGGGAACAGATGGTGTCAGGGCAAAGCACGATAGAAATGTGGAGATTGTTTACGGAATACATACTGCATGTGCTCAATACATTTGTCCCTAGCAGGCAGAGAGGATGCGGTCGGGAGAGGTCAAACAACTGGTTAAGAGGAAGAAGGAGGCTTATGTAAGGTTTAAGTAAAGAGGAATGGAAAAGGCACTTGTGGGATACAAGCCAAGAAGGAGCTGGAGGAAAGGTTTGGGAGATCTATAAGGGGGCATGAGAAAACCTTGGCAAATAGGATCAAGGAAAACTCCAAGGCTTCTTACTCGTGTGTGCAGAACAAGAGAATGGCCAGAGAAAGGGTAGGGCCGATCAAGGATTGTAAAGGGAATTTGTGGACAGAGCCTAAAGAGATAGGCGAGGTCCTTAATGAATACTTTTCTTCAGTATTCACAACTGAGAGGGACGTAGCTGTAGAGGATGACATTGTGAAATAGGCAGGTAGGTTAGAGAAAGTTGATGTTAGTAAAGAAGTTATGCTAGGAAATCTGAAGAAGTTGAAGATAGATAAGTCCCCCGGGCCTGATGGGATTTATCCAAGGATTCTATGGGAAGCAAGGGACCAGTTCACAGGGTCTTTGGCAATGATCTTTCCGTCCTCACAGTCCACGGGTATAGTGCCGGAAGATTGGAAAGAGGCGAACGTCATTCCCTTGTTCAAAAAACAGAATAGGGATAACCCCGGAAATTACAGATCAGTTAGTCTTGCGTCAGTGGTGGCCAAATTATTGGAAAGCGCTCTGAGAGACAGGATTTATGATCACTTGGAAAGGGACAGTTTGATTTGTGATAGTCAGCATGGATTTGTGAGGGGGAGATCATGACACACAAACCTTACTGAATTCTTTGAAGAGGTGACCAAACATGTGGATGAAGCAGTGGATGTGGTATACATGGATTTCAGTAAGGTGTTTGATAAGGATCCCCATGGTAGGCTCATGCAGAAGGTAAGTAGGCATGGGATAGGGGGAAATGTGGCAGATTGGATTCAGAATTTGTTGACCCTAGAAGACAAATGGTGATAGTGGACAGAAAATATATAACATGGTGCTCAGTTACGACTGGTGTGCCACAAGGATCTGTTCTGGGTCCTCTTCTATTTGTGATTTTGTAAACAGAGTGGAAGGGTGGATTAGCAAGTTTACAGATGATACGAAGGTGGGTCACCTTGTGGACAGTGTGGAGGGTTGTTCTAGGTTAAAAAGGGACATTGATAGAATGCAGAGCTGGACTGAGAAGTGGCAGATGGAGTTTAGCCCTGAAAAGTGGGAGGTGATTCATTTTGGAAGGACAAATTTGAAAGTAGAATGCAGGGTTAACGGAACGATTTTTGGCAGTATGAGGAGCAGAGGGATCTTGGGGATCATGTTCACAGTTCTCTGAAAGCTGCCACCCAGGTGGATAAAGTTGTTGGTGTGTTGGCTTTCATTAAAAGAGGGATTGTGAAGTTATGCATCAGCTATACAAAAGCCTGGTTTGGCCGCATCTGGAGTATTGTGTCCAGTTCTGGTCACCTCATTACATGAAAGATGTGGAAGTGTCAGAAAAGGTGCAGAGGAGATTTACCAGGATGTTGCCTGGAATTGAGGGAAGGTCTTACAAGGGAAGGTTTTCTCTTTAGAACAACAAAGGATGAGAGGTGACTTGATAGAGGTGTACAAAATGATCATAGGTATAGATAGAGTACATAACATAAACGTAACAGCACAGTACAGGCCCTTTGGCCCTCGATGTTGTGCCGACCTGTCATACTGATCTTAAGCCCATCTAACCTACACTATTCCATGTACGTCCATATGCTTGTCCAATGACGACTTAAATGTACCTAAAGTTGGCGAATCTACTACCGTTGCAGGCAAAGCATTCCATTCCATTACTACTCTCTGAGTAAAGAAACTACCTCTGACATCTGTCCGACATCTTTCACCCCTCAATTTAATGCTGTGTCCCCTCGTGCTCGCCGTCACCATCTTAGGAAAAAGGCTCTCCCTATCACCCTATCTAACCCTCTGATTATTTTATATATTTCAATTAAGTCACCTCTCAACCTTCTTCTCTGTAATGAAAACAGCCTCAAGTCCCTCAGCCTTTCCTTGTAAGACCTTCCCTCCATACCAGGCAACGTCCTAGTAAATCTCCTCTGCACCCTTTCCAAAGCTTCCACATCCTTCTTATAATGCGGTGACCAGAACTGTACACAATATTCCAAGTGCGGCTGCACCAGAGTTTTGTACAGCTTCACCATAACCTCTTGGTTCCGGAACTCGATCCCTCTATTAATAAAAGCTAAAACACTGTATGCCTTCTTAACAGCCCTGTCAACCTGGGTGGCAACTTTCAAGGATCTGTGTACATGGACACCGAGATCTGTCTGCTCATCTACACTACTAAGAATCTTACCATTAGCCCTGTACTTTGTCTTCCGGTTACTCCTACCAAAGTGCATCACCTCACACTTGTCTGCATTAAACTCCATTTGCCACCTCTCAGCCCAGCTCTGCAGCTTATCTATGTCTCTCTGCAACCTACAGCATCCTTCGTCACTATCCACAACTCCACCGACCTTAGTGTCATCTGCAAATTTACTAACCCATCCTTCTATGCCCTCATCCAGGTCATTTATAAAAATGACAAACAGCAGTGGACCCAACACCGACCCTTGCGGTACACCACTAGTAACTGCTCTCCAGGGTGAACATTTCCCATCAACTACCACCCTCTGTCTTCTTTCAGCAAGCCAATTTCTGATCCAAACTGCTATATCTCCCACAATCCCATTCCTCCGCATTTTGTACAATAGCCTACTGTGGGGAACCTTATCGAACGCCTTGCTGAAATCTATATACACCACATCAACTGGTTTACTCTCATCTACCTATTTGGTCACCTTCTCAAAGAACTCAATAACGTTTGTGAGGCACGATCTTCCCTTCACAAACCCGTGCTGACTATCCCTAATCAATTTATTCTTTTCTAGATGATTATAAATCCTATCCCTTATAACCTTTTCCAACACTTTACCAACAACTGAGGTAAGGCTCACTGGCCTATAATTACCAGGGTTGTCCCTACTCCCCTTCTTGAACAGGGGAACCACATTTGCTATCCTCCAGTTGTCTGGGACTATTCCTGTAGACAATGACGAGTTAAAGATCAATGCCAAAGGCTCGGCAATCTCCTCCTTGGCTTCCCAGAGGATCCTAGGATAAATCCCATCCGGCCCAGGGGACTTATCTGTCTTCACCTTCTGAAGGATTTCTAATACCTCTTCCGTGTGAACCTCAATCCCACCTAGTCTAGTAGCATGTATCTCAGTATTCTCCTCGACAACATTGTCGTTTTCTAGAGTGAATACTGTTGAAAAATATTCATTTAGCGCTTCCCCTATCTCATCTGACTCCACACACAACTTACCACTACTATCCTTGATTGGGCCTAATCTTACTTTTGTCATTCTTTTATTCCTTAAATACCTATAGAAAGCCTTAGGGTTTACCCTGATCCTATCCGCCAACAACTTCTCATGTCTCCCCCTGGCTCTTCTGAGTTCTCTCTTTAGGTCTTTCCTGGCTACCTCGTAGCCCTCAAGCGCCCTAACTGAGCCTTCACATCTCGTCCTAACATAAGCCTTCTTCTTCCTCTTGACCAGAGATTCCACCTCCTTCGTAAAGCACGGTTCCTGCACTCTACAGCTTCCTCCCTGCCTGACAGGTACATATTTATCTAGGACACACAGGAGCTTTTCCTTGAATAAGCTCCACATTTCTAATGGGCCCATCCCCTGTAGTTTCCTTCCCCATCCTATGCTGCCTAAATCTTGCCTAATCTCATCATAATTGCCTTTCCCCCAGCTATAACTCTTGCCCAGTGGTATACACCTATCCCTTTCCAGCACGAAAGTAAACATAACAGAATTGTGATCGCTATCACCAAAGTGCTCACCTACTTCCAAATCTAACACCTGGCCGGGCTCATTACCCAGTACCAAATCTAATGTGGCTTCGCCCCTTGTTGGCCTATCTACATACTGTGTCAGGAAGCCCTCCTGCACACTCTGGACAAAAACTGACCCATCTATAGTACTCGAACTATAGTGTTCCCAGTCAATATCTGGAAAGTTGAAGTCCCCCATGACAACTACCCTGCCTCTCTCACTCCTATCGAGAATCATCGGCCAGAGACTTTTTCCTAGGATGGAGGTAGTTTTTCGAGAGGACATAGTTTTAAAGTGAAAGGAGGTAGATATCAGGGAGACATCAGAGGTAGGTTCTTTGCTCATAGAGTGGTAGGGGCGTGGAATGCATTGCCGGAGATGGAGGTGGAGTCGGCTTCATTAGGGACATTTAAGTGGCTACTAAATAGGAATACGGATGATAGTGTAAGGTAGCGGTGGGGGTTAGATAGACCTTAGGTTTCGGGTAGAAGTTCGGCACAACATTGTGGGCCAAAGGGCCTGTACTGTGCTGTACTGTTCTATGTTCTCTGTTCTATACAAAGCTTACTGATCATGGCTGCACTGTTTGTATTCTGAACTTCATATTCCATCTACCCCTTACCCCTCCCCCACCCCCTCCCACCACCCCCATATCTTTCAATTCCCTTACCTAACAAGATTATACCACCATTAAAAAATTCAATGACCCCCACTCCACCACTTTTTGAGGCAGAGAGTTCCAAAGTCATGCAAATCAAAATCCCCAGGGCCCAATAATCTACATCCCAGAGTACCTAAGGAAGTGGCTTTAGAAATAATGAATGCATTTGTGGTCTTTTTACTGTGCAACAGACTGAAGGGTAGCTAATACAAATCCACTACTTAAAAAGGGAGGTTGTGAGGAAGGAAACCTTCTCCTCATCTATGAGGAGTTTAAAAGTTTGTCCCCTTGTCCTGGATTCACCCACAATACTAATTATCCTTTCTACATCTTTGTCAATGCCATTCACAATCATATATACTTCAGTCAAATCACCCCTTGCTTTTGAAACACCAGTGAAAACAAACCTGGTCTGTCTGTAAACCGTAGAAACTTTACAGTGTGGAAACAAGCTCTTTAGCCCAACAAGTCCACACTGACTCTCAGAGCATCCCACCCAGACCCATTGTCCCTATAACCCACCAAATCTACACATCCCTCAACACTGCAGGCAATTTAGAATGGTCAATCTACCTAGCCTGCACATCTTTGGACTGTGGGAGGTAACTGCAGCACCCAGAGGAAACCCACGCAGACATGGGGAGAATGTGCAAACTCCACACAAACATTCACCTGAGGGTGAAATTGAACCCAGGTTGCTGTTGCTGTGAGGCAGCAGTGCTAACCACTCAGCCACCCAGCCACCCAATTGTTCCTCATAAGACAATCTGCTCATTCCTAGTGTCAATCTAATAAACAATCTAATAAAGGTTAATAAAGACTAAAAGATTGTAACATTAATTTTCATCAGTCAGAATTGAGGTATCTATAATGGGAAACAAAGAAATGGTTGATGAACTATATTCATACTTCACTTCTGTCTTCACAAAGGAGGATATGAACAATGTACCAGAAATGATGGGGAATGTAGGGTTTGCTGAGAGGGAGAAATGAAGCAAATCTGTATTAATGGTGAAATAGTGTTACAGAAATTGATAGCATTGAAGGCTGATAAATCCCCAGGCCTGATTGATAATCTACATCCCAGGATAACTAAGGAAGTGGCCTTGGAAATAATGGATACATTGGCAATCATCTTCCAAGTATCTGTAGACTCTGGAACAGATTTGAGAGTAGCTAATATAACTCCACTACTTTAAAAAGTGAGATAGAGACTTGACATTAAAGACCAGAGATTCTGATGTAAGTATGGGAAAATGCTAGGATCCAGTATCAACAATTTTACAGTAGAGAACTTAGAAAACTGGTAGAAACAGGCACTAGATATAGATTTAGAAAAAAGGAAATCATGCTTGATAAATCTTCTGAAATTCTTTAAGGATGTAGGGCAGCATGGTGATTCAGTAGTTAGCACTGCTGCCTCATAGAGCCAGGGACCGATATCCAAATTCCAGCCTCGGGCGATTGTCTGTTTTTCGTGTTCTTTCTGTATCTGTGTGGGTTTCCCTGGCTGCTCCAGTTTCCTCCTAGAGTCTAAAAGTGTGTAGGTTAGATGGATTGGTCATGGTAAGTTGTCCATAATATCCAGGGATGTGCAGGCTAGGTGGGTTAGCCATGGTAAATTTAGGGGTAGGATAGGGGGCTGGGTCTGTGTGGGATGCTCTTCAGAGGATTGAGGTGGACCTTGATGGGCTGACTAGTCCCTTTTTGCACTGAAGGGATTCAATGTAACTAATTGAGTTCATCAGAGGAGTCACCAAAAGACTTTAAATAAAGTCCTACGTACCAGATTAATACGTAAAATTGGAGTGCATGGGAGTGGGGTAGTGTATTGACATAAATAGAAAATTCGTTCACAGACAGGAAACAAAGATCAGGAATATTTTTTCTTAATGGCAGGCAATGACTAGTGAAGTACTGCAGGCATTCGTACTAGGACCTAGCTGTTTGCAATACATGTTAATGATTTAGCTGAGGGAATTTGCAGATGACACAAAGGTGCGTGGAAGGGTGAGCTGCGATGAGATAAAGAGATGTTGCCATGTGATTTGGTCACACCAAGTGAGTGGGCAAAATCATGGCAGATGCAGTATAATGTGGATAAATGTGAGGTGATCCACTTTGGCAGCAAAAGTAGGAAGACAAATTATTATTTCATTGTCTGTAAATTGGGAGAGGAGAATGTTTAACAAGACCTGTGTCATTGTACACCTGCTGCTGAAAGTAAGTAGCAGGCAGCAATGAAGGAAAACTGTATATTGACCTTCATAGTGAGTGGATTCGAGTATAGGAAAAAGGATGTTTTGTTGCATTTAGACAGGGCATTGGTGAGAACACACCTGGAATATTGTGTGCAGTTTCAGTCTCTTTATATGAACAAGAATGTTCTCACTCTCAGCAACATGGTGGGTCAGTTGTCAGCACTGCTACCTCACAGCACCAGAAACCCAGTTCAATTCCAATCTCAGATGACGATGTGAAGTTTGCATGTTTTCTCTGTATATGTGTGGATTCCTCCAGGTGCTTCGGTTTCCTCCCACAATCAAAGATGTGGAAGATAGGTGGATTGGCCATGCTAAATTGTCCATAATATCCAAGGATATGAAGGCTAGGTAGAATAGCCAGTGAGAAAATGCAGGGTTACAGAGTAGTGGGATGGGTCAGGATGAGATGCTCCTTGGAAGGTTGTTGTGGGCTTGTTGGGCTGAATATCTTGTTTCAACATTGTAGGGATTCGATGGAAGGATTGTAGCAAAGATTTACATAATTGATGGGATAGCAGGACATTGCATGAGGAGAGACTGAGTTGGTTAGCATTGTGCTCACTGGAGATTAGAAGAATGAGGGGGTAATTTCACAGAAACCTACAAAATTCTGATAGGCTAGATGCAAGAAGTATGTTCCAGATGGTGGGAGAGTCCAGAACCAGTGTTCATTATTTGAGGAGTAAACCTTTCAGGGCTAAGATAAGGAGAAATCTCTTTACCCATTTAGTGGTGAACCACTGGAATTCACTATCATAAAAAGTGGTTGAATCCAAACCATTATCTGTTTACGAGTAGGTAGATATAACTATTGTGATAAAGAGGGCAAGGGATGTTGGGTGGGGGGTTGGGGAGGGGGGTGGTGTTGGCACAGGCCAGGGGGTGCTAGGCCATTGAGCTTGATGATCAGTCATGATCATGATGAATGGAAGAACAGGCTTGAGGGATCAAATAGCCTACACCTATCTTCAATGTTTAACTATCTTCCAAACTGCCTCTGAAGTCTTTATACCCTTCTTTAAATAAGGAAACCAAAACTGTACACAAGAGTCAAGATGAGGGCAGTATAGTGGTTAGCACTGCTGCCTCACAGTGCCAGGGACCTGGGTTCAATTCCTGCTTTGGATGACTATCTGTGTAGATTATGCATGCTCTGCAGGTCAGTTGTCTCTTGGGTATTCCCGTTTCTCCCCACAGTCCAAAGATGTGCAGAATAGCTGAGTTGGCCATGCTAAAAATTGACCCATTGTATGCAGGCTAGGTGGGTTAAAGTAAAAACCCAACTGGGGTTATGGGGATGGGTTGGACAGTGCAGGTCTGGGTGGGATGCTGTTTGGGTGGGTCAGTGCTGACCTGATGGGCAAAATGGCCCCTTGTATTTTGTTGGGATTCTCTGAGATGTGGTCTTATAACTAAAGCACACCATCCTTGCCTATGTGTTCAATTCCTCTCATAGTATTCCATTAGTCTTCTTAAGTTCTCGATCATTATCGCTCAGTTTGCATAAACCCCTTCAGCCATGTTTCTTTTGCAAAACCTCAAATCAGTGTCTTCTGTCCCCATATCACCAGTTAACATAAAAACTTATTATTCCCTTGTCTAAACCTGTCATAAACTTGTATAAGTCTATCAAATCTCTGTTCAATCCCCTCTGCCCAAAGAGAACAAACTTAACTTCTTCAGCCTAACTTTGTGGTTAAAATACCTCATCTCTGGAACCATTTGTTAAATTTCTTCGGCGCCCTCTCATGACCTTCGCATCCTTCTTAAAATGTGGTGATCACACTCGATGTTATACTTTCGTTATAGCCTGACCAGGGCTCTATGCAGCTGCAGTATAATTTATTTGCTTTTGTACTCAATATATTTAGTAATGAAGCTCAAGAACCAATATGTTTCACTAACACACTCAATCTAAATAGTCACTTTCAAGGACCCATGCACATGAACTCCAAGCTCTCCGTGTGCTTTTTTAGCCATAGCAGCATGTCTCTTATGAACCTATATCTGTCTCTGCGTCCTTATACGTGAATTAGTCTATAATCTGTTTGTATATCAATCTATACTTATGTATCAAAATATCAGTATCAGTCTGTGTTTCAATCCATACCTGGGAATCAATCTGTACCAGTCCATGTATCACTTGAACTCCATATCTCTGCCTGGCTGCATATCAGACTACATTATATAGGAAATGTGGCACCAACAACAGGCTATTCAGTTCAAAATTGTTTGATATTCTATTGAAGTATCTTCCTACCTTTTCTTATCTAAACCTATCATTGTAATCATTCATTCCCTCTGAATCAAATCCTTGTCTAGTTACCCCTTAAATGCATCCGTACCATTTGTTTCAACCACTCCCATTGGTGGTGAGTTCCACTTTCTTACCACACTTTGGCTGAAGTTTCTTCTAAACTTTCTATTGATTTCTTGGTGACTATCTTATACTGCTGGCGTCAATTCATACCCTTCCCCATAATATGAAACATTCTCTCTGCACCCACTGTATCAAAACCTCTCATAATTTATGGGTCTTGTTAAGCCACCCCTCAACCTTCTAGATTCAATTGAAAAAATCCTTTCCTGCTATGTATAGTTATACATTCCTGGTATCATCCTTGCAAAACGTCTTTGCATCTTCACCAGCGCCTCTATATCCTTCTTATAATATCGTAACAAGAATTGCTGACAGCAGTTTTACCGTAAGAGTAATCTAGGAAGGTCTGTCTGATAAAGGTTTAGCATTACCTCCTGACATTTACATTCTGACATTACCTAATCCCACCTAATTTCATCACAATTTCTAATCTAATTTCCTAAGAAACTAAATGGTACTAATTCTGAGTATGCAATTCAGAGTGATTATCTGACAGTTACAGCTCAGAATGTGCTTCTTCAGGCTTTCACAGACCTCTACCATCACCATTACTCCCTTGCAAGTTCATGGACCCCATCTTCTGCTACACTTCAACTACACAAGGGGCTGTCTCCAAACTAGCAGCCTCACCAGACGTCATGGCTGCTCTCAGAACCAACTCACACACCACTTCAGCCCTTTAGGACTTTACCTTTGGAGCTCAAGAACACCGATGACTTATGTGCTTCTACCAGATCACTTCATATGCAAGGACAGGCACTTCTCTCATGCGTCCGTATAGGTTGCATCTTGGCTTGTTTTCTTAGTTCTCAATCACTTTGCTCGTACTTAGGGGTCTGCCAGGCTCTCTATTTTCATTGTTTTTCAGTGCACAGGTTTTTCAGTCTTAACTAAAATGTTCCCAGGCTTTTAGGTTTGCATTACCTTTTAGGCATTGGCAACGCTGTCCAGCCTCTCTCATTTGCATTGCTTTTTAGTGCAAAGGAGACGCAGGCAGCTTGTCACAGTTTGAAGCACTAAACAGTCAAGGGGGTGTTATGTTGCAATATGGTTCCATGCTATGTCAAAGTTATACCTACAACAGCAATTTACACAGCAGACGCCAAAGCATGTGCCTGAACGTAATGCTATGGCTGAAGTCAAAGGGACTAGAGTCAGTCAGAGTGCTTCCACAGTCAGTCGGAGGATTGTCTGATTTCAATCCAGGATGTTGGCTCAAGTCAATCAAGTCTGACCTGAGTCTGAGGATCCATGTCCTCATAGTCCAGGAACTAGGCCATGGTCAGTCTTATAGGTCTACTGCAAACAATCTGGGATCATGGAGATGTTCTTGCCAAGTCGCTGCAAGGAGTGAACCATGGTCAGTCCTCATGGTTTTAGCATTAAAGGTCAGAAGGTCTATCAGGTTCCAATCCATGGAGTCATGAGGAAAGTGGTAATCTCAGGTCTGGGGGTTGGCTGCAATAGACTGGGTCACTCAGGGAATCATTGTACTGAAAGGGGACAATTCAAGATTAAAGGCTGGGATTTCATAACGCATAGGAATGGGCAGGAACTTGCAGATGGGGCTTTTTCAAGGAAGCAAAAGGTCCAGCTGTCAGGTTTGTTTTCAGAGACCCTCACAGACTTGATGCAATAACAAGACACTGATCTGTTTAGAAAAACACAAATCCTTTATTACAAAGCAAGTACAAGCTGTGGAGAATCACTGTACTTAACACGGCACAGAGTGCAGAGTCTCGTAAGTAATTCTCATTCCCTCCTTTTACCATTTCAGAGGATGCGTAATTAATACAATTGACCCTGCATTTCAAAGAATTGTTCTTTTCCCCTGATGAGATAAATGATAACTTACTCTTCACCCTCTGGATCTGGTTTCAGTCATTTTGTCTTGTTAGTTGCACTTGAATCAAAGATGACAAGATTTCAGCTCTGCATCCTTGTGGTTGACTTGCAGGCTCATGCCAGATGCACAATAATCACTCCATGGTTCGTGTTCCTTTTTTTATTTCTCTTCCTGTATTCCTGATTAATTTTCAGCCACCCTCATTTCTGTTTATCCCTTTTTATAACTGTTAATGTCCCAAATTTACATTCTCTATCTAAAGCTTTGTAAATTGCCATGTCCCCATTGGCCATATACTCTCCCCAGATAGAGGCTGTGAGATGTTATTGGGATAACATCCCATTGATTTCTATACTTCTATAAATTATTGTCCTTTATCTGCCTACACATAGGTCTGCAGGCACTGCCCTAAAGCTTCCTGCCCAGCTAGGAATTCGGTGTAAGACTTTGTAATTCCCTATCTTCCTACATATCGGTATGCAGACACTGCCTTAAGCTTCCTGACTGAATAAAATTAGAGTTAATAAAATGTGAGGCTGGATGAACACAGCAGGCCAAGCAGCATCTCAGGAGCACAAAAGCTGACGTTTCGGGCCTAGACCCTTCATCAGACTTAGAGTTAAACTGTCTTAAATAAGGTTAAGTCAGGAACATTTGTAAAGGTGTGAGACTTCTGAAGTATGTAACTTCTGTCGTTGACAAAGGGGCCAGGGCACTGACTTTGTTCCAGCCAGACACATCAGCAACTTGAAACTACAATCTGTCTTGTTAACAACTTGAAATTGCCTCCTGCCATTAGCAGCCATTTCACGAACGATCGATACTATATACTGGTCTTTTATGTTCTTGATGTAATAATTGTTTTATACCCTGTTTTGGTCTGTTGTAATAATTGTTTCATGTATCATGTCATTGTGGATTGTGAAATTATTTTATGTATTATGTACTTCGTAAAGTATAAAAACCGGGGACTGTCCGATGCTCGGCGAGAATTACTTACGAGACTCTGCACTCTGTGCCGGGTTAAGTACAGTGATTCTCCACAGCTTGTACTTGCTTTGTAATAAAAGATTTGTGTTTTTCTGAACAGATCTAACAGAAGTGTCTTGTTATTGCATCAAGTCCGTGAGGGACTCCGAAAAAAAACCTGACACCATCCTCTTGGTGAAAACATTTTCTTTCACATCCCTTCTGAACCTTCTGATCCTTACCTTAAATCTGTGCTCCCTGGTTATTGATCCTTCCATTAAGCTGAATGGTTCTTCTCTGGGTCCCTCATAATTTTATACCTCAATCATGTTTCCTCTTCAGTCTCCTCTCCTCTAAAGAAAATAACTCCAGTCTATCCAATCTCTGTTCATAAATAAAAACTCACCAGTCTAGATAACATCTTGGGAAACACCCTCTGCTTTAATGTAGATTCCAGAAGTGCACACAATACTCCAGTCACTACCTAATCAATGTTTGAGATAGCTCCAGCATAACCACCATGCTCTGAAATTCTGTGCCTTAGTTAACATTAGCACGTTTGCCATATGCTTCTTAACCACTTTACCTACCTATTCCGCTACCTTTAAGGGACCAATGGACATGCAGACCAAGATCCCTCTGATTCTCTGAGCTTCCTAGAGTTCTATTGTTCACCATGTATTCCTTTGCCTTGATTGTCATGCCTGCCTGAGACTTATCCAGTTTGAACTCCATGTATTACTGATTAGCCCATCTGATCAACCTGTCTATATCCTCTGGTAATCTAAGACTATCCTGCCCACTATTTACCATCTCACCAATTTTCGTATCATCAGCAAACTAAGTGATCAACCCTCCAATGGATATATGGGGAGACAATAGCTTTATTGGATTATTGCAAAACTATTAATCCAGACACCCAGGTCATGTTCTGAGCATACAAGTTTGGATCCATCCATGGCAGATAGTGGAATTTGAATTCAACATTAACAAATCTGGACTTCAGTGGACTGGATGCTTGCAGTGGAGCAGAGATGGCTGTTGGATTGGGGTCTGGCATGGCTGGTCAGATCATGTGTAGGGGCTCTGTACTGAGCTCCAACAATGTAATGTCTGTTTGAAATTTTTTACCTTACTTTAGCATCAATCCCTTAACAATGTCTGGTTTCTAACTTATTTTTTTAAGCTCTGTAAAGTAATGTAACAACTTTTTATTCCTCTGTTGCATCCAAGATTTGTACTTTAGAACTTATACCTGAGATGTCGCCATTAAAGTCAGACATTTTCACTCTACTCCTATAAGAGAGTACATATGACAATAAAGGATATCCTATTTAATTCTAAACCTTTGCCAATTGCCAGAAGAAAAAACCAACTGGTTCACTAATATCCTTTGGTGTAGAAAACTGCTATCCTTACTTACCCAGTCTGACATATATGTGATTCCAAATTCTGGAGTGCACATTCCGCAGACATTGAATTCTGTGATTCTGGTTTTAATTAGCCAAATTTCCTTGGATGCCTTTGCTTCAAGATTTGCTAACAGTCTTCCACGTGGGACATTACTGAAAGCCTAGCTGAAGTCCAAGTAGACCATGTCAAATGTATTGCCTCATCTACACACCTGGTCACCTCTTCAAAAACATTCAATCAGGTTGGTCAGATGTGACCCATCCTTAACAAAACCATGGTGACTATTCTTGATTAATCTCTGCCTGTCTAGGTACAGATTAATTCTTACCCTCAGAATTACTTCCAATAATTTCCCTACCTCTGAGGTGAGACTGACTGGCCTGTAGTTTCTTCGCTTATCCCAAGCTCCCTTCTTGAATAAAGGTACCACATTGACTGTCCTTCAGTCTTCTGGCATTTCTCTTGAGGCCAGACAGGAATTGAAAATTATTGTAGTTGCCCCTGCTATTTCTTGCCTTGCCTCACTTAACAACCTGAGGTACATTTCATCTGGTCCTGGAGATTTATTATCATTGAACTATGTCAACTGCTGGAGCACTTAGAAGGGATGAGAGGCCATCCTATCCTGGCGGCCATCAAGATTACATCTGCATTGAATATCAATGCCAGCAGCTTGTCCAAAATAAAGAACTGAGGAGCTATGCGGTACCTTACAACTCCTAGCATGCAAATGCATGAGGGATGTTACGAATGCCATTTTCTTCATATTACACCAGTTTCTATCCTTCTTTCATGATGAGGAGAGTCAAGGAACTTGGGCAGTGGGAACATTCAAAATTGCTGGTTTCTTTTGAGTGCAGGACATGATAAATTTCAACCATGCTGTTTTGTGTGAACAATATGACCACTCTGCAGACCTTCTTAACTGAAAAGGTTTCTGCGTCATGCAAGCCAATGTATCTGTGATTACCAATGTCAGATTTATGTAGTCCAGACCAGGTGTCCTGGGAAGCTGCCATGATGCATACATACTAAATAACTCACAAGTTCCTACCTCCTTCCAAGGTCTTAAGACCATATAGGGATGGCAGCTGGGAGACAAGGAGTACACCTTACAACATGGCTGATGACACAATTACAAACCCATCAGACAGACACAGAACAGGATACAAAACTGTCAAAATTACCGCCAGGATCATTGTGGAACAGACCATGTTATGCCCTCCAAGACAAGAGTGAACAAATGGGGGAATTCGTGGATGCACAGGAAATGGGGGATTGAAGTAACCCTCTGAGGGTGGGAATGAGGATCAGAAAATTAGCTTAGCCAAACATCAAAGAAACCATAATCGTTGTGCACTGTTGAGAGTAAAAGACTAGACAGAATCCATCTTAAACACTATGATAATGGGAACTGCAGATGCTGGAGAATCCAAGATAATGAAATGTGAGGCTGGATGAACACAGCAGGTCCAGCAGCATCTCAGGAGCACAAAAGCTGACGTTTCGGGCCTAGACCCTTCATCACGGAGGGGGATGGGGTGAGGGTTCTGGAATAAATAGGGAGAGAGGGGGAGGCGGACCGAAGATGGAGCGAAGAGAAGATAGGTGGAGAGGAGAGTATAGGTGGGGAGGTAGGGAGGGGATAGGTCAGTCCAGGGAAGACGGACAGGTTAAGGAGGTGGGATGAGGTTAGTAGGTAGATGGGGGTGCGGCTTTGGGTGGGAGGAAGGGATGGGTGAGAGGAAGAACCAGTTAGGGAGGCAGAGACAGGTTGGACTGGTTTTGGGATGCAGTGGGTGGAGGGGAAGAGCTGGGCTGGTTGTGTGGTGCAGTGGGGGGAGGGGACAAACTGGGCTGGTTTTGGGATGCGGTGGGGGAAGGGGAGATTTTGAAGCTGGTGAAGTCCACATTGATACCATTGGGCTGCAGGGTTCCCAAGCGGAATATCAGTTGCTGTTGCTGCAACCTTCGGGTGGCATCATTGTGGCACTGTAGGAGGCCCATGATGAACATGTCATCTAAAGAATGGGAGGGGGAGTGGAAATGGTTTGCGATTGGGAGGTGTAGTTGTTTATTGCGAACCGAGCAGAGGTGTTCTGCAAAGCGGTCCCCAAGCCTCTACTTGGTTTCCCCAATGTAGAAGAAGCCACACCGGGTACAGTGGATGCAGTATACCACATTGGCAGATGTGCAGGTGAACCTCTGCTTAATGTGGAAAGTCATCTTGGGGCCTGGGATAGGGGTGAGGGAGGAGGTGTGGGGGCAAGTGTAGCATTTCCTGTGGTTGCAGGGGAAGGTGCCGGGTGTGGTGGGGTTGGAGGGCAGTGTGGAGCGAACAAGGGAGTCACGGAGAGAGTGGTCTCTCCGGAAAGCAGACGGGGGTGGGGATGGAAAAATGTCTTGGGTGGTGGGGTCGGATTGTAGATGGCGGAAGTGTTGGAGGATTCCTCTACATTGGGGAAACCAAGCAGAGTCTTGGGGACCGCTTTGCAGAACACCTCTGCTCGGTTCGCAATAAACAGCTTCACCTCCCAATCGCAAACCATTTCCACTCCCCCTCCCATTCTTTAGATGACATGTCCGTCATGGGCCTCCTGCAGTGCCACAATGATGCCACCCAAAGATTGCAGGAACAGCAACTCATATTCCGCTTGGGAACCCTGCAGCCCAATGGTATCAATGTGGACTCCACCAGTTTCAAAATCTCCCCTTCCCCCACCGCATCCCAAAACCAGCCCAGTTCGTCCCCTTCCCCCACTGCACCACACAACCAGCCCAGCTCTTCCCCTCCACCCAATGCATCCCAAAACCAGTCCAACCTGTCTCTGCCTCCCTAACCTGTTCTTCCTCTCACCCATCCCTTCCTCCCACCCCAAGCCGCACCTCCATCTCCTACCTACTAACCTCATCCCACCTCCTTGACCTGTCCGTCTTCCCTGGACTGACCTATCCCCTCCCTACCTCCCCACCTATACTCTCCTCTCCACCTATCTTCTTTTCTCTCCATCTTCGGTCCGCCTCCCCCTCTCTCCCTATTTATTTCAGAACCCTCACCCCATCCCCCTCTGTGTCTAGGCCCGAAACGTCAGCTTTTGTGCTCCTGAGATGCTGCTGGGCCTGCTGTGTTCATCCAGCCTCACATTTCATTATCTTAAACACAATGAGTTGGGTTTAGACTTTCTCAGCTAGAGGGAGCCTGCTCAGCAGTTGACCCATTGGCATGGAAGACTTGTCAGTTTGTCCTTGGCCATTAGGAAAACCTTGTAAAACTTGTGAATGACAGAAAGATTGTGGTGTCTTATGTGTGAGTCCTTTTTCCTATGAGTATCTGCTAGTACTAAGCTGTCTCCCCGACCTGGAGAGGCATGGAATGAGAATGAGGCCTCTTGTAAACCTCTCGCTTTGCCATTGATGCTAAACACCTAAAACTATTGTGATAGAGCCAATGAATCAGAAATTTCCTTTACAAATTATGCTGGTGGTATTCTTGCAAATTATCCTGATGAATATGAGGTGAAAAGTTTTCACAAAATGAGTTTTTGAACTGAGCATTGCAAAATGATCAATTTAATGAGCCATGACCTATCCATTCAATCTCTCAGATAGTGCAAACTGCCGATACTGGAGAATCTGAGATAACAAGGTGTAGAGCCAGATGAACACAGCAGGCCAAGCAGCATCGGAGGAGCAGGAAAGCTGACGTTTTGGGTCTAGACTCTTCTTCAGAATTGGTCTGATTCTGAAGAAGGGTCTAGACCCAAAATGTCAGCTTTCCTGCTCCTCTGATGCTGCTTGGCCTGCTGTGTTCATCCAGCTCTACACCTTGTTATCTCATTCAATCTCTCAATATTGTTTTGAATAATTTGACCACCACCCTGAGGTCAGACTGTAATTATTTGACATTATTCTCGCACCATTTTTGAATAATTGTACAACATTCACAGATTTGGACCTGATCAAGTGTATCCTAGAATTTTGTTGGAAGCTAGGGAAGTGATTGCTGGAGGCCCTTTGCTGAGATATTTATATTATCGATAGCCACAGGTGAGGTGCTGGAACACTGGAAGTTGGCTAACATGGTGCCACTATTTAAGAACGATGGGAAGGAAAAACCAGGGAACTATAGACCAGTGAACCTGACATCAGTGCCGGGCAAGTTGCTGGAATCCTGAAGGACAGGATTTACATGTATTCAGAAAGGCAAGGACTGATTAGGGATAGTGAACACAGCTTTGACAGTAGAAAATCATGTCTCTCTAATGTATTGAAGAAGTAATGAAGCAGACTGATGAAGGCAGAATGTTGGACATGATCTACATGGACTTCAGTAAGGTACTCAACAAGGTTATATGGAACACATGGAGAATTAGCTATGTGCACATAGAACAAGCGCGAAGGTAGAAGACAGAGGGTGGTGGTGGAGGATTGCTTTTCAGACTGCAGGCCTATGACCATTGGTGTGCAACCAAGATTGGAGCTATGTCCACTACTTTTCAACATTTATATACGTTACTTGGATGTGAATATAGGAGGTATGGTTAATAAGTTAGGGGCAGCACGGTGGCTCAGTGGTTAGCACTGCAGTTTTGCAGCACCAGGGACCCAGGTTCAAATTCAGCCTCGGGCGACTGTCTGTGTGGAGTTTGCACATTCTCCCCGTGTCTGCTTGGGTTTCCTCTGGGTGCTCTGGTTTCCTCCCACAGTCCAAAGATGTGCAGGCTGGGTGGATAGGCCATGCTAAATTGCCCCTGGTGTTCAGGGGTGTGTGGGATTCTCCAAGGGGCAGTGTGGACTTGTTGGGCTGAAGAGCCTGTTTCCACACAGTAGGGAATCTAATCTAATCTAAGTTTGTAGATAACACCAAAATTGGAGGTGTATTGGACAGCGAAGTGTACAATGGGACCTTGGACAAATGAGTCAGTGACTGAGGAGTTTAATTTATATAAATGTGAGGTGCTACATTTTGGAAAGGCAAATCAGGTCTGGACTTATACACTTAATGGTAAGGTCCTGAGTTGCTGAACAAAGAGACCTTGGAGTGCTGATTGATAGTTCCTTAAAAGTGGGGCCCCAGGTCAACAGGATAGTGAAGAAGGCATTTGGTATGCTTATCTTTATTGGTCAGTGCATTGAAAACAGGAGTTGGGAGGTCATGTTGCAGCTGTAAAGGACTTTGGTCAGGTCACTTTTGGAATACTGTGTGCAATTCTGGTTTCCTTGGAATGAATTTGTGGAACTTGACAGGGTTCAGAGAAGATTTACGAGGATATTGCCAGGTTTGGAGGGTTTGAGTTAGAGGGAGAGGCTGAAAAGACTGGGCTTATTTTCCTTGAAGCATTGGGAGCTGAGAGGTGACATTATTTCACCGAATCACTACAGTGTGGAAACAGGCCGTTCAACCTAACAAGTCCACACTGACCTTCAGAGCAGCACTCCCAGACCCATCCCCTGTAACCCACTTAACTACATATCCCTGAACACCATGGGGAATTTAGCATGGCCAATCCACCTAGAATGCACATCTTTGGATGGTGGAAGGAAACCGGAGCACCAGGAGGAAACCCACGTAGACACAGGGAGAATGACCAAACTCCACACAGATAGTCACCCGAGGGTGAAATTAAACCTGGGTCCCTGGTGCTGTGAGGCAGCAGTACTAATGACTGAACTACCGTGCTGCCCGTAGAAAGGTTTATGTAATCATGAGGGGCTTGGATAGGGTGCACAGCCAAAGTCTTTTCTTCAGGGTGGGGGGTTTCCAAAGCTAGAGGATATAAGTTTAAGGCAAGAAGGGAAAGATTTCAAAGAAACCTCGGGGACAACTTTTTCATGCAGAGAGTGGTGTGTGTACAGAATGAGCTGCCAGAGTAAGTGATAGAGGCTGGTACAATTACATTTAAAAGGCAACTGAATGGGTATATAAATAAGAAAGGATTACAGAGATATGGGCCAAATGCTGGCAAATGGGACTAGATTAATTTCGGATATCTGGTTGGCATGGACTGGTTAAACTGAAGGTTCTGTTTCCATGCTAAACAGCTCTATAACTCTACGACTCTATGTCCAATACTCTGGTATCCTCCCTGTATCTAGTCAGGATTCAAAGATGATAATCAAAGTATTTACTATTTCTTCCCAGGACTCTGGTGATTTATTCACCTTTGAGGAGGTCTGTCCCTCCAGTATTTACTTTCTCAATTTTGATTTTATCAAATATTTCACACTCCTCTTCAACTAGAAAGTCTGCATTAACCACATCTCAGGGTTCACAAAGGATAAAGTACTCACTAAGAACCCTGCTCAAACCTGATCGATCGAACCCTTAATCATCGTCTGACTCTTAACATACTGACAAAAACATTTTGTTTTATCTTATCTGTATGCTTCTGGATAACCATGGGCATCTGGATTTAGCAATACCGACTTCTTTTTCTTTGTGAGAACATTTCCCATGGATTTGAATCAAGTACTGTAACATGTTCACTTTTGTCAGATCATGTCTCAGCTTTGCAAAGTTTGCCTTCCCCAATTTACCTTTTACTGTTGCGCTAGCTTTGTCATTTCCACAATTATGCTAAATCTAACTGTATTGTGGTCACCTCTTGCTACTTTATTCACCTACTCAGCTTCAATTCACAAGATTAAAAATGTAGAATCACCCCCTCTCCTATGTGCTGATTAAAAAAGTCTCCTTGAGTGGGGTTCATATTGTTTGTTGTTTTTGCACTCATCAACCCTACATTAATTTTTTTTCAGTCCAAAATACAGCCATTCACAACCAGACTCTGTTTCCTCACACTAAACCAATTTCCAATCTGTGAAGGAAAAGACACTTTAGGGCCATGCATTCTAAATTGCCACATTGCCTGAGACTTTATCAAATACCTTTTGAAAATCCATGTACGTCACACTATCCTAATTAACCTTCACTGTTACCTCAAATAACTGACAAGTTTATTGAAACATGATTTGAATTTAACAAATCCATGTTAGCTTTCCTTAATTATTCCACAGTTACACAAGTGAGTCTTAATTTTCTCCGAAATTTTGAGGCATTAGGATGCCTACCAGTGGATTTGAAGATGGGGTATTTTATAAAAGTTCCTGATGATCTTCCCACCACCCCCTGACCTCTGAGGATGTCTGCATCAAGTCTTCAGACAAATCATTGACAAGGCTGCATCCTGACCGCTCACCCCATCAAAGTGGGAATGTTAGGCTTAAGGGATTGTGGGACCACAATCTGTCAAGGACCACATTGCAACAGTTCTGCAGCCGGCCAAGGATGAAACACTCCAGGTTTGTGTCATCTAGAGGGCTTCCAGAGACTAGCTAACTGTTCAGGCCCAGACATGAAAGGACCCTGTACTGTCAGTAATCAGGGACCTCAACCAAATGCATGAGAAGGGACAGGAGCAGCACTCAGGAGCCCAGAAGTTGCAACAATGCAGTGAATTGTGCTAATTGTTGGTTGCTATGTAGCCACAAATGACATTGTTTGAATGTCCAGCATTAATTCATGACCACAGGCTATGCTCCATGATTGGTGGTTTGTGCTCAGAGCCTGCAACTTCATTTTGAAGTGAAAGGAACAAGATGTATATCTGATATTAGATCAAACTAATTCCTTTGGCCCTCCTTATATAACAACCCCTTTCTTTTGTACCTGTGTCCAAAAATTTAGCTGTCAGTCAGTTGTTCAGTACTGTTTCTGGAAAGGAACTGCAATCCTGGCAAATGAGGTTATCATACCCAATATGGTCATTCACTGCTCCAACTTGAACCAGGGTGCTGTGGATGAACTCTGATCTCCTGCATGAATCATTCGTGCTTTATCATAAGTGCTCCCCTTGCAAATATTATTGGCCCCCTTCACAAGTGTCATTTGTGCCCTCTTCCCCAAGTCTATCGTCGCACAGTCCATTACGTCTAATTTACTGGGTTAAATTCCCCTGGCAACAGCCGTCCCGCAATCCACTCTGTCTGACCTCCTCAACACTTTTGCCTGAGGTTAGGCAGTCAGAGCTGATGGACTGACCGTGGGTCATGCTCTTGACCAATTTAATTGGATGAGAAGTTGTCAAACTGCTGACTGTACATTTGCCCAACTACGTTTGACCTACGCCCTTCCACGCCAGGCTGGTCATTACAGAGCCACTGGAGTGAGCATGATCCTCTCCCTGGATTGCCAAAGACACAGAACCCTTGACCAAGAACTGTCCGACTGAATGTTGGACTGTGGCAAATCCATTAGAGTGATATCAAAGGCTGATCTTGACTTACTTTTCTGGGACTCTGTTTGATTCTCCTATGATTTTGGGACATAACTGCTTTGCTTGCTGCATATGCAAAGCATTTGCGTGATCCTCAGATAGCACGTTCTACACCCATGACCACTTCCATCTAGAGGGATAAGGGTATCAGACTGATGGGAACACCAACACCTCCAAGTTCCCCTCCAAATTACTCACCATCCTGATTTGGAAATATATTGCCCTTCCTTCACTGTCACTGGGTCAAAATCCTGGAATTCCCTCCCTATTAGCATTGTGGATCAACCCACAGCAGAAGGATTGCAGCGGTTCAAGAAGGCAGCTCTTAAGGGCAACTAGGGATGGGCAAGAAACGCTGGCCAGCATCCCACAAATTAGTAGAATAAAGGTGTGTGGAGCTGTTGGGAAATTAGCATTGCACGCTGCCATACTGCAAGATCTCCAACTTCTGGAGGACTGCTGACTAACAAGGCAAGCTGCATGCTTGTGTAACCATGCTAATTAGCAAGGTAGGGATGGCTGCGAAATGCAGGTTGGCACTGAACGAGCAAGAGCTAAGACAGTCATGCCTGGTTCAAACATGAGCTAGACGACTGTCCATAAGTGTAAAATGTCCCTATTTGCATCCCCCACCATCTCGTGGGTCGAATGTCCTTTCCCTTCCATACCCCCCACGTGTCTATGCCTCCTTGTACTGTCGCCAATCACCATTTCTTCCTCTCCAGTGTGTCTTCTCCTCGATCCTTGTCTCTGAACCAGTCTCCACCCCCTCCCCCACCCTTGTCTCTTCCTCTTTCCCCCTCTTCGCCCCCACCCTTATCTCTTCCTCTTAGCCCCTCCTCGCCCCCATCCTCGTCTCCTCCTCTTTCCCAACTCCTCCCCCACCCTTGTCTCCTCCACTACGACCTTCACACTCCCTCGTCTCTTAAATCACCAACCCCTCACTGTTTCCTCCATTTGTCAGCAACACCCCCAACCCTCGTTTCCTTCTCTCATCACGACCGCCGCTGTCTCCTCCGTACCAGCCCACAAAACCTTCATCTCTTAGGCCGCATCTCCCTCAACCCATTCAATCTCAAATATCAACACATTGGACTTGTTCTGGAGTCAGTATATGTAGCCTTTAAACTCTTTTGACTCATCCTCTATTGCTGATAAATTCTTGGTGAACCACTATCAGTGTGAGATAATAAAATGTGAGGCTGGATGAACACAGCAGGCCAAGCAGCATCTCAGGAGCACAAAAGCTGACGTTTCGGGCCTAGACCCTTCATCAGAGATGCTGCTTGGCCTGCTGTGTTCATCCAGCCTCACATTTTATTATCTTGGAAATGCTGCTTGGCCTGCTGTGTTCATCCAGCCTCACATTTTATTATCTTGGAAATGCTGCTTGGCCTGCTGTGTTCATCCAGCCTCACATTTTATTATCTTGGAATGCTGCTTGGCCTGCTGTGTTCATCCAGCCTCACATTTTATTATCTTGGAGTGCTCCTGAGATGCTGCTTGGCCTGCTGTGTTCATCCAGCCTCACATTTTATTATCTTGGAATCTCCAGCATCTGCAGTTCCCATTATCTCTGACACTATCAGTGTGAACTGTTCAATGTCCGTCTATTCATGTTCTTCTGTTTTTTATCAGTCTACATTTGAATATGATTGTCGGACCATCAGTTAACCGATACTTCTTTGTTGACCAGTCTTTAGCATCTATTTAGTGTATCAGTTTACAGCTTATTACATATTGCATACTCTTTTGTTAGTCACGCCCCTTAACATTTACTTCCGGCTAGAGCTTCCTGACACCACTTCCGGCAGAGGAGGTTTTTCTTTGGTCGCCAGATGGGCAGCTGTTTTGGTGAGTGTGATCCGCGGCCCGTTGGTGAGAAGAATGGGATAGTGATTCTTTGATTCGGGTTCGCTATTGCGGCTGCAGTAAAGCCTCTTTTTACTGTCAGACCCCGGTCATGGAGCTACATCAAAAAGTTTGTCATCAAACACGGTCAGCCGTCAAAACGGTGTCCCGCTTTCGCCTCCATCAACATCCCCCTCTCTGGATACGACCGATCACTGACTGTCAGCAACTCATACCAGATCTTACAAATATTGCATTAATCGATATCAATACTCAAGCAGCCCCCAACCGGATGAGTCCCAATCAACTCTTCGGTCCCACTTCGCACGGCCGGTCACGAAACGTCACACCCGCCCCAATCGGGCCATGACCGGTCATTCCCTGCGCCTCTGTCGTGCTCACGAAGATCAGTCAAGATCATGAAAAATGGCGGAGCAAGGTCGAATGGGCCTAATAGCCTACTCTCATTTTCTATGTTTCTACAAACACCCTGCCTCTATCCTTGAAGGTTGTCTGTCAACAACCTCGCCTTCTCCCGTTGCCAAAGCGAATCACTCACTCATTAACTCCCGAAGTCCTGGATAAGGTCGATCACTGACCGCTATTACTGCTCCTGTAATCCCTTGCTGTGATTAGTCCCGAACCCTGATCAGCCACCTTCATCCAGCCCCACCTCCGGACACCTTGTCCTGTCCTACACTCAAGCAATTGGTCATAGCCAGAGACTAATTGCCATCAAACCATTTCCATCCTGAACATGGCTAGTTACTGACCCCCTTCAATTCCCCTGAACTTGTCAGTTGCTACCCCGCAACAGCCTACCACCCATCCACCCCCCCCATGACTTGTCATTGATCCCCATGAACTCTCCAAACCCTAGAAATGGCTGGCCATTGACTCCATCGGCCAGATTCTGTTGTTTACTAATTCGCATGAATATCACTCTGTCCTTTCCCAGACCTGCCTGTTACTGACCCTTCCCCTCCCCTGGACACAGCCAGTCACAAACCGGCATCTATTACTCATTCTAAATTCAGCACTCAGTTTCCATCATCCCCCATCCCTGTCTACCATCTCCTTCCCTCCCTGATATGACTGGTGTACGCCAACTCAATCCCATGGATGTAACCAGTCCATTATGAACTCCTCCTCCCCTGATGTGGCCAGTCACTAACCCACAACATCACACTGTCTAGTTCCCATGGACCAACGTCATCTTCAGACATACAACCCCCCCCCCCCCCCCCCGCAAACCAGTGTCTAGTCATTCCATAAGACATAGGAGTGGAAGTAAGGCCATTCGGCCCATCAAGTCCACTCCTCCAATTAAATCATGGCTGATGGGCATTTCAACACCACTTCCCTGCACTCTCCCCGTAGCCCTTGATTCCTTCCGAGATCAAGAATTTGTCCATCTCTGCCTTGAAGGCATCCAATGTCCCAGCCTCCACTGCACTCTGCGGCAATGAATTCCACAAACCCACCACTCTTTGGCTGAAGAAATGTCATCTCATTTCAGTTTTAAATTTACCCCCTCTAATTTTAAAGCTGTGCCCACAGGTCCTAGTGTCCCCGCCTAACAGAAACAACTTCCTAACGTCCACCCCTTCAAAACCATATATTATCATGTAAATTTCTATTAGATCTCCCCTCAACCTTCTAAACTCTAATGAGTACAATCCCAGGATCCTTAGCCATTCATCATATGCTAAACCTACCATTCCAGGGATCATCCGTGTGAATTTCTGCTGGACACGCTCCAGGGCTAGTATGTCCTTTGTGGGGTGTGAGGCCCAAAATTGGACACAGTATTCTAAATGGGGCCTAACTAGAGCCTTATAAAGCCTCAGAAACACATCTCTGCTTTTATATTCCAACCCTCTTGAGATTAACAACAACACTACATTCGCTTTCTTAATTACAGACTCTACCTGCAAGTTAACCTTTAGAGAATCCTGGACCAACACTCCCAGATCCCTTTGCACTTCTGATTTGCGAATTTTTTCACCATTTAGAAAATAGTCCATGCCTGTATTCTTTTTTCCAAAGTGCAAAACCTCACTTTTACTCACATTGAATTGCATCAGCCATTTCCTGGCCAGATGTTATCTATCTAGACTTCCAAAAGGCCTTTGATACGGTGCCTCACGGGAGGCTGCTGAGCAAGGTGAGGGCCCGTGGTGTTCAAGGTCAGCTACTGGCTTGGATTGAGGATTGGCTGTCTGACAGAAGGCAGAGAGTTGGGATAAAAGTCTCTTTTTCGGAATGGCAACTGGTGATGAGTGGTGTCCTGCAGGGTTCAGTGTTGGGGCCACAGCTGTTCATCTTATATATTAATGATCTGGATGAAGGGCCTGGGGGCATTCTGGCGAAGTTTGCCAATGATACGAAGATAGGTGGACAAGCAGGTAGTACTGAGGAGGTGGGGAAGCTGCAGAAAGATTTAGACAGTTTCGGAGAGTCGTCCAGGAAATGGCTGATGCAATTCAATGTGAGTAAAAGTGAAGTTTTGCACTTTGGAAAAAAGAATACAGGCATGGACTATTTTCTAAATGGTGAGAAAATTCGCAAATCAGAAGTGCAAAGGGATCTGGGAGTGTTGGTCCAGGATTCTCTAAAGGTTAACTTGCAGGTAGAGTCCGTAATTAAGAAAGCGAATGTAGTGTTGTTGTTAATCTCAAGAGGGTTGGAATATAAAAGCAGCGATGTGCTTCTGAGGCTTTATAAGGCTCTAGTTAGGCCCCGTTTAGAATACTGTGTCAAATTTTGGGCCCCGCACCTCAGGAAGGACAACTAGCCCTGGAGCGTGTCCAGCAGAAATTCACACGGATGATCCCTGGAATGGTAGGTTTAGCGTATGATGAACGGCTAAGGATCCTGGGATTGTACTCATTAGAGTTTAGAAGGTTGAGGGGAGATCTAATAGAAACTTACATGATAATGTATGGTTTAGAAGGGGTGGATGCTAGGAAGTTGTTTCCGTTAGGCGGGGAGACTAGGACCCATGGCCACAGCCTTAAAATTAGAGGGGGTAAATTTAAAACTGAAATGAGATGACATTTCTTCAGGCAGAGAGTGGTGGGCTTGTGGAATTCGTTGCCGCAGGGTGCAGTGGAGGCTGGGACGTTGGATGCCTTCAAGGTAGAGATCAACAAATTCTTGATCTCAGAAGGAATCAAGGGCTACGGGGAGAGTGCAGGGAAGTGGTGTTGAAATGCCAATCAGCCATGATTTAAATGGAGGAGTGGACTGGATGGGCCGCATGGTCTTACTCCCACTCCTCTGTCTTATGGTCTAACGCTCTTTCCTCCGTTCGATCTTTGGCCTCCAGCATTGATAATGAAACAAAATGCACCTCATTTTTTGACAGCACGTTGTGTAATCTTTTGGTCTCAACATTTTAAGTTGTAATATCTGCCATTATTTTGTTCATTTTCCTGGATGGTTTGGTTTATCTCTCTATTTTCTTTACGTTGCATTTGGATCCCAGCTTTCATGATCGCTCACACCTTTAGTTCAGGTTGCAGACTTGTTACCAAGCCAGTCTGTTTAATTGCACGCATTTCATCACCCTGCTAGGTAACACTGCCAGTATGCCTCCAGTGAAGTGTTGGTGTTTTGTCCCACTTGTTACGTATATACCTCAGTTCTTGGATATTACTTCCGGTTCTGTTTTTCAGTGGTTCATATATCGGGTCCAGTTCAGTGTGTTTGTTGACAATGTTTCGGTTGGAATGCCAGACCTCCAGGAATTCAGAGACATGCCGAGGAATTCTATTGTTAAGCCTTTTTGTTTTGTGACAAGTAATGTTCTGTGATTTAATCTTTCTTGTCCTACATCCTATCCCTTGGGCAAATCTACTGCATTTCCTCATCCTGATGCAAGGTCCCAAACCTGAAATGTTACTTTGCTTTCTTTCTTTCTAAGCAAATACTTGTGTGCCTCACTGACCTACCTTTGATCCATGTACACAGCCTGCAGTTGAGAGCCACAGCCTGTTTCGGCTCTGCACAGCCGACTGAATTGAGTGTCCTTTACTGTCTGTACTTCTGTGTTTTCAGTATTTGTATTCAAATTCTATAATCTATTAACAAGTGGAGAAGGAAATGGAAGCTAGCTAGCTATATTACAGAGGAGATGGTGCTGGACATCTTAAAATGCATAAAGGTGCATAAATCCCCTGGACAGGATCAGGTGTACCCTCGAACTTCGTGGGAAGCCAGGGAGGTGATTGCTGGGCCCTTTGCTAAGATATTTATATCATTGATCACCACGAGTGAGGTGCTGGAAGACTGGATGTTGGCTGACCTGGTGCCATTATTTAAAGAATAGTGGTAAAGAATTATAAACTAGTGAGCCTGACATCAGTTGTGGGCAAGTTGTTGGATGGGATTCTGAGAGACAGGATTTACATGTATTTGGAAAGGCACAGACTGATTAGGGATAATCAATATAGCTTTGTGCACAGAAAATCGAGTCTGACTAACTTGATTGATTTTTTTGAAGTGACGAAGAGCATTGATTAAGGGTAGTGTTGGAGAGTTGCTTTTCAGACTGCAGGCCTGTGACCAGCGATGTGCCACAAGGATCAGTACCTGGTCCACTGCTTTTTGATATTTATATAAATTATTTGGATGTAAATATGTGGTTAGTAAGTCTATAGGTGACACCACAATTGTTGGCATAGCGGACAGTGCAGGTTACCTCACAGTACGACCTTGATCAAATGGGCCGATGCACCGAGGAGTGGCAGTTGGAGTTTAATTTAGATAAATGTGAGGTGCTGTAGTTTGGAAAGGCAAGTTAGGGCGGTCCTGGGGAGTGTTGCTGAACAAAGAGACCTTGGAAGGCAGGTTCATAGTTCTTTGGAAGTGGAATCACAGGTAGTTGGGGGAGCGAACAAGATGTTTGGTATGCTAGCCTTTATTGATCAGTGCATGGAGTATAGGAGCTGGGAGGTCATGTTGCGGTTGTACAGTACATTGGTTAGGCCACCTTTGGAATACTGCATTCAATTCTGGTCTCCCTGCTATAGGGAGGATGTTGTGAAATTTGAAGGAGTTCAGAAAACAATTGCAAGAATATTGCCAGGGTTGGAGGGTTTGAGCTATGGGGAGAGGCTGAATAGGCTGAGACTGTTTTCTCTGGAGGGTCAGAGGCTGAGGGGTGACTCTTATGGAAGTTTATAAAATCATCAGGGACATTGATAGGATGAATAGTCAAGGTGTTTCCCCCAGAATAGGGGAATGCAAAGCTAGAGGGCATAGGTGTAAGGTGAGAAGGGAAAGTTTAAAAGGGATCTAAGGAGCACCTTTTCAAATAGAGGGTGATGTGTGTGGAATGAACTGCCAGCAGAAATGGTGGAAGCCTGGAAAATTACAGTATTTAAAAGGCATTTGGATTGGTAGATGAATAGGATGGCTTTAGATGGATTTGGGCCAATTGCTGGCAGATAGGACTAGATTAATTTAGGATTTCTGATTGGCATGGACGAGTTGAGCCAAAGAGTATGTTTACATACTGTATGTCTCCTTGACTCTATGTTCATTTTCGGGAAAAATAATTTCTTTGGGTTTTGCATCTTCTCAATTAAATAAAAGCTTGGGAGACACTGTTCCTTGATGAATTCCTGTGGCATGTCTCAACCAATCAGAGTTGACTTGCAATTTTTAATAGTTTAAACAAAATCTTTTGGAGCAACTGTTCCTTGATGCATTCTGTATGGCAATGCCTTGACCAATCAAAGTCTGAATGTAAGTCAGTCTTCACCCTGTTTCTCATGCAGTAGAAATTGTTCCCTTTGAAATCTTGTCATCCTACAAGATGAAAAGCTTCAACACCATTTTCTCTCTGACAACAATATGAACATAAACAACCATGAAATAATACAAATAATTTTTGGTGATACTTTTGAATTGTTACATTCAATAGCAATCCAGATTTTCACAAGTAAATACAAAATTGGTCCATTTTAGTTCATCCATGTATAAACAAATTATAGTCACCCTGCCATCACTGACTTGGTATTTTCGCAAGTTGTTCTGTGTTTTCATTTCAGCTGTGTTCATTCCATGTACTGTAGTGATTGCTGTTAGTACCAAAGAGAACTTGCTGATATTCGTTAGTTCTTCTACCTCCTTTAACTTTACTGTCCCCTGTCCTTGTGTAATTTGAATGCAATAATTTTACGTATATATCTTTTAATTACCGTTAGCATCTTACACGCTTTACCCTTGAAAATTAATTCTGTTGAAGTGTCTCTGTTTTTCATGCGTATCCCCGTATTGCAGATTTGTAACTTTAGGATTGTGACTCCATCCTGGACTATCTCCTGAACACTAGTGAACAGAATAAGACAGTATCCTGTGAGAGTTGATGAGTGTACTAAACATAAAGCCTACTTCTCTGCAGCTGCAATTTAGGCCATATATTTCACAATTTGTTTTTTTTCTTTTGGACTAGCTGAATGTACTGATGTAAGGTACTGTACGCATTTTCAAACAAATTGCAAGTTGGGTTTAGTCATTGTATGATTCAAGTCTCGCTCTAGTGGTGGCCTTTGACATGCGAGTGTTCATGCCCTGTTCCAAAGACTTGAGTGGACGCTACAATTGCTACATTATTGGCAGCGCCATCTTTCAGTGCACTGTGTTTTCTCAAATTGCTGAAAGATTCCGTGCACCATTAGCCGTAAAGACTCCATTGCGTTGTTTCAAAGATTAGAGAAAGTAATCCAGTGCCCTGACTCTTACATCAGTGATAGGAAAGCTGTTGGAGAAAATAGTGAAGGAGAAAACTAATCGCCATTTAGAGAGGCAAGGCTTGATCAGGGAGAGTAAGCATAGTTTTGCCTAACAAATCAGGTAGAATATTTTGAAAAGCTGACCAAAGGTGTAGATGAGGGTAGGACAGTTAACGTAGCCTACATGAATTTCAGCAAGTTCTTTGACAAGATCCCTCATGGGAAACTGATTAAAGAATGCAAAAGTTCAAGGGATCCAGGGTAACTTGGCAAGGAGGATCCAAAATTGGCATAGTGAATGGAGACAGAGGATGGTGGTGGAAGGCTGTTTGTGTGACTGGAGCCTGGTGTGCAGTTGCATACCACAGGCATCAGTGCTGGGTTCGTTAATGATGTAGATGAGAATGTTGGGGTGATGATGTTTTCTTTGGGGGTGGAAATGGTGATGGTGAGTGTTAGGGGAGGAGATGATAACGTTGCAAAACACCAAGATTGACCAAGTGGTTGACAATGAAGAGTCTTCGTTTATAGAAGGATTAAAATGGATTGGTCACATGGTCAGGTCAGTAGCAAATGGAATTTAACCCTATTAATTGTGAAGTGATGCACTTTGGAAGAAGTAACAAGACAAAAGAGGAGTCATTGATTGAATGGCAGGACACTAGAAAGTTCAGGAATAGGGGATCTTAGGGTGCATGTCCTTAGAATCCTGAAGGTGGCAGGAAAGGTAAATGATGTAGTTAAGAAGGCATGTGGGATGCTTGTCTTTTTCAGACTAGGTTCAGATTATAGGAGCAGGGAAGTTATGTTGAGCTGTACGGAACTTTGGTTAGGCCACAGCTAGGATGCTGTGTGCTGTCTGGTCAACACAGTATAGTAAAAATGTGATTTCTGTGGCAGGGGTGCAGAGACAATTCACAAGGATGTTGCATTTCAGCTGTGGAGCGAAGTTGGATAAGCTCAGGCTCTTTTCTTTGGAGTAGAGAAGATTGGAGGTTTGGGGGGGCGTGGGTACCTGACAGAGCTGTATAGGGTTGAGAGGCAAAGATAAGAAGAAAGCAGCTGTTCTCCTTAATTGAAAGGATCAAGAATGGGGGAAGGGGATAACACTTTTAAAGTAAAAGGCAACGGGTTTAGAGGGGATTTATGGTAAAGCCTTTTCATCTAGGGGTGATGGGATATGGGATGCACTGCCTAGGATGTTAGTCGAGGTGGATAATCTCTCAACCTTTAAAGAAGTACTTTCATGAACACTTAAACTGTCACAACTTTCCAGGCTATAGGCCTAGAGTGGGGAAATTGGGACAAGTGTAGTTAGTAGACCCAATAGGCTGAAGGGCCCCTTCTGTACAATATGATTCTACAACCAATATTATCCCTCAGGTACCATAATTGGAACAGATTGTTATGTCATTAACTCTTAACTCTTTTTGAAATGGCAGAATTTGACTGTGTTTTAGTTATTATTAGAAAAGAGCAATATGATTTAGTCTTTCTTCAGGATCAATGCCCTTGATAAGGACCACAGAGTTCTGGATAACTTACACGTCACCTGTATGATACAGGAGTTGTACATTATCATAATTTCTGCCTCTTTCAAAAGCTTTGCAAAGCTGGGTCAACTTGAAACAGTGAGTGAAATACAAGCATAAATTTATTACTTTTCTATTTCTTTATGCATGTTATAGAATTGATAGTGATCTAATTTCATAATTTACTGTGATGATCATCTCCCACGTCTAGGATGGTGATGATGCACAGGATCATTCTGATAGAGGGGTAAGGGAAGACTGTTTGGTTCAGGTAAGCCTGCTGTTTCAATTGTTCTCTTCTTGGCTTCTCACCATATCCTCAATTCTTGCCTTACAGATGTGGCATCATGAATAAATTGAGTTGATATTATTTTCTTGTCGTTTTTCATAAGGCTGTGATGAGCAAAACTGCTTGTCTTCCCCTCATATTCCTAACTCCTTCCTTAGTCTTTCCCTACTCAAAACATATACAGTTAATTTAGTCCAATGTATTTTCTCAATACTCTACAGCCAAGTTTCTGTGCCTGAGCTATGGTAACTACAGATCAGTAACATTGTCAGGCTTTCATGTGTTGTTGATTCAGAGTATATCGTGGCACTGAGTTAGTGGTTGATGTGGGTACAATTACAATATTTAAAAGACATTTGGAACACTGCATGAATAGGAAACGTTTGGACCGATATGGGCCAGGAGCAGGCAGATAATATTCGTTTAGTTTGGGATTATGTTCAGCATAGACTAGTTGGGCTGAAAGGTCTGCTTCCATGTTGTATGACTCTAAAACACATTGGTTTACCCCCAAGTTAAGTATTTGGTATTACGATCTGGAAAGGATGTGGAGGCATCAGACAGCGTGTACTAAAGATCTGTGGAAATGTTTTTAGCAATGTGGAACTTTAGTTATGTAGGAAGATTTTCCAATCTAATAAAGTAAGACTTTTTCTTGGAGATGAGAAAATTGAGAGGAAATATTTAAAATCATCAAGGATCTGGACAGAGTAAATGGGGGAAACTGTTCTCATTGGTGGCAGGATTGAGGAGCAGAAGACAAATTTATGGTCATTGACAAAAACTGCAATTTTGACATTTTTATGCAGTGAGTGGTTGGAGTCCGGAAAACATAGCCTCTGAATGTGGTGGACGGCAGAGTCAATTCAGGCTTTCAAGATGGAATTAGTTCATTATCTGGTCTTTACCCCATTGAGGCAAAAAGTAGCACTTATGACACCAGGTGTATTTCTCCATCAGAATGGACTGAATGACCTGTCATGTATCCTTTCTGTCCTACTATTTAACACTCCTTTTATTCTTCATTCTGCCTCCTTTATTCTCTTTCGTAATCTACAGAATGTAAGTCTTGAGCTAGACTTGGCTTGACTTTTTTGCAGCTCTAGTCGCTGTTTTCGCAATCATTTAATTTTATGCAACATTTCAATGCAAAATTGGCTATTCTAGCAAGTTTTAAAATCTTCCAACACTCTATGCTGTATTGTTTAGCAGATATTAGTGAGAGATGCCAAGTCTCGGGATTATAGATGATTTTCTAGAGAGACCTTGCTAGATTATTAATCCAGGGACCCAGGCAGTGTTTTGAGGATCCAAGTTTGAACCCTACCATGGTAAATAGCACAATTTGAATTCAGTGAAAATCTGAAATTAAGTGTGTAATGATGACCTTGAAACCATTGTCCGTTGTTGAAAAAACCCATCTGGATCACAAATGTCCTTTAGGAAAAGGAATTGCCATCTGGAGCCAGACCAAGTGACTCCAGACACACAGCAATATGGTTGACTCTTAACTGCCCTGTGAGTAATTCGGAATTGGCAATGAATGCTGGACTAGACAATGATCCTGTGAAATAATTAAAACAATTGGTGCCATTCTCCATACTTATTTTAAATTTACCAACTGAAGTGGTTTACTGGCCAATTAATTGCAGCAGACTGATTAGATTGTATTTCAAGGCTTCTACAGTTTTGGTTAGGAAAAATAACAATGTTTTCATTTGTCATGAGGAGAATCTGAATACAAAAATAAGGAGGTTATGTTTCAGTTACACAAGATACTGGTAAGACATGTCTGCAGCACTATACACCATATTGGTCACCTTATTAAAACCAGAATGTAAGGGCATTGGAAACAATTCAGAGAAAGTTTACCAAACTATTATCTGGGATGATTGAGTTGTCTTAAAAGGCATAGTTGAACTGGCGAGGTTTATAGCTGGTAGAACAAAGAACAAAGAAAATTACAGCACAGGAACAGACTCTTCAGCCCTCCCGGCCTGCACTGATCCAGATCCTCTATCTAAACCTGTTGCCTATTTTTCAAGGAACTGTATCCCTCTGCTCCTTGCCCATTCATGTATCTGTCTAGGTACATCTTGAACAATGCAATCGAGTCCGCCACTACCACCAACCCTGGCAACGCGTTCCAGGCACCCACGACCCTCTGTGTAAAGAACTTTTCACACACATCCCCCTTAAACTTTTCCCCTCTCACCTTGAAATCGTGACCCCTAGTAATGGAGTCCCCCTCTCTGGGAAAAAGCTTCTTGCTATCCACCCTGTCTATACCTCTCATGATTTTGTCGACCTCAATCAGGTCCCCCCCTCTGCCTCCATCTTTCTAATGTAAATAAACCTAATCTACTCAAACTCTCTTCATAGCTAGCGCCCTCCATACCAGGCAACATCCTGGTGAACCTCGTCTACACTCTTTCCAAAGCATCCACATCCTTTTGGTAACGTGGCAATCAGAACTGTATGCAGTATTCCACATGTGGTCAAACCAAAGTCCTATACAACTGCAACGTGACCTGCAAACTCTTGTACTCCAATAGCCCATCCAATGAACGAAACTATTCCGTATGCCTTCTTGACCACTCTATTGACCTGCGTTGCCACCTTCAGGGAACAATGGACCTGAACACCTAGATCTCTCTGTGCATGTTTTCCCCAGAGTTTTTCCGTTTACCGTATAGTTCACTCTTGAATTGGATCTTCCAAAATGCATCACCTCGCATTTGCCTGGATTGAACTCTATCTGCCATTTCTCCACCCAAATCTCTAATCTATCTATATTCTGCTGCATTCTCCGATAGTCCCCTTCACGATCTGCTACTCCACCAATCTTAGTGTCACCTGCAAACTTGCCAATCAGACCATCTATACCTTCCTCCAGATCATTTATGTATATCACAAACAACAGTAGTCCCAACACGGATCCCTCCGGAACACCACTGGTCACAGTTCTCCATTTTTTATAAACTCCCTTCCTCTACAACTCTCTGTCTCCTGTTGCCCAGCCAGTTCTCTATCCATCTAACTAGTACACCCTGGACCCCATACAACTTCACTTTCTCCATCAGCCTACCATGGGGAACCTTATCAAGCGCCTTAATGAGATCCATATATATGACATCTGCAGCCTTTCTGTCATCTATCAGCTTTGTCACTTCCTCAAAGAATTCTACCAAGTTGGTAGGACTTGACCTTCCCCACACAAAACCACGCTGCCTATCACTAATAAGCCCATTTTCCTATCCCTCAGCATGTTCTCTAGCAGCTTCCCCACCACTGTAACGCATTAACAGAGATTGGGTGATTTCTTTTCCTTCATCGGTCATGAGTCTTGAAGCATGTTCGAAGCAGAGTTCTTGAATATTTTTAAGGCAGAGGTGGATAGGTTCTTGAAAAGCGAGGGAAGGTGGTGAAGTTATCAGCGGCAGATGGGAATGCAGGTTTAAGGTTATGATCAAACCAACCATGATATAATTGAGTGGCAGAAAAGCTCAAGAGGTTGAATGACCAACTCCTGCTCCTTGTATATTTTAAGAAGCAGAGGTGACTATGAGTTTTATTTAGTAGGAAATGGCTGAAGACCCACAGAGAAACTTCCGTTCCCACTATTATGAAAAAGTTGGGTTTCGTGGTGTTGAAGAAAAGAAATCCCTTGAGATTCTGCTGAAGGATGATCCATTAGGTAAGCCTGGAGTGTTTACATGATTCACTATAATACTGTTAACTCAGGTAATAATTGAAAAGTTCATCTGAATCCTAATCTGAAATTGTTGGTTGTAAGATGTTGGTGCTCCTGAATCTGATCCAAATGATCACATGTGGATTTCACTTTTGAAGATTGAATGAAGAAAGAATTTAAAACCTTTGTGTAAATTTAAACTTGTTGACCTGCATAAACATTTGTAATAACCATTTTGCATCATTCCCTTAATATATGTGATAATTTTTTTAAAGGATATGGACATTTGATAAATCATAATTTTGACAAAGAGTTGAGACTACTTGGTTCCCCCTTAGGTCATCAAAGTCTTGATTTTAATTTTACTGATGTGTCGTAAGATGGACAGAAGGTGATCCAATATATTGTTATTAAAGCTGCACATTATGGCTATTTTAATGACACATCTGGTGGTGATATACCATTCTTTGTCGTACTATTGGGTTTCTGATGGATCACATTAGCTAGATTTGTAGGTCTTGTTTCTCAACAGCCACTCTGTACATCTGCTTCCAAGTCCAATGAATTAAAAATAACTGTCTTTGATTGTAAACCAGCTGGTTGTCAATGATGCCTTTCGCCCAGGCCATGCCAGCCTGATCTGGAAAACTGAGCACCTGCTCATTCTGAGTGACATAATTGGTGGCAACATTCACATTATTGTTAGTTCTAGCAAATGATTAATCAGTCAACTATCTTGTGCATTTGTGGGATAAGCTTGGAGATCCTTGCAAATCTGCAGGGGAAAGATCCAGACATGAAAATATTTACAGTGGTGAGACTTTGATTGGCAGGCAGAAGGTTTTCTTCAAGGAACCTGCAGAAATGTTCTTTCACCTGATTTGATGTCCTGAGACACTGGTGTTCAGAAATGTTTCATAGATAGGGCTGTTCCTGACATTCCCTCTCCCCTGTGCAACTGCAGATCTGTGAGTGTGTATTACTTTTGTACCTGCTGTTTCTGTTGCTCATGCAGGTGGTCAACATCTTCTGACTTTGAGGTCCAATTTAAGATAGCAAAGCAAAAACCAACTTGATCAGCCAGCAGATATGAAACTAGCTGAGAATTTTACAGAATCGCAGAAGTGTTAGGGTACAGAAGGAGTCTATTTAGACTGTTGTATCTGTACTGGCTCATTGAAAGAACCTTATTGCATAGTGCCAATTTGGTTTCTTTCAATATCCTTGCATATCATTTATATCCATTCATGCGGATATGAAAGGCGTCGTTCAATTTGACAGCTCTTCTTCGGAGGCTTTCAACATCCGCAGCGGTGTGAAACAGTGCTTGCCTCCACCCTGTTCGGCATCTTCTTCACAGTCATGCTGAAACACACATTTGGAACGTCAACTGATGGTGTCTACCTCCACACCAGATCGGACGGAAGTCTGCTTAGTCTGTCCCAGCTGAGGGCAAAATCCAAGGTTCGTGAAGTACTCATTAGAGATGTGTTGTTTGCTGACGAAGCAACGTTTGCAGCACACTCTGAAGAGCAACTGCAGCGCCTTATGGACAACCTCTCAAGAGCCTGCCAAGAATTCAGCCTAACCATTAGCCTGAAGAAGACCAACGTGTTGGGTCAAGGCATTGAGCACCCCCCTGTCATCACCTTCAACAACTACGAGCTGGTGGTAGTCCACGAATTCACATACCTCGGCTCCACCATCACAGACAGCCTCTCCCTGGACATCGAGATCAACAGGTGGATTGGACGAGCAGTGTCCACATTCGCCAGGCTGACCGAGAGTCTGGGAGAACAAAACGTTGACACCAAGATTGCAGTCTACAGGGCGTGCGTCCTCAGCACACTGCTTTATGGCAGCAAGACCTGGAGCCTCTACTCCAGACAAGAGCGGCGTCTCAACGCTTTCCACCTTCGCAGCCTGAGACGCATTCTGGACATCAAGTGGACTGACCGAGTCACCAACACCGAAGTCCTCACCTGCGCCCAGGTACCCGGCCTCTTCACCCTACTCCAACAACACCGCTGGTTGGATCATGTACATCGTATTCCAGACGGGAGGATCCTGAAAGATGTGCTGTATGGGGAATTGGCCGTCGATGAGAGCACGAGGACGACCTCATCTTCATTTCAAAGACGTCTGCAAAAGGGACATGAAGTCAATGGACCTGGACGTCGAGAGATGGGAAGACATCGCAAATGATCGCTCATGCTGGAGACGGGAACTACGCAGAGGGCTGGAGTGAGGAGAGGAGAAACTGAGGCTTGCCGCTGAAGAAAACCACGCTTAACGGAAAGACAACAACACGGCAACACTGGAGGAGATTGTCTTCAAATGCAGTCGCTGCAACTGAGACTGTCACTCCCATGTGGGCCTGTACAGCCACAACAGACGCTGCGCTATCATGAGCAGCTGAATCAAAACTCTCCAGGCACAGATCCATGGTCTCTTGAGACTGACGGATGCCACACACACCTATTTTTATCCAACTAATCACCAGTGCCCTCATGAATGTCTTGGTTGATAATAATCACCAGTGCTTGTATGAATGACTCAGTTGAAGCTAACTCAACCACACTTCTAGGCTGTGCATTGTAAACCTTAACTACTCGTTGAGTGAAAAGGTGTTTCTTCACTTTGTCCTTCTTTTGCGAATCCCTTTAAATCTGCGCCCTTTTGTTCTGTTCCATTTATGTATCTACTCTTGACTTTCTAGATGGAATGAAATGTAGTTAGTAAGATGCTATCACGTGGATACATTCAGCCTCCAATCTTTGGCTAAGCATTCTCCAAAATAACCTTCGGGATATATAACAACATAGAATCACCAAGCAGAAACTGATAGCCAAGTTCCTTACTCATGAAGACAGCCTCAACCGTAATCTTGGGTTGATGTCATTGTCATGTAAGCCCACCATGCTGTTCTGTATTTGTAAAATCTTCCTTATTATCCTGTTTTGACGCCATCACCTGCATAACTTGTTATGATTGCTCTACCTTGGTTTCTACAGTTTGGATTAGTTGTTTCTTTGGTTAGACCCTTGGCATGCAACTCTTATACCAATCATGTTACTTTAGCCATTTGGTTTGTTTACAGCAGCATCTTATTACTTTTAATTTTTTGTCACTATCTGTCTGCCTCAATTAATTGGATCATGGTTCGTCCCTTCACTGGCTATTCAGCCTATTGATACTCCATTCACACTGTTTGTACGATCTTTAAATTTCTTTGCCTATAAAGGGGTGGTGTGGACTTGTTGGGCCAAAGGGCCTGTTTCCACATTGTAGAGAATCTAATTTAATTTAATCTAAATTCTGTATGCTTCCCTTCATTTCACCAGATGAAGGAACAGCGCTTTGAAAGTTTGTGATTTCAAATAAACCTGTTGGACTATAACCTGGTGTCGTCTAACTTTTGACCTTGCTCCCCCACATCCAACACTGGCATCTCCACATCTTTATGTGGATAGGCCTTCTTAATCACATTTTCTACCTGTTCTTCTAAGGGACCGGTTTACATGCACACCGAAGTCATTCTGACCCTCGGTGCTTCCCAGGATTCTTTCATTCATCACATGCTCCCGGGCCTTATTTGTCCTGCCGAAGCAGACCATCTCTAACTTATCTGGATTGAATTCCATTTGCAACTGACCATCTGACTAATCTGTTTATATCTTGTAACCTCAGGCTATCCTGCTCACAATTTATCATCCCACCAATTCTCATCAACCCTCCACAATTCAAATTTAAATGATATATAGACACCACAAACAACAAGGGCCCCAATGTCGATACTCGCAGCACCCCGTAGTAGACAAGCTTCCAGTCACAAGAACACTCATTGACCATCACCATTTGCTTCTTTGCCACAATTAGCAAAATTTCCATTTTGTACGTTGAAACCTTCACTATCAGTGTCCGATGCAGGACCTTATCAAAAGTCTTACAGAAGTCCATGCAGACTATGTCAAATGCATTATCCTCAACCACGCAATTGATCATCTCCTTGGAAAATTCAATCAAGCACCTCCCCTTAGCCATGTTGACTGTTTTTGAATAATCCTTGCCTCTCCAAATGCAGGCTAATTTTGTCCCTCAGATTTGCTTCCTCCAGTAGTTTCCTTACCACTGCGGTGATACTGACTGACGTGTAATTTTCTGACTTATTCCATGATCCCTTTGTAAATTATGGTGCCAGATTGGCTGTTCTCCAGTCCTGTGGCACTCTCTTGTGGCCAGTGCCTCTGTTACTTCCCCCCTTGCCTCATTCAATAGCCAGGAATACATTTCATCCAGACCTGGAGATTAATTTTCTTTTAAGCTTGACAGACCACTCAGCACTGCTTCCTTGCCTGTGCTGATTTTGTTAATTATCTCACAGTTCTTCTCATTAATTTCTGTACATACATTGACCCTCTCACTAGTGAATGCTGACAAAGAATATTCATTTAGAAACCTACCTACATCCGTTGACTGCACACACTGATTACTAGCGTAGTCCTTAACGGCCTTATTCTTTCTCTAGTTATCCTTTTGCCTTTATTGTACTTGTAAAATAATTTAGGATTTCCCACCAGCATCCTTTCATGGCCCTTTCTGATGTCCTAATTTCTTTTTTAAGTTACCCCCTGCACATTATATATTGCATTAGGTCTTCTGCCCTTTTAAGACCTCTACAGGTAGTTCTCCAATAATGCGATAGCTACGTTCTTGTGTGACCTTGCACTATAGAAAATCGAGCTATTGAAAATCACCATAGAAAATCACATTTTCTGGAAATCGCTATAGAAGGTCATTATACCTGTAAGGCAGAAAGTTTGTGTTGTCCAAATAGCGTCCGCTATTCATCAGTCACGTTACGGCCAGTCAGTGTTAACGAAACACACATTATCACAGAACTACCTGTACCTGCCGCAAGCCGCTCTTTTTCTGTCCAATTGTGTGCATCCCTCATTATCCATGGTTCACTGAATTTAGATCCCATTCTTCATCATCATCCAAAACAGTCTGATACAATGATTACTGTCTCTTCAAGGTGCCCCAACTGTTTTACATTGATTGACATCTTCCTTGTCTTCCTTTATCAGCTAGCTTCAGGAAGATTTTTTTATTTAACCTATTTTTCTAATCAATCTGTTCAAAGGTGTTATTACACACCTAAGCAGGCAGGGCATGAACCTAGGTTTCCTCGTGCAGGGGTAGGGACTCTATCACTGCACCGCAAGAGACTCCCAAAAGCCAATTCTTATAGACCTAATGCTCATGTGAAATCAACTGTGGTTGTGGTTCTCATAATCCATTTCTCATAGCTAGAATGCTGCAATCAAATATGGATGTCAGTAGGATGGGCCTGTCTAAGCACCACCACCACCAAGCAGCCTCCTGCTGCCTTACAAAGAAAATCATACTCTTCTGGATTACAAGTCAACATGAAGAGTTAGCCACATGCTGTGCAATAGAACTTTATGTTGACCAGTCTGGAAAGCCATGGTAGATTTCTTTGCCTGAAAGATATTAATTAATCATTAAGAGTAATAGACTTTTTACTATAGTCTAACAGCTGATTCGCTCAATGTTTCTCATTCTTTCCACGTTTTGGCTGATTTAATTGAGTTCTATAGTCTGTCATGGTGAGGTTTGAGCCCTTGAAATGTCAGTTATTAGTCTAGCAATATGACTACTGTAGTGTTATTCTCTAAAATTGAATGTGGTGGTAAAATGGTCTCTTGTCTGGGATGGACAAATTACTGACTTAATTATGGAGCCTGAAGTGCTCTGATGTTCTAATCTTGTTCTTCTGTGAGTGAAAAATGAAATAATTTCTTCTGGTTTAGGTGATATCCTGTACTTTGTGTAAATTAGTGACCAAAACAAATTAAGCTTTGCAAACTTAATATCAATTCTGTATGATCAGTAATGTTTTTTCCTTTTTGTAGATGTTGAGAAGCTCTGTACTTTTGCTCAACGTTATCCTCTTCCCTCCATGTATCGTGTCCTTGTATGGAAAGTACTGCTTGGTATGTCTAAATGATGCTATGGTTTGCATTGATAGCCTCAATTATAAGTATTATGGGTGAAATCTATAATTATTTCAGGTCTTGTTACATAGAGAATGCATAAATGGATCTTTTTCAGATTGGCAGGATATGATGAGTGGAGTCCCACTGGGGTCAACCTGTTAGAATTTACAACAGTGCTCAGATGATGGGGTCCAAGACACGGTGGATAAATTTGCAGATGATTTAAAGGAAAATTATTTTGTGAAACTGCCAACCAATCTATATCAGTCTGCAACCCTGTCAAATGAATGGGCAAGAATATGGTAGATAGAGATAAAGTTGTTCACTTTGCCAGGAAGAATAATATTGCACTGTATTATTTAAATGGAAATTGATTGAAGCAATCCAAAGTGCCGATGGATCTAGTTATTCTAATGCATGACACACAAAAAATTGGTATGCAGATACTGTAAGTGATTAAGAAGGCTCATGAAATACCATTCTGTATTACAAGAGGGATTAGCATCAGTGTAAAGAGGTTGTGCTTTAGTTATACAGTGCATTGGTGAGACAATATCAAATACCGTGTACAGCTTTGATTCCTTATTTAGGATTGATCTAAATGAAATATAAGTAGTTCCGACTGATGCATTCAATGAATGGATTGTCTTACGGGGAAAATTCAGACAGGCCAGGATTGTTTCCATTAGAAAAGAACCAAAAGAACTGCGGATGCTGGAAATCAAAAATAAAAACATTTTGCTGGAAAATCTCAGCAAGTTTAGATTAGATTAGATTCCCTACAGTGTGGAAACAGGCCCTTCGGCCCAACAGGTCCACACCGCCCTTTGAAGCATCCCACCCAAACCCATCCCCCTATAACCCACACACCCCCAAACGCTACGGGCAATTTAGCATGACCAATCCACCTAGCCTGCACATCTTTGGACTGTGGGAGGAAACCGGAGCACCCGGAGGAAACCCACGCAGACACAGGGAGAATGTGCAAACTCCACACAGACAGTCGCCCGAGGCTGGAATTGAACCCGGGTCCCTGGCGCTGTGAGGCTGCAGTGCTAACCACTGAGCCACCGCGCGTGTTCTTTATTCATTCACAGATTGCGAGCGTCGCTGACCAGACAGCATTTATTGCTCATCCCTAATTACCCAGAAGGCAGTTAAGAGTCAACCACATTGCAGTGGATCTGGAGTCACAGGCGAGACCAGGTAAGGATGGCAGTTTCCTCCCGTAACGTCATTAGTGAAGCAGATGAGTTTTTCCAACAATCGACAATTGATTCATGGTTATCATTAGATTCTTAATTCCAGATATTTATTGAATTCAAATTCCGCCATCTGCCAAGGTGGGATTCAAACCTAGTTCCTCAGAATATTATCTGGGCTTCTGGATTAACAATCCAGCGATTATACCACTAGGCCATCGCCTCCCCGTCTGGTGACACCAGTGGACAGCAATCAGAGTTAACATTTCAAGTCAAGTGACTCTTCATCAGAACTGATGGTAGCTAGGAAAAAGTTGGTTTTCATGCAGCAGACGGCGGCGGGGGTGGGGGGGAAGGAAGGGAGGAGGTAATGAGTAAACAGTAGGTGGCAATAGAGCCCAAAGAGAGAGAGAGAGAAAAACAACTGGACAGACAAAGGAGTGGATAACAATTAGCCGAGGAGAATGAGTAGCTACTAATGGGGATTGTTAGTGGCTAACAATGGTTTGTGTGTAATAGCAGACCATGTGATAACAAAGGCTTTTAGTGGGGTGTTAGGGTAAAGACATGGGAGATGTGCCTCAAACCCTAAATTTGTTGAACTTCATATTAATTCCAGAAGGCTACAAGATTCCCAATGTTCTTTCAGCTTGCACTGAGCTTCAACGAAGCACTGCGGCAAGCCTGCAGCAGAGACGTTGGCCAAGGAACAAGGTGTGTGTTGAAGCTCAGGCAACAGTGGCACTGCTGCCTCACAGCACCAGGGACCCGGGTTCAATTCTAGCCTCGGGTGGCTGTCTGTGTGGAGATTGCACGTTCGCCCCATGTCTGCGTGGGTTTCCTCCTGGTGCTCCGGTTTCCTCCCACAGTCCAAAGATGTGCAGGCTAGGTGGATTGGCTGTGCAAAATTGCCCATAGTGTTCAGGGATGTATAGATTAGGTGGGTTATAGGGGATGGGTCTGGTTGGGATGTTCTGGGGTTCGGTGTAGACTTGTTGGGCCGAAGGGCCTGTTTTCACACTGTAGGGATTCTGATTCTAATTCTAACAACTGGAAGCTCAGGCTCTTTTGTATGGACAAAAAGTAGGTGTTTTGTGAAGCGGTCAGCCAGTCCATGCTTCATTTCCCCAATGCAGAGGAGACTACATTTTGAGCAGCAAATGTAGTACTAGAGTGAATGAAGTGCAGGTAACTGTCCACTTTCACCTGATGAACTCCTCCCACCGTCTCCAAGATTCAAGTCTCCTAACCCCACACATCTCACTTCTACTTGCTTCTCAAAATCCACAAACAGGACCTTGAGTGACCTCATTCATACGTTAATTAAGGAGATTATTTAATAAAACCTGATTTGTGAACAGCATCTGGCAATCAGTGGTCAAAAGCTTACCTCAGGATCAAATGCAGCACTCAACTTGTTTAACCCAAAAACCATTTGATAGTAAGATGGATGATGTTGGGAACAGATTATTTTTCGCAATCAAAATAGTGTAGTGCCATTGGTGTTCTGATTATTTAGCCTGAGGAGGTTGAACATTTGGAAAAGCATGCTGTGTTTTTAGTTGATGGCACTGTATGAGAAATAATAACGTCCCTGGGGCACGTGCATATACTCCGAAGCAGCGTTGAGGAGCCTATTCTAGGTGGATGTAAATGGAAGAGTGCCTGAGGAAGATAATGGAGTTAATCACATCTTATTTTGTAAGGAGGAGTAGTTGACTTGTGTCACAGTCACATAGAATCTTATTTGTGGATTTGATGAAAGCCAAATTAATATCATGGTAGAGTGGAAATCTGTTTGGAAGATTTAAGCAGAAACATGTTCATGGATTTGAGAGGTTGACAGGCTGAAGGACTTTGTGGAAGAAAAGGTGTTGGACACACAAACCTGTGAAGATGCATAGATCAGGGGTGGGTTTTGTGATAAGGGGTGAACATTTAGGTTTGAAAGTGAAGGGGTTAAAGGCGAGGAGAACTATATCTGTAAATGTGGGAGCCAGAAGTTGATTAGTGTGTAGTCTAGTGGGAATGGGAGAGAAGGAGCAAATGCTGATGAAAGCTGCACAACTCTGGTTTCCTCACACAGCCATTTCATCCGATGTGCATCTTCATCTATTGATGCCCCAGGAGGTTGGACAATAAATCCATCATCCAACAGTCACTGACCTTCTTACTCTCAAAGCTTTCAGAAAATATTATGCTTGGCAGCAAGACTGTATACTGAGACTGGAAAATTGATCAACCATGCCCCATACTGTCCCAACAAACATTCCCAGGGCAGGTACTGTACAAGGTTAGATACAGAGTAAAGTTCCCTCTTCATTGTCCCCATCAAACACTCCCAAAGCAGGGAGAGCACGCGTTTAGCTACAGAGCAAAGCTGTGTCTACAGTGTGCCCATCAAACATCCCCTTGGCAGGGACTGCACAGTGTGATACAGAGTAACATTTCCTCTCCTCTTTTAAATAATAAGTAAAGCTCCGTCCACACTGCCACCATCAAATATTCCCCATGCTGCTGCAGCCTGAGTCAGCTTGTGCTGTAGTCACTAAGCAGGCAATTTCAAATTATCATCTCTTCCCTCTGCCCAATGCCATTAACATTTCTGTCACTCCCAGAGCCCAAGACACCCTGAAAGAAATGAAAGGTAGCCTCTCCCTTACCTCTTGGAATATGTGAAGGACAACTTGTTGCTCAAGTGAGAACCCTGAAGAGAGTGGAGAATAGGTCAATCTCTCAGACCTTAGCAAAAGATAACCTAACACAAGAAAAGTAATGTTACCTCGTTCAACTGGTAGCGATTTTATTTTGTCGCAATCCTAACCCCATCCTAATCTCAGTGCATATAAGGCAGCACTGTGAGTGTAAGTCCAGCTCCAACATGGAACCCTTGCTTTGTGAACCACCTCCTAGGCTGTTGGCCTATGTCACTGGCAGCAAACCCACAGCTTTATGGAGCTCTCAGCCCTGATGTTGCAGGGGCCCATCAGGATCCTGTTGCCCTCGTCCTTGTTCTCAGCAGGCTCCAGAAACTTGCACTGCCCCAAGGTGGTAGCCAGCAGGTTTGTATGTGGGTGTAGGCTGATCCCGTTAACACAGTCCTGCTGAGTGTGTTTCTAAAGAGTAGGATTGAGGATGGAGTCCGGCCCCTTTGCTGGTGTTAATGTGGTATCCTACGTGGAATGTGTTCCCTCAGTGTTCTTGCTGACTACATAGCGCCCATAAACATCCAGATCAAAATACATTCTCTGATTGATTGTTGCTGAATAGAGCTTGGAGAACAGCACTTTGCTAGGCTGACATAGGTCCCATCACAGGATTTTGGGTTCCTTCTGCTTTCCATATCCCAGTGTAGAGCAAGTTCCCATCAGGTGAAAATATAACGTGTGTCACTCCTCCTTGGTGGCCCTTTAAATGATAAACACAGTCCCCTTGTCCCACTCTCTTAGAATAAGAGGCAAATGCATACAGGTCATGCTTGGGGCTGAAGTTGATACATGAGATGAATCCAGTCTGCCCCCGTTTCTTCACCAGTGTTTGTCTGTTCTCACATTCTTGATGTATCGAGCATCCTCACCATCTTGTGAATGCACAGAACAGCTGAGTTCCATCCGGTGTGAAGCAGACGTCAGCTCATTCAGGTGATTGCATGGCTGGGGGCGTGGCACAATGGCTCAGTGATGGGAATTTGGGAAAATGAGGGAATTTTGCAAACTGCCTCACAACACCAGGGACCTGGTTTCAATTCCACTCTTGGGTGACTGCCTGTGCGGAATTTGCACATTCTCCCCGTATCTGCATGGCTTTCCTCCTACAATACAAAGATGTGCAAGTTAGGTTGATTGGCTTTGCTAAATTTCCCCTGTAGTGGCCAGAGATGTGTAGGTTAGATGTGTTAGCCATGGGAAATATTGGATGGGAGAGGGGTTTGTATGTATTGCCTTTGATGGGTTCGTGTGACTTGATGGGCCGAATGACCTGCTTGCCCACTGTAGGGACTCTATGATATGCTGTGTCTGACATACAGTATGAGCTCAGACAGAGTGTGAGAAATCAAAGAAAATTGTATGTTCAAAGTATAAGACCATATCATTTCATTTTTCTGCATATTCGATTTTGGACCAAAACAGGAAAAGGACTTTTTTTATAAACCAAGGTTTCAGGAAAGGATTGTTGCACCTTTTTAGTAACAAGTTTCCTGAAACTCTCTGCACTGTTTGTTCAAGCAGTAGCAGACAGTTACTAAAGACAAACTGGAGCTAGGCAGTGTATATGAAGGGAGATTTGGCTGGCAGGAAATAGCTGATTGCTGTGTAATGGTAATCATTTGTTAACGATAAAAGCCTTCTGCCTATCGGCAACTATAATTAGTTCCCAGATAGTTGAACAGATTGTAGTATGAAATTTTGCTGTATTTGTCTGTAGTTTTAAAAAATAAGCCTCAAGCCTGCTTGCTGTAACTATGCCTTTTAACAAGTAAGTCAGATGCTTAGTAATTGTGAATCTGTTGTTGTGTGCCTTCCACAAGCCAATGAATGAACCTGCAGGAGGAATATTGAGGAGTAGCAAGCCTGACAAGCCATAAGAATCATCTCAACGAATCTTGTGGATGGGAACTAATGAACTGCCTTCTCAGTCGTTCCCTCTGCCCATTACATCCATTTTGTTTTTGCACTGTCTATATCTGTGTGCAAGTAGAGTGACATAAGGGGGCTAGAGTTTTAATATAGAATTGTATGTCGATAGTTTATGATTGTTTACTTGTAGTTAAGATCTATTTATTTGTAATGAATAGTAATTCTTTTTAAGGTTCATGCTTTTTGTCAACTTGGGTCTAAAAGATGGGAATTTGGGAAAATGAGGGAATTTTGCAAACTGCCATGAAAGCTTCACATTTTATCATGACTGTAGGAATAGTGGAGCTTGATTTTCAGCACACAAGCCCAGTAAGGCATAACAACAGTAAATTTCCCCTTGTGGTCTAAGAAAATGTGTGGAAGTAGCTGATGGAGATTGTTGGATTTCATACTTTCAATGGCAGTCCAAGGTGCAGGACAGATTCAGATGACTTTTATTTGTGATTTACAGCTCAGTTGCAGCATGCAGCAAAAAGAATCTTAACTTACACAATTTCTCAGTTACATGCAGCGCTAACAATACCTCCTTTGATTCCCCCTCGAGTGAATCACAAAGCACACAGGTATGTAGTTATGCAATAGAGATAGGCTTTTCATGCAAGAATGATTGCCTCACAGGTTGCTTGTCTTTCAGGAGCCTAACCTGCAGGGCTACAGCAGAAGCCACCTGTTGGCAACTACATTTGATTAGAGAAGTAAGCAATACTAAATGAGAATTACTGCAACCAATGACAATAAAGGGTGGTACAGTGGCTCATTGGTTAGCAGTGCTGCCTCACGGCGCCAGGGACTCAGGTTTGATTCCACCCTCAGGCGACTGTCTGTGTGGAGTTTGCACATTCTCCCCATTACTGCGTGGGTTTCTGCCAGGTGCTCCAGTTTCCTCCCACAGTCCAAAGATGTGCAGGTTAGGTGAATTGGCCATGCTAAATTGCCCGTAGTGTTCTAGAGGTGTGTGACTTAGGTGGATTAGCTGTGGGAAATACAGGGTTACAGGGAAAATGGTAGGGGAATAGGTCTGGGCGGGATGCTGTTTAGAGCGCAGTGTGGACTTGTTGGGCCAATTGGCCTGTTTCCACACTGTTGGGATTCTATGATTCTGCTATACCCCTGCATCAGTGAAGTTCCTAGGGATCCCAGCCAGCCTGTTGCCCAACTCCATAGAATGGAGGATGGGTGTTTTAGTTTGACCATACCTTTTCATGTATGTGTTGCTAAATTGGTGATTGCTTTGGAGTTATCTGGGATATAATTCAGCCCTGGTTAGGGCACAACTGCCTCCCTTTTCAGCCAGTATCCAGTCAAGAGCCATTTTATTCTGCATTGTTGTTTACAGTTGGCTACCATTTCAGCACTTATTTTGTTCAAGGGCTCTGCAGTATCATTAGCCATCTGTTCTAGGACATCTGCCATATTGATAGACTCCCTCACCAGTTTTGCAGGCCTGTATCAGAGGATCAAGATGCAAAAGAATATCTCTGTCTCTGTCATGGCCTTTTTAAATCTTTGCCAGTGGGCTATCTTAGGTAGAGAGCTGGTGAGGTTTTGGTTTGTCAAGAGGGTAGAGTCAACATCCTGGGTTACATTTACAATGATGGGAACACTTGCTGTATCCGATATCCTGCCCTCCCGTCAGGGTCTTTCATAAACATGTCCATCCTGTTGATCTTCCCTTTTCAGAAGGTCATGAATGGGGGTTGTTGTGATGTGTTGTAATTGGGCTGATGCCCCCTTTGAAAGGCAGTCAGGTTGTAATCTATTGACTCCCCCTGCTGTCAGGTGCACCCAGTACACCCATGTCCCTGCTGAGGACTGCTGTGCTTATTGTTCCAGATCTCTAAGAAGATGTTCTGGTGAATTACCCATTCTGTCATTTCGGAGATGTTAAAAATGATGCATCTTAAGGGGATAACACAGTGTGAAGCTGGAGGAACAGAGCAGGCCAGATAGCATCAGTGGAGCAGGAAAACTGATGTTTCGGGTCAGGACCCTTAGGAAAAAAAAGGGGATGCTCTCTTTTGAGTGGGTGGGTACGTGGGAGCATATCCAACAACTGACAACATTAGCTTGTTTCGCGTAAGTATAGGACATATACAAAAGAGTGTTGTCATGTAATTTTCTTTTTCTTCATCTTCCATCTGGTGCAGGGTGTTGGCATGTTTCACGTAAGCAAACACTCAAAGTAAGCACAGTTACCAATACAATCAATTTTTCCATCTTGGGCAAAATGTAACCGTTCTTATCAAGCTTCAAGTTCAGTCACTGGTTGCTTGTTAACATCCTACATGGACTCTAAATTCCCCAGTTCTCTTATCTGTATCAATCTTGAGGATACTTCTTCAATATTTTTCCTCCTTTGCCAATTTTATGAATGATTGTGTCATCGAGTGGTAATTACCTCCATATGCAAGTATCCCATCAGAGCTGCAATATCTATAATCTCTAACAAATTACAATGTGTTCATCAGGCTTTACTTTCAGCTTATACTTGTCCTGTCTTCTGTGGTATCTATAAGTTATAATTTTGGGCCCTTTCACTTCACCCACTATCACTGTTTTAAAGGTAGTTTCTCTTTGGATTATGTGTCAGTGTCTTATCATTTAAACTGTGTTTTTGTGCTCTTCCAGGCCATACTAATCCGTTGTCAAGTAGGTGTACATGTCAGAGACCCGTTCATCAGTGCAGTTGTTTTACCATACATTCCCTCATGTTTGTCCTTCCGAGGTAACAATCATTTTTGCGCACTTACATTGCTATCCCAAGACCATGTCATGCATTAACTCACGTATGATCTTATCAAAAGTTCGATGAGATATTACTTATCTCTCCACGTATAGTCCTGATGCCTCGGTTAGTGGATAAATCACCAACTTCAGTTTTAGAACATAGAACATTACAGCACAGTACAAGCCCTTCGGCCCTCGATGTTGTGCCGACCTGTCATACCGATCTTAAGCCCATCTAATCTACACTATTTCATGTACGTCCATATGCTTGTCCAATGACGACTTAAATGTACCTAAAGTTGGCGAATCTACTACCAAAGCAGGCAAAGCGTTCCATTCCCTTACTACTCTGAGTAAAGAAACTACCTCTGACATCTGTCCTATATCTTTCACCCCTCAATTTAAAGCTCGCCATCACCATCCTAGGAAAAAGGCACTCCCTATCCACCCTATCTAACCCTCTGATTGTTTTATATGTTTCAATTAAGTCACCTCTCAACCTTCTTCTCTCTAATGAAAACTGCTTCAAGTCCCTCAGCCTTTCCTCGTAAGACCTTCTGTCCATACCAGGCAACATCCTAGTAAATCTCCTCTGCACCCTTTCCAAAGCTTCCACATCCTTCTTATAATGCGGTGACCAGAACTGTACACAATACTCCAAGTCCGGCTGCACCAGAGTTTTGTACAGCTTCACCATAACCTCTTGGTTCCGGAACTCGATCCCTCTATTAATAAAAGCTAAAACACTGTATGCCTTCTTAACAGCCCTGTCAATCTGGGTGACAACTTTCAAGGATCTGTGTACATGGACACCGAGATCTCTCTGCTCATCTACACTACTAAGAATCTTACCATTTGCCCAGTACTTTGCCTTCCGGTTACTCCTACCAAAGTGCATCACCTCACACTTGTCTGCATTAAACTCCATTTGCCACCTCTCAGCCCAGCTCTGCAGCTTATCAATGTCAAGGACACAAACATCACCAAACAAAATCTGTCAGTTTAGTACTCTCGCCTAGACTTCCCTTTGGCTGAAATGCATGTTAACGTCAGTTGGTATTTTGGGCGGCACAGTGGCTCAGTGGTTAGCACTGCAGCCTCACAGCGCCAGGGACTCGGGTTCGATTCCAGCCTCAGACGACTGTCTGTGTGGAGTTTGCACATTCTCCCCATGTCTACATGGGTTTGCTCCGGTTTCCTCCCACAGTCCAGAGATGTGCAGGCTAGGTGGATTGGCCAGGCTAAATTGCCCGTAATGTTCAGGATGTGTAGATTAGGTGGGCTTTGAGGGAATGGATCAGGGTGGGACGCTCTGAAGGTTGGTGTGAACTTGCCGGGCTGAAGGGCAAGTTTCCAAGTGTAGGGATTCTGTGATCTATGATCAATCTATTGTTGTATTTCATTTTTCTTCTGCAACTACTTTCCAAATCTAATTACTTCATCTCCTCCAATGTTGCAATTTAACTAGTACCACCGTTCTAATTCCAGAGCTCTGGAGAGATTTGTAGTCCTTGGAATATCATCTTATAATATTTTAAAACAGAGGTCCAGTATTTGTTCCTGAGATGCTGCTTGGCCTGCTGTGTTCATTCAGCTTCACACTTTGTTATGTCCGATATTTCTGTTTAATTTAGGCGAAATATGTGGAATTCCCTACCCAGTGAAGTGGTTGAAGCTACCTCACTGAATGTTTTTAAGGCAAGGCTAAATAAATTTTTGAACAGTGAAGGAATTAAGGGTTATGGTGAGTGGGCGGTTAAGTGGAGCTGAATCTCAAAAAGATTAGCCATGATCTTATTAAATGGCGAGGCAGGCTCGGGAGGCCAGATGGCCTACTCCTGCTCCTAGTTCTTACGTGCTTATGTAAAACACTCTTATTCGTTCTTTCTCTAAAATGACGCACATTTTTTTAAAGTTCCTCGATAACTCATTCATTTGATATATCTCTCGGTAAATATGTCCAATTTCAAAATTCCACTTACTTCCTCAAAGTCGCTTACAATTTTTTATGTATTGAAACCCGCTGATACCCGGTAAATTTAATGTATTCACAGTAGTTCTCCAACTGTTGAGATGTATTGTTGATGAATGGCTTGATAGGTTGAGGAGGCTTCATCCATCACTGTGTTGCAACGTTGAAAGTCTGCAGATAGGCTCAGCAATTCATAACCATTGGTGAAAGCCTTCAGTATCTTCAATCTCTGAAAGATAAGAAGTATCTATCCATTCCACTTCAAGCAAAATGGGTTAATTAGTAGTGATTTACTGCTGGTTTAAAGTGCAGGATGGAAATTCCTGAATGTAATTACATCAACCAGCCATCTCTGTTCCTCCTATATAGAAATAAGTGTGTTATAATTAACGAAGGAAAAGCCCACCTCCTTTGTTAAATTGTACTTTCTTCTTTTTTAACTCTTTGATATCAGTTTTCTTAGGTTTTAGAACAAATCATCGGAATTTTGTTCAGAGATTTGCATTTCCAAAATTCCAGTTTTCCTATTACTTGGATACTTTCACGCTGAAGTGCATTTACAATGGGCAAACTTTATTGTCCAGAATTAGACTCACTCGTGTTAAAATGGTATTTTGAAATTTACTCTGGCCAGAAAATGAAATTTCAAATGTGTTAATTTTCAACTCCAAGAGGTAAAGTTCTACCAAGCTCTATGAACCAAATTTTGAAATCAACATTTCGTAACAGGCTTTTGCTTAACTCAGCCACTGATAGTTCCTTAAAGGAACGTTGCCTTAACTGTGCATGTTCCACACTGATACAGGCACACACTTTCAAATCACCGTAGATTCCAAAAATGCAAATTAAATGCAAAGCATTATCAGATCTCGAACTTCAGGGAATGAGAAGTGTGAATCAAAATACTCCTCAGCTGTTCAAGTTGTTCCCAGGATTTTAAAATTTCCTTTTTTGGGAGTGTTGGGGCTTGTTGCAGGGCAGTTTTTTGGACCACTTGTCTGCCATCATTGATGGTGCAGAATCATGCCTGTGCCAGTCAGCTCATTTGTATTTGTATTCAATCTCCCCCCTTTACCAGGTTTTTGCTGGTTGTGTGTTGCTTGGTCAGTAACAGGGCTGAACAAAACATCTCATTGTCATTGCAGTCAGTGGAGGATTTGGGCCTGTCTTCCTTTAGCATTTTGTTTTCTAATTGGCTTAGTGAGGGGTAAGTGGTCTACTGCGGCTCTGGGATGTTAGAATTAGGAGGGGTTTGTTGCTGATCTGGATTCTTTTATCGGGAGGTTTCCTCCCATTCTTCCTGACTGTTTTTGGTATTTTTCAATTTCTTACTGTCTTTAATTGGCTTTTCAGCCCTGCTTTTTCACTGTCATGATTTAACTTCTGTATTATCTCATTCCTTTTACGACAATGGATCTGTCCCATTAAGACGAGGGACCACCTTACTTGTTCTTTCTCACAGATCATTTTAATATCATCCATGGACCATTATCCCATGGAGATATGGTACTTTTCTCTGACTTCCACAGACGTTTTAGGTGTGTCGAATTGTTGTTCTATGTATTCCTTTAGTTTCAGTGGAGTTTCATCTCCTGATGGGTCAGGTGAGGCCAACCGTACCCTCAGTAGTTGTTCGCAGTTCTGTATTCTTATCATTTGGCATCATGATAACTTTGGTTCTTGACACCTGTTCTCAATTAGCCTTGGTCAGAGAATGCTTCAGCTCTGCCGTATTCAACCTGGTTGGAGAATATACTTGAGCTCTGCTGTATATAGATGTCAGATTTAAGGGAGCTTGAGCTTGTCTACCCCACAAGAATGCAGAATCAGGTGGAGGGAGAGACTAACAGGTTTAGACAACTGACCAAAGACTATTAATAGGAGGTGTCCTTACCTCTGTGGGTACCGAGATTGATCTCTAGTCTGTGGAGAGGTCTCGGTTCCTTCAACAATCCTGCTGGATAATGCCAGATTGTTAGATCTCTTATTTTCAATCAGAATGAGTTGCAGGGTGGATTCAGATAAACTTTATTTGTGATTTATAGTTCAGTTACAGCATACAGCAAAAAGAATTACAGGTATACAAAAAGCATCTTTACTTATGCAATTTCTCAGTTATAGGCAGCCCTAACACAGATGATCTGCTGGTTATAATAATGGAAACGTGTCCATTGTTGAAGATGAAAATAGACACAGAAAGAGGTTTAAGAAAATAGTTTGGTTTGGAGACAAAAAGCTGGAGGTTAACTTTGCATCTGGGATGATCTGGGAATAGCGGCAGCTTAGGGAGAAAAGGACCAAATGGTTGTCCAGCCAGATTTGCAGCAAAATGTATGTCATAAAAAATTAGATACCAACTTTGCAGTGCATAATTTCATGCCATTTCACTAAACATTAGCCTAAATATTGGATAATGATCTCTTATATTTATTCATCCTCTTTAACATGAAAATATCCCTAGGTGCTATAAAACAAACTGACACCAGGCTACAGAAGCAGATATTCGGTCAAATGACCAAACATTAGCTCGAAGATAACAAGGTGTGGAGCTGGATGAACACAGCAGGCCAAGCAGCATCAGAGGAGCAGGAAGGCTGACATTTCAGGTCTCCACCCTTCTAAAAGATCATTGTGAAGAAGGAAAGTGAGGTAGAGAAGCTGTGATAAGGTCATGGACAGATTGTCAATAAGAATGAGAATTACAAAATCGAGGTATCAATGGGGAGTCATATTCTGTGGGTGAATGGGCCTTGTGTGAGTTTAGACATGGGCAACAATGTTTTGGTTAACCTCAGTTTACAGAGGGTAAAATAAAGGAGGCTGACCAGAGCTGTGTTGGAATAGTTAAATTGGATGTTAATAAAGGCATGATCAGGGTTTCACATGTGCTGAGGCTGCTTAAATCTGACTTAAGTCTGGTGTCAGTTATAAATCAACAGTTGCAAAAAGACTAGCCCAGTCTCAGACCTTAGCCGGGGAGGGGAATGAAGTCTGTAACTAGGGAATAGAGCTTGGTGCAATGACCAAAAACAATGGCAAAGGTCTTCCAAGTATTTGGTTTGAGGAAATTTCTGCTCATTTACCTGGTACTGGATGTTGGACAGGCTGTCTGATAATTTAGCAACAGTGAAGGAATGAAGAAAGATGGTAGACCAAGGAGAAATTAGACAATTAGGACAGACATTCCTCTGAATAAAACCAAAAGAACTGTGGATGCTGTAAATCAGGAACGAAAACAATGTTACTGGAAAAGCTCAGCATTTGGCAGCATCTGTGAAGAAAAAAAAGTTAAAGTTTCGGGTCTGGTGATCTTTCTTCCGAACTTCACAGATGCTGCCTGTCTAAATGGAGGTACATTTTCTCCTTCACTATTTTGTGCAGCAGCTTCTGTATCACTGAAGTTAGTCCTTCGCTCACTGGCCTATCTCTGCCACTCTTCTTGAAAAGTGGTTAGCTGTCCTCCAGTCCTCTGGCACTTCCCCGTGGCCAGATATGAGTTAAAGTTTGGGTCAGGACTGCTTTAATTTCCTTCTCTATCTTCTACAATAGCCTGAGATACCACTCATCCCAGACCTGGTTTCATTTGCTTGTAAATGCAGTTGTCCCCTTGGTCTCTAATTAACCCTCTATTATTGCCTCTAATATTTGTAAATGTCTTGGGATTCTCTGTCTTATCTGCTAGCATTTTCTCTTTGGTCTGCAGATTGTTTTCTTGACTTGCCCCGTATTTCCCATATTTCTTTAGGGCCTTTGTTGTTTTGCTGTCTTCATATTACTTGCTGTTTTTTTGTGAAGAATTTGAATGTCTAGTGAATGAGACTTTGTCAGAGTTCGGAAAATGATCACAAACCCAGAAGTGAGGCATATTATTACATCAGGGGTTGGCACAGTGGCTAGCACTGCTGCCTCACAGTACCAAGGAGCCAGATTTAATTCCAGTCTTGGGTGATTGTCTGTGTGGTGTTTACACATTTTGTCCATGTCTGCGTGGTTTTCCGCTGAGTGCTCCAGTTTCCTCTGCAGTCCAAAGATGTCCAGGTTAGGTGGACTGGCTATGCTAAATTGCCCATAATGTCTAGGGATGTGTAGGTTGGATGGATTAGCCACGTGAAATGCAGAGTTACAGTGATAGGGTAGGGGGGGTGCGTTTGGGTGGGATGCTCCTCAGAGAACTGGTGTGGAGTTGGAGCAAATGACCTGTTTCCACACTGTAGTGACCCTATGAATAGTTTCTAATAGGGAAATGGATAAAATATTCTTGGGGCAGCTCAGTGGTTAGCACTGCTACCTCACAGCCAGGGACCCAGGTTTGATTCCACCCTCGGCAACTACCTTTGTCGAGTTTGTATGTTCTTCCCGTGTCTGCGTGAGTTTCCTCCAGGTGCTCTGGTTTCCTTCCATAGTCCAAAGATGTGCAGGCTAAGTGGATTGGCCATGCTAAATTTCCCGTAGTATTCAGGGATGTGTAGATTGGGTGGGTTATACGTGGATGGGTCTGGGTGGGATGCTCTGAGGGTTGGTGTGGACTTGTTGGGCCGAAGGGCCTGTTTCCACACTGTAGGAATTTTATGAAGTCTATGAGTCATCCATATTGTCTGGAGCTGAGCTTGAACCTTTAACTTGCTGACTGACACAAGTGGTGCATCTGACCAAAAGCTGACAAATAGCATTGTATGTGATTCTTGAGTAGCTAGAAATTCCATTTTGATACTGTGCAAATGAATGTACGCACCTATCATATAATGCCAATCATCAGTTTTGAATATGAAGTAGAATGTATTTTTAAATTAGTGTTTTATAAGATGATTGGAATAAATATGTGAACTTTGTTTCTTTTAAGCCTAACGATGTGATTCCCTAATTTCTTTAAAGGTATTCTTCCTCCTCATTATGAATCTCACTCTGCTGTGTTGACATTTCGAAAAGAACAGTATCAGGATTTGTTGCAAGCATTGCAAGTTATTCGGTTTGTTCAAGATTCCACCCCACAAGTTTGGGTTCACCTCCGAATGTACCAACTGGAGTCTGGTACACTGCCACGTCGTCCATCTCAGTCTCTGGTCAATCACGTTTAGCATTTGCTGCTTTTGTTCGATATTTGCATTTGATTTGCTATACCTTATTACTATGGGTCATGTTCAGTTTGCTTCACGTTGTTGCATTTAATTCATCATTTAATTCATTATTGAAGGGTGCTTAAATATGATGATTAATGATACTGCATGAGCAACCCAGGAGTTATGAGTCGATATATTAACTTTGAATTGAGTACATCAGCCAACTTATGAGTCAACATTAGATGGTACAAAACCTACCTATAAAATTTTGTTAAATCTCCAACTCATTCACTAACATTCTTTAGTAAGGGAAACCTGTCATCGTTGTCTAGTCAAGCCTCTTTGATTATCATGTTATTTAGTGCTCAGTGAACAACCTTCATAAGATTTGCTGCAAAGTTGAGCTCCTTCCCTTCTCAGGCTAACTATTAAGAGTGATACAAATGTACTCTTGCCAACTTCACAAACGTAGAACCCCTACAGTGTGGAAACAGACTATTCAGCCCATTGAGTCCACACTAACCTACTGAAGAACATCCCACTCAGACCCACCTCCTTACTCCATCCTGTAACCCTGTATTTTCCCATGTGTAATCCACCTAGTCTGCACATCACTGGATACAATGGGAAATTTAGCATGGCTAACCACCTAAACGACATATCTCTGAATTGTAGAAGGAGACCGGAGCACCCAGAGGAAGCCTGTGCAAACACAGGGAGAATGTCCAAACTCCACGTGGACAGTTGCCTGAGGCTGGAATTGAACCTGGATCCCTGGCAGTAGTGTTAACCACTGAGCCACCATAGCCCCCCAAAAACACCTTGAGAGTAAATAAATAGAAGAAAACTTGCTAATAATTATGGCATGCTGACTTTAAAAGTAATGTTATAATTAAATCTTTTCAACTCAGGAACCTGAAGATGCAGTTTTTATTGCAATAGCAGAAGCAATGGATGAAATGGTGGAAAATGATGTTGATGCCTACTGGCTAGTCAAATACTTTGTGAACCAGTTCAATAGTAAATACAGCGATTCATTAGCTCACTTGGTGAGTAACATGCTAAACATAAATTGTTTGTGTGTCCAGCAAGAATTAAGTTAATGAATTAACACAGTTCGCGTTTGTCATGAATGGTAATTGGTTAAGAGAGTATGAGTATTTCCATATACTTTTTTCTGTTCTGCCTTCACTACTAAAAGGAGTAGAATTTGTCATGGTGTTGCCTGCATGCAAACAATTCCTTATTTGCTGAGTATACAATACCTAGTTAAGCTTTAGTGCCTCACCTAGTTTGCTTCAATTTTGAAAATTATGAATTAGTGTAATTTGTAAATCTACTGGAGCTACTTTTGGTATCACTAGACATAAAACCTAACCAGTATGTAAAAGCAAAATACTGCGAATGCTGTGAAGGTTAACACTGACAGCTACTCTTCTCTCCCTCATACCATAACTCAACTATATGACTCTTCCCTTCAATTTCTCTGTCTTTTACAGGGCAAGATTTTCAAACACTGTTTACTATAGTCCCATGAATCCCACAACCAATTTCATTCTCCCCTTTCTCCATCACTGTCACATCTGTTTCGATAATACAGTCTTCTGTATTAGCACTTGTGGAATGTCTCCCTTTTCTTTTAACCACTGATTTTCTCCTATGCTCCATTGTGTTGTCAGAATCCTTGATAGTGTCCATTCTATTTCAAACTCTTCTGCCCTGATCTTACCCAATTCCTGAAAACAATAGGCTTCACAGGATCATATAGTACAGAAGAGACCTTTGGCCTATCAGGTCTGAACTGCCCAAAAACCATAAGACCATAAGACATAGGAGTGGAAGTAAGGCCATTCGGCCCATCAAGTCCACTTCGCCATTTAAATCATGGCTGATGGGCATTTCAACTCCACCTCCCTGCACTCTGCCCATAGCCCTTGATTCCTTCTGAGATCAAGAATTTGTCGATCTCTGCCTTGAAGGCATCCAACGTCCCGGCCTCCACTGCACTCCGTGGCAATGAATTCCACGAGCCCACCACTCTCTGGCTGAAGAAATGTCGTCTCGTTTTAGTTTTAAATTGACCCCCTCTAATTTTGAGGCTGTGCCCACGGGTCCTAGTCTCCCTGCCTAACGGAAACAACTTCCTAGTGTCCACCCCTTCTAAACCATACATTATCTTATAAGTTTCTATTAGATCTCCCCTCAACCTTCTAAACTCTAATGAGTTCAATCCCAGGATCCTTAGCCGTTCATCATACGTTAAACCTACCATTCCAGGGCATCCGTGTGAATCTCCGCTGGACACGCTCCAGGGCTAGTGTGTCCTTCCTGAGGTGTGGGGCCCAAAATTGGACACAGTATTCTAAATGGGGCCTAACTAGAGCTTTATAAAGCCTCAGAAGCACATCGCTGCTTTTATATTCCAACCCTCTTGAGATAAACGACAACATTACATTCGCTTTCTTAATTATGGACTCTACCTGCAAGTTAACCTTTAGAGAATCCTGGACCAACACACCCAGATCCCTTCATACTTCTGCTACCAACACTCCCAGATCCCTTTGTACTTATACATACCTAATGCCCACACAAGTCCTGCTTTCCCACACTCGGCCCATTGCCATGAATGTTATGACACTTCAGGTGCTCATCCAAATACTTTTTTGTGGTTGTGCGGTTTCTAGCCTCAACTGCCCCTTCTAGGCAGTGCATTCCAGAACCCCACCCACCTCTGAGTGAAAACTTTCTCCTTAAATCCCCTCTAAACCTCTTCCACTTTAAAATTATGCTGTCTTATTATTGACTGTTCAGCCAACCCTATCACATTTTACAAGCTCTATACACACTGATTATCCTCATAGTCTTCTACACCTCTGTCATCAGGTACCCCCTCCCCACCCCTGCCACCTTTCTCTGCTCCAGGAAAGATAACACAAACATACTCGGCCTCTATTCATAGCTGAAACATATAAAACAGAGGGTTAATTTGGAAGAGTAAATGCAGATGACACAAAGATTGGGAAGGCTGCAGACAGAGATGAGGATTGCTAAGGGATATGGCAGGATAGATAGGCTGGAAACTTGGGTGGAGAAAAGGCATGTGGAATTTAATCCAGACAAATGCAAATTGATACATTTTGGAAGATCTATTGCAGCCAAGAAGTATACAGTAAATGGCATAATCCTTAGAAGCATTAACATTCAGAGGAATCGAGGCATATAGGTCCATAATTCTCTGAGAGTAACAATACAAGTGGATAAGGTGGTCAAGAGGGCATATGGCATGATTGCTTTCATTGCTTGGGGCATAGTGTGTGAAAATATTCTTGCCTTTGTGTAGAACTTTAGCTTGGAATATTGCGTACAATTCTTGTAGCTACCAGAAGGAGGAGGCTTTGGAGAAGGTACAGAAAAGATTCACCAGGATGTTACCTGGTTTGGATGTATTAGCTATGAGAGAAATTAGACAAATTTGGTTTGTTTATACTTGAATATTGGAGATGGAGTTTACCTAATAGAAGTTTACAAAATTGTGAGAGGCCTGGATAGTTGGAATCTTTTTCCTAGGGTAGAAGTATCAATTATTGTGTTTAAGGTAGAAGGGGGATGTTTAAAGGAGACGTGAGAGACAAGTCTTTTGCGCAGAGCGGTACGTGCCTGGAATGCATTGCCGGAGGAGTTAGAAACAAATATAGTGGCGACATTTAAGAGTATTTTGACAGGTACATGAATAGGCAGGAAATAGAGGGATATGGATTGCATGGATGCAAACAATTTTAGTTTAGAAAGGTATCATGTGTTGGCACATGATTGATGGGCTGAAGGACCTGTGTTGTACTGTTCTTTGTTCTTTGAAATCCTCCCTCCCAGGCAATATTCTGGTGAATAACATTTGCACACCATCCAATCCAATCACTAGAAGTGCACATACTACTCTAACTGTAGCCTAACTAATGTCTGTACGGCTCCAGCATGACTTACCTGCTTTCGTAATCTGTGCCTTGACTGATAAGGACAAGGATCCCGTATGCCTTCTTAATTACTCTAATAACCTGTCCTGCCACCTTAAGGGATCTGTGGACAAGCATCCCAAGATCCTTCTGCCCTCCCCTTCAATCCAACAGACTCTGTATTTAACAGTTTTACCTTTCAATACTTTCACTAACCCCATTGTAATATCACCACTGAACAGGTCTTCTAATTCCTTTATCAACATTTCAAAGGCGTAGCTTCATCTGTCATGCCCCAACAACCCCTTACATTTCCTTGGCATTTTGCAGCATCTACTTGTCCACTTCTTTTTCACTGTCCGAAGCTCCCAACGTTGCTGCAGGATGAAACTTTGATTAACTTGTACCCTATTCAATTAAGCAGAACATTTTTCACACTCTTGATGTGCCTTCTTTGAATTGGGGTAGACCAAACACAGACTAGATGACTACTTTGCCGAACACAATTATTCAGTTTGCACTCCTGACCCAATGCTTTCAGTGGCCTGCTATTTTAGTTCTCAACTCTGATTCCTTTCTGTCCTCTGCTCCTTTGTTTTCCAGAGTAGCTTAACATAAGCTCAACATCAGCATATATTTCAACTGGCTATTTTACAACATTGCAGATTTAATTTTAAATTGTAAGCTCTACCTATTTAGTTTTCTTTTTCTTTCCTAGTTCGCTTTTCTGCCACTATTTCCTTCCATTTTGGATGGCAGCTGTTTATCCTTCTGGCACTTGCACCTTCTTGAAACAGTTAAGAGTCGTAGAGATTTATAGGGTGGAAACAGACCCTTTGGCCTAACTTGTCTATGCAGCCCAGTTTATGCAATTAAACTAGTCCTACTTGCCTGCGTTTGATCCATACCCCTCGATATGTATCCCATCCATGTACGTATCCAGATTTTATTTTAGTTTACAAAATTGTACTTACCTCCACCACTTCCTCTACAGCAGCTTGTTCCTGACACTCACCAGCCACTGTATGGGGGAAAAAAATTGCATCTCTGGAACCTTTCGTATCTCTCCCCTCTCACCCTTAAACCTATGCACTCTAACTTTGTACTACTCTACCCTGGGGTAAAGCTGTTGGCTATCTAACTTAGCTATGTCTCTCGTGATATTTTAGACCCCATAAGGTCACCACTCAGTTTCCTATGCTCCCCGGGGAAAAAAGTCCCAGCCTGTCCAGCCTCTTCTTATAACTCAAACCTTACAGTCCAGGTAATATTCTAGTAAATCTTTTCTGCACTGTTTCTAGTTTAATAATTTCCTTTCTGTCGTAGGGCAAGCAGAACTGCTCCCAGTAAGCCAAATGTGGCCTTAACAATATCTTGTTCAGCTGCAACAAGACATCCCAACTTCTATACTCAGTGCTGTCACTCACCGTATTAATGCATTCTTGCTTATAAACTATAGATCTCTAATGCTTCCGGGTCTGATGAAATACCATCAACTCAAAATCATGGAAATACTCAGCAGATCAGGTTAGATCTTTGGTGACATTTCGTGTTTTAGGTCTGACTTGTCCAGTATGCTGATGTAGCAGTCAGTATGTGACAGTAGCTCCTTATTTTTCCAAAACTGAGATACTCAGTTGTGACATTGATCTGTTCAGTCATTAGTCATCTTTTGGTCCAACTCGTCCGTGCCGGTCAGATATCCTAAATGAATCTAGTCCAATTTGTCAGCATTTGACCCGTATCCCCCTCAACCCTTCCTATTTATATACCATCCAGTTGTCTTTTAAATATTGTAATTGTACCAGCCTCCACCACCACCTCTGGCAGCTGATTCCATACATGTCCCACCCTCTGCGTGAAAAGGTTGCTGCTTAGCCCATTTACCATAAGTCATCTAGTTTTGCACTCCCCTACTCTGAGGAAAAGACCTTGTTTATTCACTCTATCCATGCCCCTCATGATGTTATAAACTTCTGATAAGGTCATCACTAAAAACCTCAGATGCTGCAGGGAAAATAGCCCCAGCCTCTTGAGCCTCTCTGTATAGTTCAAACCCTCCAATCTTGGCAACGTCTTTGGAAATCATTTCTGAACCTTTTCAAGATTTTTTTTCATCTTTTCATTAACGAGATGAGGGCATCGCTGGCTAGGCAGCATTTATTGCTTAGAACATAGAACATTACAGCACAGTACAGACCCTTCGGCCCTCGATGTTGTCCCGACCTGCCATACCATTCTGAAGCCCATCTAACCTACACTACTACATGTACATCCATATGCTTGTCCAATGACGACTTAAATGTACTTAAAGTTGGCAAATCTACTACTGTTGCAGGCAAAGCATACCGTACCCTTACTACTCTCTGATACTCTCATTACTGATGTCGGGCAATCTAGTCTGTAATTCTGTGTTTTCTCTCCCTCCTTTTCGATTAGCAGGGTTATAGTTTCCAATTTCAGTTTGTAGTTAATACTATAGAATCTATCAAATTTTGGAAGATGATCACCAATGCATCCTTTATTTGTAGGATCGCTTCCTTTGGTACTGTGGAGTGCACATTATGCTGGGGATTTGTCGGCCTTTAGCTCTGTCAATTGCTCTAGCATCACTTTTTCTTAAGAATACGAGTTTTCATTTCCTCCCTCACACTAGGAATCTTTGATTTTCTGTTATTTCTGGGGAATTACCTGGGTCCTGTTTTGTGATATGTTCAATTCTTTTGCCTTTTCATTGGTCCCCATCATAATCTCCCACATTTCTAACAAGACCAACAGTAGTCTTTTCACTTTTACAGAAGCTTTTACAGTTAGTTTTTATGGCCACTAGAAGTATAGATTCATAAAATAGAATAGAATCATACAACCCCTCCAGTGCAGACAGAGACAATTAACCCATTGAGTATCCACCAACCCTCCGAAGAGCATCCCACCCTTACCCCGTAACCCCATATTATCCACAGATAATCCCCCTAGCCTATACATCCCTGGACACTATGCAACAATTTTGAATGTTCATTCCACCTAACTTGCACACCATCGGGCTGTGGGAGGAAACCAAGCACCAGACAGAAACCCATACAGACACCGGAAAATGCAAACTCCACACAAACAGCCACCCAAGTTTAGAATTGAATCCTGGTTTTGGTGCTGTGAGGCAGCAGGCTAACCATTGTGCCATCATGCCTCCTGCATTTAGTTATGAGATTACTCTCATTGTGTTTTCCCCCTCTGGATCAATCTTTCTATTATTTTTTGTTGAATTTTGAACTATTCTGAGTCGTATGGCTAACTGCTTTTTCCAACAATTTTACTTGTCTCCTCTTTGGATTGAATGCTGTATTTAATTTCATTTATAAGCCATAGTTGAGTCACCTTTCCTGATGTATGTGTGCACCAGATAAGAATGAATAATTGTTGTAATTCATGCATATGTTTGGTAAATATTGCCCAATCCATATCCACCATTGATTCATTTAGTAACGTTCCCCAATCACATCATTGCTGACCTGTGCCTCATATCCTCGTAGTTCCCTTTTTATTTATATTTGGGCCCAAGTTTCAATTCCAACTGCTTCACTCCAGCTTAATGAACAATTCTGTTGTTTTATGGTCATTCTTGCACAATGGACTCCCCATAGTAAGCTTATTAATTAATCCGTTTTCATTGCACAGTGCCCAGTCTAGGATAACCTGCTTTATAATTGGTTCCTTTATGTATTGGTCTAAAAAACAGTCATGTGTACACTCCAGGAAATCCTCCTCCGCAGTATTACTGCTAGCTTGGTTTATGTAATCGATATGTTAGATTGAAGTCTATGATTAAAAATTTACGTTACTGCATGTGGCTTTCATTTCGTGTTTAAGCCTTCCATTGCATCACCAAACCTATTTAAAGGCCTATAGGTGATACCCCTCCAACTCTTTCTGCCCATTGGTATTTCTCACCACCATGCACACGGATTCCATACCATGATTTTCCAAGCCGATATGCTTCCTTATTATTGCATTATTTACTCTATTACTAACAGTCCATTTTCATTCCCTATTTGTCAATTCCTCCTAAATATTGAAGTTGCCTGGACATTCAGTTTACATCTTTAGTCACCCTGCAGTTGTGTCTCCGTAATTACAGTTATGGCATAATCATGCATATTTACTTGTGCTGTTAATTCATTTACCCTATTGCAAATGTTATACACATGAAACACGTGTCTAAGATACACTGCCTTTAAACTATGTCAGATGACCTAATGTCTCCTGATGTGGCTGACTCGTATGATAAGCCTTGGGTGGTATGTTATATTAAAGGTGCTATAAAATTTGTTGTTGACAAACCTGCCCTAGTCCTTAAGTGGCCCACATTACTTCTAACTGTCCTTTTTCCTAATTAATTGTTAATGTTTTCTGTGTTGACTTTGATGTTCCTTGCCAGATTCATTTTTTTGCTTCTTTTTTGTAGTTTGTCCCAGGTGCTTTATCACCCTACTTAGTCTTTGGCCCAAATTTGTATTATTATTAGCAGTTTTATTTTTGTGTGGTCTGTTATGAATTTAGTTGTATTTTTGGTAAGTAGTTGCCTTTTGTCCTTCGGGTGTATAAATTGGATCTGTTTCATGTTCAATTATATTTGAATAGCCCTATTGATTATTTGTTACTTTATCCATTAAGAAATTCAGTTTATGCTGGACAGTCTTTATCTTATCCTGTCGAAGACAGTCTTACTTAAAAACCTTTTTTTAAAATTTAACTTAACTTGAACTTTTACTGTACTTGAACCTTAGCATGCTTCTCGCTTTCAGTCACCACAATTGTCATTAGTTACACATTCATGAGCAGTTAGTTTGTTCACTAATTGTGTTTCACCACTGATTGCTGAATTGATAGATTATTCCCACTTATTCAAGTTTGTACTACTGCAGAAAATGTTTGAGGTGCACTAAATAAATGTTACTTTTTATTTCTGCCAGAATATGCTAGTCTGATAATCCCAGTCGCTATGAAAGTTAAAATTCATCACTAAAAGAACCTTGCCTTCACTGCATGTTTGCTTTAATCTCAGCAATTAAGAGCAGCCACTTTGCACCTAGTGCCAGAGAACCTAATGTACATCTCCAGCCACAAAAAGACACTGGGAGAACATGTAAACTCCACAGACAGTCACTCAAGGCTGGCTTCGAACCCAGCTCCTTGGAGCTGTGTGGCAGCAGTGCTAACCACTGAGCCACCACACAGCCAACAGAAGATTCAGAAATAAAAGATAACATGGTGTAAAGCTGGAAGAACGCAGCAGGCCAAGCAGCATCAGAGGAGCAGGAAAGTTGACCTCATTTCCCACTTCCCCTCCCCCATTTCTGAAGAAGGATCTTGACCCAAAATGTCAACTTTCCTGCTCCTCTAATGCTGCTTGGCCTACTGTGTTCATCCAGCTTCACACCATGTTATTCTCAGATTCTCGAGCACTGGCAGCTCCTGCTATCTCTAAAAAGATTCAGGAGGTCTCCTCAGTCTAGGGAATAGCTTTGAGCTGGCTAGTCAGAGCTCATTTACAATGTACACATAATCATACAGCATGGAAGCAAACCCCCTTCAAACTAAACTAGTCCCACCTGCTGCTCCTGGCCCATATCATTCCAAATCTTTCCAATTCATATACTTATCCAAATGTCCGCTAAACATTGTAACTGTGCCGACATCCATCACTTCCTCAGGAAGTTCATTCCGCACCCTCTGTGTAAAAAAAAAAATTGCCCCCACGTCTTTTTTAAATCTGTCTCCTCTCACCTTAAAAATATGTTCCCTAGTTTTGAAATCTCTCATCCTAGGGAAAAGACCACTAACGTCAACCGGATGATATATACCCCTCACTATTTTATAAACTTCTAAAAGGCTGCCTCTTAACCCCCTGGGCATCAGTGAGAAAAGTCCCAGTCTGTCCAGCCTCTCCTTATCACTCAAAACGTCCATATCTGACAACATACTGGTAAATCTCTTCTGATCCCTCTCCAGCTTAATAATATCCTTTCTATAACTTTCTCACATTGGGACACTTCTAATATGACACCAGCATGTTCTGTTACTTCATTTTATTTTTTGCTAATGATCAGCCCCATCATTAACCTGCAATCATACCTTCTCCTTCACCTTCGATTTTCTAATTTTCCATGCAAGTTGACCCAGCCCTCATGATTTCGTTTCAAGCACTCTCCACAACCCTAATTACACAACTTGCTGGGACTCTGGTCTCAACATGATTCAGGTGGATCCCATCCTATTGGAACAGCACTGAGACAGTACATGGGGATCTTTGATATAATGAGGCACTTAGTGGAGCTGTTCATTCACTCAACAGGTTTATTTGGTAAATTAATATGTTGGTTTCACTAGATTAACTGTGGGATAAGATTACAGAAATCTCTTGGCAATATGGAGTGGAATTAACTGGATTTAAGGCAGATCTCATGTCTGTATCAACATCTCGATGACTGTCAGTTAATAATTACTCCTTTCAGGGGTTCTTGCTATGTCTCCTGTTCTCTTGCCATTCCTCTGTCTCTTTGCTCCCTTTTGAAACTCTCACTTCTCACCTTGAGAGGTCACTTGATCCCGTAACAATCCATCGAAGTGAAGTCCACACCATGCCCTTCCTGTACCTTTCTCATGTCTTCAGTTATGTTCATCCCAATCACAGGCAGCATTCTGATTAAAACCTCTATCTACATCTTCCAAGAGGGCTGTGTCATTGTAAATCGCTTTCACTCACCCTCTCGGAGGCTGGTGATACTTGCAGAAGGAAGTATTTTCAAAAAAAAGGGGAACAGACTGCCTAATGTGCGTAAATAGGGAGAGGGTGGTTGAGAGCATTAATCCACCTCCATTAGGTTCACAGACTGCCTATTGTGTGTAAATGGGGAGAAGGTGGGTGAGAATGTAAGAGTATGGGAGGCAGAATGGAGGAGTTTATATTGTGACTGGTGGGAGGTGACTATATTGAGATAGTGATTTGGAGGAGAAAGGTATTTGATTGGAGGAGATTGGCAGGAGACACAGGGAGCAAGTTTGGTCTGGATGGAGTGGGGATATTTTAATGAGGTTGCGGCTGGAGAAAAATGCTTTCTAGGGGCTCTGAGTTGGAGGAAGGGGATTGGGAAGGTAGGTTTTCCCAAGAGACTTGAAGTACAGTGAAGTGGGGTGAATTGGAATAAAGAATTTGGAGAGGAATAAAATAGAAGAGGGAATTGGAAGAAAGTAGATTGGAGGAGAGGTTATTTTGTCTCAGGAAAATGGGAATTTGAGGGGTATCTACACTACCTTGATGTGATTGAGCTAGGAACGGTTAGAGGATACGGATTAAATCAACAGATAAAACTAGTGGTTACAAAACAGATCAAAGGGCATAAATAAAGACTGTGTATCTGAATACATGTAGCATTTGGAACAATACTGATGGAACTATTAGTGCAAATAGTAAGTTATAAATACAATCTGATAGCCATTACCAGCTACACGATGACATCAATCAAGACCTGAGTATTTTAAAGGTATAGGCCATTCAGGAAGGACAGGGAACTAGGAAAAAGTGGTGTGGTTGCTCTGTACATTAGGGATGATTTAACTTCAGGAACCAGAAATAGAATCAGGTTAGGCTGAGATAAGAAATGATACCCGTAAATAAGTGATAACTTGGCAATGGGATACCAGCTGCTGTTTAGTTATTTCAGAGGCAACATTCCTGAAGAAAATTTGTTCGCAACAGTCTTTGTGTTGGAGTAAGCATTTCTGGAATTATGTTGTTATTTGGAAGGCTTGACTTGTTCGATCCTGCCATTGAAAACTGGGCCCAGTATGTAGAAACAATGTGATATTCTTTCTGGGCAAATGAATTTGGGGAAGATGAAAAGCAATGTGTAATCCTTCTGACTGTTCGCAGACCAGCAGAATTTTCAGTCATTTGGAGCTTAACTTTCCGTCATGCACCGGGTAATAAAACCTTTCAAGAGTTTGGCCTTGAAGAGGCCAGCAGAGTGGTGATGCTGATTGGCTGACTTGGAGAAGATCTGTATTGCTGCAGTCACGGCTTCCAGAAGGTGGTTTGTGGAGGGGCTGTTGTCAAGTGACATGGCTGGCTCTGTTCCTAAGAAGGGAAGGACAAAGAGCACTAGAGCAGTAGTTATCGGGGACTGTATAGTTTGGGGTACAGATAGGTGCTTCTTTGGACATAAAATGGTTAAATAAGTAGGATGATGTCTTGCTTTCCTGGTGCCAGCGTCCAGAATGTCTCTGAACAGGCAGAAAGCATTCTGAAGGGAGAGGGTGAACAACCAGAGGTTGTGGTACATATTGATAATAATGACATAGGTAGGGTGAGTAACAAGGTCCTGCAGTAGCAGTTCAAGGAATTAGGTAGAAAGTCAAAAAGCAGGACCTCCAAGGTTGTAATCTCAGGATTATTCCCTGTGTCACATGCCATTGAGGCTAGGAATAGGAGGATTGCACAGCTCAACACGTGGCTAAACAGATCGTGTAGGAGTGAGTTTTTCAGATATTTGGGCCATTGGGATCTCTTCCAGGGCAGGCGGGACCTGTACAAGAAGGGCAGGTTGCATCTAAACTGAAAGGGTACAAATATTCTGGCTGGGAGGTTTGCTGGTGTCACTGGGGAGGATTTAAATAGCTTGGCGAGGTGGGTGGGGGACATGGTGTGGGAATCAGGAACCAATGCAACGGTGAACTGACTGAAAGTGAACTAGAGAATAGGGCCAGTAAGCCTCCGAGGAACAGCAGGCAGGGTGTGGTTGCTGATCAAAGCAGATCTGGTGGACTGAAGTGCATTTGTTTCAATGCAAGTGTAACAGGTAAAGCAGATGAACGTAAGAGCTTGGAATAGTACTTGGAACTATGAAGTTGTTGCTATTACAGAGACTTGGTTAAGGGAGGGACAGAATTAGCAGCTTAATGTTCCAGGATACAGATGTTTCAGATGGAATAGAGGGGGATATAAATGGTGTGGGGGAATTGCACTGCTTGTTAAGGAGAATATCACAGCTGTACTGCAGGAGAACACCTAAGATGACTTATGCAGCGAGGCAATATGGGTAAAGCTCAGGAACAGGATGGATGCAATCACAATGTTTGGGGTATATGATAGGTCTCCCAATAGCCAGCTGGAGATAAGAGAACAGATATGTAGGCAGATTTAAGTAAGATGTAAAAATAACAGGGGTATTGTCATGGGTGATTTTAACTTCCCAAAAATTCACTGGGACTCACTTAGTGCATGGGGCTCAGATGGGGCAGAGTTTGTAAGGAGCAGCCAGGAGGGCTTCTTGAAACAATGTGTAGATAGTTCAACTAGGAAAGGGGCCATACCGGACCTAGCATTGGGGAATGAGCCTGGCCAGATGGTTGACATCTCAGTGGGCGAACAGCTCAGGAACAATGATCACAATTCACTGCGGGAGGACACCTCAGATGGCTCATACAGTGAGACAATATTGTTAGAGCTCAGGAGCAGGAAAGGTGCAATCACAGTGTTTGGGGTTTACTATTGGCCTCCTGACAGCAAGCTGGAGATAGATGAACAGATATATAGGCAGATTTTGGCAAGTTGTAAAAGTAACAGGATTGTTATTGTAGGTGATTGTACCTTCCCATATATTGACTGGGACTCACTTAGTGCTTGGGGCACAGATGGGGCAGAGTTTATAAGGAGCATCCAGGAGTGCTTCTTGAAACAGTATGTAAATAGTTCAACTTGGAAAGGGGCCAAACTGGACCTTATATTGGGGAATGAGCCTGGTCGACATCTCAATTGGGAGAGCAGCTTGGGAACAGTGACCACAATTCAGTAAGCTTTAGGATATTGATGGATAAGTGCAGTTGTCAGGTGGAAGTGCTAAATTGGGGGAAGGCTAATTGCAACAATATTATGTAGGAACTAAAGAAAGTAGATTGGAGGCAGATGTTTAAGGGCAAATCAACATCTGATATGTGTGAGGCTTTCAAGTGTAAGTTGCTTAGAACTCAGGACCAGCACGTTTCTTTGAGCATGAAGGATAAAAATGGCAATTTTTAGGGAACCTTGGATAACAAGAGATATTCTGAGCCTAATCAATAGGAAAAAGGAAACATTTATCAAGGCTAGGTAGGTGGGAACACACAAAACAAGGGTGGAATACAAGGAAAGTCAAAAGAAACTTAAACAAGGAGTCAAGGGCTAAACAGAGTCATGTAAAGTCATTGGCCAACAGAACTGAGGAAAATCCCAAGGCTTTTTATACATATATAAAGAGTAAGAGTAAGAGGGTGTCCAGGCAGAGGGTTGGCCCACACAAGGACAGGGAAGGAAATTTATGTGTGGAGCCAGAAGAAGTGTGTGAGATATTTGCATCAATATTCATCATAGAGGAGGATTTGGTGGATGATGAGTCTGGGGAAGGGTGTGTAGGTAGTTTGGGTCATGTTGAGATCAAAAGGGAGGTGGAATTGGGGGTCTTGGAAAAACAATTAAGGTAGACACGTTTCCCAGGCTTGATGGGATATACCCCAGAATACTGAGCGAGGCAAGGGAGGAAATTGTTGGGGCCTTGAGGGAAATCTTTCTACCTTCACTGGCTACAGGGGAGGTCCCAGAGGATTGGAGAATAGCCAATGTTGTTCCTTTGCTTAAGAAAGGTGGCAAAGATAATCCAGCTAATTACAGGCCAGTGAGCCTTACGACAGTGGTAGGGAAATTATTGGAGAGGATTCTTCGAGATAGGATTTACTCCCACCTGGAAATCAGTGGGCATATAAGCGAGAGGCAACATGGTTTTGTGAAAGGGTGGTCATGTCTCACTAACTTAGTTAAATTTTTTGAGGAAGTGATGAAGATGATCGATGAGGGTGGAGCAGTGGATGTTGTCTACCTGGAGTTCAGTGAGGCCTTTGACAAGGTCCATCGTGGCAGGCTGATACAGAAGGTAATGTCGCCTGCGGTCAGAGGTGAGCTTGCAAGATGGATAAAAACCTGCTTAGTCATAGAAGACAGAGGGTAGCTGTGGAAGGGTCCACTTCTGAATGGAGGGCTGTGACTAGTGGCTGTCTCAGGGGTCAGTGTTGGGATCTTTGCAGTTTGAAAAATATGTAAATGACTTGGAGGAGAATGTAGCTGGTCTGTTTGGTAAGTTTGCCGATGACAGAGGTTGATGGAATTGCAGACTGATGAGGATACAGCAGGATATAGATTGGTTGGTGTCTTGGGCAGAGACATGGCAGTGGAGTTTAATCCAGAAAAATGTGAGGTAATGCATATTGGAAGATCTAACCCAGATGGAGAATATACAGTAAAATGGCAGAACCCTTAAGAGTACTGATGGGCAGAGGGACCTGGGTGTACACTGAAATCGGCAACACAGGTGGAAAAGGCAGGCAACAAGGCATATGACATGCTTGCCTTCATCGGCCAGGGTATTGAGTTCAAAAATTGGCAGGTAATTTTGCAGATTTATAGAATATTAGTTGGGCTGCATTTCAAATATTGTGTTTAATTCTGGTCGCCACACTACCAGAAGGATGTGGTGGCTTTGGAGAGGGCACAGAAAAGATTTACCAGGATGTTGTCTGTTATGAAGGGCATTAGCAATGAGAAGAGGTTGGAGAAGCTTTGGTTGTTCTCACTGGAATGACAGAGGTTGGGGGGGGGTCCTGATAGAGGTCTGAAGATTGTGAAGGGCATGGACAGACTGGACAGTTAGAAGCTTTTTTCCCAGGGTGGATGAGTCAGTTACCAGGGGCCAAGGGTTTAAGATGCAAGGGGCAAGTTTTAAAAGTGACGTACGAAGCAAATCTTTTATATAGAGGGTGTTGGGTGTCTGGAACTCGCTGCCGGGGGAGGTAATGGAAGCGGATACTATTAGTGACTTTTAAAGGGTGTCTTGCCACATATCTGAATAGGATGGGAATAGAGGGATATGGTCCCCATCAGGGTAGGGGGTTTTAATTGTGACAGGCAACATGTTGATGCAGGCTTGGAGGGCTGAAGGGCCTGATCCTATAGTTTAATTTTCTTTGTTCTTTGTTCTAGTTGATGGATTTAGTTAAAGAATATTACAAACCCAAGCCTCTAATTCTGAGAAGCTTGCAGGTTTATTCAGCTGTTTGAGAACGAGGGGAATCTGTATAAGAACTTATTGATGAAGTTAATATGTCTGACGGAAGCATGTGATTTTGGGTGACTTTGTTATTAAAAAATATGGGAAGAAGAGATTTACAAGGCATCCCAATGGAAGTGGACACCCTTTCCTGTGTAACTGAGCTTGGGGAACATGACCTGAGTGGGCAATCACAGGCACTCACGCAGAGCATATGCCGAGTGGAGGGACCCTAGGTCAACCCACAGCAAAACGCCGTAACAAAGCCAAGCATCATCAAAAATGCTGAAAAGGTTTTCAGGATCCAGACAGGCAAGCCATTGTAATAAAATGTGAGGCTGGATGAACACAGCAGGCCAAGCAGCATCTCAGGAGCACAAAAGCTGACGCTTCGGGCCTAGACCCTTCATCAGAGAGGGGGATGGGGAGAGGGAACTGGAATAAATAGGGAGAGAGGGGGAGGCGGACCGAAGATGGAGAGTAAAGAAGATAGGTGGAGAGAGTGTAGGTGGGGAGGTAGGGAGGGGATAGGTCAGTCCAGGGAAGACGGACAGGTCAAGGAGGTGGGATGAGGTTAGTAGGTAGCTGGGGGTGCGGCTTGGGGTGGGAGGAAGGGATGGGTGAGAGGAAGAACAGGTTAGGGAGGCAGAGACAGGTTGGACTGGTTTTGGGATGCAGTGGGTGGGGGGGAAGAGCTGGGCTGGTTGTGTGGTGCAGTGGGGGGAGGGGACGAACTGGGCTGGTTTAGGGATGCAGTAGGGGAAGGGGAGATTTTGAAACTGGTGAAGTCCACATTGATACCATATGGCTGCAGGGTTCCCAGGCGGAATATGAGTTGCTGTTCCTGCAACCTTCGGGTGGCATCATTGTGGCAGTGCAGGAGGCCCATGATGGACATGTCATCAAGAGAATGGGAGGGGGAGTGGAAATGGTTTGCGACTGGGAGGTGCAGTTGTTTGTTGCGAACTGAGCGGAGGTGTTCTGCAAAGCAGTCTGATGAAGGGTCTAGGCCTGAAACGTCAGCTTTTGTGCTCCTGAGATGCTGCTTGGCCTGCTGTGTTCGTCCAGCCTCACATTTTATTATCTTGGAATCTCCAGCATCTGCAGTTCCCATTATCTCTGATACTATTTTAACCCCAAGCCTCCGCTTGGTTTTCCCAATGTAGAGGAAGCCGCACCGGGTACAGTGGATGCAGTATACCACATTGGCAGATGTGCAGGTGAACCTCTGCTTAATGTGGAATGTCATCTTGGGGCCTGGGATGGGGGTGAGGGAGGAGGTGTGGGGACAAGTGTAGCATTTCCTGCGGTTGCAGGGGAAGGTGCCGGGTGTGGTGGGGTTGGAGGGCAGTGTGGAGCGAACAAGGGAGTCACGGAGAGAGTGGTCTCTCCGGAAAGCAGACAGGGGAGGGGATGGAAAAATGTCTTGGGTGGTGGGGTCGGATTGTAAATGGCGGAAGTGTCGGAGGATAATGCGTTGTATCCGGAGGTTGGTAGGGTGGTGTGTGAGAACGAGGGGGATCCTCTTGGGGCGGTTGTGGCGGGGGCGGGGTGTGAGGGATGTGTCGCGGGAGATGCGGTCAAGGGCGTTCTCGATCACTGTGGGGGGAAAGTTGCGGTCCTTAAAGAACTTGGACATCTGGGATGTGCGGGAGTGGAATGTCTTATCGTGGGAGCAGATGCGGCGGAGGCGGAGGAATTGGGAATAGGGGATGGAATTTTTGCAGGAGGGTGGGTGGGAGGAGGTGTATTCTAGGTAGCTGTGGGAGTCGGTGGGCTTGAAATGGACATCAGTTACAAGCTGGTTGCCTGAGATGGAGACTGAGAGGTCTAGGAAGGTGAGGGATGTGCTGGAGATGGCCCAGGTGAACTAAAGGTTGGGGTGGAAGGTGTTGGTGAAGTGGATGAACTGTTCGAGCTCCTCCGGGGAGCAAGAGGCGGCGCCGATACAGTCTTCAATGTACCGGAGGAAGAGGAGGGGTTTGGGGCCTGTGTAGGTGCAGAAGAGGGACTGTTCCACGTAACCTACAAAGAGGCAGGCATAGCTGGGGCCCATGCGGGTGCCCATGGCCACCCCCTTAGTCTGTAGGAAGTGGGAGGAGTCAAAAGAGAAGTTGTTGAGTGTGAGGACGAGTTCAGCTAGGCGGATGAGAGTGTCGGTGGAGGGGGCCTGGTCGGGCCTGCGGGACAGGAAGAAGCGGAGGGCCTTGAGGCCATCTCCATGCGGAATGCAGGTGTACAGGGACTGGACGTCCATGGTGAATATGAGGTGTTGGGGGCCAGGGAATTGGAAGTCCTGGAGGAGGTGGAGGGCGTGGGTGGTGTCACGGATGTAGGTGGGGAGTTCCTGGACCAAAGGGGAGAAAATGGAGTCCAGATAGGTGGAGATGAGTGCATTGTAGTTGCTGCCAGTACGCAGTCTTGAGACAGCAAATGAGTCCTAGACTTAAACTGAGGCTGGTACCTAGGAGAGTGCATACCCTGGAAAGTCCATCTACATGTTACATTGCTGAGCAACATCCATATCAGAAGCAATTAAAATAAATGTCTAGTGAAATGGTCACCTGGTTCTCATGGATGTTGATACTGATGCGGCTATATCAATGGTTGCAGAACCAGACTTTAGCAAGATTTGCTGTGGAACCCAATCTTTCAGTTTGCGTAAGACCTCAGCCATACTGAGAACATACACCAGGATTTGTTACATGTTGAGGATACAACTTCATTTCTGGTCTTCTATGAGAAGCAATTGGTGCTGTTATCTCTGATTGTAGTAAGAGGCTCAGAACCAAGCCTGATGGGGTGGAATTGGTTGAGAAAGATTCACCTTGATTGGCTCAACATTTTTCAATTAGAAAACGGCTGCCTGACTGAAGTCCTAGTTAAATACTCATAAGGGCTAGGGGCGATCAAAGGGGTCATTTTATGTGTTAACCAGGAAACTATTCTGCAATTTTGCAAGTCACGCACAGTGTCATTTACCTTGCGGGCAGAAGTAGAGGTGCACGTCAGGAGCTGGAAAATGAAGGAATCATCAAACCAGTGCAGTTTGCAGAATGGACAACATTGGTTATACCAGTTGTGAAGCCTGACAGCTCAATTTGTCTTTGTGGGGATTTAAGCAAATGGTAAACTACCTCTTGCAGCTGGATAAATACCCAGTACTTTGCATAGAGACCTTTTTACGTGAAACTGGCAGAGGGGCTGTCCTTCACAAAGCTGGATCTGAGCCATACCTACGTACAATCGCAACTAGATGAGGAGACCCCGAGGTATGCCATAATTAATACCCAAAAGGGTTTGTACCAATAACAAGACTTCCATTTGGGGTAACATCAGGCTGCACCATTTTTCAATGGACAATGGAAAACATTTTACAAGGGCTTTCTCAGGTTGCCAATTATCTGGATGACCAGTAAAGAGCACATAGTGCTTAAGCATTTCTGCCAGGTAGGCTACACCTTAGAAGGGAAAAATGTGTATTTCAGGCGTCTCAAGTGACCTGCTTGGGCTACAGAGTCAACCAAATCGAGTTACACCTGTTGGGAGATAAAGTGAGGGCAAAGGTGCCCCAGCTCCCACATCTGTACTGGAGCTTTGGTCTTTGCTTGGATTGGTGAAGAATTACGGGAAGTTCATATGAAACGCAGCTTCCATCTTAGCACCCTTACAACTGCAATTGAAAAAGGGTCAGCCTTGGAAATGGTACGTAGCCAGGAAGTAGCCTTTGGGAAAGTGAAAAAACAGCTATCGTCATCTAAGATGTTGGTCCACTGCGATCCCAAGTTGCTGACATGCAATTCCTCTCCTATATGGTTTTGGGGTAATGTTGACTCACTGGTGTCCCAGTAGAGTGGAACGCCTGATAGCATATGCTTCCCGGACTTTGGCTGATGTCAAATGCAAAAATGCCCAGACAAGAAGGGAGGCTTGGCGGTCAGCGTTGGTCCCTTATTCTCAGTGCATACAGTTACAAGTTGGAATGCTCTCAGGAGGCCAACTGGCAAATGTAGATGCCTTAAGCCACCTCCCACTGGCAGATACTTCACCAGTGGTTCCTTCCCTGGAGGAGTCCATTCTGGTATTAAACTTGCTGGACACCCTTCCAGTCACTGCTGACAACATCCGACTGTGGACCAAAAAGAGTTTGTCCTGGAAAAACTAGAACAGCTGGTGCTAATGGGGGACAGAGAAGGGCAATCACAACCAGGATTGAAACTTTTTCTGGGCCTAGCGAGACCAGATCACTAAAGGATGGCACGTACTGTGGGAAACAAGAGTGATTTGACCCAAGTAATGGTTCCCACCTGATAATGGCTGAACTCCACTAAGGTCATCCACTGGTTTCCAAAATGAAGATGTTAGCAATAAGTTGTGTCTGGTGGCCAGGACTGGATGCCAACATAGCTGTATTGGCAGGGCAATGCCCAGAGTGACAATAAGGTCAAATATTATCACCGCAGTGCTCCCATTTTCATGGAAATGCCCAGGTAAACTGGGGCCAGGGAATGGGGAATGGGATTTAGTGAATAGAACTAGGGCCAGGTGAATATCATTGATTGAGATCCTTGATTGGCCCATGTTAACAGCCCAATCATGGAGCCCTGGCTGACAGATCTCAACAGGCAATTCAGAAGGTCTCCTCAGTCTACGGAATTGGCTTTGAGCTAGAAAGTCAGAGCCATGTACTGTGCATATGTAAATAAAGGGTGACTTAGTGATGAGATTCTGGTCTCTGTGTAGCTATTTCAAAGTGTTAAAATGAATTTTACCTTGAGAAATAATCAAATTTGAAAATTTATCATATATTACCAACTTTCCCCACACACTAAAATCATTAGGTTATAGAGGCTTACACTGACAGAAAAAGGCCCTTCAGCCCATTGAGTCTGTATAGGCCAAAAACAACCACCAAATTACGCTAATCCCGTATTCCAGCATTCAGTTTGTAGCCTTGGTATCGCAGGAGTACATCTAAGTTTGACTTAATTGTTAGGAGGGTTTCAGTCTCTTACTACTTTTTCAGGCAGTGATATCTGGATTTTGACCACCCTCTGGGTAAAAATTACTTCCTCTCATTCCTTCTAAGCCTACTGCCACTTACCTTAAATCTGTGCCCCCTGTCATTGATTCTTCCATCAGTGGAAAAGGTTTCTTCCTATGTCCCTCATGCACATCTCAATCATAACACCCCTCAGTCTCCTCTGCTGCAAGACTATATTTGTTAAATACTGTTATAAGAAAGTAGTGTTTCTAAGAGCAGCTTTGGATCGGAAATTGGCTTGCTGAAAGAAGACAGAGGGTGGTAGTTGATGGGAAATGTTCATCCTGGAGACCGGTTACTGGTGTTGTACCGCATGGGTCGGTGTTGCGTCCACTGCTGTTTGTCATTTTTATAAATGACCTGGATGAGGGCGTAGAAGGATGGGTTAGTAAATTTGCAGACGACACTAAGGTCGGTGGAGTTGTGGATAGTGACGAAGGATGCTGTAGGTTGCAGAGAGACACAGATAAGCTGCAGAGCTGGGCTGAGAGGTGGCAAATGGAGTTTAATACAGACAAGTGTGAGGTGATGCACTTTGGTAGGAGTAACCGGAAGGCAAAGTATTGGGCAAATGGTAAGATTCTTAGTAGTGTAGATGAGCAGAGAGATCTCGGTGTCCATGTACACAGATCCTTGAAAGTTGCCACCCAGGTTGACAGGGTTGTTAAGAAGGCATACAGTGTTTTAGCTTTTATTAATAGAGGGATCGAGTTCTGGAACCAAGAGGTTATGGTGAAGCTGTACAAAACTCTGGTGCGGCCGCACTTGGAGTATTGTGTACAGTTCTGGTCACCGCATTATAAGAAGGATGTGGAAGCTTTGGAAAGGGTGCAGAGGAGATTTACTTGGATGTTGCCTGGTATGGAGGGAAGGTCTTACAAGGAAAGGCTGAGGGACTTGAGGCTGTTTTCATTAGAGAGAAGAAAGTTGAGAGGTGACTTAATTGAAACATATAAAATAATCAGAGGGTTAGATAGGGTGGATAGGGAGGCCCTTTTTCCTAGGATGGTGACGGCGAGCACGAGGGGGCATAACTTTAAATTGAGGGGTGAAAGATGTCGGACAGATGTCAGAGGTAGTTTCTTTACTCAGAGAGTAGTAAGGGAATAGAACGCTTTGCCTGCAACGGTAGTAAATTCGCCAACTTTAGGTACATTTAAGTCGTCGTTGGACAAGCATATGGACATATATGGAATAGTGTTGGTTAGATGGGCTTGAGATCGGTATGATGTGTCGGCACAACATTGAGGGTCGAAGGGCCTGTACTGTGCTGTAATGTTCTATGTTTTGAGTACAGTGTCTTTTGGAATTTCTTTGATGAAATGCAGCTTCTCTACTTCATATTTTATACAACACGTTCCAAGAAGAGAAGCTCTTAATTCATACTTTAAATTATATTTTGAAGAGATGCAGAAAATGAATCAATAATCCTTAGCATTCTCTCCTTTAATCTTGTCACCTAATCATTGAAAATATGTATTTGTCTTTGACCAATGGAGTAGCCGAAGAGTCTTGAACATTACCTGAATCTGGAAGACAGCAAACTTCTCACCCACCTTAAGACATGCTTGGCCATGAATAAACTCCCATATGACTTATGGTTCATGCATTGTTTTGCAGGCTGTTTGCCTGAATCCAGCCTTCAAAGGTAGGTGGTCTGTTGCATTAGTAATTACAAAATATCATAATTATTTAAAGTAAAAATTAATGTGTGCGTTGCATTAGCAGTAAATAGGTAGTTTGCTGGATGAAATGGTGACATGTTGGGACATACAACATGGAAACAGACTCTTAAGCGCAACGCATCCATGTCATTCAGTTTTCCTAAACTGAACCTGTCGCATTTGTATGCATTTGGTCCATATTCCTCTAAACCTTTCCTATCCATATACCTGTCTAATTGTCTTTTAAATGTTGTAATTGTGCTCACCTCTACCACTTTCTCTGGAAATTCATTTCATATTTGGACCACCCTCTGCGTGAAAAAGTTGCCCAAGATCCCTTTTAAGTCTTTCCCCACTCACCTTAAACTTATGCCCTCTAGTTTTGGACTACCCTACCCTGAAGAAAAGACCTTGGCTGTTCACCATATCTGTGCCCCACGGAATTTTATAAACCTCTACAAGGTCACCCCTTAGCCTCCTAGGCTCTGCGGAAAATAGGTCCCAGCCTATCCAGGCTCTCCTTATAACTCAAACCCTCGAATCTCGGTAAAATCCTTGCAAATCATTTTTGCACCCTTTCCAATTTAATGACATACTTCCTAGATCAGGGCGACCGGAATCGTATGCAAAATTGTACATGTGACAGTGATGCTGCAATCATTTTGTATGTTGTTATGTATCAAGCATATGAAAAAGGTATGCCCTGTTGTCAGAATCAAAAACAGAAATTGCTGGAAAAGCTCAGCAAGGTCTGGCAGCATCTGTGGAGAGAAATCAGACTTAAATGTTTTGGATTGCTTGACACTTTCTCAGAACACGGCCTGAAAGAACTGCAGATGTTGAAAATCTAAAGCAAAAACAAATTGCTGAGAAAACTGAGCAGGCCTGACAGCATTTGTGGAAAGAAATGTTTCAAGTGACTTCTTCAGTTCTGAAGCCATCAGGGTCAGGGACTTAACTGCTTTAGCCTCATTTGTTTGTCTAGTACTACTTCTCTGGTAATGGTACTTAATTCCTCCCCTGTATTCTTTCGTGTTAATGAGATGTTTGAACTATCTTCCACTATAAAGACTGTTGCAAAATATCTGTTTAACTCCTCTGCCCTTTCTCATAACTAACTCCCTGATTCATTTTCTAAGGGACTTTTGTTCACTTTGATCTGTCTTCCTTTTGTATTTTTAAGGAAGCTGTTATTGTCAATTTTTATATTCCTCATTGGTTTGGTTTCATTTATTTTGCCTGAATTTATTATCTTTTTAGTTCTCACTCGTTAGATTCTGAATTAAGCCAGTGTTTGGAGCTGTCATTGACTTTTGTCTCCTCATATGTTTTTACTTTCAACCATATACCTTTTTAATTTCCTTGGTTAGCCATGATTTATCCCTCTCTTAGAATTTTTCCTTGTTACTGGGATGTATTTTTGCTGAGAGTCATGAATGACCATCTTAAATGTTTGCTACTACTTGTTTACTGTCTTCCCTGCTAATGTATCTGCCCATTTTAGACAGCACGTCCTTAATGTAGGTATGAGATATCCTGTCAAAGGCCTCCTCCTGATCCAGGCTGATGAGGCAATTGTCTACCTCCCTGTCCTGTACATAGGCGACACTCTCAGCAATCTTCCTGCACATACAGCACCAATTTGGTCAGTATGTTAATTGATAATGCAATTTTAATCTGAGTCTTTTAATACTTTTTTTCCACTTGAGCCATGTTGATATTTTCTACCGTTCAGTGAAGCCACTAGATGCCTTCAGTATCTTCCCTAATTGACAACTGAGCCCAGAGAGTGTATGTAAATGATTATTATTTGATTATGGAAACAACTACATTCAAAGCTGATCCTTTTATTTTATCATGTTAACATACCTATTAGCCTGCTAAAGTCATAAGATTGAATTTGAGATCTTCAATTTTTGTTCATTTTTATTTTTAAATTCCAAACTCATTTTGAAACTTGATGTCCCAGCTCACAGAATTTACTCAAAACGAATTGAAACTGAAATTGGACACCTGTAGGGTTTAGCGGAGCATTAAGTAGTGTCTTTACCTACTTGACCTTTAAGAAGCTGGATTTCAAATCTACTCGTTGAGAATCCAACAACATAGTTTCATGTAGCAGCCCTTAGATGAAAGCAAAGTTTTAATAAGGTGAAAGCAAGTTGAAAATCTAGGATCAAGGTGAATACAGTCAATGAACAGATTTTAAATTTTTTTTGAAGTTGGACAGAGGTAGCAGAAAAAATCCTATCTGGTCTAATAGGCGGTATCTCAGTATTCTCTTCAACAACATTGACTTTTTCCTGTGAGAATACTGACAAAAAATATTCATTTAACACTCTCCTATCTCTTCGGACTCCACGCACAACTTCCCACTACTGTCCTTGACTGGCCGTAATCTTACTCTAGTGATTCTTTTATTCCTGACGTACCTATAAAAAGCTTTAGGGTTTTCCTTGATCCTATCTGCCAAAGACTTCTCATGTCCCCTCCTGGCTCTTCTTAGCTCTCCCTTTAGGTCTTTCCTAGCTAACTTGTAACTCCCAAGCACCCTAACTGAGCCTTCACGCCTCATCTTTACATAAGCCTCCTTCTTCCTGTTGACAAGAGATTCAACTTCTTTCGTAAACCACAGTTCCCTCACTCGACCACTTGCTCCCTGCCTGACAGGTCCATCCTTATCAAGGACACACAGTAACTGTTCCTTGAACAAGCTCCACTTTTCAATTGTGCCCAGCCCCTTGCAGTTTCCTTCCCCATCCTATGCATCCTAAATCTTGCCTAATTGCCTCATAATCGCCTTTCCCCCCAGCTCTAACTGGTGCCCTGTGGTAAATACCTATCCCTTGGCATTGCTAAAGTAACCGTAACAGAATTGTGATCGCCATCACCGAAGTGCTCCCCTACCTCCAAATCTACCATCTGGCCTGGTTCATTACCCAGTACCAAATCCAATGTGGTCTCGTCTCTTGGCCCATCTACATACTGTGTCAGGAAACCCTCTTGCACACATTGGACAAAAACTCACCCATCTAAAGTACTCGAACTATAGTGTTTCCAGTCAGTATTTGGAAATTAAAGTCCCCCATAACAGCTACCCTGTTACTTTCGTTCCTATTCAGAATCATCTTTGCATCTCTGGAACTTATCAGAGGCCTATAGAAAACTCCCAACAGGGTGACCTCTCCTTTCCTGTTTCTAACCTCAGCCCATACTACCTCAGTTGACGAGTCCCCAAACATCCTTTCTGCAACTGTAATACTGTCCTTGACGAACAATGCCTCACCTCCCCCTGTTTTACCACCTTCCCTGATCATATTGAAACATCTAAACCCCGGAACCTGCAACAACCATTCCTTGCTCTATCCATGTCTCCAAAATGGCTACAACATCGAAGTCCCAGGTACCAAACCATGCTGCAAGTTCACCCACCTTATTCTGGATGCTCCTGGCATTGAAGTAAACACACTTCAAACCACCTTCCTGCCTGCTGGTACACTCCTGCGACCTTGAAACCTTATTCGTGACCTCGCTACTCTCAACCTCCTGTACACTGGAGCTACAATTCAGGTTCCCATCCCCCTGCTGAATTAATTTAAAGCTTCCCAAAAAGCATTAGCAATTCCGCCCCCCCCCCCCCCCCCCCCAGGATTTTGGTACCCCTCTGGTTCATGTGTAGACCATCCCGTTTGTAGAGGTCCCAACCTACTTCAGAATGAGCCCCAATTATCCTCCCTCCTGCACCATCCCTGTAGCCACGTGTTCAACTGTTCTCTCTCTCCCTATTCCTTGCCTTGCTAGCACGTGGCACGTCTAAGAAACCAGAGATAACAACTCTGTTTGTTCTAGATCTAAGCTTCCACCCTAGCTCCTTTAATTTCTGCTTTACATCCCCATCCCTTTTCCTACCTATTTCGTTGGTGCCTATGTGGACCACGACTTGGGGCTGCTCCCTCTCCCCCCTTCCCTTCTGAGCAACATGGACAGACTCTGCGCCAGAGACTTGTACCCCATGGCTTACCTCTGGTCATCCTCCCAGCAGTATCCAAATGGGATACTTGTTATTGAGGGGAACGGCCACAGGGGATCCCTGCACTGTCTGCCTGTTCCCTTTTTGTCCCCTGACTGTAACCCATCTACCTTTTTTCCTGTACCTGAGGTGTGACTACCTCCCTATAACTCCTCTCAATTACTCCCTCAGCCTCCCGAATGATCCGAAGTTCATCCAGCTCCGGCTCCAGTACCCTAACGCAGTTTCTGAGGAGCTGGAGTTGGGTGCACTTCCCGCAGATGAAGTCAGTGGGGACACTAGTGGTGACCCTTAATTCCCACATTCTACAGGAGGAGCAACCGCCCTAACATCCATTCCCACTGTTCTGAATTCCCAAACAGACTATTTAACAAAAACCAGTAACATTACCAAATCAGCGCTCAGAATCTTTTTTTTGGTTAGAGGAGGAGTATGGGTGGGAGACACTACCTAAGTAGTGTATCAGGTAAAGCAACCGCCCAAATATATTACCTGACTTACTCAGCCGTCTCGTGTCCGCTCCTGCCCAGCGTACGCTCCGCCTATTCACAAGGTAAGTTTTTAAAGGATTAACTTACTTTCCTGGCAGCACCCCGGTCCTTGCTTTTATAATCGAAAAGCTTACCTTCCCAGGCTGCCCTTGCGCTTCCTCCCGGACTCCCGCCCCTGAATCAACTGAAAGGCTGCAGTCATGCGCAGTAAGACTTCTATAATCGAAAAGCACACCTTCCTGGCTACCCTTGCGCTTCCTCCTGGACTCCCGCCACTGAAACAACTGGGGCCTGTACTGTGCTGTACTGTTTTCTGTTCTATGTTCTATGTATCCTCTGGAGTTTAGAAGAGTCAGAGGTGACTAAACTGAAATATATAAGACTCTGAGGCAACTTGATCAGGTAGATGTTGGAAGTGTATTTCCAGTTGTGAGAAAGTCTGGAACCAGCTCTTGCAGTTTAAGAATAAGGGATCACTTATTTAAAATAGATGAGAACTTTTTTTCTCTAAGGGTTGAATGTTTTTTTTAAGAATTCTCTTCCAAAGGCAGTAGATAGAGAATTTTAAAATATTTTTAAGGCAAAGGTAGATAGATTCTCAATTACTTTAAGGGAATTACTGAGGGCAGCTGCGGAGCAAATCAGAGGACGGCTAAGAGTCATCACAGCGGAATTCTGGGAGACATCACCACAGGCATCTCAACTGTACAGCAGGTCACATGCACCTGGTGTCAAGGTGTGGTTAGACCTGAAACATTACATCGGTGTTGCCCACACTCCCTCCTCTGACCAAATGTAAAAGGGCTCTGTGAGGAGTACGACTGGCAAGGTAAAGGTGTACAAGGGAGCAGCCATTAAGAGAGTGAGCCACTTAGATTGGAAGTGCTGAGGCTTTTGCTGGAGTGGCTTGGGCATGGGGAAGCTGAGCAAGGGTACAGGTAAGATCAGGTAAGGGCTGCTAAAGTCTACTCTTTCTCTCTTGACTGAGGGCAATGGTGAATAGCAGTTGGGGCAGTGGCATGCTCCTCTTGCAGGATGTGGGAGATCTGGGAGACTTTCAGTGTCAGTGGTGGCTGCACCTATCAGAAGTGCACCTGGCTACAGCTCCTGACAGACAACATTATGGAACTGGAGCTGGATGCACTCAGGATCATTTGGGGTACAGGGAACAATTTTGATAGGAGCTATATTGAAATGGTCACTCCCGAGGTGGCTGGGTGACCATCTGAAGAGTTAAAGGGGGAAGACGGATAGTGCAGAATTCCCCTGTGGCCATTCCCTCAGTAACAGTTATACCACTTTGAATACAGTTGTGTAGGATGACTTTTCAGGGACTGGCAGTAGCAAACAGGTCAGTGGCACTGTGACCGACTCTGAGGTTCAGAGGAAATGGATGCAGTCAGACAGAGTGATACTGATAGGAGACTCAGTTGTGCGGAGGACAGAAAGGAGATTCTGTGACTGCAGAAAAGATGGTATGTTGCCGGGGTCGTCTCTGAGCAGTCGCAGAACATTCTGAAGGAGGAGGGTAAACAGCCAGAGGTCATTTGCATGTTGGTACGAATGACATAGGTAGACAAAGGGATGGGGTCCTGTGAAATGAGGATAGGAAGTTAGGTAAGAAATTAAAAGACAGGCTCTCAAGGGTAGTGATCTCCGGATTACTCCCAATGGCACACACCAGTGAGGATAGAAATAGAAAGATATGCCACATGAATGCGTGGCGGAGGAGCTGGTGTGGGGGGCAGGGTTTTAAGTTCCTGGATAATTGGGATCTCTACTGGGATAGAGGGGACTCGTACAAGAGGGATGAGTTGCACTTGAACCGGAGGGGGTCCAATATCTTTGTGCAGAGAGTTGCTAGTGTTACCCAGGAAAGTTTAAACTAGTGTGGCAGGGAGGTGCGACTCTGAATAAGAGAGGGCCATCTAGAAGTCAGGGGAAAATATATTAGCCATCGAGGGAAAGTTTGTTGTGCCCCTGGCTATCCTGAATAGTAAAGGGAGGGAATTGACTACTGGTTTAAAGTGCATTTGTTTCAACTCACGAGGCCTGACTGGTAAGGCAGATGAGCTCAGAGCATTGATTGGCTCTATTGACTTGGATATTATAACCATAATAAAAATATGGCCGAGAGAAGGACAGGACAGCTCAATGTTCCAGAATACAGAAGCTACAGATGAGACAGAAGTACAAGTAAAGCGAGGAGGGGGAGTTGCCTTTTTGTTAGGGGACGACATAACAACAGTGCTTAGAGAACATATTCTTAATGGGTCTTTAAATGAGGCCATATGGTTAGAACTTAGAAACAAGAAAGGAATGGTCACTCTGTTGGAACAGTATTATAAACCCCCAAATAGCAGCGGGTACTAGATGAACAGATGTGTGGCGAGATTGCAGATACCTGTAGCAATTGCAGATAGTGTTGTTTGGAGATTTAAATTTCCCCTCTATTGACTGGGCCACCCAGAGTATAAAAGGCCTATTTGGGGTGGAATTTGTCACGTGTGTCCAGGAAAGTTTCCTAAATCAATATGTGGAGGGTGCAACACTGAACTACTTCTTAGGAAACGAGTTTGGGCCAGTGACTGAAGTGTCAGTCAGAGAACACTTCGGGTGCAGTGACCATAACTCTGTTAGTTTTAACATGGCGAGAGGAAAAAATAGGACAGGTCCACAAGTTAAGGTGCTAAACAGTAGCAGGGCCAATTTTGGGGCCATTAGGCAGGATCTAGCAGCGGTCAATTGGGTGAATCTGTTTGAAGACAAAGGAACAAGTGGCAAATGGGAGGCTTTTAAAAATGTAATATCAAGAATCCGGCAACAGCATGTCCCTGAGGGTGAGGGAAAGTCTGGCAGATTCAAGGATCCCTGGCCAACGAGTATATTGTGGCTCTGGTCAGGAAAAGATGGCAACGCGGGGTGTAAGCTGTCGAATTCAAGTGAATCCCTAGGTGATTATAAAAAATTTAGAAGGACACTTAAGAGGAAAAGCAGAAAAAAGAAAGGGTATGAGATGAAGCTGGCAGATGTGTACTGAGAAGAGAATCATGGATGCGAAGGAAATAAGGGAAATAAGTGGGAATGTTTTGGACTGCATATTTATTACCAGAGAAGGAGGTGTTTGCAGCCTTAGATCACATTAAGGTAGTAAATCCCCTGGCCCCGTTGTTTAAATCTTTCTCCTCTTACCTTAAAAATGCCCCTAGCTTTGAACTCCCGCGGCTGAGGGAAAAAACCCTTGTCATTTGCCTTATCTGTGTGCCTCGTGATTTTATAAACCTCTATATGTTCACCCCTGAACCTCCGGTGAAAGATGCCCCAACCTTTCCAGTCCATCTTTATTTCTCAAATGCTTCATTCCCAGCAACATCCTGGCAAATCTTTTCTGAACCCTCTCTTCATATAACAGGACAACCAGAACTTGACACAGCACTCCAAAAGGGGCCTCACTAACGTCCTGTATAACCTCAATATGACGTCCCAGCTCTTAAACCGAAAAGATCTGAGCAATGCACGCATGCATGCTAATCGCCTTCTTAAACACACTGTCTACCTGTTATGCAAATTTCAAAGAACCTTGAGGTCTCTCTACTCTGCAACATTAATTGTATGGGTCCTGTTCTTGTTCGTAATACCAAAATGCAGTACCTCACATTTGTCCAACTTAAATTCTATCTGCCACTCCTCAGCCCATTGACCCAATCTCTTTGTAATTAGATGTGATTAGATTCCCTACAGTGTGCAAACAGGCCCTTCAGCCCAACAAGTCCACACCACCCCTTGAAGCATCCCCTGTAACCCCCACACCCCTGAACACTACGGGCGATTTAGCATGGCCAATCCACCTAGCCTGCACATCTTTGGACTGTGAGAAGAAACCGGATCACCCGGAGGAAACCCACGCAGACACAGGGAGAATGTGCAAACTCCACACAGACAGTCGCCAGAGGCTGGAATTGAACCCGGGTCCCTGGTGCTGTGAGGCTGCAGTGCTTACCACTGAGCCAACGTGCTGCCCTAATCTTAGATAACTTTCTTCACTGTGTGCTAATCCACCAATTCTGGTGTCATCCATAAACTTACAAACAATGCCTCCTATGTTCACATCCAAATCATTTATATGAATGACATAAAAAGTTGTACGGACTTTTAAAACAGCAACTGTTACTTTTGACAATCTAATTGTGAAAAATCCAAATATTTAATCTTCTGCAACTTGTGGATACAGAGCCAAAAAAAACTGAGATGAAGAAAAAGTGGCAGGATGCTGTGTAACTTCTTGAGTTCCACACATATCTTACTTCCATAGACTAAGCTAATGTTGAGGTCTGGGTTTGCTGAACATATATCTAAACATTACATGCGTTTATTAAAGTACAAGTTATAGCAATGTACAGCAAGGAAGCAGTAACTCATGAATTATAAGGTATTGCAATTTTCCAGCCAATGTATCACTCCAATGTTCGATGAAAACTGCATTGCCCTTTAAACTTCTCCATAATTTTCATGGAGTAGCTGTTTTTGCACATTAATTGCCCATAAGATGCACCACAGAAAATTAAGTAATGAACGATGTAAGTAAATATCCTTGTAATGTGATTTTTGATTGAAAGTTATTCATAATATTCCGTATCCAGAAAATGAGAAATTAAGTATAGCATCTCATTTCTTCAACTGCAACACTGAATTGTTGCAAATACTAAAAGTATCAAATTTTAAAATTTGCAAGAAAAAATGTCCCTGATGTTCTGTCTGTGTTTTCTTGCTCAACCTTTAATCCAGTCTTTCTTTCCTCCTCTGGCATTAAACTGACTGTCTTGAATTGATCCTTCTTCCACCATTTATGTCTTTTCATTAATTTTATGGGTTAGAATGAAGTCCATTGCTCACCAAAATCCCAAGTAAATCATAGAATCCTTACAGTGAGGAAACAGGCCCTTCAACCCAAAAGTCCACACCGAACCTCATGGCATCCCACCCAGACCCATCCCCCTATAAACCTACCTAATCTACACATCCCTGAACACTACAGGCAACATAGAACATAGAACAGTACTTCAGAATACAGGCCCTTCGGCCCATGATGTTGTGCGGACCTATTATCCTACTAAGGTCAATCTACCCTGCATACCCTACATTTTAATATGTGCCTATCCAAGAGTCGTTCTCCCACAGATGTGCAGGATAGGTGGATTGGCCATATGAAATTACAGTTACAAGGGGACATAATTTTAAGGTGATTGGAGGAAGGTATAGAGGGAATGTCAGAGGTAGGTTCTTCACACAGAGTGTGATGGGCGTGTGGAATACACTGCCGGCAGTAGTAGTGGAGGCAGATACTTCAGAGACTTTTGGAAACTGGAGCACCCGGAGAAACCCACACAGACATGTGGGGAATGTGCAAACTCCGCACAGACAGTCGCCCGAGGGGGGAATCGAACCCAGGTTCCTAGCACTGAGGCAGCAGTGCTAACCACTGTGCCACCCCCGTTATCTCATGAACACTCTCCACATGTTGTATGGATATTTTGAGGCATTTTATTTACTTAGTTTGTGAAACCATACTAACAGCATTTATGATTTTTTAATTTTCAGAGTTTGGGACAAAATCATAAGTGGATCTTGCAAAATTTTGGTTTTTGTAGCCATGGAGATTTTATTAACTTTTAAAGTTAAGTTAATGGCCATGAATAAAGCAGAGAATATTGCACAGTTCTTGCAGAATGTAAGTATCACTGAACCCTGAATTCATCATAATGCTACATTATGTTTTATTAGTAGCATGCCTGTGTAAATTGCCTCACCAGTAATGAAATTTGAAAAGTAAACCTGAATACCTCGTCTGGAGTTTGTATTGCAAAATGCTTTGCATAATGCATCTTTTAGCTAGTGATGGGAGATTAAGCAATTTTAGTTATCAAACTAGATTTTCTCTGTCAAATGCTGGTCTTTGATTATAAAAAAATTAACTTTATATAATTATCATAAGCTACAAAATAGTGTAAGTGGGAATATGTGAGAACCATGAGGCTGGGGGTGAGCATATACATTCAAACACGTGCGTGCCTCACACCATGCACGTACTACCTGTGCACGTTCACCCTTTATGCATGCCATATGCGCATGCAGACCACATGAATTCCACATGCTTGACCCCATTTTCTGTGCAGTATGTGCACTCCCACCCAGACCATGAACACGCCATACGTAAAGGAAATTCACCATAGTAATAAAAGCAAAATACTGCTGGAAATCTGCACAGTATCTGCAAATGCATAAAATTCTGGAGAAACCCAGCATATCTGGCAGCATCTGTGGAAAAAGAAATAGTTAATGGCTGATATGACTTATGACTTCCAAACAATTCTTCAACAGCTGTTCTGAAAGAGAGTTATATTGGACTTGAAATGTTAATTCTGATTCTTTCTCCACAGATGTTACCAAGATGGCTGTGGTTTTTGCATTTCCACCGTCTCAGCCCCAAGGTATCACTGTAGTTCCTCACGGCAGTATTGTAGGTCCAATCATCTTGGAAAAATAAGAGCAGAAGTAGGCCATTAGACCACGAGCCTGCTCTGCCATTCAGCTCCCTCGTGACTAATCTTTTATTTCTACACAGTCATCATCCCCTGATAACTTTAATATGTTGAAATCTGTTGATCTCTGTCTTGAACATGTTCAATGACTGAGCTTTTAAAGCCTTCTGATGTATAAATTCACAAAGATTCTTCTGAGTGATGAAATTCCTGCTCATCTGAGTCCTCAGTGACACCCTTCATTCTGTGACTGTCCTTTGGTTTCAGATCTCTAACCAGGAGAAATACCTTGCATCGATCTTGTTGAGCTTGGAAAGATTTGATTTTTTTTTGTTACTTTATCAGTCACTTTCCCTGTATCCAAAGGCCAGAAGTGGGCATGTTCACTGATAATTACACAACATTCACTATCATTTGTAGTTCCTCAGATATTGAAACAGTATGTGGTCAGACCTTGTCAACACTTAGGCTTGAACTGATAAGCAGGTTAAATGCATACCAGGTGTGACTATAGCCAACAAAAGAGAGAAATTGAGCATTTCCTCTTTATGGCCATTGACGTTGCCATTGCTAAATCTCCCACTATATATCAACATCAACAAAAGCAGGTCAGAGTCTGTGAACTACACAGAAGTAACCCACTTCCTGACTCCCAAATATCTGTCTTCCATCTACATGAGTCCGTTTAGGAGTATGATGAATTCTGTCCAACTGTCTGGACAAGCTCAGCTCCAACAACTCTCAAAGGAAAAATCAGCCCAATTGATTGACCATAAGAACACAAGAAATAGGTGCAGGAGTAAGCCATTCAGCCCCTCAAACTTGTTCTGCTGATCAACAATCAGGAATTGTGAAGCCATCAACAACCTGAAATGCACTCCACTAACAGTCCATAGTTGAAGCACTGTGCTATCTACAAGATACACTGCAGTAACTTGTTAAGGCTCCTTTGATAGAAGTTTTCAAATCCTGGATTAATTTCACTTTGAAAGACAAGTAGCAGTGGATAGGAGCACCAAAGTCTTCACATTCTCCTCCAGATTATGCACCACCGTAACTTGGAAAATGTTGTAGTTCTTTTTTCAACACTAGATCAAAATCATAAATTCTCTTCCAAACTTCACTGTTGGAATCTACTCACGTGTGCTGCAGCAATACAAAAAGGCAGCTCATCACCACCTCAAGAACAGTTAGAAGTGGGCAATAAATGCTGAGCTTAAACGAAGACAGAAAATGCTGGAGCAACTTAGCAGGTCTAGCAGCATCTATTGAGAGAGAAACAGAGTTAATGTTTCAAGTCGATATGACAGTTCTTTGGATCTCTGAGATGCTGCCAGATCTGCTGAGGTACTCCAGCATTTTCAGTTTATTTCAGGATTCTGGCATCTGTTGTATTTTGCTTTAATTTAAATGCTGACCTTACCAGCTAATCCAAGCTCCAATTTTAGATATCATTTTTACGTCTTAAAATGTCATTTTGCTATTGTAGTATTTAAGAAATAATTGAAAATTATGATCATGTCACTATTAATTTTGTTTTGCTGAAAAATAACATTTTAGCAGCTTTTTGTCTTGCACACATGAAAGCAATTGAAAGTAAAGGGTAAACAACATTCACACTGTATGATGGGAGAGTGCTGATTGGTTGGTAAGTGAACTTGATTGGTAAGAGTATTTTCCTGGAGAATGCACTAGGTAATAATGACTGATAGCTAATTGCAAAGCTTTGTTAATAATTAAAATGTGGCAGGTTAACTCTGTTCATGGACTTTCATTAGAGATGAAACCTGAGAGTAACTGTCTTTGATGAGTTGAAAAAGGTTCAATGCTTTTTCTTTCAGTCCGTAAAGATTGGAGCCCTGTGTATTCACATACGTAGCTACAAGTATAAACAGTGTATCACACTGGAAGCTCAACCAACAATCCTAAATTGGTTGTCAATATAATTCTGCACATACTCAGGATTATGTGGAAATTCGTAAATTGGTACAGTTTCCATGTCAATGCCTCTACCAGTCAGAATCTACATGCTAACCAATCCACACACTTCCCTTGTACAGTATAAATGTGGTTTGCCCTTTTACTTTAGTATTCTTGAGAACTGTCATGATGAGTACAAGATGAAAAGCTTTGACAAAATGTCATTTAAACAATTCTCAAATTCTGTGCCACCAAATAAATATTACTTTACTTACCCAATTGTGACAGTGTGGTAATTGTGTGTTCATTTAGATTCCACAGGAGAATACAGATGCCATCATCAGCAAGGCCATTGACCTATGGCACAAGTATGTTGGAAACCCACTGCACACTGTGTAGTTAAAAACCAAATGAAGTTAATGTAAAAATAAATCTTCTATTTAATAATTTATTAAAGTAATTTTTCACAAAATTTTGAGTAATTGATTTTAAGTAACCAAGACAATGATGTAGCAAAAGCAAAACACTGAACATGAGACTTCAGAAATAAAAGCAGAACTGCTACAAATATTGGCAGCAACTGGAATGTGAGAAATTAAGTTTAAAAAGTTACATTTCCTGGCCTTGTGAAAGCAATGTTAGAGGTGTCAGGGAGCTTGATGGCATGGGTATGTAGTGATGAGGTATGTCCAGGCTATTTCCCTGAATTATTTCCATCTGTGGAGGAGGATGGTTGGGAACTGCGTTTGCTCTCCACTTATGGACTATTTTGTAATCGCATCAGTTGTTTCCAACTGTTGGTGAGGTCCCTGCCTGGTGCAAGGCCTAGCAGTTAATTGGTGGTAGGCTGGGTACCATTGGGGCCAGAGGTTCCTATTACGAAGCCACGTGGATGAAAGACATCAAACCTGTCCGAAATCAATTCTACAAAGGGATTTCATCTCAAAACCAGGAGACTACTGTCTTCAGACCTTTTTCGTTCCTGACTCCGATGCAGGCTACTTAGAAAGTCTCCCTCTTGAGGTGCCCTCACGATTGTCTTTCTGCTTAATAATGGCCACCTTTCCTGAGGGGGCTACTAGCCATCCTGTACTGTGGTCCTGTGGGCTTTCAGCATCAAGAATCTATCCATCACTCTCAATTCAATGTGAAGGTGACCAGTTGGAGACTGTCTTCTGGAATGTTGAGCTGCTTGTGATGTGAACAGGCTGCAATTGCACATATGGCTTAATGTCAGGAACTCACTGCTCACCCAAAAATTCAGTATTACTATCTAGTTCAATGACATATTTGACTGTTCACATAAGACTTGGGGTTCTATTCCAGAGACTTGGTCCAGTACAGTTTCGAGCGAGTGCTGCACTTTCAGTCGTGCTGTCCTTTCAATACAACCTTCAGTTAAGACCCTATTTGCCATTATCTGGTAAATGTTAAAGCACCTTGATATTATCTTAAAGAAGAATAGGTGAGTTCTTAGCATTCTGATCAATGTAAATTGTTTGACCAACATTACCAGAAACAGATTATCTGGTCATCACTTCACTGCCATTTGAAAGATTTTGCTGTGCTTAAATCAGTTATTATGCTTTCAATTACGAAGCAATGCGGGTGAAAGACAGTATTGCATTAATGACTACATTTAAAAATGCTTTATTATGTGAAAAGCACTTTCAAACTGTCCTGGGGTCATGAACAGCACTGTATAAATGCAACATATTTTGTATTAATGCAAGCAATTTCCACAAAATGCATGTTTTTTCAGAATAATCTTGTTTTAAGTTCTCTGGTCCTGATGCACATCATGTGTAGTCAAACAGTACTGTAGGGGATGGGTTGTGAATTTGCACAAGTTTGACTTGTTAACTGTTGGATTGTGTGGGTGTTGGTAAACTCAGTTGATTGGCTGGCTTGCGATGCAGTGTGACGCCAACAATGCAGGTTCAACTCACACACTGCGTGAGGTTACAACTTTACTGATCACCTGAGGTGTGGTGACCCACAAGTCAAACCAACACTAGTCATCTCTCCAAAGAGAGATTAGTCCTATGGTCCTCTGGGAATTTGGCAACTTTACCTTTTATTCTGTTCCAAACTAACTTAAATATTAGATTCTCTACAGTGTGGAAACAAGCCCTCTGGCCCAACAAGTCCACACTGCCCCTTGAAGCATCCCACCCAGACCCATCCCCCCTATAACCCACACACCCCTGAATGCTATGGGCAATTTAGCCTAACCAATCCAACTAGCCTGCACATCTTTGGATTGTGGGAGGAAACCCACGCAGACACGGGGAGGAAGTGCAAACTCCAAGGCTGGAATTGAACCTGGGTCCCTGGCACTGTGAGGCTGCAGTGCTAACCACTGAGCCACCGTGCCGCCCTATTCTCATCACATATCTGAAGATCCGGCTACTCTGAATGTGATGGGGAATTGTCTATGATATTTGAAGTATATACCTAGTTCACCATTACGTAGTGTTGACAATTTCCATATGACTATACCAAAAGATCACAAAAGGAGAACGGGGAATAGTGGAAGGTTTGTAATTCGAAGATATTTTAAGTTCACAAAATAAAAGGATAGATTGTAACTAACAAGGCAGCATATCAGCTGATCAGAATATTTGAGTTTTTTTCTCTGTATGCTGTGGGGTTATTTTTCATATTTTTCAACAGGAAATAAAGGCTGTTGAAAAGAGAATTATCTGATGGATTTATCATAAAACCAGACAAAAAATGGAAAGCAGAATTGGCAATAGGACAAGCAAGTTAATCCCTTAGTTTATACCTACAAGTCATTTATTCTTCTGTAAATACTTAAATTGCAGATGAATGCAAAGAAAATAGATTAAGAAGCATGGCCATTTTTCATGGGGTAATGATCTGTAATTAACACTTTCAAAACTTTAAAGAAAACATACTATTTACAGTCACTTCTTAGCAACTAAAACTTTGTGTGGAACATGCTGACCTCTCATTAATTATTTTTGTTGATCCTCAGATTAAGTTAATGTCAAATAACCTCAAATGCTCCCTCCCCCACCAAAAAATGTTGATGTAATTGTATCAGTTGTTCATCCAGCCTCACATTTTATTATCTTGATGTAATTGTAGTTCACTTTCTCTGTTATCAAATGTAGAAGCCATTTATTCCTACATAAAAAGTCAAAAGACTTCAGGGTTAACACACAGCGTGGAGCTGGAGGAGCAGGAAAGCTAACGTTTCAGGTTGGAACCCTTCTTCAGAAAATTAGGGTGCTGTGCATTCTATGGTGGGTATGATCTTTTGGATATGGCGCAGTGCAAATTCACTAGTGTTGTGTGGTGTAAAGAAATACAAGCATGCAGATAAACATAAAGAACATGTTTATTTTTCATAGAACAACACTGATTAAGGGGCAAATAACTGAAGTTGTTAAATTGGGGTGCCTCAGTGGTTAGCACTGCTGCTTCACAGTGCCAGGGACCTAGGTTCGATTCCAACCTCAGGCAACTGTCTGTGTGGAGTTTGCACATTCTCATCATGCTGCTCGGGTTTCTTCCCACAGTCAAAAAATGTGGAAGCTAGGTGGATTGGCCATACTAAATTGCCCATAGTGTTCAGGGATGTGTAGATTAGGTAGATTATAGGGGGATGAGCCTGGGTGGGATGCTCTTGAGGGTTGGTGTGGACTTGTTGGGCTGAATGGCATGTTTTCACACTGTAGGGATACTAAGAAGCAAAGTATTGAAAGACATGATGATAGCATCAAAGGCAAATGAGAGAAATCAGAGAACTGAGCAATGAAGCCAGAATTCGAAAAAAATGACCCACAACAATGCCACTGATTCTTAATTGCCTTCTGAAATGCACCACCTTGCAAGCTACTTGATTGCATCAAAGGATGATGTAAATGTTTCAGAACTATAAAACTAAAAAGAAAATCACATTTTGATCTAGGCAACAAATGTAACAATGGCACACTGCAACCAGTTAGTCTTGAAAATACACACTATATCTGGTGTATGTACTAAAGGTTAAGAGAGTAGTTTCAGAAAATAGTCACTCAAAGAATCTGACATTGCTATACTGAAAGAATCATTTGATGCTCCAAATTCGCTAATCACCAGATTAGCCTGGGTGGGATGCTCTGAGGGTTGGTGTGGACTTGTTGGGCTGAATGGCATGTTTTCACACTGTAGGGATACTAAGAAACAAAGTATTGAAAGACATGATGGTAGCATCAAAGGCAAATGAGAGAAATCAGAGAACTGAGCAATGAAGCCAGAATTCGAAAAAAATGACCCACAACAATGCCACAAACACAGTTTCCATATGAGGGCATGTGAAGTGAGGTCACACGTGGAAATCTAATTATCAACTGCTCCGAGAAGACAATATGGTAGCAGGTGATGAATCGGAACACAGGGATGAATGTGTAATGGGAAACAGTGGTGGCAGCAATGAAAAGAGTCGCAGAGGTGGCAAGTGTACAAATTCTTGATCATAGTTTACAAAATTATACAGTCAAGATTTTTATAGTTAAGTGGTGGAATAATCACTACATCCATGGGGGATTTCCCCCACCCATGCCCCAAAAGCCTCCCACCTTATAGTCCAATAAGCCCACACGGCCCACTTCTAGTTCTTCCCAAAATCCACAAACAGGACTACCTGGAAAGACCCATTGTTTCTGCCTGTACCTGCCCCATGGAGCTTCTGCTCTTGACTCAATTTTCTTTTCTCCTTTTGTCCAGTCCCTTCCCATGTACATCTGAGATTCTTCTGATGTTTTACTTTGATGCCGCAAATAGGAAATTTTATAACCAACCGCCTCCTCTTCACCAGGGACATTCTATCCCTTACATGTCCACCCCGCTTCAACACAGTTTTCAAGCCTTCTGCTTCTTCCTGAAAAGAAATCCGAACTTCCCTACGCATCACTACCCTTCTCTACTTGGCATAGCTTGTCTTCATTTTGATCAACTTCTCCTTTAATTCCTTCCATTACCTTCAGAGCAAAGGTGTGCCTCAGTTATGCTGGTCTTTTTGTGGAACATTCTTTGTTCTAGTTTGATTCCTTCCCTATAACTCTTTCTCTGGTACATCAATGACATTATTGGTGCTGCTGTCCCCCTCTTATTTGGAATTGGAAAAGTTTTAACAAGTTTGCTTCCAAATTCCACCCAGCTGTCACCTTCACCTGGTTCATCTCTCTCTCTCCTCCCCTTCGACATCTCTATTTCCATTTCTGAGAACAGGCTGACCAACAGTATCCATTACAGACCCACTGACATCCACAGTTACCTGCATATACATCCTCACACCCTGCTTCCTCCAAGAATTCCATCAAATTTCCTCAGTTATAGTAGGATTATGTGTGCATTGTAAATGAGCTCTGACTAGCCAGCTCAAAGCTATTCCCTAGACTGAGGAGACCTCCTGAATCTTTTTACAGAGATAGCAGGAGCTGCCAGTGCTGAAGAATCTGAAAATAACAAGGTGTAGAGCTAGATAAACACAGCAAGCCAAGCAGCATCAGAGGAGCAGGGAGGCTGACGTTTCAGGCCTAGACCCTTCTTCAGAAATGGGGAAAGGGTTGGGGAATCAAATAAATAGGGAGAGAGGGGGAGGCAGATAAAAGATGGATAGAGGAAAAGATAGGTGGAGAGGAGACAGACCAATTAAAGATGTGAGGATGGAGCCAGTAAAGGTGAGTGTAGGGAGGACGAACAGGTCAAGGGGGTGACAACAAAGTGTGGAGCTGGATGAACACAGCAGGCCAAGCAGCATCTCAGGAGCACAAAAGCTGACATTTCGGGACTAGACCCTTCATCAGAGGTCTAGGCCTGAAACGTCAGCTTTTGTGCTCCTGAGATGTTGCTTGGCCTGCTGTGTTCATCCAGCTCCACACTTTTGTTATCTTAGATTCTCCAGCATCTGCAGTTCCCATTATCACAGGTCAAGGGGGTGAGATAAGATTAGTAGGTAGGAGATGGGTGTGGGTCTTGAGGTGGGAGGAGGGGATAGGTGGGAGGACAGACATGTTAGGGAGGTGGGGCTAGTTGGGCTAGTTTTGGGATGTGGTAGGGGGAGAGGAGATTTTGAAGCTTGTGAAGTCCACACTGATACCATTGGGTTGCAGGGTTCCCAAGCAGAGTATGAGTTGCTGTTCCTGCAACCTTTGGGTAGCATCCGAGGTGCCCCAACGCCTCACCCCTATCCCAGGTCCCTGAACATCTGCCAATGTGGTATACTGCATCCGCTGTTCCCGTTGTTGCTCCTTCTACATTGGGGAAACCAAGCGGAGGCTTGGGTACCCTCTTGCAAAACACCTACGCTCAATTCACACTAAACAAATGCACCTCCCATTCCACAGATGACATATCCATCCTGGGCCTCCTGCAATGCCACAACGATTCTACCCAAAGGTTGCAGGAACAGAAACTCTTATTCCGCTTGGGAACCCTGCAGCCCAATGGTCTCAATGTGGACTTCACAAGCTTCAAAATCTCCCCTCCCCCTACTGGATCACAAAACCAGCCCAGTTCGTCCCTGCCTCCCTAACCTGTCTTTCCTCTCACCTATCCCCTCTTCCTACATCAAGCCCCACCCTGTCTCCTACTTCCTAATCTCATCCCGCCCCCTTGACCTGTCCGTCCTCCTTGGACTGACCTATCTCCTCCCTACCTCCCCAACTACACCCACCTTTACTGGCTCCATCCCCACCTCTTTGACCAGTCTGTCTCCTCTCCACCTATCTTCTCCTCTATCCACCTCCCCCTCTCTCCCTATTTATTTCAGATCCCTCTTCCCTTCCCCCATTTCTGAAGAAGGGTCTAGGCCCAAAGCGTCAGCCTTCCTGCTCCTCTGATGCTGCTTGACCTGCTGTGTTCATCCAGCTCTACACCTTGTTATTGCACATTTCCCCCAGTTTCTGTGTCTCTAACACATCTGTCTTGGTTATTACACCTTCTACAGTGGGGCCTAAGAAATGTACTCCATTTTTCCCATGCAAGGATTTCTCCCTAGTGTAGCTGACAGGGCCCTTAGCCTTAGCCTCTGTTTCCTGCACTTTTTCCCTCAACCCTCTCTTCCTTCCCACACTAACAATAGGGTCCTCTTGATCCACACTTTCCTCTGCACCAGCCTACACATCCAGTGGGTTATACGTGCCATTTCCACCATTTCCAACCGGATGCCATCAACATATACTTATTCTACTTATTCCCCTCCCCTCTCACGTCAGCATTTCATAGGGCCATTCGCTCTGGGAGATCCTGTGCCACCCCAGCACTTTTCAACACTTTCCCATATCCCTATGACCCCTTGATGTGCAACTACAAATGATACAACATTTGCCTGTATATCTAATTCTGCTTCACTATCCAAGGCCCCAGACACCTGGATGAAGCAGAGATTTACTTGCACTTCACTCAATCTAGTCTACTGTATTCGATGCTCATCATGCTAGGTAGATGAAACACAAATATTCAGGAGCCAAAACGCAAACTGGGTGATTGGCTTGCAAAAACCTATGTTTTGTCCAAGAAAATATTCCTGAACATCACACTACTGTGTTCCCATGCTAACATTTCTGTCTCGATCCGGTTGTAGTGCTTCAGCAAGACTCAGCGCAAGCTGGCATTACACCATCTTATTTTCTACTTGGATCTTGAAGCGTTTAGGTTTTTTTTATTTGAGTTCAATCATTCCTGAGCCTGAACACCACCTACCCATTCCAACATCCCAACTTGTTCTGACATGGGTTGCTTTCAGGACAGCTAACCTATTTTCACCCACTATCAGCCCCTGTTATCAGATTTTCTTTTCCTTCCGTGCTTTATATTTACAACCCTAACTTTTTTGTTGTCTCTCTCACTGGGCTCTATCTACACCCATCTGCTCACCCCTAACTCCCTGTCATCATGATAATATATGGAAAAAGTTGTATTTATCAGTTCTCAAGAACAGTCACTTGACTCGAAGCATTAATTCTGTTTTCTCTCCACAGATGCCACCAGACCTACTGAGTTTCTCCAACAATTTCTGTTTTGTACCACATCCACTGTATTACCTCATTCAATGGAAAGTTCTATTGTACAATAGAACAGGCTTGCCTAGCAAAACAACCATCAATAGAGTTAAACAGAGATGTTACATTTATCAAGGTAGCAGCATTATTTCACAATTCTCCTTCTGCTCAGCAGAGTCTGCATGACAATGGGGAGGGCATGAATTCCCAATTTCATTTAAAGGAGCCGAGAACATATTGAGAGAGACTAGTGAAACCAGTACAGTGGCAGTCTTAAGAGTCAGAAGGTAAGCAATTAGCCCAATAAGGTTCTCTCTGCAAGATAAAAGGTGCCAGGAGCGGGTAGGGAGTATCCTCTTTGGAGGGTCCCCCGGTGGTCAGCACACAGGTAGCCTCTTCCCTGGCCTGTAAATTAAAAACAGCCACTATCTCCCTTGCTAATCACAAAAATGTGACCAGAAGATCTTTTCAGATTCTCCAGGACACTCAGAAATCCCCAGCAGTGGTTAGTAATGTGTTTTGGTGCTCTCGGGACTACACTTTGACTGGCAGGTTTCAAGTGTGAAATGTACTATTCCTAAGGACTAGAAGACCTACCCTTATCTCATTATGAGAATCCCTTGTATTATCCTGGGTTTGACTAACAGTTTGAGCAAAGGGCAAGGAATACATCCTTCCTTAAAATTCATCCTGTTGTGGGCGTTTCAGTTGACAAACTGAACCTGCATCCATTAGTTCCATTTTTTGCTATTTTCTTCCCTTCTAATTTCTTTTCTCTTCACACCTCTTTCGATGCCCTGATCTGTATACTCCCTTTATTTTCTCTGCAGTTAGGTACTCTGCTTTCCCAAATGCCTATTGTAACCTTCCTGTGCTCCTCAATCACCCTCTTCAAGTGCTGCTAATACCTGTAAACCTGATAAACCTGTAGGGTTACACTCTGCCTTTCCTGGTATCTTCCAAAAAAACAAATCATTTTCGGCAGTTCTTTGGAATTAGGATGACTTTCATCCACTTCCACGCAGTGGGTGCTGAGGTGACTGAATACTGCAATACTGGGCTGCCATAGATCAGGTTGGTGGAGTTTAATAAAGTGGGTCGGTGGGTGCGTTACTTGAGTTTTTACACTTGGTTTCAATCTCGGCCTGATGAAGAATATCGGCAACTTTGCATTTGCTCCTTCTCCAGCTTGGACAGTCGTGGGCTTGAGATTCTTGTTAGTCAGCAAGAATACTACATGTTTTTAAGGTAGAATTTGAGAATGAACACAAAGGACTTCCTCAGTTCTCCTGACATCCAATTGTTCTGATGAAGCTCAGAGTAGACAGCTGGTTTTGAATGTCTTGTGCCAATCATGTGAGCAATGCAGCTGATTGGTTGTAATCAATTAAGGCACTCAGCATTGCCTTGTGATCAGTTGCAATCCCAACTGCTCCACTGCTATAAACATGTTAATAATGGAATCCTGACAGTGTGGAAACAGATCCTTTGGCCCAAGAAGTCCACACCAACCCTCAGAGCATCCCACCCAGACTCATCCCCCTATAATCCACGTAATCTACATATCTGTTAAACACAATGGGCAATTTTTCATGGCCAATCCACCTAGCCTGCACATTTTTTGGGCTGTGGGAGGAAACCCAAGGGAACATGGGAAAAATGTGTAAACTCCCCACAGACAGTCACCCAAGGGGGGAATCAACCCTGGGTCCCTGGCACTGTGAACATAAAACATAGAACATTACAGCACAATACAGGCCCTTTGGCCCTCGATGTTGTGCCGACTTGCCATACCAGTCTGAAGCCCATCTAACCTACACTATTCCATGCACGTCCATATGCTTGTCCAATGATGACTTAAATGCACAAAGTTGGCGAATCTACTACCGTTGCAGGCAAAGCGTTCCATACCCTTATGACTGAGTAAAGAAACTACCTCTGACATCTGTCCGACATCTTTCACCCCTCAATTTAAAGCTGTGTCCCCTCGTGTTCGCTGTCACCATCCGAGGAAAAAGGCTCTCCCTATCCACCCTATCTAACCCATTGATTATTTTATATGTCTCAATTAAGTCACCTCTCAACCTTTTTCTCTCTAACGAAAACAGCCTCAAGTCTCTTAGCCTTTCCTCATAAGACCTTCCCTCCATACCAGGCAACATCCAAGTAAATATCCTCTGCACCCTTTCCAAAGCTTCCACATCCTTCTGATAATGCGGTGACCAGAACTGTACACAATACTCCAAGTGCGGCCGCATCAGAGGTTTGTACAGCTTCACCATAACCTCTTGGTTCCGGAACTCGATCCCTCTATTAATAAAAGCTAAAACACTGTATACCTTCTTAACAGCCCTGTCAACCTGGGTGGCAACTTTCAAGGATCTGTGTACATGGACACCGAGATCTCTCTGCTCATCTTTCCATTAGCCCAGTACTTTGCATTCTGGTTACTCCGACCAAAGTGCATCACCTCACACTTGTCCGCATTAAACTCCATTTGCCACCTCTCAGCCCAGCTCTGCAGCTTATCTATGTCTCTCTGCAACCTACGACATCCTTCGTCACTATCCACAACTCCACCGACCTTAGTGTCGGCTGCAAATTTACTAACCCATCCTTCTATGCCCTCATCCAGGTCATTTATAATGATGACGAACAGCAGTGGACCCAACACCGACCCTTGCGGTACACCACTAGTAACTGGACTCTAGGGTGAACGTTTCCCATCAACCACCACCCTATGTCTTCTTTCAGCAAGCCAATTTCTGATCCAAACTGCTATATCTCCCACAATCCCATTCCTCCGCATTTTGTACAATAGCCTACGGTGGGGAACCTTATCGAACGCCTTGCTGAAATCCATATACACCACATCAACCGGTTTACTCTCATCTACCTGTTCGGTCACCTTCTCAAAGAACTCAATAAAGGTTTGTGAGGCACGACGTACCCTTCACAAAACCGTGCTGACTATCCCTAATCAAATTATTCTTTGAGATGATTATAAATCCTCTTATAGCCTTTCCAACACTTTACCAACAACTGAAGTAAGGCTCACTGGTCTATAATTACCAGGGTTGTCTCTACTCCTTCTTGAACAGGGGAACCACATTTGCTATCCTCCAGACTTCTGGCACTATTCCTGTAGACAATGACGAGTTAAAGATCAATGCCAAAGGCTCGGCAATCTCCTCCATGGCTTCCCAGAGGATCCTGGGATAAATCCCATCTGGCCCAGGGAACTTATCTATTTTCACACTCTGTAGGATTTCTAATACCTCTTCCTTGTGAACCTCAATCCCACCTAGTCTAGTAGCCGGTATCAGTGTTCTCCTCGACAACATTGTCGTTTTCTAGAGTGAATACTGTCGAAAAATATTCATTTAGTGCTTCCCCTATCTCCTCTGACTCCACACAGAAATTCCCACTACTATCCTTAATTGGCCCTAATCTTACTTTCGTCATTCTTTTATTCCTTAAATACCCATAGAAAGCCTTAGTGTTTACCCTGATCCTATCTGCCAACAACCTCTCATGTCTCCTCCTGGCTCTTCTGACCTCTCTCTTCCCCATCCTATGCTCCCTAAATCTCGCCTAATCTCATCGTAATTGCCTTTCCCCCAGCTATAACTCTTGCCCAGTGGTATACATCTATCCCTTTCCAGCACGAAAGTAAACATAACAGAATTGTGATCGCTATCACCAAAGTGCTCACCTACTTCCAATCTAACACCTGGCCGGGCTCATTACCCAGTACCAAATCTAATGTGGTTTCGCCCCTTGTTGGCCTGTCTACAAACTGTGTCAGGAAGCCCTCCTGCACACACTGGACAAAAACTGACCCATCTATAGTACTCGAACTATAGTCCTCCCAGTCAATATTTGGAAAGTTGAAGTCCCCATGACAACTAGCCTGTCTCTCTCACTCCTATCGAAGATCATCTTTGCTATCCTTTCCTCTACATATCTGGGACTATTCGGAGGCCTATAGAAAACTCCCAACAGGGTGACCTCTCCTTTCCTGTTTCTAACCTCAGCCCATACTACCTCAGTTGAAGAGTCCTCAAACATCCTTTCTGCAACTGTAATACTGTCCTTGACCAACAATGCCACACCTCCCCCTCTTTTACCATCTTCTCTGCTTTTACTGAAAGTTCTAAATCTCGGAACCTGCAGCAACCATTCCTGTCCCTGCTCTATCCATATCTCCGAAATGGCCACAATATTGAAGTCCCAGGTACCAACCCATGCTGCTAGTTCACCCAACTTATTTCGGATGCTCCTGGTATTGAAGTAGACACACTTCAAACCAACTTCTTGCTTGCTGGTGCCATCTTGCATCCCTGAAAATTTGTTTCCGACCTCCCTACTCTCAACCTTTTCTATACTTGAGCTACAATTTTGGTTCCCAACCCCCTGCTGAATTAGTTTAAACCCACCCTAACAGCCTTAGCGAATTTTCCCCAGGATATTGGTACCCCTCTGGTTCAGGTGAAGACCATCCTGCTTGTAGAGGTCCCACCTACCCCACAAAGAGCCCCAATTATCCCAGAATCCAAAACCCTCCCTCCTGCACCATCCCTGTAGCCACATGTTCAACTCCTCTCTCTCCCTATTCCTCGCCTCACTAGCACGTGACATGGGCAACAATCCAGAGACAACAACTCCGTTTGTCCTAGCTCTCAGCTTCCATCCTAGCTCCCTGAATTTCTGCCTTAAATCCCCGTCTCTCTTCCTACCTATGTCGTTGGTGTCGATGTGGACCACGACTTGGGGCTGCTCCCCCTCCCCCTCAAGGATCCCAAAAATACAATCAGAGACATCACGAACCCTGGCACCAGGGAGGCAACACACCAACCGGGAGTAAGATAATAAAACGTGAGGCTGGATGAACACAGCAGGCCAAGCAGCATCTCAGGAGCACAAGCGCTGACGTTTCGGGCCTAGACCCTTCATCACAGAGGGGGATGGGGTGAGGGTTCTGGAATAAATAGGGAGAGAGGGGGAGGCGGAACGAAGATGGAGAGAAAAGAAGATAGGTGGAGAGAGTATAGGTGGGGAGGTAGGGAGGGGATAGGTCAGTCCAGGGAAGACGGACAGGTCAAGGAGGTGGGATGAGGTTAGTAGGTAGATGGGGGTGCGGCTTGGGGTGGGAGGAAGGGATGGGTGAGAGGAAGAACAGGTTAGGGAGGCAGAGACAGGTTGGACTGGTTTTGGGATGCAGTGGGTGGAGGGGAAGAGCTGGGCTGGTTGTGTGGTGCAGTGGGGGGGGAGGGGACGAACTGGGCTGGTTTAGGGATGCTGTGGGGGAAGGGGAGATTTTGAAACTGGTGAAGTCCACATTGATACCATTAGGCTGCAGGGTTCCCAGGCGGAATATCCCCTATCAAAATCTCCCCTTCCCCCACTGCATCCCTAAACCAGCCCAGTTCGTCCCCTCCCCCCACTGCACCACACAACCAGCCCAGCTCTTCCCCTCCACCCACTGCATTCCAAAACCAGTCCAACCTGTCTCTGCCTCCCTAACCTGTTCTTCCTCTCACCCATCCCTTCCTCCCACCCCAAGCCGCACCCCCATCTACCTACTAACCTCATCCCACCTCCTTGACCTGTCCCCTCCCTACCTCCCCACCTATACTCTCTCCACCTATCTTCTTTTCTCTCCATCTTCGGTCCGCCTCCCCCTCTCTCCCTATTTATTCCAGAACCCTCACCCCATCCCCCGCTGAGATGAAGGGTCTAGGCCCGAATCGTCAGCTTTTGTGCTCCTGAGATGCTGCTTGGCCTGCTGTGTTCATCCAGCCTCACATTTTATTATCTTGGATTCTCCAGCATCTGCAGTTCCCATTATCTCTGACACCAACCGGGAGTCTCACCCCACAGAACCTCCTATCTGTCTCCCTAACTATGGAGTCCGCAATGACTACTGCTCTGCTCCTCTTCCCCCTTCTCTTCTGAGCAGCAGGGACAGACTCTGCCAGAGACCTGTGCCCCACTGCTTTCCCCTGGTAAGTCGTCCCCCCCCCCCCCCCCCACCCCCCACAGTATCCAAAATGGTATACTTATTGTTAAGGAGAATGACCACAGGGGATCCCTGCACTGCCTGCCGGTTCCCTTTCCAGCCCCTGACTGTAACCCATCTGCCTTTTTCTTGTAACTAAGGAGTGACTACCTCCATGTAACTCCTCTCAATAACCTCCTGTGCCTCCCGAATGATCTGAAGTTCATCCAGCTCCAGCTCCAGTTCCCTAACGCGGTTTTCGAGGAGCTGGAGTTGGGTGCACTTCCCGCAGATGTAGTCAGCAGGGACACTAGTGGTGACCCTTACCTCCCACGTTCTGCAGGAGGAACATTCAACTGCCCTGACCTCTATTCCCATTATTCTAAATTCCCAAAGGCAGCAGTGCCACCCCTTTCTTGCTGTAATGTCTTTATTGCTTTCCTCCTTTGGCTTTTGCACCAAATGACTTCTCAGCTTTGTGATTTTAATTTTGATCCCAATATTATTTTCACTCATTAATAATAGTCATACAGCACAGAAGAGCCCCTTTGGCCCATTCAGTCTGAACCTACAGTACACCACACAAATCCAACTTTCCAGCATTTGGCCCATAGCCTTGAATGTTATGCTTATTCTTGTATTTTTAAAAGATTGTAAGGTTTCCCACATCTACTATCCTCCCAGTCAGACCTTTTCAGATTACTCCAACCCTCTCCTATTCTCCATCTTATTCTCCCTTAATCTCCATGCAAACTCCACAGCTCAAGTTCACAGCCACCCTTTTAACCGTGCCATAATTTAATCTCACAACTTCCATTGTCCCTATGGATACGGTCATTTCTGATTTGTAGGTGCTCGAAAATTGTTAAAAAATAGAATCGCGAAGATCCTCTTTGGATCTCTGGATTTTTCCCAGTGCCATGTGTTTGACAGAGTAGTCATAGGAAGGGGATCAATGCAAGGATAAAGACAATTGAGGAGAGATGGTTTCAGATTCTTGGGCATTGGGGCTAATTCTGGGCAGGAGACACCTACTGAAAGGGGAGGGAATTGAGACTGAGAGATAGTAGGAACTGCTGATGCTAGAGAATCTGAGGTAACAAGATGTAGAGCTGGATGAACACAGCAGGCCAAGCAGCAGCAGAGGAGCAGGAAAGCTGACGTTTTGGGTCTGGACCCTTCAGAAAAATTGAGGAATTGAGACTGATGTCCTTACCAGAGAAATTCACCATTATTAACAAAAACAGATTGCAGGAGAAACTTAGCAGATCTATCAGTTTCTGTGGAGAGAAAACAGAGGTTACGTTTCAGGTCCAGTAATCTTCAGAACGTTAAACCAAACTGGCAGGAGAATGGCCATCAATATAATAGCAAGAAAGAGAAATAAAATGCATAAATTGAGAGTGTTTGAAAATATTAGAGAAGCCTAAAGTGCCATGCTAGATAGAAATGGACTGAGGAGGACTTGGAGGAACCCAAGACTGGATTACAATGCAATTATGTAAATATACAGAGTATGATGAATAAGGGTGGTGAGATTCAAGCACAAACAGGCATGTGGAAATGTAGTGGCAATAACAGAAGGGTATTTTCAAAGTCGTATGGATTGATTGCTTGATATTCAAGGATATTAAGTGTTCAAAAAGATACTGTACAAGAAATGGGAGATGAGATAGCAGTACTGTTAAGACAAAAGTATGGCTTTATAAATAGTGATTGTCTTTGAGAGAGATAGGACAGATGGTGAATTTGTATTCAATAAAAATCTGGAATTAAGAGTCTAATGATGACAATGTCACAACCATTGTTTGTCAGATCTGGTAATTAATATCCTTTAAGGAAGGTAACTGCTGAACTTACCTGGTCTAGCCTACACGTGAAGCCAGAACCAATGTGGTTGACTCAGGAATGCCTAAGCAACCATTCAGTTATATCAACTACTAGAGTGAGAAGAAAATGAAGATGAACAGACCACTGGGCACCGGGAACAACAATGGTAAACGCAGCTCTGATGTCCCTGCGAAGTTCTAATTAGTAATTTGGATCAAAATTGGAATGGCTATCTGATAGACTGAAACAGTCATATCTTATAATATCTTAAACACCAGATGGGTATATCCTGACAGATGGAGGCACATAGCATGGAGGCAAGACAGACTTGCCCAGAAATCTAACAGCATCAAGTCAGACATAGAACATTGAACACTGCAGAACGGCAACAGGCCCTTTGGCCCACCATGTCTGTGCCAACATGTTCCCATTCTAAACTGATCCCATCTATTTGCCCGTAGTCCAGGTCCCTCTATCCCCCGCCTGTTCTAAGTGCCTGTTAAACATTGCTATTGTATCTGTTTCTATTACCTCCCTGGGCAGCACATTCCAGGCACCCACCATACTCTCATGTAAACAGCTTTCCCCACACATCATCTTTAAACATTTTCACTCTCACCTTATAACAATGACCCCTGTATTTGACATTTACATTCTGGGAAATAATCTCTACCTATATTCACCCTGTCCATGCCTCTCATAATTTTATATACACCTATCAGGTGGCCCTCTCAGCCTCCAATGTTCTAGTGAAAACAATCCACATTTGTCCAATCTCTCCTTATAGCTAATATACTTCAAACCAGGCAACATCATGGTATACTTCTTTTGCACCTCTGCATTCTGCCTATAGTGTGGTGACCAGAGCTGCACACAATACTCAATTTAGCCTAAGTTTTACATGGCTGCAAAATGATTTACTTTTATATTCAATGCCCCGACAGAAGAGGGGAAGCTTATTGTACACCTTCATTACCACCTGACTCATTCATATTGCCACTGTGAGGAAAGTACAAACTTGCAACCTCAATATCAATGTTCCTAAGGTTCCTGCCATTTATTGTACTGCATTTGACCTTCCAAAATGTACCAATTGTCTTGATTAAACTCCATCTGCCAGTTCTCCACCCAACTTTGCAACTGATCCAGATACCACCGTATCCTTCATTACAATCCACAACACCACTAATTTTTATGTCTGCAAGCATTCTAATCAAACCACTGATATTTTCATTAACATCATTTATATGTAATACAAACAACAAAGGTCCTGACACAACTTTGCGGAACACCACTGGTCACAGACCTCCAGTCAGGAAAACACCCCTCTGCAACTACTGTCGTTTCTTCAATGCCCAAGCTAATTTTGTATCCAAATTGCCAACTCACCATGATCCCATCTGACATGATGTTATGGGCCAGCCTACCATGAAGGACTTTGTCAAATACTTAAGTCTGTGCAGACAACATGACTGCTGTACCCTCAATCTTTGTTACTTCCTCACAAAACTCAGTCAAGTTTTTGAGACAAGACTACCCCATTCTGACTATCCCTAGCAAGTCCATTCTTCTCCAAATGTGAGTAAATCCTTTCCCAAAGAATTTTCTCCAATAATTTCACTATCATTGATGTGAGGAAATATTATTGCAAACACATAGTCCCAAAAAAAATGTGAAGATTAAAGTCTTGATTAGAAATCAGCAGCATTGGCAAGAATGTGGATTGAACACATGACATTGGCATTATTATGCCACCATTAACGTGGGCAAGGAGAACTCCTGTCCTTCAGCTATGACTGGCCACTCCTCCATGTTGAACAGCACTTGGAAGGAAGTAATGAGTGCGACAAGGGGCAGAATGTACTCAGGGTGGAGATTTCAGTGTCCATCACAAAGAGTGTCTTGGCAGCTCAGCAAGTTCTTAAGGACATTGCTTGTAGACTGGGTACGCAGCAGGTGGTGGGGAGTCAAGAAGTGGAAAAAACATACTTTACTTTATCCTCACCAATCTGCAAGCTGCAGAAGCGTCTGTCAGTGACAGTATCAATAATAGTGATCACCACAGAGTCCAGATGGTGATGAAGTCCCACCTTCAAATTGAGAAGGCCTGACACAGTACTGTATGGCATTATCAATGTGCTAAATGAGACAGACTTCAAATGGATTGTAATTCAAGACTAGGCACCTATAAGGTGCTGTGAGCCATCAGCAACAGAATTATTCATAGAATTATCGAATCCCTACAGTGTGGAAACAGGCATTTTGGCCTAACAAGTCCACACCAAACTACAGGCCATCCCACCCAGACCTATTTCCCTGTAACCAACCTAATCTACACATCCCTTAAGACTATGGGCAATTTAGCACAGACAATTTACCTGACCTGCACATTTTCGGACAGTGGGAGGAAATTGGAACACCTGGAGGGAATCCATGCAGACATGGAGAGAATGCGCAAACTCCGCACAGAGTTGCCCAAGGGTGGAACCCAGGTTGCTGGCGCAGTGAATCATTAAGCTACCGTACTGCCCCATTGAACTGTGGCCTCCCATGTGATAGGCAGGGATATTAACCACTATACTACCAAGGACCTCAAATTATTCTCTAACACAATCTGCAAACTCATGATCTATTATGTTTGTGATTCATTAGAACCAAAAATAGAATGCAAGGTAGATGGAGGGTAAATGTGAACAGGGAATAGTTACTTCATTGTGTGTCCTCTCAGCTCCACACTTGGTCTTAGACTGCTGCCATAGCTCCCATGCCAAGTTACTTAGCCTGCTCTCTTAAAGGGGAAACACAGAAATGAAAACAGAATTTGCTGGAAAACTAAGCAGGTCTGGTAGCATCTGTGCAGAGAAATCATAGTTAATGTTTCTGATCCAGTGACCCTTCCTGAACTCTGTCAGGGAGATTGTGATTCCTAGAAGACCATCCCCTAATATAGCCTCCCGAGCTTCTGGAAGCTCCTGTTGTTCTGCAGGTATGTCCCCATCTAATTGGCTGTTGTTGTCCTGTGATGCTGCTATTTTGTCTCCTCCAGGGGCATGGCCAACCCTGGCTTGGAAACATATGAATTGGTTAAAATCACTGGTCCCATCTCAACCTGCTGGGTATTCTGAGGAACCTCCCTCACTATATTGGTGAGGTGTGGTGACCAACTGGTCTATGTCTCCTCCAGACCAGTTCATCCCTTGTCTGTATCATATTACAGCGATCCTGTTTGAGCCGCCACTGCTGCTGGGATCCATTTTCCCCCACATATAATTCCAGGCCAACACAGTCTCTCCTCCTTGGAATATCTGAGCTGTTTCTGCCTTTCTGACTACTTGTCCTTTTTGATTTTGTTCCACCACCTCTCTGGTCTCTTACAGCTGCTGAAAGTTAAACATGGTTCTCAGCTGGTGGTTGAACATAAGGATGCTGGCCTACAGTGGGCCATCACACATGGCATGGTCCTGTACATGCTGAGGAGCTTGTTGAGTTGTTGTCCTAACAATCCCTCCTCTTATGATGCCTTTAAGGCCTGCTTCAAGGTTTGTACAAATTTTTGCACCTGGCCACTTGTTGCAGGGTGATAGGGAGCGATCTCACATAGAATCTCTGCAATGAGGAAGTAGGCCCAACAAGTCCAGACTGACCATTGCAGCATCCCACCCAGACCCATGACCTATAACCCACATAATCTACACATCCCTGAACACTACGGGCAATGTAGCATGACAAATCCATCTAGCCTACACGTCTTTGGATTGTGGGAGGAAATCTACACAGACCAGGGGAGAATGTGCAAACTCTACACAGACAGTCACCCGAGCGTGGAAGTGGATCTGGGTCCCTGGTGCTGTGAGGCTGCAGTGATAACCACTGAGCCACCGTGCCACCCTGTCTGACTGAATTTCCAGGTGCTCCTTGAACTCTTGCGTCACAAATTGTGGACCATTGACAATGACTTATTTAGGGTTATCAAACCTGGCAAATATTTCATCAAATCAGCTTATCATTGCTTCCACTGATACTAATTTCATGACCACCACCTTGGGTCACTTGGAGTAGGCATCCACAACTATTAGTTAATCCCAAGAAATCACCATGAATCCACTGCCATGTGATTGAAGCCACATTATCCTCATATGGGAATCCACATTTGGCCACCAAAAGTAGCTCGACTATTTCTTTCATTGGCACCATGCCAGGGTACCCATGACTTCTTCATGACTTTTCCTCTTAACAGTAGAGGGATAACAAGCAACAATCCCCATATCAGCTGTCTGATATGGACAACTCCTACATCCTGGACAGGTAAGGGTATAATTCTGGTTTCTACGATAAGTTCTTCCTCTCTGGACTAAGTCCACCCCTAGGCTCAAGACTGGATCATTCGGAGTAGCGTTCCACATCTGATTGCAAACAGTGTTACCTCATCTTCCTGAGAAAAGTACACTGTTTTCAGGTTCCAGTTGGGAACATCCTTATTTCCTGGTAGTTGTAACCTTGACAAAGCAAATGTATTGCTGTGCTTCTCTGACTGTCAGTATCGGATTTCATACGTTGAGGCTGACAGAACCAAGACCCATATTAGCAGGTATGCTGCTGGTATTGATGGCAATCCAACATATGCGCCAAGAATAGAGGTTAGCAGGCTATGGCCTCTCAGCAGCACAAATGCCTGTTATAGAAGAAATGGATGAACTTCTTAACATTGAACACAATGCTCAATCCTTCCTTCTCCTTTATTGTCTTCAGAAGTGATTTCAATGCGAACATAATGGGCCTTTCCTGTCACAGGATCCCTACAGTGTGGAAGCAGGTCATTCGCCCAATCAAATCCACACCAACCATCCGAAGAGCATCCCATCCAGACCCATCCCTGTAACTCTACATTTCCCATGGTTAATCCAGTTCGCCTGCTCATCTCTGGATACAATGGATAATTTAGCATGACCAATCTACCTAACCTGCACATTTTTAGACTGTGAGAGGAAACCCACACAGGCACGAACTCCATAACAGTCACTCAAGACTGGAATCAAACACAGATCCCTGCCACTGTAAGACAGCAGTGGTTCGCACTGATCCACCTTGCCACTCCTCTGTTCAGCAAGATGTATGACAGTGCAGTATCAATCCCATGCAGTGAGGGGTCAGACAGCAACTGCAGTGGTAAGTTTGGGTCAAAATGAGTCAACACTTCCATCCATCATAGGGCTTACTTCACGTCCCAGTAAGGCCCATCACATTCCTGGGTCCATTTCCACGGTCACTCTTTTCCCAGCAATCAATGCATGTGTTGTAACACAGTTGCCAGAATTTGCCATAGTAATTTACAAGAATGATCACAGTTGAGACACATTCTCTGGTATTGGGGTCTTCATGATAGCTTCAATCTTCTTTAGCATCTTGTGTAATCCCTCGTCATCAATTACATAGCACAGGTACTCTGTGTAGTCTTTAAAAAAAAAACTTGCATTTCTCTCTTTTCACATGTGTAAGTGTTTAAGGTTTATTCTATGTTTTTTCAAATTCTCCTCTTCAGAGGATCCAATAACAAAATATTGTCCATATAACACTGGATACCTGGCAATCAATTCCAAATTTGATCTATGCACCTCTAGAATAGAGCCAGCACTATGCAAAAGGCAGAATTTGTAGCGGAACAGGTCGTGTGTGTCACTATTAATAGCAGCAGCTGGGCAATCCCAATTTGCAAGTAGATCTGCATCAGATCTATTTTTGAGAATTTAGTTCCAACTAGTCCTCACTGCTCCATCTGTTTTTAAGAACCAGGACAATTAGAGTGGTCTATTCATTGGTGGTCACTGGTTCCAACACTCCCAGATTCACCAGCCTCCACTTTAGGTTGAATGGTGTCTGATACTGGACACACCTTCAGACTCCTCAGACAAGTCTCCCACTTGAACCAATGTTTAATTTATACTCCTTTCATTTCTCCCAGGGTTTCCTTGAAGACATCCTTATACCTATCCATAATTTCTGCAACCAGAAGCATCCAATTTATTAAGGGTAATCACCTTTATGTGCATACCCAATTGTGGCATAACTTGTGCCATGTATGTCCATACTGTAATCTCGGTCGGCTTCAATGGCAGTGTCCTTAATTTTCTTCTACAGATTGATTCCGCTGCACCCATATCCACTTCTATCTTTACGGTTTTACCCTCTAATTTGGGAAGAGCCCAGAAACAATCAGCTTCACTCCATGTGACAGGATGTTTAACCAAAACTCTGTTGACTCTGGCCTTCTGCTTCTCCTGCAACCCTGGTTGAATTGGTCTACTCCATGGCTGGCAGCATATAGTCTTGCTTGAGTTTTACTTCACAATTTTAGGCTTCAAGTCCAACAAATTACCCCCTTGTGGCCACTATTGCTATTTTATGCACCCAATCATGGTCACTCAAAAATATTGCTTTGATGGCAGCCAGTTCCTTCAATGTAGCAATTTCAAAAGTAGCCTTGAAATCCTTCCTTGTTAGTAGTTTCCATTGGATGGTTTTGTGTCAGATGCCACAAACGGTCCTGCAAGGTTTCTTTGAGGAACCCTCTGAATTCACAATATTCTGTTAATCCCTTTAAGGCAGTGACATTTTGGGCTGTGCCCATTTATAAAAACAGAAACATTCTCCATCAGAGGCTTTGGTGCAAAATAACTCCCCAACATTTCACATAGTTCTTGGCTTGTCTTCTCTGCGGCTTTCTCTGGTTGCTCCAAACTTCTTAGAATCAAAAGGTTTTGCTCAAGAAAACCCACAGTCTTCAGCCACTTGATTTTCCTTTAAATACACATCACGTTGGGTGTTCAGTATACAGCATCCAACTTTCAACCTTTTCATCAAATGGTCCCATTGCTCCAACTTGTCCCACCATTTTGTTTTCCCGTCACTCGAGGGAAATAGCCATTTTCAGCTCAACTCCCTTCAGTGAACATTTTCCACGTCAGCTGCTCCCTCACTGACAACGCTAGAGTATAGTCTGGCATCTGGCATCTAATGCAGCCCGAGTCGCCTCAATGACTGCTTCCCTTGAAATTACCTCCTCAACCTCATGCATTTTTGAAGAATAGGCAGGCAAATGACAAATGCAGGTTGTGAGGTGATGCATTTGGGTAGAAGGGATAGAAAGACAAGGCATTAAAGACTTAATGGCACAGTTGTAAAGAGTATAGGGATAGAAGAACCTGGGGAAGCTGGTGCATATTACCAAATCCATGTTATCTGCAGGGTATAGAGGTTAAGACCTCCTGCAGGTGACATAAAAGTGCAGATAGAGCTATAATAGTAATCCCTTATCAACCATGAAGAACTGTGCGAACCATCATGATCTGTCAATTCAGAAATAAAGAAATCAGATCTGGAGACAACTTGCAAATCGGTGGGTAGCAAATCAATGGACAACAAGGAATGATTGTAGATCTTTTGAAGTGACAAGACAATTTGAGAGTCATTAACAAATGAAATGTTGTCTTTGATTTAATGATTGAGTAGAAAAGGACAGAAGTTATGCTGAATCTTTACAAGGCTCTCATAAAGCTAATATGCTCAATTCTAGTCATCACACTTTAGGATGGATGTTTGGAGGATTCAGAGACAATTTACCAGAATAGTTTATTGTATTTTCATGACAAGGTTATCTTGAAGAAGCTGAGGTTCTGCTCCTTGAAGCAAAAAAGTTTGAGCAGAGATTTGATTGAGGTATTCAAATTTATGGCTGGTTTGAGTGAAGTTAACAGGGGAAATCTTCATAATAGCTGATGCTATGAGAAATTGGAAACATTGATTTACAGTTTTGTGAATATATGCAAGAATGGTGTGGCGGATTTGGCTATTTGACTCCACAATTCAGCATTTGATAATAACATTACTGATCTGATTGTGGTCTCAAATCTATTTGCATACCATATAATCATGACTCTGTTGAATTATGGATGAGACTAAGAATCCTCTTGGAAAAATATTTGTTCATTTATTTCAGTCTTAATTGAGAGTTTCCTGATGTTTAAGTGGCATCCCACGGTTCTTAACTTCCAACATGGGGAAATATCTTCCAGCTTAAACATTGTTACATTCCCTCATGATTTTATATGTTTAAATAAGATCATCTCCTATTCCTCTATACTTTCGTTGCCCGACCTGTATAAACTTTCCTCACAAAACCACTCACCCAGGAAACAACAACTGAATTTTCTCTGAACTGTTTCTAATGCAATTATATCCTTTCTTAAGTATACAGGCCATGTCATTTTATGTTCTTGTGGGCTGATATGAGAAATGATATGCTTCAAATCCAAAGCTAGCTGGATGACCTCTGAATATTTTGAAACCTGACACTTACTGAAAACACTATTTACACAAGTATGAGTTGAAGCAGTAGTTGAAGTGTAGTGTGCAAATGAACTGGGTCCAAGGGAGTGTAGACTTATGGAGATTTAGCTGTCATCCGACTGGCCTGTAGAGTAGTGACCAGTTTGCAATAACTCCTCCCACCTCAAGTCCCCCTCCCAACTCCTACTTACTAACCTCATCCTGCCACCTTGACCTGTCCATCCTTTCTGGACTGACCTAGTTCCACCCTAACTCCCCACCTACACTCACCTTTACTGGTTCCATCCCCACCTCTTTGACCTGTCTGTCTCCTCTCCACCTATCTTCTCCTCTATCCATCTTCTATCCGCCTCCCCCTCTCTCCCTATTTATTTCAGAAGCCCCTTCTCCTCCCCCCCATTTCTGAAGAAGGGTCTGGGCCTGATACGTCAGCCTTCCCACTCCTCTGATGCTGCTTGGCCTGCTATGTACATTCAGCTCTACACCTTGTTATCTGCAATAACAAAGTCTTCAATCTTCCAGCAACAATGCTATTGGTGCTGAGGTAGTTGAACAGCTTGGCTGTGTGACCAAGATTGTGAGTCGCCTGCAAACCTCTACCAGCTTATAATTATTGTGTACAACTCTTACAAGGCCCATGCATCTTCCATTAGAGCAAGATCAGGATCAGGAACAGAAATCATGGACCCTGGTGCTGCTGTTGGCTGTGATTTCTAGCCCCTCACATTAGCACGGCACCCTGCCCTGATCTGTATACGGCAGACTCTCTAATGCTCTGGGACCTTGCTATTGGTGTCTATGTACCCTCTGACGTAGGTTTTGGTTAGGGGCCTATAAACTACACGCACAAATAATGTTTACCTTTGTTATTTTATATCCAAACTAGCTTTTTTTTCAATGATTCATAGGATATAGACCTTGCTCATTGGCCCAGCTTTTATTGCCCTTCCTTAGCTGTCCTTTAGTGAGCTGTCTTCTTGAACTGCTGTGATTCTACTTGGTGTAGGTACATTGACAATGCCCTGAGGGAGGGAATCCCAAGATTCTGATCCAGTGGCACTGAAGGAATGACAATATATTTCCAAAGTCAGAATAGTGAGTTGTTTGAAGATTCCCATTCTAGAGAAGAGAAGTTCCCATTCGAAATCGTGGTCTTCTGAATCAAAGTCCCCTTGTATTTCTGTACCAACATCATCCTTAATTAACAGAGCTGCCCATCACTGTCTCTTAGGCTTCATTGAATCGCTACAGTGTGGAAACAGGCCCTTCGGCCCAACAAGTCCACACCAACGCTTGGAGCATCCCACCCAGACTCTCACACCTATAGCCCACCTAAACTACACATTCTTGAACACTATGGGCAATTGAGCATGGTTGATCCACCCAGGGCGCACATCTTTGGACTGTGGGAGGAAACCAGAGCACCCGGAGGAAACCCACACAGACACGGGGTGAATGTGCAAACACCATACAGACAGACACCCCGTGCTAGAATCAAACCCGGATCCCTGGTGTTGTGAGGCAACAGTGCTATCCACTGAGCCATCATGCCGCCCCCTGTTCTTTCCTGTCCATCTGAATCTCAAATACCCTTAAAGTCAGGTGCAATTCCTAGCCCTTTGCAACCATATGGCTTTCAAATCATGGGTCATACTGATGACTTACAGAATGGATGTTGGAATGCATCAACTGACATTTACTAGGTCAAGAACATATTGAAGGCGGCCTTGTGGAGGTGAGTGTTTGATTTCTGCCCCTCAGTGGGAGGAAGTTCCATTCTCAAGAGTTGTAACAATGCCAGTTATGCCAGAACTTAGTAGCAGATGCTACAGGGACTGCAAGTATGACCATGAAGAAAAGAGCAATGGATCCAACAGGACTTAAAGTTAGTTTCAGCCAATTAGGGTGGAACGTGATTAGGGACCTTATGGACAGACTGAGGGAGTTGTATGTAGACAGACCTTGGAGGCTGGATAGATGGGGAAAAAAAGGAAGGCTATCATTTTGAGAAGAATTGCATTAATGGACAAAAAAAAAAATCACTTTCCTTGGAGATAGTAAGAACTGCCAATGCTGGAGTCTGAGACATGGTGCACAGCTGGAGAAACACAGAAGAAGGGACCAGACCCGAAACGTCAGCTTTCCTGCTCCTCACATGCTGCCTGGCCTGCTGTGTTCATCCAGCCCTACACTTTGTTATAGCAAAGAACAAAGAATAAAGAAAATTACAGCACAGGAACAGGCCTTTCAGCCCTCCAAGCCTGCACCGATCAAGATCCTCTGTCTAAACCTGTCATCTATTTTCTAAGGGTCTGAATCCCTTTGCTCCCTGCCCATCCATGTACCTGTCCAGATACATCTTCAAAGACACCATCATGTCTGCGTCTACCACCTCTGCTGGCAACATGTTCCAGGCACCCACCTCCCTCTGCACAAAGAACTTTCCACGCATATCTCCCATAAACTTCTGTCATCTCACTTTGAACTCATGACCCCTAGTAATTTGAGTCCCCCACTCTGGGGAAAAAGCTTCTTGCTATCCATCTTGTCTATACCCCTCATGATTTTTTAGACCTCAATCAATTCTATGTTCTATGTAATCAGGCCCCCCTCAATCTCCGTCTTTCTAATGAAAATAATCCTAATCTACTCAACCTTTCCTCATAGCTAGTGCCCTCCATACCAGACAACATCCTGGTGAACCTCCTCTGCACCCTCTCCAAAGCATCCACATCCTTTTGGTAATGTGGATAATTTCTGGGAACCTGAACTGTATGCAGTACTCTAAATGTGGCTGAACCAAAGTCTTAAATAACTATAACATGACCTGACAACTCTTGTACTTAATACCCCATCAGATGAAGGAAAGCATGCCGTGTGCCTTCTTGACCAAACTATTGGCCTGAGTTGCCACCTTCACGGAACAATGGACCTGAACACCTAGATCTCTCTATACATCAATTTTCCCCACAACCTTTCCATGTACTGTGTAGTTTGCTCTTGAATTAGATCTTCCAAAATGCATCGCCTCGCATCTTCCCGTATTGAACTCCATCTGCCACTTATCTACCAACTATCCAATCTATCTATATTTTGCTGTAATCTCTGACAGTCCCCTTCACTATCTGCTACTCCACCAATCTTCGTGTCATCTGCAAACATGCTAATCAGACCACCTGTACCTTCCTCCAAATCATTTACTTATATCACAAACAACAGTTGTCCCAGCACAGATCCCTGTGGAACACCATTGGTCACAGGTCTCCAATTTGAGAAACCCCTTTCCACTTCTACTGTCTCCTGTTGCCTAGCCAGTTTATTTATCCATCTAGCTAACACACCCTTGGCCCCATGTGACTTTACTTTCTCCATCAGCCTGCCATGTAGAACCTTATCAAACGCCTTACTGAAGTCTATGTGTATGACATCTACAGCTTTCCTCATCCGTCAACTTTGTCACGTCCTCAAAGAATTCTATTAAGTTGGTAAAACATGACCTTCCCTGCACAAAACCATGTTGCCTATCACTGATAAGCCCATTTTCTTCCAAATGTGAATAGATCCTATCCCTCAGTATCTTCTCCAGCAACTTCCCTACTACTGACGTCAGGCTCACCAGTCGATAATTACCTGAATTATCCCTGCAACTCTTCTTAAACAAGGGGACAACATTAGCAATTCTCCAGTCCTCTGGGACATGTGCTAGTGAGGCAGGAATAGGGAGAGAGAGGAGTTGAACACGTGGCTACAGGGATGGTGCAGGAGGGAGGGTTTTGGATTCTTGGATAATTGGGGCTCTTTCTGGGGCAGGTGGGACCTCTACAAGCAGGATGGTCTTCACCTGAACCGGGGGGTACCAATATCCTGGGGGGGAAATTCGCTAAGGCTGTTAGGGTGGGTTTAAACTAATTCAGCAGGGGGATGGGAACCAAAGTTGCAGTTCAAGCATAGAAAAGGTTGAGAGTAGGGAATCCGAAATAAAGTTTCAGGGTCGCAAGATGGCACCGGCAAGGAAGAAGTTGGTTTGAAGTGTGTCTACTTCAACGCCAGGAGCATCCGGAATAAGGTGGGAGAACTTGCAGCATGGGTTGGTACCTGGGACTTCGATGCTGTGGCCATTTCGGAGACATGGATAGAGCAGGGACAGGAATGGTTGTTGCTGGTTCTGGGATTTCAATGTTTCAGTAAGAGCAGAGAAGACAGTAAAAGAGGGGGAGGTGTGGCATTGTTGGTCAAGGACAGCATTACAGTCGCAGAAAGGATGTTTGGGGACTCGTCAACTGAGATAGTAAGGGCTGAGGTTAGAAACAGGAAAGGAGATGTCACCCTGTTGGGAGTTTTCTATAGGCCTCCGAATAGTCCCAGGTATGTACAAGAAAGGATCGCAAAGATGATTCTCGATAGGAGTGAGAGACACATGGTAGTTGTCATGGGGGACTTCAACTTTCCAAATATTGACTGGGAACACTGGAGTTTGAGTTCTATAGATGGGTCAGTTTTTGTCCAGTGTGCGCAGGAGGGCTTTCTGACAGGCCCACAAGGGGCGAAGCCACATTCGATTTGGTACTGGGTAATGAGCCTGGCCAGGTGTTAGATTTGGAAGTAGGTGAGCACTTTGGTGATAGCGATCACAATTCTGTTACGTTTACTTTAGTGATGGAAAGGGAGAGGTGTATACCACTGGGCAAGAGTTATAGCTGGGGAAAGGCAATTACGATGAGATTAGGCAAGATTTAGGGAGCATAGGATGGGGAAGGAAACTGCAGGGGATGGGCACATTAGAAATGTGGAGCTTATTCAAGGAAAAGCTCCTGTGTGTCCTAGATAAGTATGTACCTGCTCAAGCAGGGAAGAAGCTGTAGAGTGCAGGAACCATGGTTTATGAATGAAGAGGAATCTCTGGTCAAGAGGAAGAAGGCGGCTTTTGTTAGGATGAGATATGAAGGCTCAGTTAGGGCACTTGAGGGTTACAAGGTAGCCAGGAAAGACCTTAAAGAGAGAGGTCAGAAAAGCCAGGAGGAGACATGAGAAGCTGTTGGCAGACAGGATCAGGGTAAACCCTAAGGCTTTCTATAGGTATTTAAGGAATAAAAGAATGACGAGAGTAAGATTAGGGCCAATCAAGGATAGTAGTGGGAAGTTGTGTGTGGAGTCAGAGGAGATAGGGGAAGCGCTAAATGAATATTTTTCGACAGTATTCACTCGAGAAAATGACAATGTTGTTGAGGAGCATACTGAGATACAGGCTACTAGACTAGGTGAGATTGTGGTTCACAAGGAAGAGGTATTAGAAATCCTACAGAGTGTGAAGAGAGATAGGTCCCCTGGGCCGGATGGGATTTATCCCAGGATCCTCTGGGAAGCCAGGGAGGAGATTGCTGAGCCTTTGGCATTGATCATAAACTCACTATTGTCTACAGGAATAGTGCCAGATGACTGGAGGATAGCAAATGTGGTTCCCCTGTTCAAGAAGGGGAGTAGAGACAACCCTGGTAATTATAGACCAGTGAGCCTTACTTCAGTTGTTGGTAAAGTGTTGGAAAAGGTTATGAGAGATAGGATTTATAATAATCTAGAAATGAATAATTTGATTAGGGAGAGTCAGCACGGTTTTGTGAAGGGTACGTCGTGCCTCATAATCCTTATCGAGTTGTTTGAGACAGTGACCAAACAGGTAGATGAGTGTAAACCGGTTGATGTGGTGTATATGGATTTCAGCAAGGCTTTTAATAAGGTTCCCCACAGTAGGCTATTGTACAAAATGCGGAGGAATGGGATTGTGGGAGATATAGCAGTTTGGATCAGAATTTGCCTTGCTGCAAGACATCGGGTGGTGGTTGATGGGAAATGTTCACCCTAGAGACCAGTTACTAGTGGTGTACTGCAAGTGTCGGTGTTGGGTCCACTGCTGTTTATCATTTTTATAAATGACCGGGATGAGGGCATAGAAGGATGGGTTAGTAAATTTGCAGCCGACACCAAGGTCGGTGGAGTTGTGGATAGTGAAGAAGGATGTTTTATGTTACAGAGAGACATAGTTAAGCTGCAGGGATGGGCTGAGAGGTGGCAAATGGAGTTTAATGCAGACAAGTGTGAGGTGATGCACTTTGGTGGGAGTAACCGGAATGCAAAGTACTGGGCTAATGGAAAGATTCTTGGTAGTGTAGATGAGCAGAGGGATCTCGGTGTCCATGTACACAGATCCTTGAAAGTTGCCACCCAGGTTGACAGGGTTGTTAAGAAGGCATAGTGTTTTAGCTTTTATTAATACAGGGGTCGAGTTCGAGAACCATGAGGTTATGCTGCAGCTCTACAAAACTCTGGTGCGACCGCACTTGGGGTATTATGTACAGTTCTGGTCACTGCATTATAAGAAGGATGTGGAAGGTTTGGAAAGGGTGCAGAGGAGATTTACTAGGATGTTGCCTGGTATGGAGAGAAGGCTGAGGGACTTGAGGCTGTTTTCGTTAGAGAGAAGAAGGTTGAGAGGTGACTTAATTGAGACATAAAATAATCAGAGGGTTAGATAGGGTGAATAGGGAGATCCTTTTTCCTCAGATGGTGACGGCGAGCACAAGGGGGCATAGCTTTAAATTGAGGGGTGAAAGATATAGGACAGATATCAGAGGTAGTTTCTTTACTCAGAGTAGTAAGGGAATGGAACGCTTTGCCTGCAACGGTAGTAGATTCACCAACTTTAATTGCATTTAAGTCGTCATTGGACAAGCATATGGATGTACATGGAATAGTGTAGTTTAGATGGGCTTCAGATTGGTATGACAGGTGGGCACAACATCAAAGGCCGAAGGGCCTGTACTGTGCTGTAATGTTCTATGTTCTATGACCTCACCCGTGTTTAAGGATGCAGCAAAGATATCTGTTAAGGCCCCGGCTGTTTCATCTCTCGCGCCCCTCAACAACCTGCGACTGATCCCATCCGGACCTGGGGATTTGTCCACCTTAATGCCTTTTCGGGTACACAACATTTCTTCCCTCCTTATCCCGACTTGACCTACAGTAATGAAACATCTATCCCTAACCTCAACATCCGACATGTCCCTTGGTGAATACTGATGCAAAGTACCCGTTAAGAATGTCACCCATTTTCTCTGATTCAACGCATAACTTTCCTTCTTTGTCCTTAAGTGGGGCAATCCTTTCTCTAGTTACCCTCTTGCTCTTTATATATGAATAAACGGCTTCAGGATTTTTCTTAACCATGTCTGCTGAAGATATCTCATGTCCCCTTTTAGGCCTCTTAATTCCTCATTTCAGATTCGCCCTACATTCCCAATATTCTTCCAAAGCTTCCTCTGTCTTCAGTCGCTTAGACCTTGTGTGCTTCCTTTTTCCTCTTAGCTCGTCTCACAATTTCACCTGTCATCCATGGTTCCCTAATCTTGCCATTTCTATCCCTCATTTTCACAGGAAAATGTCTCTCCTGCACGCTAATCAAACTCTCTTTTAAAGCCTCCCACCCAGCAAACGTGGATTTACCTTCAAACAGTTTCTCCCAATCTACATTCCCCAGATCCAGCGCAAGTTTGGTATAGTTGGCCTTCCCCCAGTTTAGAACTCTTCTTTTAGGACCACTCTCATCTTTGTCCATGAGTACTGTAAAAAACTTACGGAATTGTGGTCACTATTTCCAAAGTAGTCCCCTACTGTAATTTCAACCACCTGGCCGGGCTCATTCCCCAACACCAGGTCAGGTATGGCCCCTTCCCAAGTTGGACTACATACATACTGCTCTGGAAAACCCTCCTGGATGCTCCTTACGAATTCTCCTCCATCGTGACCCCTAATACTAAGTGAATGTTGAGAATATTAAAATCTCCCATCACCCACCACCCTGTTGCTCGTACAGCTTTCCATAATCTGTTGCATTATTTGTACCTCTATCTCACGTTCGCTGTTGGGAGGCCTGTAGTACAGCCCCAACATTGTTACTGCACCCTTCCTATTTCTGAGTTCTGCCCATATTGCCTCACTGCTCGAGTCCTCCATAGTGCGCTCCTTCAGTCCAGCTGTGATATCGTGTTTGACCAGTAATGCAGCTTCTCCACCAGTTTTACCTCCCTCTCTATCCCGCCTGAAGCATTGATTTCCTGGGACATCTAGTTGCCAACCATGCCCTTCCCTTAACCAAGTCTCAGTAATAGCAATAACATCATATTCCCAGGTACCGATCCAAGCCCTAAGTTCATCTGCCTTATCTACTACACTCCTCACATTAAAATAAATGCACCTCAGACCTGTCCCTTTCTGTTCATCTTCTGCTCCCTCCCTACTCTTCCCTTTAGTCACGCTGACTTTATTATCTAGTTCCCTGCAGGCTTTAGATTTTTTTCAGATTAGATTCCTTACAGTGTGAAAACAGGCCCTTCAAACCAACATGTTCACACCGCCCCTTGCAGCATCCCACCATCCCCCTATAACGCACACACTCTTGAACACTACCGGCAATTTCGCATGGCCAAGCCACCTAGCCTGCACATCTTTGGACTGTAAGAGGAAACCGGAGCACCCGGAGAAAACCCACGCAGATACGGGGAGAATGTGCAAACTCCACAGAGTTACCTGAAGCTGGAATTGAACCCGGGTCCCTGGTGCTGTGAGGCTGCAGTGCTAACCACTGAGCCACCATGCCGCCCTAAAGGAGGTTACTACCTCCTTTCTGTCCAATATTTTGTTCCCATCCCCCTGCCACATTAGTTTGAACCCTCCCCAGTGGTAGCAAAAGCACCCCCAAGGAGATGGGTTCCAGTCCAGCCCAGGTGTAGACAGTCCAATTTGTAATAGTCCCACCTTCCCTAGAACTGGTCCCAATGTCCCAAAAATCTGAACCCCTTCCTCTTGCACCACCTCTCAAGCCACACATTCATCCTGGCTATTCTTTCATTTCTGCTCTGGCTAGCACGTGACACTGGTTGCAATCCTGAGATTACTACCTTCGAGGTCCTACTTTTTAACTTGGCTCCTAACTCCCTAAATTCTGCTTGTAGGACCTCATCCCATTTTCCACCTATATCATTGGTGCCTACATGCACCACGACAACTGGCTGTTCACCCTCCCCCTTCAGAGGGTTCTGCAGCCGATCTGAGCCATCCCTGACCTGTGCACCTGGGAGACAACCTGGGAGTCTCGTTTTCGATTACAGAACCGCCTGTCTACTCCCTTTACAATTGAATCTCCAATGACTATAGCCCTTCCACTCTTTTTGTGCCCACCTGTACAGCAGAGCCAGCCATGGTACCATGAACCTGACTACTGCCGCCTTCCCCTGGGTGAGCCATCTCCCCCAACTGTAGTCAAAATGGTATACCTGTTTTGGAGGGAGATGACCGCAGGGATCATCTGCACTGCCTTCCTGCTCTTTCTCTGCCTTTTGGTCACCCATTCCCTTTCTCCCTCACCAATCCTAATCTGCGGTGTGACCAATTCGCTAAACGTGCTATCCACGACCCCCTCAGCATCGCATATGTTCCAAAGTGAGTCCATCTGCAGCTCCAGAGCCGTCATGCGGTCTAACAAGAGCTGCAGCTGGACACACTTCCTGCACGTGAAGGAGTTAGGGACATCAGCCGTGTCCCTGAGCTCCCACGTTGAGCAAGAGGACCATAACATGGGTCTGAGATCTCCTGCCATTTTTAATCTTAAACTTAACTTAGATAAATGAAAAAGGAACGGAAAAAGTTTTTAACCAATCACACCATATTAAAAAATTGAAATAGCAGAAGCCTTACCTTATCTACACGCCACCGAGTCCTTTTCTTTGGTTAGAGGAGGGCGGGTGGGAGATACCACACGTGTAGTGTCTCGGGTTCAGCCGCTGCCCAAATAAATGACGGCCGCTCCCGCTTGAGGTAAGCTTTTTAGAGTGGGAAAACCTACCTTCCCGGTGCGCGCGCTCTCTCTCGCTCCTCCTGAAAAATCACTTTCCTTCTTGCCTTTTATTTTTATCTCAGTCCTGAAATGTGGACCTGGTTGACTAGGTTAGGATTCGTTGCCCATTCCTAAACGCCTTTTGAGAATGTAGCAGTGAGTTGCTTTATTGAACTGCTGCAGTCATTATGGTGTATATGCACTTACACTGCTGTTTCGTAGGTTCATACAGTGCAGAAAAGGCCCTTTGGCCCTTCAAGTCTGCACTAACACAACTACCATTAAAAGTGCATTAATCCCAATTTCCTGCACTTGTTCCATACCCTGGAATGTTATGATATTTGAAGTACTCATCCAAATTTTTTAAAAATCTATAATATTTTCAGCATCCACTACATTCCCAGGCAGTGCATTCCAGGGTCACACTACCTATTGATTTTTTTCCCCCCAGATCAGCTCTAATCTCCTGCCCCTCACCCCTAAAACTATGGCCTTTATGATTGATTCCTCAACTAAGAGAACAACTGCTCTCTATTCGTCCTGTCCATACCCCTCATCAATCTTCTCTGCTCCAGAGAAGACAATCCAAGCCTATCTAGTCTCTCCTTATAGGTCAATTTCTTGATCCCCAGCAACACCCTAGTGAATCTCCTCTGTGTTCTCTCTTTTATACTCTACCCACAACTGATGAAAGCAGGTGTCCCATATCTCTTCTTAACTTTCTTAGTCACATGCTCTGCCAACTTCAGGAATCTGCAAATAATTACCCCAAGATCCCTACATTCCTCTAAGCTACCAGTGTCCTGCCATTAATTAAATACTCCTTTGTCATGTTTTTCTTCTCAGGTGCATCACTTGCACTATTCAAGGTCCAGTTCTGGGCGCCCTATTATAGGAAAGATGTGGATGCTTTGGAGAGGGTTCAGAGGAGGTTTACCAGGATGCTGCCTGGACTGGAGGGCTTATCTTATGAAGAGAGGTTGACTGAGCTCGGTCTCTTTTCATTGGAGAAAAGGAGGAGGAGAGGGGACCTAATTGAGGTATACAAGATAATGAGAGGCATAGATAGAGTTGATAGCCAGAGACTATTTCCCAGGGCAGAAATGGCTAGCACGAGGGGTCATAGTTTTAAGCTGGTTGGTGGAAAGTATAGAGGGGATGTCAGAGGCAGGTTCTTTACGCAGAGAGTTGTGAGAGCATGGAATGCGTTGCCAGCAGCAGTTGTGGAAGCAAGGTCATTGGGGTCATTTAAGAGACTGCTGGACATGTATATGGTCACAGAAATTTGAGGGTGCATACATGAGGATCAATGGTCGGCACAACATTGTGGGCTGAAGGGCCTGTTCTGTGCTGTACTGTTCTATGTTCTATGTTCTATGTTCTAAATACGGGTTTGCTCATCAAAGCAGCTCATCTGTATCTTTCTGTAACCAACTTCACCTTCTTTGCTATTAACCACTCTATCAATTTTGGTATATTTGTTCAACATTCTCCCCACATTTTAATCTGTATCATTTATATATACAATCGTTCAAACGATATACAATATATATCATTAACATATATTGTACACCGCTCGACACTGGCCTCCAGTCACTCAAACAGCCTTCTACCACTACCATTTGTGTCCTATTACTGAGCCAGTTTCTGATCCATCTTGCCAAGTTGTCCTGAATTCCATGTGCTTTAACATTCTCAATCAGTCCCTCATGTGGGACCTTGTCAAAATCTTTGCTAAAATCCATATAAACTATATCAACTGAACTTCCCTCAACCATACACTTGATCACATTTTCAAAAAATTCTAACAAGTTTGTCAGGAAGACCTCTCTCTGACAATCCAAATTAACCCATGCCTTTCCAAGTCAGTATTAATTCGCTTCTTCAGAATTTTTTCTAATAGTTTCCCTGCCACTGATGTGAGATTAATGTAATTTGTGAGACTAATCTGTCATTTTACTGGTTCATCTCTACCTTCTTCTTAAAAACTGGAACCACATTGGACATCCCCCAGTCCTCCAGCACTTCCACTGTGGCCAGAGATGAATAAAAATAATTGTCAGAGCCACTGCAATTTCCTACCTTGCCTCCCACAGCAACCTGGGATGCAATTCATCTGGAACAGGGGAATTGTCTGTTTTAAACTCATGGTGTTTCCATGCATCTGCTGGCTTTGTCATTCTAGGAGTTAGAGGTCGGAGATTCGGAGGGTGCTATCAGAGGAGCCTTGGTGCATCTTGTAGATTGTACACACTGCTGCCATTATGAATAGAGTAATTTGAAGGATGGGGTGCTAATTGAGCAGGTTCATTCAAGCTTCTTGAGTTTTGTTCGAGCTGCACTCATTCAGGCAAATGATAGTGTTTTACCCTGACATGTGACTTGTGGATGATTGACAGGCTTTAAGGAGTCAGGAGGTGAGTTACTTACTGCAGAATTTCAGCTTCTGATTTGTTCTTGCAGCCAAATTCGTTTTTGCTGATCCAGTTCAAGTTCTGGTCAATGGTAACCCACCAAGATATTGACTTAAAAACAATTTTCTGAGCCTTGTCTGCTTGCCTGTAACAACCACATTATGGCACAAACTTCATAATATTTGGGCCAATTGGCTTACTAACATGCCCAATTGTCCATTTATTGTGTTTTTAAAAATTGACTGGTGGGCTGCCAGTGAGGACTGAGTTGGGGTGGGTGGAAAAGTGTTGTGCTAGCCGCCTGTCATATTCCTGTCCCAACCAAAAATTCATACTTACTTTAGAATCTGCTGTAAAGTCAACTGTTTTGATAGGAATGGTGTATGAATTTAGAAAGAAAGGCTTTCAATACATCTTTTCAGCATTCTTATATGTGCTGCCCTTCTGTGCTGGTACATTCAAGTTTATGCACAACATGGGAACATACAAAAAAGAAGCAGCAGTATGCCACTCATCACCTTAAGCCTGCTTCTCCATTCAACAAAAGTCATGGTTGATCTGATTGTAATATAAACTCTACATTTCTGCCTAACCCCCAAAAACCTTTCAACCCCCACTGACACAAATGTATCTGTCTTGGTCCTTAAAATTTTGATAGACTCTGCTTCCACCACCTTTATTGATCCTCTGACAGAAAATGTATTATCTCATTTGTATTTTACATGGGTGACCCCTTATTTCTAAACAGTAACTCCTATTTTTTGATTCTCCCGTAAGAAACATTCTCTCCACAACCACCCTGTCTTGGATCTTCAATTAAGTCGGCCTTACACTTTGCTACAGAAACTGATGTTGATCTAAATTACCCCCAGACTATTATCTTCTGCTACCAGTACATTTCAAATTACTCTCTCCAACTGCTTCCTGCATTAACAGCGGCTTATCAACCCCGAGCACCTATTGTCGTCACAAGCTGCAAGAACCTCAAACTGGTTGAACAATTGCAAAGGCCAAAGTTTTTGTTTCTTTTTCTCTGATATAAGTTAGGGGATTTAAATGGTGGAGGTATACTGCTAATAGAAATAAGAAAAGTAGACATAGGGAAATGACAAGGGCAAGAGGTATTAATGAACTCTAAATGAACAAAATAATTCATTCATTTGAAGACAATGGGAATGGCAGGCAAGTTTTCTTCATTCGACCTTCTTGATCCTCATACCTGCCTCACTTGCAGTCACACTCTCCAGTCCCTGAACGTGGCCTAAATCATAAGGTGCTCACAAAAAGCGATGTGATTGCTTTGTGGAGCAAAATGTTCCCTTTACTCTTCCTGATGTATTACAGTATCTCAAACTCAGTGTCTAGCTCATTAACTCTGAGTTGAAGTTCCTAGAGCCACACATTCAGCACAGAGGTGGCTTTTATTTGGAGCCCGTTGTTATCCACATTACTACATCTGCAACAAATTACTTTGCCTTCCATCCAAGGTCACCGGAGACTCTTCTGCCTATCATAAAATCATAGAAGATAGGAGCAGGAGTGGGCTATTCCACACTTTCAGCCTGTGCCTCCATTCATTATGATGATGGTTGATCATTCAACTCAATAGCCTGTTCTCAGTCTACCCAATGTTTTTGATCCCTTTAGCCCTAAATGCAAGATCCAACTCCTTGTTGAAGTCACGGCATAATTTGGCCTTGACTGCTTCTTATGATAGCAAATTCCACAGGCTGACCACTCTATGGATGATGAAATTTTTTCTCATCTCAATCATGAATAGTTTATCTCATATCCTTAGACCACTGAACCCCTGGTTATAGACTCCTTTGCCATTGGGAACATCTTTCTTGTGTCTACAGTGTCTAGTCCTGTTTACATTTTATGGGTTTCCATGATATACTCATTCTCCTGAACTCCACTGAATATTAATCCTAACTAATTCAACCTCTCCTCATATGTCAGTTCCATCATCCCAGGAATCAGTCTCGTAAATCTTTGCTGCACTTCCTCGATATCAAAAACATCCTTCCTGCTGGGGGAGAAAAGATGTTGATAGTTCAGATTAAGTAACTCAAATGTGAGAATGACAGAACAAAGCTGTGTCTAACTGCCAGATGTGAAAGAATGGACAGTCCCACTGGGGTGGAGGGAGGGGAGAGAGGACATGGTGGCAGAAAATGTAACACGTTAACCTAAAAGAAAGGGAAGGAATGGGAGCTGTTTCACAATTTGAATGTGTTGAACTCAATATTAAGTCTAGAAGGCTCTAAAGTGCCTGGTCTGAAGATGGGGTGTTCTTCCTTCAGTTCACGCTGTGATACACTGGAGCACTGCAGCATGCCGAGATCAGACAAGTGGACATGTGAGCAGAACGCTGTATTAAAATGATCAGCTACTGGAAGGTCAGGATGATGCTTATGCACAGACCGGAAGGGTTCTGCAAAGTGGTCACCCAGTCTGCATTTTGTTTCTCCAATGTGTAATGGACCACATTGGGTGCAGCGAATACAATACACAAGATTGGAGGAGGTACAGGGGAAATGCTGCTTCACCTGGAAATACTGTTTTTTCAACAGTTGGAAAACAAGGGGCAAGAGTGGAAGCACAGGTGATCAGTTGGATGCGATTGAGGGCCCTGCCAACTGCAGTGGGTGGGAAATCATGGTTATGGAAGAAGTATGCCATGTCAGCTGTTTTGGAAGGTGGTATCTTCTGAACAGATATGATGTAGGCAAAGGAACTGGGAGAATTGGATGAATCCATGCAGGATGTAAGGTGTGAAGAGCTGTAGTGAAGGTCAAATATCACACAACGCCAGGTTATAAGTCCAACAGGTTTATTTGAAAACACTACCTTTTGGAGTGTTGCTCTTTCATAGGTGTAGTGAGACATGTATCAAGGCCCAGAATTTATAAGTAAAAGATCAAAAGATCATACAACTAATGAAAATGTGTTGAATAAACAAAAAATGGCTGGCTGACTCCCTCCTGCTAAATCTTTAATCAGTTAATAAGGAAATGCAGGTTTTGATTTATTAAAATGAAAATCCCAGAATTTCTTTCAGGTCACTATCCAAGATAACTAAAAGTTTTATCAGTGTATACAAGCAGTGATATCTCAGATCAGATATTGCATGTTAGGTATGAGGCCTTGTGTAGAATCTGTCTGTGGTTTAAACTGGAATCAGACTGGTTTTATTTTCAAAACGAGAATTTATGAAATTCCCCACTGACTGACTGTGTCCACAAATTGTGTGCTTTTTAAATAAAATAGAATGTATCTGCAAATACAAATTTGCAAATGCAAATTGAAGCCATATATTCGTGTGGGTGTGTGTTTGAGGGAAAGAGAGAGTATACACGTAGTGTGAGAGAGTTTATGTGCGTGAGAGAGTGTATGTGTGAGAGAGGGTCTGTGGGAGTGTGTGTGTGTGTGTTTGTGTGAGAGAATGTCTGTGTGTTTGTTTAAAGGTGTGAATGTGTGTGTCTGAGTCTGTATAATGTGGTGGGGTCACTGTAGTGCAACATGAACCCAAGATCACGGTTGAGGCCATCCTCATAGGTACCGAACTTGTCTATCAGCCTCTGCTCAGCAACTCTGTATTGTTGTGTGTCCCAAAATCCACCTGGAGGATGTTTACCCGAAGATCCAAAGCTGAGTGCCCTTGACCGCTGAAGTGCTCCCCCACTGGGGGGAAGCACCCCTGTCTGAATTGTTGCACAGTGTCCATTCATCTGTGGTTGTAGCATCAGCATGGTTTCGCCCCCATGTCCTCAGGCATCATTGCCTACAGCGTATGAGATAGACAACATTGGCTGAGTCACATGAGTATCCGCCGTGCATATGGTGGGCAGTGTTCCCAAGTGTGATGGTAATATCCACGTCGATGATCTGATATATTGTGTTGGTCTGGGATGGATAAGATCAAAAATTACATGACACCAGGTGATAGTCCAAAAGGTTTATTTGAAGACACAAGCTTTCGGAGTTTTCCTCCTTCAGCAGGCAGTGAGAGAAGTGGCATCAGGGTAGAGAATTTATAAGCAAAAGATCAAAGTGTCATAGAACTGATGTGAATGTGTTGAACAAACTTAAATCTTTAATCAGTTAGAAACGATTAATGTGAAAATCCCAGCACTTATTTCAAGTTATCAGTATGCCAGAGGTGACATCTCAGGTCAGAGAATGCATTACTGTGTGAGGCCTTGTTTAGAATCTGGCTGTGGATCAACTTGGAGTCAGACTGGTTTTAGTTTCAAAGTAGGAATCTATAAAATGCGACATCAACTGTCTACAAATCGGGCACTTTTTGAACAAAATATCTACAATTATAATTCTGCAAATGCAAATGCACCCCATAGACTGATACATGTGCGTGTGCGTGTATGTGTGAGGAGACAGAGTGTGTGCATGTGTCAGAGAGAGAGTGTGTGTCTTTGTGTGCATGCTTGACACAGAGAATGTGTGAGTGCGTGTGTGAGAGAGACAGTGTGTATAAGAGAGGGTCTGTGTGAGTCTGTATGTGTGTTTGTGTGAGCGTATGTATGCATAAGTGAGTGTAATTAGAGTCATGGGGTAACCTGTAGTGCGACATGAACCCAAGATCCTAGTTGAGGCCGTCTTCATGGGTACCAAACTTGGCTATCAGCCTCAGCTTGGCAACTGCATTGTTGTGTATTCCACAATCCGCCTGGAGGACATTTACCCAAAGATCTGAGACTGAATGTCCTTGATCGTTGAACTTTTCCCCACTGGGATGGTACATCCCTGTCTGGCAATTTTTGCATCGTGTCCATTCATCTATTGTTGTAGTGTCTGCATGGTTTCACCAATATACCATGCCCTGGGGAATCCTTGCCTGCATCGTATGAGATAGACAATGTTTGCTGAGTCACATGAGTATCTGCTGTGTTTGTAGTGGGTGGCGTATCCATGTTGATGATCTGACATGTCTTGCCATGACAGTGTTAAATGGTGTTGTCCTGAAGGCTGCGTTGTTTGCTTCAAACAATGGTCTGTTTAACTTCTGGCGGTTGTTTGAAGGCGAGAAGTGGAGACATATGAAAGATATTGGCGGGGCTCTCATCGTCATCAATAATCTGCAAAGAACATGACGCAGTTTCTCCACTACTAGGAATTACTGGGCAAAGGGTACCATATTGATCATATCCTGTGTCTGTCTTCTGAGGAGGTCAATATGATTTTTCCAGTGTGGTATGTCAGAACTGGCAATTGATGAGTTCCACATTGTATCCCATTCTTATGAGTGTCCTTCAGCACCCTCAGTTGTGTGGCATTCCTCCTCATCTGAGCAGGTCATATGTATGCATAGGGCTTAGATTAGATTCCCTACAGTGTGGAAACAGGCCCTTCGGCCCAACAAGTCCACACCGCCCCTTGAAGCATTCCACCCAGACCCATCCCCCCATAACCCACGCACCCCTGAACACTACAGGCAATTTAGAACATAGAACAATACAGCGCAGAACAGGCCCTTTGGCCCTCCAATGTTGCGCCGACCTGTGAACTAATCTAAGCCCCTACCCTTACACTATCCTGTCATCATCCATATGCTTATCCAAGGACTGTTTAAATGCCCTTAATGTGGCTGAGTTAACTACATTGGCAGGCAGGGCGTTCCACGCCCTTACCACTCTGAGTAAAGAACCTGCCTCTGACATCTGTCTTAAAATCTATCTCCCCTCAATTTGTAGCTATGCTCCCTTGTACAAGCTGAAGTCATCATCCTCAGAAAAAGACTCTCACTGTCCACCCTATCTAATCCTCTGATCATCTTGTATGTCTCTATTAAATCCCCTCTTAGCCTCCATCTCTCCAATGAGAACAGACCCCAGACCCTCAGCCTTTCTTCATAGGGCCTGCGCTCCAGACCAGGCAACATCTTGGTACATCTCCTCTGCACCTTTTCCAATGCTTCCACATCCTTCCCGTAATGAGGCGACCAGAACTGCACGCAATATTCTAAATGAGGCCGCACAAACGTTTTGTACAGTTGCATCATGACATCATGGCTCCGGAACTCAATCCCACTACCAATAAAACCTAACACACCATAAGCCTTCTTAACAGCATTATCAACCTGGGTGGGAACTTTCAGGGATCTATGTACATGGACATCAAGATCCCTCTGCACATCCACACTACCAAGAATCTTTCCATTGACATGGTATTCTGCCTTCCTATTATTCCTCCCAAAGTGAATCACCTCACATTTATCCATATTAAACTCCATTTGCCACCTTTCAGCTCAATTCTGCAGTTTACCCAAGTCTCCCTGCAACCTGTAACATTCTTCCACACTATCCACCACTCTACCGACTTTAGTGCCATCTGCAAACTTACTAACCCATCCAATGCCTGCATCCAAATCATTTATAAAAATGACAAACAGCAGTGGTCCCAAAAGAGATCAGGCACACCACTAGTGACCTGACTCCAGGCTGAATATTTTCCATCAACCACCACTCATTGCCTTCTTACAGAAAGCCAGTTTCTAATCCAAACTGCTAAATCTCCCTCAATCCCGTGCTCTGTATTTTCTCTAATAGCCTACCATGTGGAACCTTATGAAAAGGTTTTACTAAAGTCCATGTACACCACGTCAACTGCCCTTCCTCATAATTCAATGAGGTTTGTGAGACACGACCTGCCCTTGACGAATCCATGCTGACTATCTCCAATCAAATCGTTGCTTGCTAGATGATTCTCAATCCTATCTCTTATAATCCTTTCCAAAACTTTTCCTACAACAGACGTAAGGCTCACAGGTCTATAATTACTTCGGTCATCCCTACTGCCCTTCTTGAACAAGAGCACAACATTTGCAATCCTCCAGTCCTCTGGTACTAGACCTGTACACAATGAGGACTCAAAGATCAAGGCCAAAGGCTCTGCCACCTCCTCCCTAGCTTCCCAGACGATCCTTGGAAAAATCCCATCTGGCCCAGAGGATTTATCTACCTTCACACCTTCCAGAATTGATAACACCTCCTCCTTACTAACCTCAATCCTTTCAATTCTAGTAGCCCATAACTCAGTCATCTCCTCTACAATATTCTCCTGTTCCACACCTCTCCAATCTCCACAGGGTCCACACACAACTTCCCATTTCTCTCTTTAATTGGCACTATTCTTACCTGAATCATCCTCTTATTCCTCACGAATCCTATAGAAAGCTTTAGTATTCTCCTTTATTCTACCTGCTAATGCCTGCTCTTGTCCCCTCCTTGCTTTTCTTAACTCTCTCTTTAAATCCTTCCCAGCTAATCTGTAACTCTTCATCGCCTCATCTGAGCCATCTCGTCTCATCGTCAGATAAGCCTCTCTCTTCCACTTAACAAGAGATACAATTTCTTTAGTAAACCATGGTTCCCTTACCTTATTGCTTCCTCAATGCCTGACATCCTTATCAAGGACACGCAATACCTGCTCCTTAAACCAGCTCCACATTTCAATTGTCCCCATCCCCTGCATTTTGCTGACCCATTCTATGCCTCCTAAGTCTTGCCTAATCGCATTATAATTGTCCTTCCCCCATCTATAACTCTTACCCTGTGGCATGTTCTTATCCCTTTCCATCGCTAAAGTAAACATAACTGAATTATGGTCACTCTCTCCAAAATGCTCACCTACCACTAAATCAAACACCTGGCCTGATTCATTACCAAGTACCAGATCCAGTGTGGCCTCCCTTCTTGTCGGCCCTTCGACATACTGAGTCAGGAAACCCTCCTGCACACACTGGACAAAAACTGATCCATCCGACATACGAGAGTTACAGCATTTTCAGTCAATATTAGGGAAGGTAAAGTCTCCCATAATGACCACCACCTTGTTCCTTTCACTCCTCACAGAATAGTTTTGCCAATCCTCTCCTGCAGATCCCTGGAACTTTGCGGAGGTCTATAAAAAACTCCCAGCAGTGTTACCTCTTCTCTTCTGTTTCTGACCTCAGCCCATACCACCTCAGTAGACGAGTCCTCATCAAAAGTTCTTTTAGCCACCGTTATACTGTCCTTGACTAACAAAGCCACACCTCCCCCCTATTACCACCTTCCCTGACCTTAATGAAAGATCTAAACCCTGGAACCTGCAACATCCATTCCTGGCCCTGCTCTAATCATGTCTCTGAAATGGCCACAACATCAAAGTCCCAGGTATCTATCCACGCTGGAAGCTTGCCTACCTTATTCGGGATACTCCTGGCATTAAAGTAGACACAGTTCAATCCAGCTTGCTGTCTGCCAGCACACTCCTGTGACAGTGAGGTCCTGTCCATGTCCTCCCTACGCTCATCCTCCTGTGTACTAGAACTACACCTCAGTTTCCTATCCCCCTTCTGAGCTAGTTTAAATCCACCTGAATGGCACGAGCAAATTTCCTCCCCAGGATATTCGTGCCCCTCTGGTTCAAGTGGAGACTGTCCTGTTTGTAGAGGTCCCACCTTCCCCAGAATGAGCCCCAATTGTCCATGTACCTGAAGCCCTCCTTCCTGCATCATCCCTGCAGCCAAGTTGTTCAGGTGAAATCTCTCCCTGTTCTTTGCCTCGCTATCACTTGGCACGGGTAACAAACCAGAGATAACCACTCTGTTTGTTCTAGCTCTCAGCTTCCACCCTCGCTCCCTGAAATCCTGCTTGACATCCCTATCCCTCTTTCTACCTATGTCATTGGTACCTATGTGGACCACGACTTGGGGCTGGTCACCTTGTCCCTTCAGGACCACAAAGACACGATCCGAGACATCACGGACCCTGGCACCTGGGAGGCAATACACCAACCGTGAGTCTCTTTCGTACCCGGCAAACCTTATATCAGTCCCTCTAACTATTGAGTGCCCGATGACTAACACTCTCTTCCTATCCCCCTTTCCCTTCTGTGCAAGAGGGACAGACTCTGTGCCAGAGACCTGCACCCCAGTGCATTCTCCTGGTAGGTCGTCCCCCCAAACAGTTATCAAAACGGTATAATAAAATGTGAGGCTGGATGAACACAGCAGGCCAAGCAGCATCTCAGGAGCACAAAAGCTGATGTTTCGGGCCTAGACCCTTCATCAGAGAGGGAGATGGGGAGAGGGAACTGGAATAAATAGGGAGAGAGGGGGAGGCGGACCGAAGATGGAGAGTAAAGAAGATAGGTGGAGAGAGTGTAGGTGGGGAGGTAGGGAGGGGATAGGTCGGTCCAGGGAAGATGGACAGGTCAAGGAGGTGGGATGAGGTTAGTAGGTAGCTGGGGGTGCGGCTTGGGGTGGGAGGAAGGGATGGGTGAGAGGACGAACCGGTTAGGGAGGCAGAGACAGGTTGGACTGGTTTTGGGATGCAGTGGGTGGGGGAAGAGCTGGGCTGGTTGTGTGGTGCAGTGGGGGGAAGGGACGAACTGGGCTGGTTTAGGGATGCAGTAGGGGAAGGGGAGATTTTGAAACTGGTGAAGTCCACATTGATACCATATGGCTGCAGGGTTCCCAGGCGGAATATGAGTTGCTGTTCCTGCAACCTTCGGGTGGCATCATTGTGGCACTGCAGGAGGCCCATGATGGACATGTCATCTAGAGAATGGGAGGGGGAGTGGAAATGGTTTGCGACTGGGAGGTGCAGTTGTTTGTTGCGAACTGAGCGGAGGTGTTCTGCAAAGCGGTCCCCAAGCCTCCGCTTGGTTTCCCCAATGTAGAGGAAGCCGCACCGGGTACAGTGGATGCAGTATACCACATTGGCAGATGTGCAAGTGAACCTCTGCTTAATGTGGAATGTCATCTTGGGGCCTGGGATGGGGGTGAGGGAGGAGGTGTGGGGACAGGTGTAGCATTTCCTGCTGTTGCAGGGGAAGGTGCCGGGTGTGGTGGGGTTGGAGGGCAGTGTGGAGCGAACAAGGGAGTCACGGAGAGAGTGGTCTCTCCTGAAAGCTGACAGGGGAGGGGATGGAAAAATGTCTTGAGTGGTGGGGTCGGATTGTAAATGGCGGAAGTGTCGGAGGATAATGCGTTGTATCCAACACCATTCACGACCTCATCACCACAGGGGACCTCCCACCCACAGCCTCCAACCTCATTGTTCCCCAACCCCGCACGGCCCGTTTCTATCTCCTTCCCAAAATCCACAAACCTGCCTGCCCTGGTCGACCCATCGTCTCAGCCTGCTCCTGCCCCACCGAACTCATCTCCACCTATCTGGACTGCATTTTCTCCCCTTTGGTCCAGGAACTCCCCACCTACGTCCGTGACACCACCCACGCCCTCCACCTCCTCCAGGACTTCCAATTCCCTGGCCCCCAACACCTCATATTCACCATGGACGTCCAGTCCCTGTACACCTGCATTCCGCATGGAGATGGCCTCAAGGCCCTCCGCTTCTTCCTATCCCGCAGGCCCGACCAGTCCCCCTCCACCGACACTCTCATCCGCCTAGCTGAACTCGTCCTCACACTCAACAACTTCTCTTTTGACTCCTCCCACTTCCTACAGACTAAGGGGGTGGCCATGGGCACCCGCATGGGCCCCAGCTATGCCTGCCTCTTTGTAGGTTACGTGGAACAGTCCCTCTTCCGCACCTACACAGGCCCCAAACCCCACCTCTTCCTCCGGTACATTGATGACTGTATCGGTGCCGCCTCTTGCTCCCCAGAGGAGCTCGAACAGTTCATCCACTTCACCAACACCTTCCACCCCAACCTTCAGTTCACCTGGGCCATCTCCAGCACATCCCTCACCTTCCTGGACCTCTCAGTCTCCATCTCAGGCAACCAGCTTGTAACTGATGTCCATTTCAAGCCCACCGACTCCCACAGCTACCTAGAATACACCTCCTCTCACCCACCCTCCTGCAAAAATTCCATCCCCTATTCCCAATTCCTCCGCCTCCGCCGCATTTGCTCCCACGATAAGACATTCCACTCCCGCACATCCCAGATGTCCAAGTTCTTTAAGGACCGCAACATTCCCCCCACAGTGATCGAGAACGCCCTTGACCGCGTTTCCCGTATTTCCCGCAACACATCCCTCACACCCCGCCCCCGCCACAACCGCCCCAAGAGGATCCCCCTCGTTCTCACACACCACCCTACCAACCTCCGGATACAACGCATTATCCTCCGACACTTCTGCCATTTACAATCCGACCCCACCACCCAAGACATTTTTCCATCCCCTCCCCTGTCTGCTTTCCGGAGAGACCACTCTCTCTGTGACTCCCTTGTTCGCTCCACACTGCCCTCCAACCCCACCACACCCGGCACCTTCCCCTGCAACTGCAGGAAATGCTACACCTGTCCCCACTCCTCCTCCCTCACCCCCATCCCAGGCCCCAAGATGACATTCCACATTAAGCAGAGGTTCACCTGCACATCTGCCAATGTGGTATACTGCATCCACTGTACCCGGTGCGGCTTCCTCTACACTGGGGAAACCAAGCGGAGGCTTGGGGACCGCTTTGCAGAACACTTCCGCTCAGTTCGCAACAAACAACTGCACCTCCCAGTCGCAAACCATTTCCACTCCCCCTCCCATTCTCTAGATGACATGTCCATCATGGGCCTCCTGCAGTGCCACAATGATGCCACCCGAAGGTTGCAGGAACAGCAACTCATATTCTGCCTGGGAACCCTGCAGCCATATGGTATCAATGTGGACTTCACCAGTTTCAAAATCTCCCCTTCCCCTACTGCATCCCTAAACCAGCCCAGTTCGTCCCCTCCCCCCACTGCACCACACAACCAGCCCAGCTCTTTCCCCCTTCTAACAGTTACCCAGCTTTGTTCATGCTTAGGAGTAACTACTTCCCTGTAACTCCTGTCTATAAGAGTTATCTATTTAGCATGGCCAATCCACCTATCCTGCACATCTTTGGACTGTGGGAGGAAACCGGAGCACCCGGAGGAAACCCACGCAGATACGGGGAGAATGTGCAAACTCCATATAGACAGTCGCCTGAGGCCTGGATCGAACCCTGTGAGGCTACAATGCTAACCACTGAGCCACCGTGCCGCCTGTCCATAGGTGATGGCTTTTTTAAAATTATATTTAGGCTAGAAGCTAGAGAAGTGTAGTATCATGAGGTTATCCATAGGCTTACGATAAAGTGAGGTATTTGGAAATAAAACCAGCCTGATTCCAGGTTGCTACATAGCCAGATTCCAAACAAGGCCTCACACCTCAAATGCATTGTCTGACCTAAGATGTCACTTCTGGTATATTGATAAAATCTTTAGTTATCTTGGGACAGTGCTTGAAAAAAATGCTGGGATTTCATATTAATCCTTTCTAACTGATTAAAGAGCTAACAGTTATCATAGGGTCAATCAAAACATTTGCATCAGTTCTATTACCCTTTGATCTTTTGCGTATAAATTCTTTGTATGATGCTACCTCTCTCCCTGACACTTGAAGAAGGAGCAAGACTCCGAAAGCTTGTGTCTTCAAATAAATCTGTTGGGCTATAACCTGATATTGTGTGATTTCTGACCTTGTCCGTCCCAGTCCAACACTGGCATGTCCACATCAAGTCTACCATTGACCATAAACTGCCAGCTGAAAGTGGAGAGGATCTCCAAGAAGATCGCAAATATATCAACACGGACATCGAATTTCTACAGAAATGCAAGAAAGCAGAGAAGATACCAAAAGGATCACGAACGCATAAGATCACGAACACATTCATGTCGACCTACAACACAGATTATGCTGAGACACTTGGCCATTGCACCTCTCGCAAACTCCTCAATCATTTTGTATACCAACTCTACAGCACATGCTGTAACCTCGAAATCAAGATGGAGTCCATAATCTCAGTTTACGCTCAAGATACAGCAGTACAGTTACGAGACACTGTCAAGCAGATGAGGCAATGAAACTACACCACCTACATACACACCAAGAACAAGAAACTGGAGAAATTTGAAGTAGCCAAGCCTCCCCTGGTAGCACACAGTTGAAAATGGTACTACCACGGGGAAATCTATCATCAACTTATCTGACCACACTTTTCAACCAGGCAAGATCGAAGTTCTCAGCTGAGGGCTCAATTTCTATCCTACCACCAAAATGGACCCGCTTGGTCTTGCAGTAGACACAGAGGAATTCATCTAACAAATGAGACGCTAGGAATTCTTCCAAGATGTTTGCAACAGGCTCAGTGAGACAACCAACAAACTGTGATAGCTGACAGAGAGATCTATGGTGGGGTGGCCAAAGAAAGACTTGAATTGGACCCCTCTGCACAGCTGTTGCTTTGGGCTTGACATGTGTTCTCGCATACCAGAATCATCGGCTGCACTCACAAGGTAGCACAAAACGTTGCCCAAGCACCACACAATGCCATCCATGCTTTCAAGAGCAATCACAACATTGTTATCAAACCAGCAGACAAAGGAGAAACCATTGTCAAACAGAATAGAATGGATTACTGAAAGAAAGTATACAGATAACTGAACAATCAGGAACACTGTGAAAAACTACCTGCCAATCCAAACAAACAACACACCTCTGTGAACTCAACAGGCTGATCAAGACATATGATCCAGTCCTTCAGGGTACCCTCCACAAACTCATCCCACACACTTCTCATGTACAGAACTTCTGCCTTCTGAAGAAACACACTTGTATCAGCTTATGGAACCTCAAGGTTATGTGAGAACTTTCTGGCTATGTTGAGGGCATCCTGAAACCCATCGTACAGGGAACCCCCAGCTTCTGTTGCAACAGTACAGATTTCTTACAGAAACTAGGTACCCATGGACCAATCAAACCATGAATATTCCTCATCACAATGGACATTTCGGCACTTTCCACCGGTATCCCGCACGATGATGGCATTGCTGCAATAGCCTCAGTACTCAATACCAACAACTGCTAATTTTCAGATGCCATCCTACAACTCACCTGCTTCATCGTCAACCACAACATCTTCACCTTCAACAACCAGTTCTTAAACCAAACACACGGAACAGCCATGGGAACCAGATTTGCACTCCAAAATGCCAACAACTTCATGCGCAAGTTTCTCTACACCAGGGAAGTACTGGACGACAAAGAGTACTCCGTTGGTTGTATCCCGTGTCTGTCTTCTGAGGAGGTCATTACCGCTGCGCAGAACAAGACTTCTTTGCTGCACAGGACCTCCGGCCAATGCCATACACTAGATACATTAATGACATTTTCTTCCTTTGGACTCATGGCACAGAATCATTTAAACAAATACAAAGTAATATCAACAATTTTCATAGAACATAGAAAAGTACAGCACAGTACAGGCCCTTTGGCCCACGATGTTGTGTCGTGGAATAATCCTAATCCAAAAATAAAATAACCTAACCTACATTCCCCTCAATTCACTGCTGTCCATGTGCATGTCCAGCAGTTGCTTAGTTGTCACTAATGACTCCGCTTCCACGACTATCACTGGTAAACTATTCCATGCGCTCACAATTCTCTGGGTGAAGAACCTCCCTCTGACGTCTCCTCTATACCTTCCTCCTAACACCTTAAAACTATGACCCCTCATGGCAGTCAATCCTGCCCTGGGGACAAGTCTCTGGTTATCGACTCTATCCATGCCTCTCACTACCTCGTACACCTCGATCAGGTCACCTCTCTTCCTCCTTCTCTCCAGAGAGAAAAGTCCGAGCTCACTCAACCTCTCCTCGTAAGACAAGCCCTCCAGTCCAGGCAGCATCCTGGTAAACCTCCTTTGCACCCTCTCCAAAGCCTCCACATCTTTCCTATAATAGGGCAACCAGAACTGGACACAATATTCCAAGTGTGGTCTCACCAGGGTTTTGTAGAGCTGCAGCATAACCTCGTGGCTCTTAAACTCGATCCCCCTGTTAATGAAAGCCAAAACACCATATGCTTTCTTAACAACCTTATCCACTTGGGTGGCAACTTTGAGGGAGCTATGCACTTGAACACCAAGATTCCGCGGTTCCTCCACACTGCCGGGAATCCTGCCTTTAATCCTATATTCAGCATTTAAGTTTGACCTTCCAAAATGCATCACTTCGCATTCATCCAGGTTGAACTCCATCTGCCATTTCTCAGCCCAGCTCTGCATTCTGTCAATGTCTCGCTGAAGCCTGCAATAGTCCTCGATACTATCAACGGCACCTCCAACCTTTGTGCCATCAGCAAACATACTAACCCGCCCCTCAACCTCCTTATCCAAGTCATTTATAAAAACTACAAAGAGCAGAGGCCCAAGAACAGAGCCCTGTGGGACACCACTCAGCACTAACCTCCAGGCAGAATACTTACCATCTACAACCACTCTCTGCCTCTTGTCAGCCAACCAATTCTGAATCCAGACAGCCAAGTCACCCTGTATCCCATACCTCCTGACTTTATGAATGAGCCTGCTGTGGGGAACCTTATCAAATGCCTTGCTGAAGTCCACGTACACCACATCCACTGCTCGACCCTCGTCAACCTGTCTCATGACTTCCTCAAAGAACTCAATAAGATTTGTAAGGCATGACCTGCCCCTCACAAAGCCATGCTGACTCCCTTTAATCATGCTATGCTTTTCCAAATAGTCATAAATCCTATCCCTCAGAATTCTTTCCAAAACCTTGCAACCACAGACGTAAGACTGGCTGGTTTGTAATTTCCAGGGATTTCCCTATCCCCTTCCTTGAAAAGAGGAACAACATTTGCCTCCCTCCAATCTTCTGGTACGACTCCCATGGAGAGTGAGTAAGCAAAGATCTTCGCTAGCGGCTTAGCAACCTCCTTTCTCGTTTCCCGGAGCAACCTAGGATAAATCTGGTTTGGCCCTGGGGACTTACAAATCTTAATGTTTGCCAAAATTTCCAGCACATCAACTTCCTCAATCTTGATCTGATCAAGCCTGTTTGCCCGCTCCTCAAAGTTCTCATTCACAACAAGGTCCCTTTCCTTAGTGAAAACCAAAGCAAAAAACTCATTTAGGGCTTCCCCTATCTGTTCAGATTCCACACACAAGTTCCCTGCGCTATCCCTGATCAGTCCTACCTTCTCCCTGATCATTCCTCACGTATGAGTAAAATGCCTTCGGGTTCTCCCTAATCCTTCCTGCCAAGCCTTTTTCGTGCCCCCTCCTGGCCCTCCTCTGTCCACTTTTGAGCTCCTTCCGAGCAAGCCTGTAATCCTCTAAAGCTGTGCTAGACCCTTGCTTCCTCTACCTTACGTACGCTGCCTTTTTCTTTTTGACAAGAAGCATCTCTGTACCCATCATCCAAGGCTCCTTAATTTTACCCCTTCTTACCTGTCTCAGAGGAACAAATTTATACATCACTCGCAACAACTGGTCCTTAAACAGCCTCCATATGTCTGCTGTGCCCTTTCTGTGGAACAATTGCTCCCAATCTGTACTTCCCAACTCCTATCTGATAGTGTTATAGTTTCCTTTACCCCAGTTAAATATCTTACCTGGTAACTGCTCCTTTCCCTTTCCATGGCTATGGTAAATGTGAGGCTGTTGTGGTCATTGTCACCAAAGTGTTCTCCCACCACGAGATCTGACACCTGTCATTGCCGAGCACCAAATCCAAAATGGCCTCTCCCCTCATTGGCCTGTCCACATACTGGGTAAGGAAACCCTCCTGAACACACTGGACAAAAACGGCTCCATCCAAGCCATCTGCACTAAGGAAGTTCCAATCTATATTGGGAAAGTTGACATCACCCAATACAACAACCCTGCTACGTTTGCACTTTTCAACAATCTGCCGGCCAATGAGTTCTTCCACTATCCACTATCAGACTTATCATGGACTACTTAGAATCAGTCTCATTCTTGGACACATGCATCTCCATCAAGGGTAGACACCCCTCTACCGCAAGCCTATGGATAACCTCATGATACTGCACTTCTCTAGCTTCCACCATAAACATATTTTAAAAAGCCATCCCCTACAGACAAGCCCTGTGCATTCACAGGGCATGTTCAGATTAGAAGGAACACAACAGACACCTAAAAGTGTTGAAGGATGCCCTCATAAGAACAGGATACAATGCTCAACTCATCGATTGTCAGTTCTGACGGACCACAAGAAATGGTAATGAAAACCGGAAGAACTGCGGATGCTGTAAATCAGGAACAAAAACAAAGTTGCTGAAAAGCTCAGCAGGTCTGGCAGCATCTGTGAAAGAAAAAGCAGTCAAAGTTTCGGGTCCAGCGACCCTTCCTCAGAACTGGTTGTGGCTGGGAAAATGTCAGTTTATATTCAGAAAATAGAGTGAGGTAGGGAGTAAATGATAGGATAGAGCCCAAAGAGAGGGAAAGACAGTTGGACAGACAAAGGAGTTGCTAACAATCAGGCTGGGAGAGTTATTAGGGACTGTTAGTGACTAACAACATGGTGTGTGTATTGGCAGGCTAAGCGGTAACAAGGCCTGGTGTGTGGGGTAGGGGGCTGGGATGTGAGGCAGTTTAGGCCCGAAAATTATTCAACTCAATATTGAGTCCAGCGGTCTGTAGGGTCCCCAAGCAGAAAATGAGGTATTGTTCCTCCAGCTTTGCTGGAACACTGCAACAAGCCAGAGACAGACATGTTGGCCAGGGAGCAGGATGGTGTGTTAAAATGGCAACAGGTCTTTTTTGTGAGCAGAACATAGATGTTCTGCAAAGCGGTAATGACCTCCTCAGAAGACAGACACAGGGTACGACCGAAAGAATACTCTGTCATCCAGCACTTCGCTGGAGCAGAGAAACTACACCATGTTCTTCACAGCCTTTCAACACATGATTGACGACAATGAGCACCTCGCCAAGAACTTCTCAACACCTCCACTTCTTGCATTCAAATAACCACCAAACCTTAAACAGACCATTGTTCAAAGCAAACTACCCAACCTTCAGGTCGACATCGACCACAACGCCACACAACCCTGCTGTGGCAAACTCTGCAAGACATGTTAGATCATCGACATGGATACTACATGTAGGAACACCACCCACCACATGCACAGCAGAAACTCACGTGATTTGGCTAACATTGTCTATCTCATACGCTGCAGGCAAGGATGCCCTGAGGCATGGTATATTGGCAAGGTCATGCAGATGCTACAGCAACGGATGAATGGGCAGCGCGCAACAATCACCAGATAGGGCTGCTGTCTCCCAGTGAGGAAGCACTTCAGCAGTCAAGGACGTTCAGCCTTGGATTTTCAGGTAAACATCATCCAAGGTGGACTTTGGGATACAATGCAGTCGCTGAGCAGGGGCTGATAGCTAGGTTTGGTACCCATGAGAATGGCCTCAACCTTGATCTTGGGTTCATGTCACACTACAGGTGACTCCACCACACACTATACACTGTCACACACATACGCACTCATTCACACAAATGCACTCACACAGACCCTCTTCTGCACACGCACACCCTCTCTGACTCACACACACTCTCTCAAACACGTACACGTACACATACACACACTCTCAAACACGTACACACATACACTCTCTCACTCACACACACAAATCTAGGGGTGAATTTGCACTTGCAGGTTTGTATTTGCAGATACATTCTATTTTGTTCAAAAAGCACACAATTTCTTGACAGTGAGTCAATGGGGCATTTTATAAATTCCTGCTTTGGAAATAAAGCCAGTCTGAATCCAGGTTAAAACACAGACACATTCTAAGCATAAATGCAGAGTCTGACCTGAGGTCTCACCTTTCGTATACACTGATAAGACTTTCAGTTATCTGGGGCAGTGACTTGAAAGAAATTCTGGGATTTGCATTTTAATCAATACATCTCCTTTTAACTGGTTAAAGATTTAACAGGAGGGAGTCAGCCCGTCATTTTAGGTTGAATCAATACATTTGAATCAGTTGTATGTTCTTTTGATCTTTTACTTACAAATTCTGTATCTTGATGCCTCTCTCATTATACCCGAAGGAAAAGCAACATTCCAAAAACTAATGTTTTCAAATATAGTCTATTGGACTATAACCTGGTGTCATGTCATTGTCTGATCTTGTCCAACCCACTCCAACACTTACACCTATACATCATAGCTAGTGAAGGTAGCTATGGAACTTGGCTTTGTAGCGAATGGCAGTCGACAGTTTATTCCCTGAAATGGAGACAGAGGTCGAGGAAAAGAAGAGAGGCATGGGAATTGGACAGTGTGAAAGTTATAGAATAGTGGAAACTGGACTCAAAATGAAAAATTTTTCAAGGTCCCAGCAGGAGCACAAAGCGGCACCGAAGCAGTTGTTGATATACTGGGAAAACTGTGGGAGGGCCAGTGTGAGATTGGAACAAGGATCATTCCACACACCCCATAAAGAGGCAGGCATAACTGCGATAGTGTTTCAGCAAACCTACTTATCTATTGGAGGGTGCCATTTCGAGTACTAGTTTCCAAAGCAATTAGGACAGCAGTCTGGGCCTGCATCATGCCAAAAATATTTATACTGTAGTATGCTAAACCCTGTGACATATGTCTTGTCTCCACTGTAGTTATGCTGCTGCATCATAGTCATATTAATTCATTTCAAGCTATGTGCAAAGCCTAGTGTCACACTGGAACCCAAATTTGCATGTTATTTGAAAGTGATATTAGACTTCCTGGTAGACCTTCCAATGCACTAATCATGTGAGTGTGCCTATCCAGCAGCCAATTCTCGTATGCCACCCCAACAAAGTCATAATCTGAATCCTCTGCAAAAATTCTGTGTATCATGGCAGTAGGCCACTTCTGCCCACTGACTGACAAAACAGATTTCAAGTTCCTGCCACCATGTGACCCTCTGTGTATACACAGTGTCAGTATCAAAGTTGGTGAGTACAGTGTGAAGTGGAGTAATAGTGTTTTCTATTTGTATCAGGTTTCTAGTGCTCTCTCCATTTTTGCCATTCAGATTTTAGAAGGGATGATAGGATGATGGTAAGTGGGATGGGCAAAATTGATTGGGTAATTGCATACTGGGCCAAAATTTCCTTGCTGAGAGCATCTCAATGTCAAAATACTGCCTCTTTGATGGTTCTACCCTTGCATTGTACAGCCCCAAATTGTTAAAATTCCAGTCTTCATTTACTGGGGCATCAGGCCAGATGAATAAATCACCCCAAAGTGTGTCTTATTAGCATACCTCCCATACCTCCAAGATGGTCCATACCTCCTTCACAGCTACCATGCCCCTGCTATGTCCTCATTGCATTCCCTCCATTTCCACTCACGCAGTATCCATTTGCACATAGAACACTTGGAGCTCTATAATCACATTGGGAACTTGAGATAAATGAACAAGCATGTTAAAACACTTCAAAAAGTATAATGCTTTGAAGTGGCCATACAGCTGTCAATATAAAATCTCAGTTGACCTGACAGTAGTATCAGCAACCCCTGCTGAGCTGAACCAATTTACACTTTTGGAGCTAACCAGTTCTGCATTGTAAGATTCTTCTGAATCCCTAGGGTAGGGAATTTCAAAACTAGAGGGCATTTTTTAAGTTGAGAGGAGAAAGATTTAAAAGTGATCTGAGGGACAACTTTTTCAATAGTGTGGCTCATATGTGGAATGAACTGCCAGAGGGAGAGCTGGATGTAGATACAGTTACAATATTTAAAAGACATTCGGACAGGTACATGAATAGGAAAAGTTTACAGGGCTGTGGGCAAATGCAGGCAAATGGGCCTAGTTTAGTTTGAGAAACTTGTTTGGCATGGACTAGTTGGACCAAAGGGTCTATTTTTATGCTGCTTGACTCCATGACTCAAAAAAAATCTGATCACCAGTCAGATCAATTTTGGAAGGATGATTGAAACTACATGCAAGTATAAGAAAGCGGCTAAAATGTACAGAACTGCATCAACAGTCTGAAGAAATACTGTAGCAAACAACCTTTAAATATTTTATGATTCCTTAAATTAATAGTGAGACTAGTTTTTTTTGTGTATTTTATACAACATTTGCAAGGTTAGGAGACTATGTACTGGCTGAAGCATGAAGTTTGGGAATAGCAGTACTGACATACATATTGATAAATGTCACAGTCTCCATGTTCTGCATGGTCCTGTTGACCATTATGTGCACACATGCAAACTTCTTTGAAAATATGACATCCAGTGCACTTCACAGCCAAAATGTGTTGATGCTTGGTGGAAGCTACTTTTGACCGTTTGGAAACTTTCCATTTGTCAAAGTTCAGGTGTCACATTGCCCAAGTTATCTTTTTGTCTTTTTATTACTTGCACCTACAATATCTAACCATTTCAAATTTAATGAACTTGAAGAAGTTTGCATCAAATGGCAGTGAAAATGAAGACACCAGTTTGCCTTTGTTTTGACTTTTAATGGGACCAAAGCTTGAGTTATTTAGCAAAATTAGATTTAACCAAACTCTTTAAATTAAGCCCCTTTTATGTAAAAACAGTTGTTGAATGCCAACTACTAAAAAAGACCTTTTAAATAAAACTTAGTTTTAAGAAACTGTATACATCATTTGAAACAAACTTGTCGACAGTAATTTAAATTATACAATAACATGCAATTTCGGTATGTACTGATGACAATGCCTAGAGCAACCCAAATTAGAGACTCAATTTTTTATGGTTATTTACAGTTTTCATACATCAAAATTTGTTTATTGTACAATACTGAGAGAGCACAGGGGGAACAGCCACAACATTCACTCCTCTACAAAGACAATTATGTACAGGTACTCAACACTCATTTATTCATACAGTTTGTTCAGAACCATATGTTCATGAAAATCTACTGAGCAATTGGAATTTAAACTGACAGGAAAGACTCCAAACAGTTCAGTGAACGTACACAGAAAGGTACAGTTTAGATTCCAACCTCAAGGAGCTGAGCATCAACAGCATCAGTTTTTTTTTAAAGTAAATTGAGTCACTGTTTTGGCTAAAATAAAGCATAAACCAGCAATGTTTACTGTAATGGTGATGGGTTCATAGATCATAGAATCCTTACAATGTGAAAACAAGCCCTTCAACCCAACAAGTCCACACCAACTCTCACAGCATCCCACCCAGACCCAAGCCCCTCTAACACACCTAATCTACACATCGCTGAATACTATGGGCAATTTAGCATGGCCAACCCACCTAGCCTGCACATCTTTGGACTGTGGGAGGAAACTGGAGCACCCGGAGGAAACCCATGCAGACATGGGGAAAATGTGCAAACTCCACACAGACAGACAGCAACCCAAGGAATCGAACCCGTGTTCCTGGTGCTGTGAGGCAGCAGTGCTACCCACTGAGCCATCATGCCGCTGGCTGATGGGTAATTACAGCTCTAAAACATAGCCTTGATGTGAATGGGACCTTTCCATTCTTTATAATTCTACGAGAGTAGTTTCCTTTTCGTTATGCATAAGGAATAATAGAAAAATTAGAATAAATCTTTAAGTTTGTCTTAATTTTAAAATCCTGGCTTTAGCAGAGTTAGGTACAGATTAAGATCATAGGCCTCTAACTGATATGTCAAAGGAAAAACTTGCACAACGGGTAGGATAAGGTTGTTAGAATAACTAAGCATGTATAGCTGGTTGCTGTACTTCATATTAGAAAACATTCCATCCAGAGCAGAGATATAGGGTAGCTGTGACCCTGTCGTAAGTGTTCCTTGGACATGTACATATTCATATATATACTTCACTATGCATATATGAATATCTCATTTGATTTACACCACAATTCAATTCTTTCGTATACAAAATTATGCAATTAATATGGGCAAAAGTAAAGTGTCTTCCTTGAAAGGTGCAGCTACATGAGTAATATATAATACAAATTGATGTAATCAGGTAAATGTGGACACAGGCCTTTTCTTTCACCAGCCTACATTCAGCCTTTTCTCAAGCTAAAGAAGCACTTGTGTCTCCTATGAACAGCCTATTAAACTTGCATTAAACTGTAAACTGTTCAACTGCGTAGGATAAAATTTGCCTCCAAACTGTGAAAATAGAATCAGATTGAATATTAAATGGTGCAGCCTCTGCAACCTTAACAGTGTTATAAATCAATAATTACTCTTATCCAGCTTTTTAAAATTAGTAACTTGTAAATATTACGCATTTATTCTGCTCAACCAGCAAATTAAATTCATAGAGAAGCTTTCTACATACATGAAGTTCCAAAACATATAATCTGTGTGCCGAAGAAACTCCTTCATTTACCAGTCCAGGACTATCTTCAAAGAAACACTAGGTAATTTGTGTTCCATCAATCAGAACATGGTTAGGTGAATTACAGCTTGTTACATAAACATTTATTTCAATTGCTACTATTTATTTTTATGTAGCATATATTTATCATAAAAGATATAGCCCCTTCCAGTAAACCTGATGAACCTGCAACCAATGCTTGATAAACTGATGCAATTTAGCCAACTATACCTACATATGCAAGCTGGCTGAGTTTGGGTCCAAAGAATGTAGTATAGTAAAAGTTCAGTAACATTAACAGCAGAGAAACTTGGCATTCCTTTAGAGAAATAACTGTACTGTGTTGTCTCAGCTCCATCACACATACTGATTTAGATTTCATCCTTTTGGATCATCTTGTGCAACTAACAATGGGAGATAGTGCTGAATAATGGTATTAGAAGTCAGCAACTTACAGGTGTAACACTTTTGATCTGGAGCAACACAGTAACTCCTGAAGGTCAGCAGATTAGTAGACAACTGGAAAATATGCATTGCTGTAAATATCTGATACATAAAGGTAATTAAGAAGAGTTCTGCCCTGCAGGGTTTAGTGGGCACCTGTACAGCCCTAGCACTTCTGGTTTTTGTAAGACTCCATGGTTATACACAATAAACAGCTAGGGCCTATGAAACCTGAAAGGAATGCAACAAATATTTATTAGATTGCACTTATTTAGGATGTGAAGACATTCCAGTCAAAATGTTGTAAGATGGAAACCCATACCTTGTTAGGTGCCTACTTAATTCATGCACTTCCATTTCAGTGCTTTTGAATTCATTCAATTCCTTACGAATAGCAGCCTGAAATTTAAAAGGCATTGAAATTGTTAGAGAAATACCGGACTTTAAATTTCCTCCTTTTCTATGTTATGTATTCTATCTGATGTACCTTCTTATTTTTCCTGTTCATTTCTGATGTGAGACAAGAAAGCAATTCTTTGTACAAATGGTAGTGAAACTTTAGAATTCTCATCACTCAAGAAACGGTTGAAGCTCAGCCAATTCAAACCGCAAAAACTGAAACAATAGATTCTGTTCGAAAAAATTCTCAATACTTGCGCTATTCTTATATTTCTGAGTGTTTGACCATAATATCTTACTTTGTCAGCAGCTGTTAGCCTTGTCCATGGCTTGTCTGCGCGTCTGTCATAATCCTGGGCCTCAGCTACCTCCACATAGTCACTGAAACGGATAAGGATTTTTCTCTCTCTCAGTTCCTCCACTGTAGGTCTTTGGCTAAGCTAGAAGAAAAGGACCACTGATATTGTAGATTTATAAGATAGTGTAGGTAACATGTTTGCAATCTTTTCCTTTACTAGTAGATAGACATAGTTCATGCAAGATACACAATGGATATCATTAGTCACTTCTAATCACATCAGGTCATTTACAGATGATTTTACCAACACATGAAGAAACAGGTCACATTTATGTGAAGCCATTTTGACTCGCAAATTTTAAACTTGAATGATAGCATCAGCGCAAGTCAGATATTCAAGTACACTTGCCACTATGAGGAATCCATTGAGTAGAGTGCAATTGATTGACCTTGTTTTTACTGCTGTCGAAAATGATTCCTGCTAACAGCATAGACTAATAACTTTCCTACAATTCTGAATGTTTGTCTATGCTATTTACATTGTCAGCAGTGGTTAGCATTACTGTGTCCTTATTTTGGTTTGCCACTCGTCTTAAAGGCTGGTGTCCTACCCACTACTTCATCTCAGATAGCACAATTTTACCATCATGCTCCAACATGCCACATATTTGTGAAATTTATGATTTAGAGAAGAAAAGAGAACTTAGTAGGCAAACATTATCTTTAGAAGGTGTTTTTTTTAAAAAGTGTCCAATCCTCCTCGTCAGACTTTTCCTTCTGTATTCCACCAATGCATTGCAATAATGATAAATTAGTCCACCAGCTCTCAAACAAATGTCACTAAATCAATTAGACTTTATTGGCACGTTTGTCTTATCTAAAGAATCTTTCTTACATTCATAGTGCCCTGTCTCATAGCCCCGCAGTTGCTGAACCTTCATCAATTCTTTTGGAGGCAGATCAAAGATGGATAGAGGAGAAGATGGGTGGGGAGGAGACAGACAAGGTAAAGAGGTGGGGATGGAGCCAGTAGAGGTAAGTGTGAGTGGGGAGGTAGGGAAGGGATGGGTCAGTCCGGGGAGGACGGACAGGTCAAGGAGGCGGGATGAGGTTAGTAGGAAGGAAATGGGGGTGCGGCTTGACATGAGAGGAAGGGATAGGTGAGAGGAAGAACAAGTTAGGGAGGCGGGGCGAGCTGGGCTGGTTTTGGGATGCAGTAGGGGGAGGGGAGATTTTGAAGCATGTGAAATCCACATTGATACCATTGGGCTGCAGGATTCCCAAGCGGAATGTGAGTTGCTGTTCCTGCAACCTTTGGGTGGCATTGTTGTGGCACTGCAGGAGGCCCAGGATGGACACGTCGTCGAAGGAATGGGAGGGGAAGTTGAGATGGTTCACGAGGGGGAGGTGCAGTTGTATATTGCGAACTGAGCATAGGTGTTCTGCAAAGTGGTCCCCAAGCCTCGACTTGGTTTCCCCAATGTAGAGGTAGCCACACCGTGTACAGCGGATGCAGTATACCACATTGGTAGATGTGCAGGTGAACATCTGCTTGATGTGGAATGTCTTCTTGGGGCCTGGGATGGGGGTTAGGGAGGAGGTAAGGGGGCAAGTGTAGCACTTCCTGCGGTTGCAGGAGAAAGTGCCGGGTGTGGTGGGGCTGCTGGGGAGTGTGGATCGGACAAGGGAGTCACAGAGAGCGTGGTCCCTCCGGAAAGCAGACAAGGGTGGGGATGGAAAAATGTCTTTAGTGGTGGGGTCGGATTGCAGATGGTAGAAGTGTTGGAGGAGGATGCATTGGATCCAGAGGTCGGTGGCGCAGTGCTTGAAGACCAGGGGTATTTTCGTTTGGTGGTTATTGCGGGGATGGGGTGTGAAGGATGAGTTGTGGGAAATGCGGGAGACACAGTCAAGGGCGTTCTAGACCACTGTCGGGGAAGTTGCAGTCCTTGAAAAATGAGGACATCTGAGATGTACGGAAGTGGAATGCCTCATCCTGGGAGCAGATGCAGCGGAGGCGAAGGAAACGGGAATAGGGGATGGAATTTTTGCAGGAAGAGGTGTATTCTAGGTAGCCGTGGGAGTTGGTGGGGTTCTAGTTGCTTTGGGAAAAATGGCTTTTCTTTTATCGGGCACTTAGCACCAGCTGTGAAAGACGATCTGTACAACAGAGAAAGCCTTCACTTGAACCATGCTGGCATTGGGATCCCAGCAAATTGTCTAACTAGGGTTGTAGAAAGGGACTTAAACTAAATATAGAGGAGATTTAGAAAGTTAACAAGAGAGGACAAGGCAACTGGGGTAAAGATAACCAGAGTGTGATAGTAAGAGACAGAATATACAAACGTAAGAGTGCACCAGGAAATAAGCTTGAGTAGGGAAATGGTTAAAAGAAGTTATCACCTGAATGTCTATATTGTGATGTATGTCATGTACAAAAGTAATAGCAGATATATAAATGAAAAGGTATAACTATTATAGAGACATAGTTCCTTTGTGATCAATGCTGGAATCAAAATATTTGTGAATGGAAAAGGATGTGTGGGTAGCCTTGTCAATAAAGGATTATGTTACTTCAGAAGTGAGAAATTATCTTTGCTCAGAAGATCAAGACTTAGAATCAGCTTTAGTAGGATGAGAAATAGGTGAGAAAGTCACTGGTAGACATGTTTAAAGGTCTTCTACCAGTTCCACAATAGAAGACAGGATACAATAAATTAGAAAATAATAAAAGGGCTTGTAAGAAAGGTACAGTGTTGATCATGAGAGATTTTAATCTTAGTGTAGATTGGAGAAATCAAATTGACAAAGGTACTCTTGAGGATGGGTGCAGGGCATATTCAAACATAGAACAATACATTCTGGAACTAACTAGGAAAAGAGTACAGTCTATTTTTGGCTTGTTAATGTGTTGTGAGACAGGATCACATAATGATTTCACAGTAAAGGATCATCAAGGGTAGAATGTTGGGGTGAGGGTGAAGGGGCAGTTGAGTTAGCTCAGCTGACTAAATGGCATAAAATAATGCTAACATCTGGGGGTCAATCACCATTTCAGCTGGAGTAGACTACAAGCCCTCCACAGTAAGGTCACAGCATAAGCCTTGGATTGACAATCTTCAAATAATCAAGGATGGAGAAGCAGGAGGCAAAGGTCATCATAACATGACATAATTTCACATTCAGTTTGAGGTTGACAAACATGAATCTGATTCTGAGGGATAGGATTTATATGTATTTGGAAAGGCAAGGACTGTTTAGGGATAGTCAACATAGCTTTATACATGGGAATTCATGTCTCACCAACTTGATTTGAGTTTTTTGAAGATATGACAAAGAAGATTGATGAAGACAGAGTGGTGGACATTGTCTAAATAGACTTCAGCAAGGCAATCCACATGGTTCCACATAGTAGACTGGTTAGCAAGGCTAGATCACATGGACTATGGGAAGCGCTAGCCATTCGGACACAAAATTGGCTCAAAAGTAGGAGACAAAGGCTGGAGGTGGAGGGTGGCTTTTCAGACTAGAGGCCTGTGGCCAGCGGTGTACGGCCAGGATTGGCATTGAGTCATCTACTTTTTGTCATTTATATAAATGATTCAGGTGTGAATGTAGAAGGTATAGTTAGTGAGTTTGCAGATGACACCAAAACTGCTGGTGTAGTGGACAGCAACGAAAGTTACCTCAGAGTACAACTTTGATCAATAGGGCTGAGGAGTGGCAGATGGAATTTAATTTAGATAAATGTAAGGTGCTGCATTTTGGTAAGGCAAATCAAGGCAGAACTTATGCAGTTAATGATAAGGTCCTGGAGTGTGTGGCCAAACAAAGAGACCTTGGGGTTCAGGTTCATAGTTCCTTGAAAGTGGAGTCAAAGGTAGACAAGGTAGTGAAGAAGGTAGTTAGCATGTTTGCCTTTCTTGATCAGGGCATTGAGTATAGGAGTTGGGAGGTCATGTTACGGCTGTACAGGACATTACACCAAAACTGGCCTAACCACTGTTCAATTCTGGTCTCCCTGCTATAGAAAAGCTCTTGTGTAACTTGAAAGAGATCAAAAAGATTTACAAGGATGTTGTCAGGGTTGGAGAGTTTGAGGTATAGGGAAATGCTGAATATGCTGGGGCCCATTTTCCCTGGTGTGTCAAAGGCTCAGAATTGACCTTAGATTTGATTCCCTACAGTGTGGAAACAGGCCCTTTGGGCCAACAAGTCCACACTGTCCCTTGAAGCATCCCACCCAGACCCATTCACCTATAGCCCACACACCCCCAAATACAATGGGCAATTTAGCATGGCTGATCCGCCTCGCCTGCACATGTTTGGACTGTGAGAGGAAACCGGAGCACCCGGAGGAAACCCACGCAGGCATGGGGAGAATGTGCAAACTCCACACAGACAGTCACCCGAGGCTGGAATTGAACCCGGGTCTCTGGTGTTGTGAGGCGGCAGTGCCAACCACTGAGCCATCATGCCGTCCCTGTTTTTAGAAATCATGCAGAGCATGGTTAGGGTGAATAGCCAATGTCTTTTCACTAAAGTTCCAAAACTAGAGGCCGTAGATTTAAGGTGACAGAGGAAAGATTTAAAAGGAGCCTCGGGGCAATGTTTTCATGCAGAGGCTAGTGCGTGTATGGAATGAGCTGGCAGAGGAGGTGGTGGAGATGGTCCAATCACAACATTTAAAAGCATTCTGGATGGGTAAATGAATAGAAAGAATAGCGATATGGGCCAAGTGGGATTAGGTTAATTTCGGATATCTAGTCAGCATGGACAACTTGGATCAAAGCGGCTGGTTCTGCCCTGTGAATGCCCAACAGTCTATGACTCAATTCCTGATTGCATTACAGTCTTGGTTCCTACATGGACAAAAGAGCCAAATTTCAAAGGGAAGGTGAAAGTGGTCATGTTGACATCAAGGCTGCATTTGAATAATTGTGGCGTTCAGGAGGTCTAGCAAAGTAGAGTAAATGGGAATCAGGGAGGGTGGGGAGGAACTCTCTGCTGGTTGGAGTCATGTTTAGCATCAAGGAAGATGGTTGTAGTTGGAAGAATTTAGTCATCTTACTTACTGGACATGTCTTCAGTTGTTCCTCACAGTGGTTTCCTAGGTACAACCATCTTCAGCTGCTTCATCAATGTCCTTTCTGAAATTATTCCACAGAGGCCAGTATCCTGTCACCAAGTCACCCTTTATTTTCACATTGAGAGTCCTTGATATTGGTCCAGCTTCCTCAGAGCCAGCTCTCAGAATGAACAGGATGTCCAACAGATTAACAGCCCCAATCAGGAAACTCATGTTCTATCATGTTCACCTGGCTGACTTTTATACAATCACTACACTTTCCTCCATTACGGGATGTTCAATGACGACAGCACAATGTTCGGCGCTGGTTGAGAATCAGATATTGAAGCAGACCATGCTGAACGCATCCAATGCATGTCAAAATGGACAATACCCAGGCTAGGGCTGACAAGTGGCAAGTAAGATTCATGTCATAGAAGTACCAGGCCATAATCATACTCAAGAAGAGAGAAGCTAATCTGCCCCTTGATATTCAATGGCATGGCTGCCCCTGAAACTCTGACTATCCTAGGGGTTACCATTTATGAGATGCTCATTTGGCCATATATATAAATACTATGGCTATGAAAGAAAGTTGGAGACTTGAAATACTGCAGCAAGTAATTCACCTTATGAACATAGAACATAGAACAATACAGCGCAGAACAGGCCCTTCGGCCCTCCATGTTGCGCCGACCTGTGAACTAATCTAAGCCCATCCCCTACACTATCCCATCATTATCCATATGCTTATTCAAGGACTGTTTAAATGCCCCTAATGTGGCTGAGTTAACTATATTGGCAGGCAGGGCATTCCACGCCCTTACCACTCTCTGAGTAAAGAACCTGCCTCTGACATCTGTCTTAAATCTATCACCCCTCAATTTGTAGCTATGCCCCCTTGTACAAGTTGAAGTCATCATCCTCGGAAAAAGACTCTCACTGTCCACCCTATCTAATCCTCTGATCATCTTGTATGTCTCTATTAAATCCCCTCTTAGCCTCCTTCTCTCCAATGAGAACAGACCCAAGTCCCTCAGCCTTTCTTCATGGGGCCTGCGCTCCAGACCAGGCGACATCCTGATAAATCTCCTCTGCACCTTTTCCAATGCTTCCACATCCTTCCTGTAATGAGGCGACCAGAACTGCACGCAATATTCCAAATGAGGCCACACTAGCGTTTTGTACAATTGCATCATGACACTACGGTTTCGGAACTCAATCCCTCTACCAATAAAACCTAAAACACCATAAGCCTTCTTAACAGCACTATCAACCTGGGTGGGAACTTTCAGGGATCTATGTACGTGGACACCAAGATCCCTCTGCACATCCACACTACCAAGAAGCTTTCCATAGACACGGTATTCTGCCTTCCTATTATTCCGCCCAAAGTGAATCACCTCACATTTATCCATATTAAACGCCATTTGCCACCTTTCAGCCCAATTCTGCAGTTTATCCAAGTCTCCCTGCAACCTGCAACATTCTTCCACACTGTCCACCACTCCACCGACTTTAGTGTCATCTGCAAACTTACTAACCCATCCACCAATGCCTGCATCCAAGTCATTTATAAAAATGACAAACAGCAGTGGTCCCAAAACAGATCCTTGAGGCACACCACTCGTAACTGGACGCCAGACTGAATATTTTCTATCAACCACCACTCGTTGCCATCTTACAGAAAGCCAGTTTCTAATCCAAACTGCTAAATCTCCCTCAATCCCGTGCCTCTGTATTTTCTCCAATAGCCTACCATGTGGAACCTTATCAAAGGCTTTACTGAAGTCTATGTACACCACGTCAACTGCCCTACCCTCCTCCACATGCTTGGTCATCTTCTCAAAAAACTCAATGAGGTTTGAGAGACACAACTTGCCCTTGATGAATCCATGCTGACCATCTCCAATCAAATTGTTGCTTGCTAAATGATTATAAATCCTATCTCTGATAATCCTTTCCAAAATTTTTCCTACAACAGACATAAGGCTCACAGGTCTATAATTACCTGGGTCATCTCTACTGCCCTTCTTGAACAAGGGCACAACATTTGCAATCCTCCAGTCCTCTGGTACTAGACCTGTAGACAATGAGGACTTAAAGATCAAGGCTAAAGGCTCCGCCACCTCCTCCCTAGCGTCCCAGAGAATCCTCAGAAAAATCCCATCTGGCCCAGGGGATTTATCTACCTTCACACCTTCTAGAATTGATAACATCTCCTCCTTACTAACCTTAATCCTTTCAATTCTAGTAGCCCGCAACTCAGTCATCTCCTCTACAATATTCTCCTGTTCCTCAGTGAGTCCTCAGTGACTCTCCAGTATCTGTCCACTATCTACAAGGCACAAGTCAGGATTGTGATGGTATTTTCACTTGCCTAGATGAGTTCAACAAAATGCAAGGAACAGGATCCCATCCAAGACAAAGCCACAACTGATTGGACCACATCTATAAATATTCACACCTTCCACCACAGAAGCTCAGTAGCAGAAATGTGCACCATCCACAAGATGCATACAGCAATTCACCAAGACTCCTACTACCCTCTACAAGAACAAGGGCAGCAGATATATGGGAACATCGCTGCCTGCAAACTCCCCTCCAACTCACTTATTAACCTGCTTGGAAAAATATTGCTGCTTCTTCCATTGTCCTCAATCAAAATCTCGGAACACCTGCCCTGACAGCATTGTGGGTATACCTACACTAAATGGACTGCAGCAACTCCACCAAGGAGAGCTAGAGATGGGCAATAAACGCTAGTTTGATCAATAAAGCCCACATTCCAAGAATAAAGAAAAGCTGACAACATTATGCTGTCTTTAACAGTCTACAGAAACTGTTGCGATTTACGAACAAACAACAAAGAAACCTACAGCACAGGAACAGGCCCTTTGGCCCTCCAAGCTTGTGCCGATTTGTTAGCATATTTTTGACACACAATTGGATTTTTACATTCTCAGAGTAAAACTATGAAATAGCTATAGGATTACTTTTTAAAAAGTATATAAAAATAGCAACGCTGCTACCAGTGCTGCGGAAAGCAGGCTACAAAATCTCACTGATGCGAAGAAAGCAATCATATTTTGTATGCTTTGAGCACATACCATATTAACGTACTATGTGCGTTGAAGATCAGGGCTCAGCTGGACACTGCTGATCAGTATGTGTCTGCACTGATACATTTAGATGAATCCTAACAGTTTGGACACTTGAAACATGACCTCATGAAAGATAGGGTTGTCATTTTGTCTGCTCCTATTTTGTTTCCTTTCTCTTTCCAGATTTTGGTCTCACTTCAATGTTTCTCTTGTTATTGCTTTTTGATGGCAGCTATTCATCATTCCACCCTTAAAACCTTGTCTAATACTATTTTCTTTACTCACTCATCCTCTTGCATTGCTACTTCTTTTATTATTTAATTTCTCTGATCTCCTGCCCTATCACCAACCTTCCAGTTTGTTCCATTCTCTCCCTTCACTTCAAATTGTATTGCATTTCAAACTTTTCCCAATTCTGATATTAGATCATTGGCTCTTTTTCCCCTCACCATTAATGGAGTACTGCACATTTCCAGCATTTTGGAAAACTGAAATTAATGGAATTCAAATTGTTACTTTAGCCTGAGTGTTGAAAGCAAAGAGAAAGGGTGTAAAAATTAAAGAAAGATTTCAGTCAATAGTGTTCAGTGGAAAATCAGCCTTCTTGTTAAAAATACTTTCGTGTCATTGCCATTCTTTATGCATCATCTGATCCAAATCAAATCCTTACCTTTCGTGTCAGCCGTCTTTTAAGTTCTCTCTTTTCCTCCTCTTCTTCCTGTTCATTTTTTGCTAAAGATAGAAATCAGTACATTATCTTCAACAATACACAAAATATATTTGCTGAATTACTGTTAAAGATATCTGAGTGCAAGTGACTAGTTCAATCTCGTGAGTAGACTGTTGCTTTCTGCCCACTCAACCTCAGTGCAAATATGTCAGCAGTGGGCATAGAATCAGGACACATGTCCAACAGTGGACAATTGATGCTTACTTGAGGGCTGCATCTCACACTGCTGGGAATTAACCAGCGGGGTTGGGGGTCCCCTTTAATGAGCCCCCATGCTCAAGGAGTGAAACATCCGTGATGTTTCTTTGTCTATAGAATATATATTCTGTGATGATCCTTTAAGAGGGATTTGTTCTGAAAGGTGACAAGGAATCTACTTCAGCTTTGGGGTTTTGTTTAAGTTAAACAAAAGAAGCATGGGTAGCTGGAGTCAGGCCCACATGGACTCACAGTTTTAGTTTTGTTTTCAGTTGAAGTTGGGATTTTTGGAATTGAAGCTGTTAGATATAGCTTCCTCTCTGCTGCTGCAAAAAGCTCAAGTTCTGTCTCTGTTGCTAGATTCATTCTTTCATTTTTTTTTTCTATTCTCCTGGATTGCAGAAGATAGCAAGCGAGGGAAATCTACTTTGCAGAATTTGCCTTTGCCAAGTGTGTGTTTATGGGATGTTGCTATCTTGGAACGGTTGATGAGTAGTAGTTCAATAATATATTATTTTGATAAGTATTTCAATAGAATTAAAGTTCATTCAATCTTTTTGTTTGTATTTTTAACTGTGGAGTAAGAATAAAATGTGTTTTGCTTAAAGCCTAGTACTTTACCCAACTGAATCACATCCAGAGCGCAGAACCTTACACTTGCTTCTCAGTAAGATAAAAGTCTAGATCTTTACTATCTCCTTCACATGTTTTGAGGGGATTTCATGATACATCCCCTCCCTAATATTTTAACCCAACTTGGATGCCCACATTCATTCACCCCGACCTCTCAAACCTCAACATCACTCCAGCCCCTCACTGGATGGCCTCAGAGGATGACCTCTGATTAGCTGACAGCTGTGTGGTGGGACTTCATAATCCAAAGAAGAGTTGGGGAGTGTTGAAGTGTTGTGCTCAAACTGGAGCGCCAGGGCAATCTCAGCGTGTTCTACCAGAGCTATTAGCTGAGAGGATGGGGATCTAGAACCTCAAATTTCAAACCATGATGCGCAAGTCAAATGGAAATCGAAGAATAGCAACCTCTCCTTTTCAAGATTACGATCTAAGAATGTATTTACATTCCCAACATTTCTGGCTATCTAATGAGCGTCTGACAGAAAATGGCAGAATGTCACTTTGTGCTTAGGCGAGGACGGTTGTTGGCTTGATCTTTCAAAAACTAACATATCCATTCCAAGGTGCTGCCACAGGCTGGACAGAGTAAGTCTATATATATTTGAGTTGAGAAGAATAAAAAAAAGTTATCCTTACAGCGCCAAGGACCCAGGTTCAATTCCAGCTTTGGGTGACTGCTTACGCAGGGTTTGTATGTTCTCCCCATGTCTGCAAGTGTTTCAGTCAGGTGCTCCGGTTTCCTCCCACAATCCACAGTTAGGTCGATTGGCCGTGCTAAATTGCTCCATAGTGTTCAGGGATAGGTGGGCTGGATGGATTAACCATATGAAATGTGGGGTAGGGTAGGGGGAATAGGATGCTCTTCAGAGGGTCAGTGTAGAATCAATGGGCTGAATGGCTTGTACCTGCACTGTTGGGATTCTATAAAACATGCAAAGTCCTGAACGGACTCTGAGAGAAGACAAAGTCTCTTAAATCAGACAGTTGAGTCTGTGAAATTCTCTTCCCCAAAGAACTATGCAGCCAATGAATTAAATATTTTTCAGGGCAATTTATAGATTCTTAGCTGATAAGGATGTTGCAAAGGTTATTGTGGGTAGTCAAGAAGTTCAATACGAACATATGGAATAGGAGCATAAACAGACAACTTGGCCACTTGAGCCACCTCCACTATTCAATAAGATGATGGTTGATCTGCTTGTGATTTTGAATTCCACATTCCAACTGTAACCCTTGATTCACTTCTGTCTTAAAGGTATTCAATTACTGCCCCCACCACCTTCTGAAGCAGCGAGTTAAAGTTCTATTGCCCTCTAGAGAAAAGAATCCTTGTGAGCTCTATCCTGAAAGGTCTAATCTTAAAATAGTGCCTCCCTAGTCTGGGCTCACTCACAACAGCATCCCTTCCATGTCTACTTTGTCAAGACCATTCAGAATCTTATATATTCCAATGAAGTCATGCCTCACTCTTTTAAACTCCAGCAAGTCAAGCCTGTCTACCCTATCTTCATAAAACAGCCCATTCATTCCAGGTATCAATCTAGAAAACATCCTCTGAAAGACTTCCAATACATTTACATCTTTTCGTAAATGAAGAGAGCAAAAATGCACACAGTGTGTGAGATATGGTCTCACTAATTTTTTGTATATATGAGACACAACACCCGTATTTTTAAGTTCAATTCCTCTTGCAACAAAGCAAGGTACCACATTGGACTTTTTGATTGCATTGAAACAAAAACTAGGACCATGAGTAGCCCTTACAGTCTTTTAAGCCTCCTCTGTGATTCAATATGGTCAGGACTGATTCACCTTTTCAATGCCATATTTTCAGTTTTTCTCCACATTTTGTTGCCTTTAATATCTTAAAATTTATGGTGCATTGATAGCGTCCCTACCCCTTGACCGGGAGGCTCCAGTGCAAGTCTCTCAGTAGCAAGGCTACTTAGAATAAAACGGTTAAATTAAAAACAAAAGTTGAACACTCAGCGATCTGGCCTTCTCAACTTTCAATGGCTGTGAAATACCTAGGTTGAGCACCAAAGTGAAGAAATGCTTATACATTTCAGTCCCCAGATGGTTTACCCTGTGTCCTGAGACTGTGACTTCTGGTTTAGACTCCCCAACTAGCAGAACATCTTCCCTGCATTTAGTCTGTGCATCCTGTTAGAAGTTCTTATGTTTCAGTCAGATCCCCTTTCAATCTTCTAAACTTTAGTGAACACAGGCCCAATAGCACCAATCTCTCCTCAGATGGCAGTCTTGTCATTCCCTGGGTATCAGCCTGGTGCTGTACCTGCATACTAACTTTTCCTGACTTATGTTCCAGGACAACTAAATCTCACTGTATCTCAGAATTCTGCCATCATTCTTTGTTTAATTAATACTCTACTTTTTTTTGACTGCCCATTTAACTAATCAGCCCATGATACAAAGTGGCAGGGCAGACGTGAGAGGTTGAATGGTTTTCTTCTACTCCTCTACTCAATATGACAATTGAGACATGGACAGTCTATGCATACTCAAAAATTCCAGATAACAGAATTAATTATGAGTCATGCAGAGCAATGTCAAATCTATGACTGTAAGTAAGCTTTGGAGTGCAGCTGGTGCTTGTGTTAGGAAATACCAAAATTTCAAAACTGTCAGCTGGATTGCTTCTGGTATAATCCATAAAGTGCTTCCTGGCTGCAAGAGAGAGTGCTTTCATTCGTATTGAAGCCAGGTGAATGAATGGATCAAAAACAGTTGCAAAACTGAGTTGGTGCCCAATTTGTCTTGTTGCAGCCTTGCTGCATGCTAACATCCTCTTTTGATCAGTATAAAGAAACCACACCAAATCCCTTCCCTCCATTAGTACAATTTAAAAGGGTCACCATTCAACTTTTAGGTGAGGTGTTTTTGATTGTCTTTTGTTGCCACATTGATTACTGTTTTTGCAGGCATTCACAAGATTTTTAGCTTCACATTGAAGTGGGGCAGGACTTCACCAAGGAGTTCAAGAAAGTTGGAAGGTCTTCAGCAAACATAAAAGTTTGCATTTCTACACACTTTCATGGCATCCCAAAACTTTATTGCCAACATTGTATGCAATCACGCATGTAATATAGGAATCATGGCAGCCAACTGTGCACAGCAAGCTCCCACAAATATTTTTATATTTGATTCCTAGCTCAGAGAAAAGAATCTATTAAATGCGCTACAGAGAAAACCTTTTCGTCAGGAACAGGGAGACTGGGGTTGCAATTCTTCTACAGCTGCAGCAGAAGTTGGAGTTGGAGCAGAGGCAACAGAGAGGGCAGATTTGTGCACTCTCAATAGTAGATCATATTCAACAAGGATCTTCTTAATGGAGCAATTTTCAGATCTCCAGCTCTACAGTGTCCGTGGGAGGTACATTTCAAGGAGGTAAAAGTGTCCATAATTAAAGATAGCATGATTAAGCACACTACACGTTTTCACTAATCAAAGCCAACACACTCTTGTAAATGTAACTCATGGCCGATGAAGCTGGCTGAAGCTTTTGAAGAAGTTACTAAAGTAACTGACAGAGGAATGGCTGCACTTGTCATTTATGCTGTCTTGCAGAAGCCGTTTAATAAAATCCCTAAGAGGACTGACAATTAAAATTGAAGCTCATGGAAGTGAAGGCAAATTATTGATTTTGTTAGGAAATTAGCAAAATGGAAGACAGAATAGGGATAAAGTTATCTAACTGGCAGAATGGGATGGGTGGTGCCCCATAAGGACCTGTGTTAGGGTCTCAGTTATTCACTGTATGAACCACATAGATGGGACTGAAAACCAAATTATCAAATTTGTCAATGACACAGAGGAGGATGGTATTTTAAACTTTGCAGATTTAAGCATTAAATTACATTTTATGGATTAAATGAGTGGTCAAATTCAAATGGATTTCAAACTAGGCAAATGTAAGGTCATCCACTTTATATCTAAGAAGGATGGAACAAAAGACTTTCTAATTGTTGAAAAGATTGAGATTCAGAAACTTGGGAGCTCAGGTATATAGATCATTAAAATGGCATCAACATTCACAGAAAGTATCCAAGAAATCTAAGAGAATATTGATTTTTATGGAAATGGAATATAAAGGGTAAAAGCCTAAAAGTATTCCTTTTTGTGCTTGCAAGTAAAGATGTTGTGCAACACTAAACAGACAGCCTAGACTGGTAGATAGATGCCGGTCCTCCATGTCCTCACCCATATGGAGAGGATGCAAATAAATTGGCATGGCCAACTGGGGAACTGTACAAATGCTTATGAAGAAATGAGGATGCTGACCCAAATGAACGAGTACAGGTGCATTCAGTACACAAAGGGCCAGGATCTTGTGGCCACGGGAAGATGAAGGACTGTAATATCACAGGGAGCTCGGTCTTATATTGGGGAACCCTTGATTCCCAGTATCCATCCTTGAAGGCGAGTGGGGATATGGTCAAAAGAGGTACAACATCTGGAACTGTCAATGTATATGCTGTATTGAATAAGGTATTCCTTCATGCACTAAGAGGCCACAGACTGACAAATACTCTGAATGAATCCCAGGACAATGTGGAGTTGTGAAGGGTGAAATCTACAATAATCTCCATGACAACCGGGACTGGATGTCAACTGAAACTAATGGGTCTTGGCTAATATTGCAGCATAGAATAGAAATTAATGACAGTCTCCCTCATAGAATCCCTACAGAATGGAAGCAGGCGATTCAGCCCATCAAGTCCACACTAACTCTCCAAAGAGTATTCCTCCCATGCCCATCTGCCCCTCCCCCCACCACCCAATCCACACAATCCTGCATTTCAAACGGCTAATCCACCTAACCTGCACATCTTTGGACTGTGGGAGGAAAATGAAGAACCTGAAGGAAATCCACAAAGGGATTTCTGAACTTCCTTGAAATGTCCAAGTGACAGTGTCAGAGGCTGCATCCATCTCAGACTCTCAGATTTCCTTGACACTAGACAGCAGGGGCGCAGCAATGGTTTCTGACGGGCTTTGGGCTGTTCTGAGTGGCCAGCTACGTTTTGCTGCTGCCCAGTTTGAGAGGTAACCCGTGTATTTGTTCAGGACCTGTATCAGCTACCCAAATTTTGTAAGTCATGGGACCTGACCTTGGGTCAATCTTGCCTCGTACCCACACAGGGCCATTCCTACGGTTCCTGCACCAAACTTCATCCCCGAATTAATTTGTCTCTCTCACTTAGAGGAAGCATATAGCTGGCATCGGGGTTCCTGCTGCCATTTCACCCTCACCCACAGGTCTGAAAATATCAGGTTTAATCTCCCCATCAGCAACTCCGCCGGAGTTATCCCTGCTGCTGTGTGAGAGGTGGCCCTATAACTGAACAGGAACTGGGACACTTTGGTATCAAGTGACACTGTAGGCTGCTTCTTTAAGCCTGCCTTCAATGTTTGAACTGCTCTAGGAACTGTGCTGAATGCCATTCGATTTCAGGAAATACTCAACTTTCCTGCTGGTAAATGATGTTCCAATATCCGTGATCAATACTTTCGGGAGTCTGTGTATCACAAATAATACTCGCTGCTCCTCAAATGTCATCCCTGAGTTTGTCGAGTGGATGTTGTGCACGTCTACTACTTTGAATAGGTGCCCACAATGTCATTGAGCCTATGAAAGGACCGGCACAGTCAACATGCAACCCCGTTCAGAGTTTACCTGGCCATTCCCACAACTGTGGGGGCACTGCTGGTGGCAAATTTTGTCCCTGTTGGCATTCTGAGCACTGCCCCAGCACTGCAGTTGGTATCCAACCCTGGCCACCAGATATGGTTTCTTATCAGCATCTTCATCTTGGAAACCTCAGATTACCCTGGTGGATTCAGTGACTTTTACTCAGGACAATCGCCTTTGCTCCCCATTGTAATATGTCGTCTTCTACAGTGATCTGGTCTCACCAAGTCCAGAAAGGTTTCAATCCTGGTAGTTACAGGTCTTCTGTTTCCCCCATTACTATCGACTGTTTTAATTTCACTCGGACAGGGTCTTTTTGTGTCCACAGTCAGATATTGTTGAAGGTGACTGGAAGGATGGGAGGTGCCAGTAGGAGGTGGCTCAAGGCATCCGTATTTGCTGCTTGACTTCCTGGACAGTGTTCTAACGTCCACTTGCATGAGCTGAGAATAAGGGCCCAATGCTGAACTTTGCCAGAAGCTTTGGACACCACTGCCTTGACTTCCTTCAGTAGCCCTAGCAGGGGTTTGTGATCTGTTACTATGACAAATTTCCATCTTTAAAAGTACTGGTGGAACTAACCTCACACCAAAGATGACCACTAAACCTTCCTTTATTTGTGTTTATAATGAGCTAAAGTCTGGGAAGCATACGCTATTGGGGGTTCTTCTCCATTGGGCCACCAATGAGCTAACAGTACCCAGTACTGTATGGGGAGTCATCACATGTCAGCATCACCGCTTGCTTCAGATTGTAGCAGGTGAACACCTTAGATGATAATAGCTGCCTTTTCACTTCCCTAAAGGCTACTTCTTGGCTACGAGACCATTTCCAAGGCTGATGCTTTTTCTATAGCAGGTGTGGGTGTGCCAAGATGGAGGCCCTAGAGATATGTGCCCCTGTATGTCTGTTAAAATGCTGAATACCTCCTCCTTATTAATCTTCCATGTTCTAGAACCTCACCATCCCAGGTGAAATCCCAGGCTGCAATTTCATTCTCCTCTGTGAATAAAGTTGAGAAGTATTTATTTAAAATCTAAGCCACAGCCACTGGCTCCATGCACAGGTTGTCCCTTTCATCTCTAGTAATTCCTACCCTTTCCCTGATAATCCTCTTGCTCTTAATATAACTGTAAAAAAAGCCTTGAGGTTTTTGATCTAATCTGTCAAGGATATTTCCTGGTCCTTCTTATTTTTTAAGCAATCTCCTACACTCTCTATACTTTTGAAGGGCCTTCCCTGTTTCTCCTACACTTTCTTTTCTTTATCAAACTCTTGATAGCCCCTGATATTCCAAGGTTCCTTGCACCTGCTGCCCTTGCCCTTCACTCTTCAAGGAAGACATTAGCCCTGAATGCTCACTTTTCTACTTTTAAAAGACTCCTATTTTCCAAATGTAGGCTTACCCACAAGTAGCTGCTCCCAGTCTATCAGCGATAATGCCAACTGCAGATGCTGGAGAATCCAAGATAACAAAGTGTGAAGCTGGATTAACAGTAGGCCAAGCAGCATCTTAGGAGCACAGAAGCTGATGTTTCAGGCCTAGACCCTTCCTCTGATGAAGGGTCTGGGCCCAAAACATCAGCTTTTGTGCTCCTAAGATGCTGCTTGGCCTGCTGTGTTCATCCAGCTACACACTTTGTTATCTTGGATGCTCCCAGTCTGTGTTTGCCAGATCCTGCCTAATAATATTGAAAACAGTCTTCTTCTGAATTAGACACTTAAATCCTGCATCATCTTTTTCCCTTTTCATAATGACTTTGAAACTTATAGACTTATGGTCACAGTTCCCAAAATGCTCAACCATTGAAACTTAAACCACTGTGCTGGCTTCATTCCCGAGGATTAGATTTAGCACTGTCCCATCTCTAGCAGGATTGTCTAAATATTGGCACAAAAAGCTCTCCTGGATGCACTTTGAAAATTCCACCCCATCTGATCCTTTCACATTAAGACAATCGCAGATAATGTTAGGAAAGTTGTAGTCCCTACAACTATAACCCTGTTTGTGTCACACCTTTCTGTGTTTGCTTACATATCTGCTCCTCTATATATCTGCCTCTGACTGTTGGGAGGCCTTTAGTATAATCCCAGCAAAGTAATTGCCTCTTTTTATTTCTAAGTCTACCCAGATGGCCTTTTCTGAGACTTATTCCATAATTACTGCAGTGATGGTTTCCATTATCAATAATGAAATGGCCCCACTTTTCTTACTCCTCCACCTGCCAAACCACTCACCTCCGCCTACCATACTGCCTGAAACTTCTATACCCTGGAAAGTTGAGCTGCCAGGGCTATCCTGCCTTCAACTATGTCTCTGCGATTGCAATAACACAATATTCCCACTTGAGTTAACCTGCTTTACTAATCAAGCTCCTTACATTAAAATAGATACAATTTAGTTTTCCAAATCTCCCATGTGTCTTATACTGCCCATGTTTTCTCCAACTGCTGGACTGTCCTGGCATTCCATCTACATCTGATTAGTCCTTGCTCTGGACTTTACATTTGCTTCATGCTCCATTCCCCACCAGTTTAAAGCCTCCCCCAACAGCTGGAATTGATTCCCTGGTGGGTTACCTGTGCCCCATAATATGTAAGGGGAGGCAAATGCCCTTATGGGGAGGTATTGCATGTTAATATCAGATCTTGCTTGGGATCGTAGTGTGCTGAACAACTTAGAGTTTGATAGCCATTTCTTTACTTCCCTGGAAGCTATGGCTTGGCTACGTGGTCATTTTCAAGGCTAACCCTTTTTAAAAAGAGTTTATGCAAAGATGCCAGGACTAACAACAGGTTATGTATAAACTTCTCATAATAATTCACCAGCCGAAGAAAAGACCTAAGCTCCGGTACAGATTGGAAGCCGGGGCACCTTTGATCACTCTCACTTTATCTTATAATGCGTGCAACCCAGTTTTGTTGACTCTGTTGCTCACTGGGGAACACACATTTTTTCCTTCTGAGGCAAATGCTCACCTGGGAGAAACATTCTCTACGTGTCCCTTATTGGTCTTCTGTTATTAGCATGTCATCTAGATCAATGGCAATGCAGCATAGACCTTATAAAATGTTCCCCATCATCTGCTGAAACATTACACAGATTGCCATTTGGGGTGTTGTCAGTCTTGTACATTGGTATGATACCCTTATGGGTGTTAATTGTAGCATTCTTTCCGGAATCCTCATCCAACTGCAACTGCAAATACACATGGTTCATGTCGTGAAGGACAGCTCCCCTGCCAACTTTGTGTACAAATCATCCATGCAACGGATTAGATATTTACCCAGCCATGAACTGTGGCTGACTGTTTAAGATCCCCACAAAGACAAACTGACCCGTCAGGCTTCACAATTGGTATGACTGTGCTGCCTATTCTGCAAACTGAACTGGTTTGATGATTCTTTTGCTTTGCAGCCTCCTGATTTCGGCCTCTACTTTTGTCCATAAGGCAAATGGCACTGGGCAGGCCTTGCAGAATCATGAAATTGCTTCCTGGTCAAAATGCAAGGTGGGCTTGGCTCCTTTGATAGCCCCTAGACCTCCCTGAAAGAATTTCCCAGTATTTAATTAGGACTTCACTTAGGCAACAATTTTCTAATTGAAAATGTTGTGCTAATCAAGGTGAATCTTTCTCAACCAATTCTGCCCCATCAAGCCTGGGCTCAAGCCTTTTTACCGCAATCAGTGGTAACTGGATCAACTGCTTCTCATAAAAGACCAGAAATGAAGTTAAAGTTCCATGATACAGGTTCTCAACCTAGCCGAGGTCTTGCAAACTTAAGGGTTGGAGTTCAGTGTGAATTTTGTTAAAGACTGGTTCTGTGATCACTGAAATGGCCACACCAGTATCGAACTCCGTTAGAAGTGGGTGACCATTTAATCAGACATTTATTTTGACTGTTTCTGTTTTGGACGTTGCTGAGCAATTTAACTGTTCCAAACCAGATGTTGGTGGACCATCCTGGGGTGCTGTCTCCTGGATACTGGCCTGTGAATGCTCAGCACAGTGGCTCAGTGGTTAGCACTGGTGCCTCACAGCGCCAGGGACTGGGTTTGATTCCCCTCTTGGTGACCATCTGGAGATTCTCCCTGTGTCTGCATGGGTTTCCTTCAGATGCTCCAGTTTCCTCCGACAATCCAAAAATGTACAAGTTAAGTGGATTGGCCATGCTAAATTGCCCATAGTGTCCAGTGATGTGTGGGCTAAGTGGATTAGGCATGGGGAATTCAGGGTTACAAGGATAGGATAGGAGGTGGTGGGTCTGGGTTGGTGTGGACTTGATGGGCTACATGGCCTGCCTCCACCTGTAGGGATTCAAAGATAATATGATACTTAATTTAGGTCTAGTGGGAATCATTTGCTGCCTGGAGTCTGCATACTGACAGCAACTACAATGGCTTGCCAGCCTGCATCCTGAAGAAAATTTACACCATTTGGCCGAAACCTAGCTTTGTTTTACCGCTTTGCTGTGGGCTGATTTAGATTCCCTCTGTTCAGGATACGGCCTAAATGAGTCTACGCAATTGCCTTTACACAAGCAGGGTTCCCCAAGCTCAGCTGGATTGGTGAGGGTGTCTACTTCCATTGGAATACCCTGCAACTCACATGCTCCATTTTCCAATGATTAAGCCAGTTATAGTGTCTTCTTGAAGTCCAAGAACAAAGAGAAGAAAATTACAGCACAGAAACAGGCCCTTCAGCCCTCCAAGCCTGCTGTCTAGCCTGTCATCTATTTTCTAAGGGTCTGTGTCCATTTGCTCCCCGCCCATCCATGTACCTGTCCAGATACATCTTAAAAGATGCTAACGCGGCTGTGTCTACCACCTCTGCTGGCAACGCGTTCCAGGCACCCACCACCCTCTGCATAAAGAACTTTCCACGCATATCTCCCTTAAACTTTCCTCCTCTCACTTTGAACTCATGACCCCTAGTAATTGAGTCCCCCACTCTGGGAAAAAGCTTCTTGCTATCCACCCTGTCTATACCCCTCGTGATTTTGTACACCTCAATCAGGTTCCCCCCTCAATCTCCATCTTTCTAATGAAAATAATCTTAATCTACTCAACCTCTCTTCATAGATAGCACGGTCCATACCAGCAACATCCTGGTGAACCTCCTCTGTACCGTCTCCGAAGCGTCCACATCTTTTTGGTAATGTGGCGACCAGAACTATACACAGTACTCATAATGTGGCCAAACCAAAGTCTTATACATCTGTAACGATCTGCCAACTCTTGTACTTAATACCCCATCCAGCATGCTGTATGCCTTCTTGACCACCCCCCTATTGACCCGCGTTGCCACCTTCAGGGAACAATGTACCTGAACACCCAGATCTCTCTGTTCATCAATTTGCCCTAGGACGTTTCCATTTACTGTATAGTTTGCCCTTGAATTGGATCTTCCAAAATGCATCACCTCGCATTTGCCCGGATTGAACTCCATCTGCCATTTATCTGCCCAACTCTCCAGTCTATCTACATTCTGCTGTAATCTCTGACAGTCCCCTTCACTACCTGCTACTCCAATTGGGCTCAGCTATCAAGGTGCTTTTGCGTGGTTACATCATTAATCCCACATGCAAAACAGTTTCTCAGACTCTCATTAAGGATTAAACCGAAGTCACGTGCTTCTTCAGTGATCTTAAACTAGTCAAAAATCCCAATACGGATTACCCTCATTCTCAAATTACTGAGTAAAACCAATTGCATCTCAGAATTAGAGGAAGCTTGAAATAATAATATTCCTTAACCAAATCCATCAACTCTTCAAAGGTTTTCGTACCTGGTACCTCAGGGAATGTTACGCTCCTAATAATTGAAAAAGCTGCAGGTCTGCAAGCTGTCAGGAGAATTACTGTTGCTTTTCATCTGCCCCAATGTAACTTCTCCAGGAAACGTAATGCATTCTTTCCACATACTGGGCCCAGTCTTTGACGGCAGGATCGAAGGAGTCAAGCTTCTCAGATAACAACATGATGCCAGAAGCGTTTACCCCAACTCAAAGACAACTGTTGCAAACAAATTTCTTCAAGAGTGTTGTTTTCTCTCATTGCACTGAAATAACTCCACAGAGATTGATATTCTGTCACTAAGTCACCCATTATTTCCACATGGAGCGTCACTGAAACTAAACCAGCTTCCTCAGAGCCAGCTCTCAGATTGAGCAGAACCTCTAACACTCCTGTTTATATCTATCAGCTGTGGCTCCCTGATTGGACCAGATGAACAGCTCCAATCGGGAACTCATATTCTATATGGTCCACTTGGCTTACCTCATTACGCTCACTATAAAAAGTCTAATGATGACCATAAATCCAGCATCAATTGTCGGAAAAACCTATCTGGTTCTTTAGGGAAGGAAACTACCATTCTTATCTGGTCTGGCATACATGTGACTCCAGACCCACAGCAATGTGACTGACTCTTATCTGCCCTCTGGCAATTAGGGATGGGCAATAAATGTGGTGCAGCCAACAACACCCTCATTCTGTGAATGAATGCAAAACAAATGCTTGCTACTCTTTTCCTTACTCTAGTTAGCTCTTGCCCAGTTGATCAACTTTTTGGAGGTTTGACTACAGGGTGTAGAATGCCAGTTTTTCACAAGGCATTGCACTATTCATTACTTTCACAACAATGCAGAAGTAACGTATTTTCTAATGACAGAAGATAAACCACATCGGAATAGCATATGGATATCAGGTCAAAATACAGCTTTCCCGGCATCAGAAATTCAAACCTCTTTTGTCTCTTTTTTGCAATTCAGACAGTGAAAAGCAGCATTTGGCACTTTATGACTACTGAATTAGAGCTTAATATTTTATCAGATTTTCATAAAGAGGCATCAATACTTACGTTTCAGGATGTTTCGTTGTTCCAGTTCCTCTGCAGTTGGCCTCTGGCTTAATCGCCTGTTTAAAAAGATTAGGATCATTCTGTATACAATGTCACTTCAAAGCAGTGTCTGCTACAACACTGTCATCATTCTCTACAAAACTTATATGAATTGGATTGGCTGCTAAAGATCTTTACAACCCAAACTCAGAGTCCACAACGCAGGTCCTGGAATAAAATGTTACACATTTTTGTCACGAAGTCTGCCACTGTCTTTTCATCTGAAGAAAGTCATGCACAGTCCCATGCTATTACTGCATTATGCTCACAGTGTCTGGAAATTATTTTAATTTGCACCAATTTCTTTCTTTCTTTCATGCCTCCTTTCTGACTCTCTTTTGAGACTGACAACTTGTACACTCAGCAACTGCCAAATGCTGTACATGTCCTGAAAAGAGTCCTAATGCTGGTAACATATCTACATGGTAAATTTCATACAAACTAAGCTAAAACAGCACACATTCTTTTCATGATGCTTTTATTTATTTCATTTTGTTCCAATACATTGGAAGTCCCATTGGAGTCATCTGCTTTTCAGAATTTTGATGAAATAATTATGATGTCATTAAAAGTATCCAAATACTGAAATAAGTGCACCAGATGGCTGGTATATAAGGAATTTTGAGTTTTCCTGTTCCAATATTGATGGAATACTATAGTTAGGATATATTTAGAGTCCATTATTCAGAAAGTAATAATAGGTCATTTGCAAAATCAGAACACAATTCATCACAGTCAGCATGGTTTTATGAAGGTTTTTTAAAGATATAACAAGGAAGAGTTATTTTAAGACATAACAAGGAAAGTAGATAATGGGGATCCTGTAGATTCAGTATATTTGCATTTCCAGAAGACATTTAATAAGTTGCCACACAAAATATTAATAGTCAGATCACACAGGATTGGGTGTAATTTATTAGCTTGGTAGAGCATTGACTAACTAACCAACAGAAAGCAAAGAGTTGGTCTTTTTCTTGCTGGCAAAATGTGTGTGCGTCACAGAATTCAGTTCTCAGGCCCCAACTATTTACAATCTATGCTAATGTCTTGGATGCAGGCATAGAAAGTACTATAGCAAAATTCACAGATAGAACATAGAACTGTACAGCACAGGCACAGGGCCTTTGGCCCAGAATGTTATGCTGAATGTGACATCAAATTAATCACTCTGTCTGGCCTTGGTTCATATCCCTCCACTTCTTGATATTCATGTGCTTTTCTAAAAGTCCCTTAAATGCCCGTATTGTGTCTGCCTCCACCAGAGCCCTGGCAGCACTTTCGAGATTCCTACCACTCTGCGTAAAAAATTTGCTCCTCACATCTCTCTTGAACATTCCCCCTCTCACCTTAAATACATGGCCCCTAGTGTTAAACATTTCACCTCTGAGAAAATGATTCTGACTGCTTATGCATCTCAAAATTTTACAGACTGCTATCATGTTTCCTCTCAGCCTCTGCTCCTCCAGAGAAAACAACCTGAGTTTTTCTAGCCTCTCCTTATAGCTCATAGACTCTAATTCAGGCAGCATTCTGGTAAACCTCTTCTGCTCCCACTCCAAAGCCTCCAAATTATTCACAGAATGCGATGACCAGAATTGAATGCAATACTCTAAGTGTGATACAAAAACGGTGGAAAGGAAAAAACATTTTCAAATGGAAAGGTTGGGTGATTGGGCCAACTTTTGTCAGATAAAGTTTAATGTGGATATGTGAGGTTACCCATTTTGTTCAGAGGAACTGAGAAACAATATATTTAAATATAGAGAAACCTCAGAATGCGTCAGTACACAGAGATCTAGATGTCCTTACACATGAATCACAGAAAACCACTATGCAGGTGAAGCAGGTAATAAGGAAGGAGAGTGGAATTTTAGCATTTATTTCTATAGGAATAGAGCATAGAAGTAGGGAAGTGTTGCTGCAAAGGTACAAGGCATTAGTGAGACTGCACATTGAGGACTGCATGTAATTTTGATACCCTTACTTGATGAGGGATATAGTTGCATTGAAGGCAGTTCAGAGGAGGTTTAATAGTTTGAATCCAGAGATGAGGGGTTTGGTTTATGAAAAGAGGTTGAGCAGTTTAGGTTTATACTGTAGACAGAGTTGAAAAAAATGCAAGATCTGATTGAAGTATATTAGATGCTGAAGGGGATTGACAAACAAAATGTAAAGTGGACAGTCTAGGCTGAGAGGTCAGAGTTTTAGGATAAGGTATAGGAGATTTAAAACAGAGATGAGGAGAAATTACTTCTCTCAAGGGGTTGTAAATCTGTGGAATTCACTACCAGAATGTGATGGATACTGGGATATTGAGTAAATTTAAGGAAGAGATAGACATATTTTTAATTAGTAATGATTTAAAGAGTTATGAAGAGAAAGCAGGAAAGTGGAGTTGTGATAGATATGAAATCAGTCATGTTCATATTAAAAGACAGAACAGGCTCGAGGGACTGAACTGCCTACTCCTGCTCCTAATTCTTATGAAAGTCAGAATGGGTATAATTCAGATCCTCCCACAGTGCAAAGATGTGCACGTTAGGTGATGTGGCTATTCTAAATTCCCTCTAGTGTTCAGGGATGTGTTGGTAAGGTGCAGTAACCATGGGAAATGCAGGGTTACAGGGACAGGGTAGGGGGATGGGTCTCGGTGGGATGCTCTTCAGAGAGTTGACGTGGAACATATTGGACCGAATCACCTGCTTCTACATGGTAGGGATTCTAAAAAAAAAATTGAGGGACTGAGTGAGAAAGAAAAGAGGCAAAGGAAGCGGCAGTTATAGAAAGACATAAGCCGATACAGTTGTGCACAAAGTCTTTGAGGAAAAGGAGAGCAAGGAAATTACAATCAGGAATAGAGTCTGAGGGAGAGGAAAAGGGATTTTAACTGCAAAATGTGAGCGAGTTTACAAGCAGGAACATAGTTAAATGGGTTCTAAGTGCCTGTTTCTTGGCAGCAAACAGCAACTTTAGGATAAGCATATGGACGTACATGGAATAGTGTAGGTTAGATGGGCTTCAGATCGGTATGACAGGTCGGCACAACATCGAGGGCCGAAGGGCCTGTACTGTGCTGTAATGTTCTATGTTCTATGTAACCCGCTGTCCTCTGTCTTTAACCAGAGCATGATCATAGAATCATAGGATCCCCACATTGTGGAAGCAGGACATTCAGCCCATCAAGTTCACAGTGACCCTGCAAAGAGCATTCATCCTGATCCAGCCCCCTACCCTAACCCTGTAATCCTGTGTTTTCCATGGCTAATCCACCTACCCTGTGTAAGTTTGGACTAAGGGAAGAAATCAGAGCACTCGGAGGAAACCCATGCAGACATAGGGAAAATATGAAAACTCCAAGGATGTCCAGGTTAGGTGGATTGGCCACATGAAAATTCAGGGTTATAGGGATAGGAATGGATATTGGTGGAATACTCTTCAGAGAGTCGGTGTGGAATCAATGGGCTGATTGGCCTGCTTCCACACTGTAGGGATTCTATTATTTTATACAGACAGTCTCCTGAAAAGGGAATCAAATCCAGGTCCCTGGTACTGTGAGGCAGCAGTGCTAACCACTGAGACACTGTGCCACCTGGTCAGCATGGGAATGACTTGTGGGACATGCAGTACAGTGTCTAAAATGTTCATTAAGAACTGTTCTTACTCTGGAGTTGAACTTGAACTGTCCTGATGAAGGGTCTAGGCCCGAAACATCAGCTTTTGTGCTCCTGAGATGCTGCTGGGCCTGCTGTGTTCATCCAGCCTCACATTTTATTATCTTACATTATTCCTAAGTTTTGTGAAACTCAGCATAGAAATCAAGACAAAAGGACAGTGAGATTTGAGGTGGATGAACAAGCAATATCTAAGAAATCCAAATGCCAAGATCTCAGATCTGCTTTATTGCCGAGGGGAAGACAAACCCACATTACTTGTTTTGACTGTATGTTTTTACTGCTTCAGAGTTGATTTCCACTATTTTAGGGATTATGCTTCTTTATCTGTTCTTCCTAGCTGTCAACCTTCAAGTTGAGCATAACTGCTTTTACTCTGGATCTGACAAGATTAGAGTACCACCCCAGCAACACCTCAGTAGCCATCTACTCAATCACCTGCCACATCAAAAGGGATGAAGGGATGAACACGGAGATTCAGCTTTCAGGTGACGATCACCCCAACACAGGGTTCAAGATTCAGTCAGAGGATTGCCTTCCTAGACATTCCTCCTGTTTGTTGTCACTACTCGATGGAAGTGGTCATACAGTTCCTGATCCTACTTTGTGGCATTGGTCATAAGCTTATGGGATCAATGGGATCTTATATGGGCCTGAATGCCATGAGCTACGACGAGACACGTAGGAGAATTGCATCAGAAGTCTAATGAGGCCTATCTCAGCTTTGGGAGCAATTTGCTGCATCTTTCATACGTCTGCATGGTGGAAAGGTGAGTTTCTTACTAGGTAGCACTAAACACCTTATTAATGGCACAATTCACCTCATTAATATGCAGCTTCCTATCAAATAAACATGGTGAACAAGCTAGTTGTCAAGTATTCTTGACACGGGAGTCAAAGTGTGTACCTGGCAACATCAGCTAACCGCTGGCCGCATACAGCCTCCATTTTGCTCAGCACCAAATGACATATTGGGGTAGTCGAATGCATCTCTCATCCACAGACATTGACATCCAACATTTGACAACTCCTCACAATCCTCATGGTAGCTTTCCCATCCACTTGAAAGACGCTTAGAAGATACACACTTGCATTTAAGGGCACACTGGTAACTAGCGTTGAAAAACTGCAATAAGAACCCCATTTTGCGTGCACATAGACACGCAGCTCATGGACTGGATGAAGCTGCATCTCAGGGCTTCTGGCTTGCTCTCTCAGCACTAGATTACTTAGCACCTACCTGGACACTTACAGCATCTCTGCCTTGCCCTGCTGTGTCAATTAGCGCAGTCACACAACAAGGTGGCTTGCCCTTAGGAAGCAGTCCTCAGTCAAAGGGATATTCACCTTGTATGACAGTGTATTATGTCAATCTGACACCTGTGAAACACTATCTGTAGAAACAAGAGGCCATGTTTTAAAGCTTTATGGAGTAGTACTCACCAAAGTCTTCAAAGCACCCATAAGTCAGAAGGTCCTAATAATGTTAGTCAAGGGCAGCACCTGATACCGATACAGTTTGAAGGATTGGCCGTGATGATCTTTGTCAGGGAGTCTGTGTCTCGGTAGTTCAGGGAGTGGTCATGTCAGTCCTGTGGCTCCATAGCAGCCAGTCTGATGTGGTGGAGTTAGGGCTAATGAGGTTGGGGAGATGCATAGATTTCTGTCAGGGGTCTGCGAACTTCTTGGCCAGGGCAAAGTTAGGTCACTCGATTGGGTGGGCCATGGTTAGTCTATTGGGTCTGTCCACAGAAGCTAAGGAGAAAAGGGCTTGCAAGGGGGTGAAAGGGTTGTAGTTGCCATGGAAAGGAGAATCAGGGACATATTTGTCAAGGTTGGCAGTTGCAGACTCAGGGGAATGTGCGATGGTGTTTTGAAGGAAGGGTAGCAAATTGTGACATGGGGGGCGCAATTGTATTTGTAAATTTGTAAAGGAGTAATGAGAATTGGGTAATGTGGGAGGGGCTTTTGTCCACATGCAAGGGTATAGTGGCTTTAAGGAGAGGCACAGTGAATGACCACATCTGGCATGGTCATCTCATTTGCCAGGCACTAAAGGGGAGGGGTGGGCTTGTGAAAGCTCATGTTGATACCTGGGGAGTTGCAAAGCAATGGGGTTAATGGGAAGGGTTATAAAGAAGGGGATCTTTATGTTCAAGGCCTCACTGACACATAGAAGTGGAGTTGGCAGCCACTAGTTGAAGAGTGTTCATTATCACCTTACGTCATATTGGAAATTAAAAGTGCGCAATAGGGAAGAAAATGGCTGCAACAGACCTAGATTGGGGGTGCAGTAAATATCTTGGCCTGTGAGGGAGAGAGGGAGAGGACTGCAAGAGCCACCAATGTGAGGCATTTTAAAGGGTAACAACATTATAGATCCAATAGAGGTTGACAGAGAGACATCACTGAGGAACATTTTGGGAGAGGTCGGCTCAGTTACCATGAACAAACACTGGATCGCAGGCCGAGCGAGTTCTGGATGGAGGCCGGCCGTGAAGGCATCGTGGCATCGTGTTCTGGGTCCGGCAGGCACAGATTCATGTTGGAGAGTAACTGGAACTTAAGTACTTGTGGTCACTTGTATTATCATTCTGGACTTTTTAAACTCTGTTCCAATGCTAACCATTCTTTTAACTCTGCAGTAACACTTAAAGTATCCGTACCTAAATACTCTGTACCTAAGATGACGCTGAGAAGTGATATTAGAAACTTTTCACTGCACTCATTCAAGTGTACTTGATAATAAAGGCTACTCTGTTTCTGGAAGAACCCATTGTCAAGGAATGGTAAGCCCCAAACATTACATTACTGTAGTGTTTACATCCTCCCTTCGTCCTCTTGAGGAGATAGATATTCAGACAGGTTGTTTGAAACTTTGCTGCAGACTCGAAGATACTTGGTCTGTTTGTAAAGACTGCATTGTAATTTAAATAACCAGTTAATTAAAAATTACCAATAAAATAATTTGAGGAAGGCTGCTATGTGGTAGAAGTGCTGCTGGTTGGTACAAATATGGGCTTAGGTGAACAATGGGCATCAGTGAGAAAGATGGGCAAAGTAAGATTCTTTTATCTTTTTTAGTGTAAAGGGGCTATGTTGTGCTCTGCCTGCCAGAGGTGGGAGATCAGAGAGCAGTCTTGTGTCCCTGATGACTGTATCGTGTGACCAGGAAGTGGGACCAGTTCCTCACAGATTGCATTGTTCAGTTGGAGCAGCAGTTGGACACACTACGGAGCACGCAGGAGGCAGAGAGTGTGCTAGACACTAGTTATAGGGAGATGATCACAGCACAGGTTTAGTCAGGTCTGGTAGCTCATTGGTTAGCACTGCTGCCTCACAACACTGGTACCCAGGTTCGATTTCAGCCTCAGGCTGTATGGAGTTTGGACATGCTAGCTATTTTTGTGTGGGTCTCCTCCATAGTCCATATATGTGTGGGTGAAATAGATTAGCCATGCAAAATTGTTCATAGTCTGAAGGGATGTGTAGGTTAGGTAGGTTGGCCATGGGGATTACAGGGATATGGTTAAGGGGTGAATCTGGGTGGGATGCTCTTCAGAGGGTCAGTGCGGGCTCACTGGGCCAAATGGCCTGCATCACACTGTAGGAATTCTATTCTAGGTAGATTGGGGACTGGAAAGCAGGTAATGCAGGATTCTCCTGTGGCTATTTTCTTCTTTAACAGGTACCGTTTCGGATACTGTTTGGGGGAGGGGCACAGCGAGAGTCTCTCAGGGGAATATAACAGCTGCAGCCAGGCCAATGGCACTACAAATGTTTCTGTTGTAGAGCAGGGTCCAGCAAAGTCCAAGCAAGTGACAGTAGTTTGGAGACAGTAAGGACTACAGATGCTGGAATCTAGAGTCAATAAATATGGAGCTGAAAAAACAAAGCAGGGCAGACAGAATCCGAGCAGCAGGGAAGTCAACGTTTAAGGCTGAAACCCTTCATCAGGACAGAAGGGACCTGTACTGACAAAAGGTTTTGGCCTAAAATGTTGATTTCCCTAGTCCTTGGATGCTGTCTGACCTGCTGTGCTTTTCCAGGTCCACATTTATTGACTCGAGCAATAGTGGTAGCAGACTCGCTAGTTAGGGGTGCAGACAATCGTTTCTCTGGCCATATTCGAGACTCCAGGATGGTGTGTTGCTTCCCTGGTGTCAGGGTCAAGGATGCTTCTGATTAGTTGCATGAAATTCTTAAGGAGGATGGTGAGCAGCCAGAGGTTGTTGTGTACATTAGTACCAATGACACAGGTAGAAAGAAGGATGAGGTCCTGTGGAGTGAGTACAGTGAGTTAGGAAAGAGGCTAAAAAGCAGGATCTCAAGGGTTGTATCACTATAGAGTCCCTGCAGTGTGGAGACAGGCCACTTAGCCCAACAAGTCTACACTGAGCCTCCAAACAGCATCCCACCCAGACCCATTCCTCTACCCTTTCACCATAACCTGGCATTTCTCATGTCTAACTTACACACCCCTGGGCACTACGGGCAATTTAGCATGCTCAGTCCACCTAACCTGCACATCTTTGGATTCTGGGAGGAAATTGGAGAGGAAACCCACGCAGACAGGGAGAGAATCTGCAAACTCCACACAGACAGTCACTCAAGGGTGGAATCAAACCTAGGTCCCTGGTGCTGAGAGGCAACAGTGCTAACCACTGAGCCACTTGCCACCCTAATGTCTGGGTAATGTAATATCTGGGTTACTACCAGTGCCACGTGCTAGTGAAGTAAAAAAAATAGAAAGATAGGGCAGATGAATACGTGGCTAAGGAACTGGTGCAGGGTTTCAGGTTCTTGGATCATTGGGACATCTTCTGGGGCAGGGGCGCCCTGTACAAGAGAGATGGACTGCATCTAAACTGGACGGTAATTAATATCCTTGCAGGGAGGTTCATTAGTGCTACTTGGGAGGGTTTAAGCTAGAGTAGCAGGGACTGGGCACCAGAGCAATGGGTCAGCAAGTGGAGGGATTCAGGTGAAGGTACATATTAGGACCAGTAAGTCAAAAGGAAGGACTGGCAGAGATAGATAAATGAACATGATGGTACGGACGGCTGAAGTGTGTTTATTTCAATGCAAGGATTAATGTAGGTAAGGGAGATGGAGCTTAGAGCCTAGATCAGAACATGGGACTATAATGTTGTTGCTAGTACAGAGACTTGGTTGAGAGAAGAACAGGACTAGCTTCTCATTGTTCCGGGATTTAATTGGTTTAGACGAGATAGAGAGGAAGATTAAACAGGTGGAGGAGTTGCATTATTCCTCAGGGAGAATCTCACAGTTGCACTCAGAGATGACACACTGGAGGGCTTATCCACTCAGACAATATCGGTAGAGCTCAAAAATAAGGTCGGTGCTATCACTTTGATAGGATGGTACTACAGAACCCCGATAGCCACAGAGACATGGAGGAACAAATATGTCGGCAGTTAATGAAAAGATGCAATAACAACAGGATTGTCATAGTGGGTGACTTTAACTTGCCTAACTCCGACTAGGACAGGCTTAGACAGGGCAGAATTTGTTGACAGGGTTTCTTGAAATGTTGTGTGAATAGTCCAATCAGAGGAAAGACCATACTGGGCCTTGTTTTGGCCAATGAACCTGGCCAGGTGACTGACCTTTCAGTAGGACAGTATTTTGGAAATGGTGGTTGCAACTCCTTAAGTCTTAAGATAGGTATGAATAAGGATAAGTCAGATCTTGAGGAAGGTACTAAATTTGGGGAGGGCAAATTACGTTAGAATTAGGCAGGAGCTAGGGAGACTTAATTGGGAGGAGCTGCTATCAGGCAGGTCCACGTTTGACATGTGGGAGTTGTTTAAACACCTACTGAACAGAGTTCAGGACTGGCATGTCCCAGTAAGGAGGAAGGACGAGGATGGCAAAGTCCCTTGATAACAAGGGAGGTTGTGAATTTTGCCAAAAGGAAAGAAGAAGCATATATAAGGTTTAGGAAGCTAAAATTGTACGGTGCCCATAAGGAATATAAAGAAAGCAGGAAAAAAACTCAAGCAGGGAATTAGAAGTGCAAGAGGGGACCATGAAATGACCTTGGGAAATAGGGTGAAACAGAATCCCAAGGCATTCTATATAAACATTAAAACAAGAGGATACCTACGGAGACTACTCAAGGATAAAAGAGGGAACTTATGCTTTGAGGCAGAAGATTTGGGCGAGATCCTAAATAAGTACATTGCATCAGTATTAATCCAGGAGAAGGATCGGGATGATATGAGATTAGCATGCAGCATGCTAATTTGCTAAGGCATTTTGAGATCAAGGAAAATGTGGTATAGATTAGATCCCCTTTGGTATGATTAGATTAGATTAGATCCCCTACAGCGTGGAAACAGGCCCTTCGGCCCAACAAGTCCACACCACCCCTTGATATATCCCACCCAGACCCAGCCGCCCTATAACCCACACACCCCTGAACACTATGGGCAATTTAGCATGCCAATCCACCTAGCCTGCACATCTTTGGACTGTGGGAGGAAACCGGAGCACCTGGAGGAAACCCACGCTGACACGGGGAGAATGTGCAAACTCCACACAGACAGGTGCCCGAGGCCGGAATCGAACCCGGGTCCCTGGTGCTGTGAGGCTGCAGTGCTAACCACTGAGCCACCGTGCTGCCCCTATAGGGTCTCTTGAAGAGCATTAAGATGGATACATCCATTGGGCCCAATGATACCTACATAGGTTGTTGAGACAGGCATGGGAGAAGATTGCTTGGGCCTTGGCCAATACCTTAGTATCTTCGTTAGTCAGTAGAGAGGTCTCAGAGGATGGGCGAGTAGCTAATGGTGTTCCTTTGTTCAAGAAGGGAAATAGGGAAATTTCAGGAAACTATAATCTGACTTCGAAGGTTGGGAAGCTATTGAAGTGAATTCTTAGGGACAGGATTTACACATATTTGAAAAAGCACGGCATAATTAGGGACATCAGCATGGCTTTGCGGAGAGCAGGTCATGTCTTATTTGATTGAACTTTCTGAGGATGTGACGAAGTAATCAATGAAGGGAGAGCAGTGGATGCTGTCTACATGGATTTTAGTAAGGCTTTTGACAAGGTCCTTCATGTTAGGCTCATCCAGAAAGTTAAGATGCATAGGATCCATGGTGACCTGGCCGTTTGGATTCAAAATTGGCTTGCCCATAAAAGGCAGTGGGTAGTGGTGGAAGTGTATTTTTTTTGGCTGGAGGTCCATGATGAGTGGTGTTCTGCTGGGGTCTTTGCTGTCTGTGATAAATATAAATGACTTTGATGAAAATGTGGATGGATGGGTTATTAAGTATGCAGGTGACACAAAAATCAGCGGAGTTAGTTGGTAGTGTAGAAGTTTGTCAAAGGATACAGCAGCATATAGACCAGTTGCAGATATGGGTAGAGAAATGGCAAAAGGAGTATGAGGCAAGTAAGTAAGTATGTGGTGCGGCACTGTGGGAGATCAAACATTAAGGAAAATGATAGTTAATGGCAGGACCCCGAACAGAGGGATCTTGGGTTCAAATCAACAGCTTCCCTAATGTGGCCCACAAGTAGATAGAGTGGTAAGAAAGGCATATGGCATGCTTGCCTTTATTGGTCAGAAAACTGAGTACACGAGTCAGGATGTCAGGTTGCAGCTTTATAAGACTTTGGCTAGTTCACACTTAAGGTATTGTGTTCAATTCTGGTTGCTACATTACAGGAAGGATGTGAAGGCTTTGGACAGGGTGCAGAAAAGGTTTATATCATTGAATCACTACAGCATGGAAGCAGTCACTTCAGCCCAACAAGTCCACACTGCCCCTCAGAGCATACAACCCAGACCCATCCCATCTACACATCCCTGAACACTATGGACAATTTAGCATGGTCAATCCACCAACTCTACACATCTTTCAATTGTGGGAGAAAACCAGGGCACCAAGAGGAAACCCATGCAGACATGGGGGAATGTGCAAACTCAACACAGACAGTCTCCCAAGGGTGGAATCAAACCCAAGTCCCTGATGCTCTGAGGCCACTTTGCTACCCACTGAGCTGCCGTGCCGCCTGGATTAGAGGTTATGAGCTATAAGGAGAGGCTAGAAAAACACGTGCTGTTTTCTCTGGAACAGCGGAGACTGAGGGGAGACTTGAAAGGAATCTAAAAAATTATGAGATGCATAGAGTTGACGGTCAGAATCTTTTTCCCAGAGTTGAAATATCTAATATTACGGGCCATGCAATCAAGGCGAGAAGGAGAAAGTTCAAAGGAGATATGAGGGGCAAGTATATTACACAAAGAGTGGTAGGAGTCTGGAATGAACTGCCAGGGGTAATAGTGGAGGCAGATACGATAGGGGCTTTCAGCTGAATTTTAGATAAGCACATGAATATGCAGGGATGGACCAACAGCAGGCAGAAGGGATTAGTTTAATTTGGCATCAAGTTCTGCACAGCACCATTGACTGAATAGCTCATTCCTGTGCTGTACTGTTCTATGTTCTGTGTTCTGTATGAAGACCCAGGCAGTATTCAGGACACAGATGTGTAGGGTCCCTAATCTCTGGCCATCCTAAGTCATCCCTTTGTGCTGCACCCCTCTCTCACCTGGACATCACTGACAACTTCACTCACAACAACGCTTTTGCACAGAGGTCAGGGAACGAACAGGGATGTTTTCACACAACAGACAAATGTGGCAGCATAACCCATTGCCCCATGTAGACCTTTTTTGTCTTGCTTCCATATGTTTTCAACACAGATATTGATCCATACATCTTACATGGACATGAATTTGGGCATCATGTTGGCACTGTTACATTTGGCCCACAGAAAGTCAACAAATATAGTACAAAACCAACCAAATTTATGCAATTGTGATAGGTCACATACAGTGCAATGTGAACCATGCCACTAAAGCACGTATAAAAGTACTTTTCTTTTCCTTTCTTTCCTTCCCAAAACATGTCACAACAGGTGGAGAGAGCCTGCTAGCCACTAGAGCCTACTGGCCCAGGAAGTTTTTTTGTAACAAGCTGTCAGTTTCTGGTCTCATTCCCTTCTCTTCCAATCCTGTGTGAAGAGGAAGCCCTCCCCTGTACCATCTCTCCATCAGGATCTGCTTGTTCCTGTCACAGAATCACAGTGCCATCTTCCCCTTCTCCAACATCTTCACACTGAATGTCTGTCACCAAGCAGAGCAGCTTTAGAATGCTAGTGCTCCTCTGGGTGCACAGCAGCCTTTTAAAAGTGGCATGAGTGTGAGCGATGCTGGTCCTTCAGCATATATCCGCTAAGTGATGAATGTTCAAGGTACAGCACATTATAAGATGTAGTTAAAATTGTAAGTACAAGGTGTTGCATTTCAGATGCAATTCCATTTGTCAAACTACCAGATTTGAAGTAAAACACACTTTATTCATACGCTACAGTTAAAATTCAATAAAAGAAGGAATAAAGGCAAGAATTAGCTTAGTTGTAACTCTATTAGAAATCTTAACATATATTAGATTATTTTTACTACGAAACAATAACTGTTCCAATATAGTAACATCCCATAAGTTCACCCTTGGAAAAAGGCAAGCTCAGGAAAACAGATTGTCTCACATGCAATTCCAGCAGCAGGAGGAAAAAATAATCAAGAGAAAACTCTGAGAGCGATTAGCAGTGAGAGATGTACTGCAGCTTCCAAACATTGCTGAGCCCTGAACAACAATTGCCACTGAAAACTAAAACCTAAAAACCCTGGTTCCATTGGAGCTTGACCACTCCCATTCACGTTGCTCCTATTGTTCCAACTTCAAAACAAAAACCCAAGGCCACACAAAGTGTTTACTCTAGAGACTCTGCGTAGGCTACTCAATACTTTTGCCTTAAAATCTCTCTTAAAAAAAGGACCCAGGACAAAATATACCTCTTAAAGCCATAGTACCATCACATAAGACACAAGAAGTTTCACTAGCACCCGCAGCAAAATATTCGACACAATTAACATTTTGCCAAAAATGCATAAGATTCAGCCCAATGTCTTTAAAGGAAATGATAAGTTTAGGAATCGGTGAAGACAGCTGTTGATGTAGAAGAGAGGAAGGTGACTTGGGAAATAATTTTCAGTTGGCAGAAGAAGAACAAAGGAGTATGACTGAACCCATTGTGTTTATGTTACATTCTGACAGATTTATATAGTTAGTCACATATATCACTGAAGGCCTCAGTGAATATTAATTTAAGTATTGATAGGGTTGTCTGTTGTTAATGAATTCATTTTGATTTCTTTGTCTGGGGGCTCAGTTGTAAGTATTTATTTATTATTAAGAGTAAAGTATGCTGACTACATGCTTATGCTACTTACAGTAAATACAGCACACAGTCAGAACTTTAATATAGCAAAGCGTAACTTGCAGCTCAATGAGGGTCACACTGCAAAATTTAAGAGGGCATATGCTTGGGTGACAAGTCTGATAATGGTTGGAGGACAGATGATGATGGGTAAGTGAAGTAGCTAGGTGCTAGTGGCACTGGGAGATCAGATGGTACTGGAAAGTCGCACAGGAAACAAAGGGGTGAGGAGTAGTGATGGCAGACAAGAAAGAAAAAGAAGGAACACTTATTTAACCTTTTATCTTTAAAATTGTTGGGAGGACTAGATTAGCCCTCTAATCTACCAACAGCTTGGTGTGCTGGAACTGGAAGAACAATTTAATTGTCAGCCAAAAGCAGTCAATCATAATTAGGAAGATGAAATTTGATTTGATTAAACAGATTTGGAGTCAGTTATAACTTGAATGAAAAGTCTGGCAGAAATTTCTTGTGAGTGTTAGCACTTAAAGAAAGTGCATGTAATACACAAGACATTGAATCTCATATGATTTTGTATATGGTAATATGATAAATCATTTTGAATATCGACATTTTCTTCTTCCTTTCTTAAGTATAGTGTAGATCAGGCAAATAATAGGATAGCTCCTGTCACATACAGCTGGATTATAGTGGCAAATCTGTATCAGCATGACAACTTTGCTTTAAGGTAACATCCTAGTTCGTTCACTGGTGGGAAGTCACTCAGCTGATCATGGTAAAACCCTTTAATTTTTAATTATTTTTATGTTCATTCTTTTATGAATTTTGGCATGGAGCTATGAACTCAGGATTGTGAGCTAGGAACGCTTTGTTTACTTTGGGACAACTAGTAGTAAAAGGAAAAGAAAACACCAAATAAGCTTTATGCTTGGTTGTGAGGCTGGAGGCCTGGAGGCTAATTGCAACCCGAGTATTAATCAAAAGGGTTCCTACAAACATAGTGACAACAGGAACAGCATTGTATTTAAAGTTAGTAGAAGTTGGCTATTAACAAGGTCAGTACTTGGGAACTGGTTCTGGGAAGACTAGAAATGACCCTATGCTCAAGCAGATCTTGAATAGCAATTGAGGCTGGGAGGAGCAACATTTAGTCTATCAGGTCAGAACTAGAATTTAAGTTGCTTTTTTAAAATGTGTTTTCTGTGGAGGTGAGATTGGCTGTTGATAATACAGCAAGAAGACTTGAAAGTTCCTGCCTAATTTGTCACACCAACCTTTGGAAGTCCAGAGAATAGAAAGCTGAGTTAGAAATATTACTTCCTTTACCAGCGTGTACTGAGAAGGTGACCATAATCAGCGGTTCCAGGAAAGGAACCAAACAGTCCACATTTATGCCAGTGAAATAGCTCATCATGAAAACCATTTAGGTAACGTGGCCATTTTGATTAGTATCTTCTCTTTCATTGCATAGATTAGATTAGATTCCCTACAGTGTGGAAACAGGCCCTTCAGCCCAACAAGTCCACACCATCCCTTGAAGAATCCCACGCAGACCCATGCCCCTATAGCCCACTCACCCCTGAACACTGTGGGCAATTTAGCATGGCCAATCCATCTAGCCTGCACATCTTTGGACTGTGGGAGGAAACCGGTGGACCCAGAGGAAACCCACACAGACACGGGGAGAATGTGCAAACTCCGCACAGACAGTTACCTGAGGCTGGAATTGGACCCGGGTCCCTGGTGCTGTGAGGCTGCAGTGCTAACCACTGAGCCACTGTGCCGCCCATAATTATGTTCGTTTTTCTGTCTGTATGTTCTGTGAATGGAGGTTGGAAACAAATGTTTTACAGTTTACTTTCTCCCCTGCTTAAGTTATTGTGTATTTAATAAATAGTTGTCTTCTGTTTGAAATACCAAACAGTTGGTGTATGCAATTAATTATTCACAAAGTCTGTGACTGATAATTAAAAAGCCTGGTTGGGAACTGGTGGAATAACTATTGGGGGTATTCACCAGTTGAATTTTAGTGTGTGGAGAATAGAGGTAGAAAGGTTGATATGGTTTGGCTGTCTGTCCAAACTCTGTGTCATAGCAGCAAGTTAGTAAATGGCAAACTAATAGAAGGATTGGCCAGACAATAGGTTGCCCAAAGAGCAAAGTAAAGCAGGGCAAAGAAAACTTGTAATTATATAGCATCTTCTGATATCAGCTGGGCATTTCAAAACACTTCATGGTCAATCAATTGTGAAATACAGTCATTTGGAAAACCTCACAACAAGTGAGGCACGGTGAGATACTTTGTGGGCAGCAAGCTGGCTCAGTAGTGAGCACTGCTGCCTCACAGCGCCAGGGACCCAGGCTTGATTCCAACCTCCGGCGACTGTCTGTGTGGGGTTTGCCTGTGTCTGCATGGGTTTCCTCAGGGTGCTCCGATTTTCTCCCACAATCCAAACATGAGCAGGGTAGGTGGATTGGCCATGCTAAATTGCCCATAGTGCCCAGGGATGTTTAGGTTAGGTGGGTTAGACACGGAGATTAGGGGAATGGGTCTGGGTGGGATGCTGTTCAGTGGGGTGGTGTGGACTTGTTGGGCTAAATGGCTTGTTCCCACACTGTAGGGATTCTATGATATATTTATGATAAATTGACCACATCAAGATCAACACAGTCTAGATAGAATGAAGATGGGGCATATTTCCTTTTGGTAATGGAGGCAGGAATAGGATCAAGGATGTCAAAATCGTAGAACTGACATAAAAGTATGGATGTTTCATTTATACAGGATACCCATGAGACCCCATCTTTAATATTGTATGCAGTTTTGGTCCCCCTATTTAAGTGAGAACGCATATGCATTTAAGGTAGGACGTTTTACTCATTCTTGGAATGAGGGCGTCACTGGCTAGGCTAGCATTTACTGTGCATCCCTAATTACCAGAAGGGCACTTAAGGGTCAGCCACATTTTTGTGGATCTGGAGTCACTTGTAGGTCAGACAAGGCAATGGTGGCAGTTTCGTTCCTTAAAGAACATTAGAGAACCAGACGATTTTTCTCCTGACAATCAACATGATCATCATTAGACTCCTAATTCCAGATGTTTTTACTGAATTCAAATTCCACCATTTTTTGTAACAGGATTTGAACCTGGGTCCCTAGAATGTTACCTGGATCTCGGGATTAATAGTCCAATGATAATACCACTAGGCCATTGCATCTCCACAAGAGGCGCTTTACTAGATTGATAGCAACAGGTTATCTGATGAAGAAAGATTGGACAAACTGAGTCCGTTTTTGTTGGATGTTAAAAAAAGCAAGGGACAATTTGACTATGTTTATAAAATCCTGAATGGTCTTGACAAAGCTGTTTGCTTTTGTGGGTGAATCCAGAACCACAGGTCACTGTTAAAATTAGAGGCCACCATTTTAGGACAAAGAAATTATGTTTTTTTTCCTCTCAGAGGGTTGTGTGACTTTGGAACTCTGTCTCAGAAAGCAGTGGAGACAGGGTCACTGAATATCTTCCAACAGAAATAAATAGATTCTTGGTAGGCAAGGGAATCAAAGGTTGTTAGGGGTGGATAGAAACGTGGAATTCAGAATACAGACAGATTTGTGACAATCTTATTGAATGGTGGAGCAGGTTTAAAAAGCCTGAAAGGCCTCCTTTGTCTCTTAATTGAAAGCCCATATAGTTAGACGACATTGAACGTCATGATTAGATGCTGTACTGTAGTATAGATGCTTTTCACCAACAGTGAATCATCGATGGGTTCTTTCTTCAAAAGTTTATTTAAGTTGATCATTAATCGATAAGCATTAGTGGAATATTGAGATGCATTAGAATAATTTTGTCATTTGGAAAAGTATTCTTATGTATTCTAAATTAAAGAAAACACTGCATAGAATTCCTTGAGCAACAATCAGTAGTGACTTATGTGCCCAGAGTCTTAATAACTTCAAAAAAAGTTCAACGGCTTCCACTTAGAAAACTAAACACTCCCATGGTTGAGAATTGCTTTGATTGATCAGACATGTGCTACAGCTGGAAAGAAAATTGACCTGTTTCATCTATGTGAAAACAATTTTTTGTAGTAAAATTATTACAAAATTATTACAGCCAATTCTATTCTGAACACTTGGATGAATTTCAGAAGCTCCAGCTCACATTTTGATTTATAGTTTTAGAAGTTGTTAAAGGACTATGTGTCGTTGATTAGGAAGTTTAATTTGTTTATTTTTATTTTGCCCATGCAAAGAGATTTTTTAATGTAAAGTACGTTTGAATAACAGCTTTATTGGGGTGTTAGAAAATAGAACTAAAAATCATGTGCATTTCGAAGACATCATGAGATCTCACCATAACAGACCCTGGATGAGTGGCTGTGGAGGACAATTAAGGATATGAAGAGGGCAAACAGGGACTGAGGGAGCATAGCCGGGGAAATAGTGTATTCTTGGGGGTGCATATTGAAATAAGAACAAAGTTGGGAGCTTAGCAGCCACCTCTGTGAACTGAGCAGAACTATCTAATCAATCTACCTCAATATGCATACTCCAGCACTGCATCACAGCTTGCAAAATGCAATTCCTAACTACTCATGTCTGTTATTATGAGACCTTGTGCAAAAGTCATTCTATAAATTCTTTTCAAAAAATGAGAAAAAGTAAACTATTAAATAAGCTATTAAATATAAGGCAGTAATTGACCTTAGCTAACTCACCTTTCATTTCGACATAGTTTGATTTGTTTAGATTTAATTTCAGACATAATTGCATCACTTTCAACTGAATATAAAATTCAGTCATATTCCAGTCTTCTTCCTCTAGGGACTCTTTTACTTCTAGGTTATTATTTGCTCATTGCAAAATACTAGATCCAGAACAGGCTATTCCCTAATTGGTTCTTAAACTCAATGACCTAGTAAAACTGCTTGTATTCATTCTCTTCACTATTATTGCAATTGAGTTTTCCAAGTATAATTGAAGATTAAAGTCTTCATGATTGCAATATTACCCATAGTGGTTAAATTTCGAATTTCTGGATTTAGGGCTACTATTAGGGGGCTTGTAAACAAATCCCAGCAATGTTTGCTTTCCTTGCAGTATCTTACTTTTACTTAAACTATTTTTTTAATTTTCAGAGCAAAGATCCATTCTTGCCATTGACTTTTATTTATCCCATTCTTTATTGTAAATACAAGCCGTTTTTTTTCCTCATTTTACCCATCTCTTCTAAAAGATATGTATGTTGGAGTATTTAGACTCCAACCACAGTCATTTTGCAACCATAATCTCCATAGCTTTGTTTATTGGTATTGAGGTGGTTGCTGGTGTAATTAAGTATCTGACCCGTATGTGTGGTCTTTCTGTCATATGCCAGTCTGGAGTTCCCTGTTGTTCTTATGCTCTACCCCTATGTCTAGGAAGTGCTGTCAGTTTGTTCTCTTTTTCTTTTGTTAATTTTATTCTGGCAAGGATGTTGTTTATGTGTTGGTGGGTTTCTTCTAGTCTTGTGCGTTTGATAATCACGAAGGTGTCATGTACATAGCAGACCCAAAGCCTGGGTTGTATAGTGGGGAGTGCTGTCCATTTTAACCTTTGCATTACCACTTCTGCTATCAATCCTGATATTGGTATCCCATTGGTGTTCCATTGATTAGTTTGAATATATGGTCGTTGAAAGTGAAGTGAGTTGTCAGGCACAGATCCAGCAGTTTCAGAGTGTTGTCCTTGTTGGTGCTGTTGGTGTATGGAGTGCCTGCCTTCCTGATTTGTTCAGCAATGTGGCAATTGTGTCTCTTTGGCTAGGTTCATGTTAATGGATATAAATAGTGCTGTGTCATTATCTCATCCTAATCTATTCTGGTGTCCTTGATGGTGTTGAGGAATTCTTGGGATGAGTGGATGGAGCGGGTGGAGTTGTCAACTATGTATTTCAGTTTCCATTGTAGTTCTTTGGCTAGTCTATATGTTAGTGTGGCTGGTAGTGAGACAATGGGTCTGAGGGAGACTCCTGGCTTGTGTACCTTAGGGAGTCCATAGAAGCAGGGTGTATTGGATCCATCTGGCTTTATTTCTTGGTAGTCTGTTTTGCAGATACCTCCTGAGCTGTGTAGGCCTTCTTCAGAAGGATCTTGGCCCGAAACATCAGCCTTCCTGCTCCTCTGATGCTGCTTGGCCTGCTGTGTTCATCCAGCTCTACACCTTGTTATCTCAGATTCTCCAACATCTGCAGTTCCTACTATCTCTCCAACTGTGGTATTGGGTCTATCGCTAACTGTTTGTAGGTGTCAGTATTTGCCAGTAGTACATTAGCTTTCTCGATGTAATGAGCCCTATTAAAGACTTCTGAAGAAGGGTCCAGGCCCGAAATGTCAGCTTTCCTGCTCCTCTGATGCTAACTGGCCTGCTGTGCTCATCCTGCTCCACACCTTGTTATCCCTATTAAGGATTGCTGTCATGCATCCTTTATCCGCCACTTGGATTATGTTTCTATCTTTCTTGAGTCTTTCCAGGGTTTTCTTCTCTTCTGTCTTGAATGTGTTTCACTTACCATTTCTGCTCTGTGTTGGGACTATCATCTGTCTGATGGTCTGATGTATTCCCCCTGTGAGTCCGTTGCTCTTTAGCATTGATTCCAGTGCAGCCAGGAAGTCAGTTTTTTTGGCGTCTCTGTAGTTATAAATCAGTCTACGTACTAGGACAGTCTTCTCAGTATTTGTAAGTGGTCTATCTGAGATGGAGCTTCATCAACAAACACATTGAACTGGATCCAATACTGGAAAACAGAACCGGAGTGGTACCAACAACCCTAGCAAACTGAGGCAGAGAAATAACAAGTGGGACAGAACACCAAAGCTTCACCAGAGGCGCACTGATGATATGACTTAGCAGCGTGACGAAACGTCTGCGATCAAATACACTGACTCAGCGAGCAAGTCTATACGTCATTGACACCCAAGCTACAAATCTTCTCTAAAACTTTAATCTGTAGCTTGTTACCTGAGTTGTACAGAATTAGTATTGAATTAAACAAATTAGATTAAATGTGAGACTTAAGAAGTTGTGTGGAAGTCAGAGATTTAATTTCATGGTGCACCAAAATCTATACGGGGAAATAATGTAGGCAGTACCCTTGGGACTGATTCCATGTAAACTATACTCACATCATAGGATTGGCAAATAAATAATTGATCCCGATGAATAAAGGACTGGTGAAAGAGTAGCTGACTAAGGTGTTAAGAGGATTCAAGCAAAGGTAAATTGAAAACAAGGCTCCAGAATAAAACAGTATTTTAGGTAAAAACAAGCAGTAGGTAAAAACAATATGTAGTGTGGGTAACAAAGCTAATAGACCGTTAAAGACAAAGGTGATGTAAGGGAAATTTGGAAGAATGATAAAGTTAAAAGCATTATATCTGAATTTGCAAAGTATTTTCAACTACTTAGATGAATTCATTGCACAAATAAATCCAAAGGCTTCCTTTAATAGCCATTATGGAGCATCATTCTAGTCTAACAGCTGTGGTAGAGCCTACAATAATGTATGAGATAACTGAACACCTGGAAAATTTCAGTTGATTGTGAGAGCCAGAATGGATTCATGACAGGTAGATTGTGCCAAAAGAAAACAGAACTGGAAGTAATGCCAATCACCCCAGCAAGCCAAGGCATATAAATAACAAGCAGGATAGAATACCAACACTCCACCTGAGGCAGACTGAAGATGCTACCTAGCAGGGTAATGAAACGTCTGCAGCCAAACATACTGTCTCAGCGCGCAACTCTACAACCTTATGCTACAGATTACTAATAGAAAGGATCTGCTTCATAATCTGGACCCTGACTCCTCATATTCTCTCAGCAAAATACTGTTCCTCATTCCATCTGTAGGTACCTACAGACTGTTCCTCCCCTCCCATACTAATTTTTCTTGAGCTGTCAGGCAGCATCTTTAACCCTGGAACGAAGCAGAAAATACACAATTTATGACCATTTCCAAGCCTTGGGTAAAAAATTGCAAATGCTCCCAATGATGTAAATGGGGTTTACCTGCAGTTTTTAAAGAAAGACCTCACTACCTTCATGCAGACATCCTGCTCGTCAGCTCAAAACAGCAGGGTTGAGAACATAGAATATAAAACAATACAGCACAGTACAGGCCCTTCAGCCCAGAATGTTGTGCCACAAATTATCCTACTCTAAGATCAAACTATCCTGCATATCTTTCATTTTACTATCATCCATGTGCCTATCCAAGAGTTGCTTGAATATCCCTAATGTATCTGACTCCATGATCACCACTGGCAGCACATTCCACACACCAACCGCTCTCTGTGAAGAACCGACCTCTGACATCTCCCCCTACACCTTCCTTCAATCACCTTAAAATTATGTCCCCTTGTAATAGTCATTTCTGCCCTGGGAAACAGTCTTTGGCTATCCACTCTATCTATGCCTCATCATCTTGTACACCTCTTTCAAGTCACCTCTCATCCTTTTCGTTCCAATGAGAAAAGCTCTAGCTCCCTCAACTTTTCCTCAATAGACCTGCCCTTCAGTCCAGGCCCAATCCTGGTAAATCTCCTCTGCACCCTCTCTAAAGCTTCCACATCCTTCCTACAATGAGGCGACCAGAACTGAACACAATATTCCAAGTGTGGTCTAACCAGGGTTTTATACAGCTGCAGCACAACTTCACAGCTCAAGAAACCTGGGCTTGTGTGTGAGTTGAACTCGGGACCTCATACATATCAACAGTAGCCTAAGCGAGAATCATACCCCTAGACCAACAAGCATTGGTCACCATGGATCGACAGACAGAAATATAAATAGAAAGGTAGAAAAGCAGAAAGATAGAATCACTCTGATAGAAAGTAATGTGGTCAGTGAGATTAAGTCACAATGACCACTTTAATTGCCCACGTATCCAATTTCTGCTAAGTGTCAAAACATGGTTTTCAAATCTCTGACCACCTGATGCACACTCGTTACTGTCAAAGCTCTGTATTGGGTGTACTGCAGACATCCAATGTTCCATACTTACATTTCCGTCTGAGTGGTGAATAATGCTGATATCAAAGCTGTGGAAAAGTTGAGTTTCAGTAGGTGACTCATAATCCCTATAAGTCTTGTAAACATAAATTACACAAAGGCAGGAAAGGCAAATTTCACATACTTACTGAAATATAATTCATGGATTTTATTTTTATGACCAACCTTGTCAGCTTTGTTCCAATTTGCTGCCTCATTTCAAGTCTCTCTTCATCTGTCTGCATAGGAATAATGTTTTTTTCCTCCAACTCGCGCTTTGATGGTCTGTTGTTCAGTTTTATTGCCAAAGAGTCTTTCCCACAAATCTTTAATGTTAATGAACCTAGAAATAAATCAAAGGAAATGATGTGGGATCTGGCAGATTATGGAAAATCAACACAACTGAGGCATAGTAAAAGCTGTTATTTTAAAGTTATGGTTAAAAAACCAACAACATTCACAACTTTTTTGTTTCTATCAGTTTCTGTCCCTCACAAAGTTACTGACAAATTGCAGGGATAACACAGTGTGGAGCTGGAGAAACTTAGCAGGCCAGGCAGCATCAGAGGGTCAGGAAAGCTGACGTTTCGGGTCAGGATCCTTCATTTCTGAAGGGTCCTGACCCAAAATGTCAGCTTTCCTGCTCCACTGATGCTGCCTGGCCTGCTGTGTTCCTCCAGCTCCACACTGTGTTAGCTCTGATTCCAGCAACAGCAGTTCTTACTATCTCTGAGTGATATATTGCAGGGTTGTGTTTTATGCTCCCAGGAACTTTAGCCAAGTATGTGCTTCTCATTGGTGAGATCAAACTGTCAGATGTTTGCAGGAGGGTTCATTAGAAGCCTAATGCTACACTCACTTTCCTCCAACTGGCATGAGATGATCATTTCTGCCCTAGCCAAACTGCTGAGGACAAGCACACTGGTTGCTTCACCTGAGATTAAGTAACTCAGCAGAAAACTTGGACTGAATCTGGAAACTTTCTGTTTTAAATGACTGAAATACTCAAAGAGAAAACTGAAGGGGCCATCAATGATCCAATATTTATGTTTAAAGCTATTTTTCTGCAAGGTTGTTTGAAAATAAACAACATGATTAATGGCTCAGAACTTGAATGTTGTTGAAAAAAGCTGTTGGTGTTGGAGATTTTCATCTTGCATATCAAGAAAAATGCAAGAATGCCAAATTTCAAATTACAATTTATATTATAGGAGAAAGGCCAAGGGTGGGGGTTGCTGACTGACTGACCATTATTACCATGGAGAAATCAGCGTGGAATTTCAGTACGACAGCAGTATGAAGCTTTCCAAGCTTCCTGGTAATTCAAAAAATGTTCAAGGATTGCATATATTCCTTTATGTGAGTTCATAGTTCCCCGCCCACTTGCCAATCAACCAGCAGCATTTTCTCCTGTAGTATAAGTTGTGATGAGTTGAAATTTGAAATTCCTGTAGTTGTCCTGATGAGTGCAAGATGAAAAGTTTTGACAATTTATCTCTCTGTTCAGCAAAATTAATGATAATCAGTCATGCAACAATCACACAACACAAGGGGTGACATGGTGGCTCAGTGGTTAGCACTGCTGCCTCACAGCACCAGGGACCAGGGTTAGATTCCACCCTTGGGCGACTGTCTGAGAGGAGTTTGCACATTCTCCTTGTGTCTGCATGGAATTCCTCTGGTTGCTCCGGTTTCCTCCCACTGTCCAAAGATGTGCAGGCCAGGTGGATTGGGCATGCTACATTGCCTATATGTTCAGGGGATGTGTAGCTTAGGTGGTTCAGAGGGGAATGGGTCTGGGTGGGATGCTCCAAGAGTTGGTGTAGACTTGTTGGGCCAAAGGGCCTGTTTCCACACTGTAGGGATTCTATTCTATGAAGCTTCAAATGCACACAAGCCTGAAGCCTGACTGCTGTTGATTTATTTGTCAGCAAGTCTGATTTCCTTTGGTGCAAGCAAGGCATTAACACCTCAACATTGCTTGTTCATACTTGTGAAAAAATGATCAATTTCATCATCATCATCGTCGTCATCATCGTTATCACCATCATCATCCTCATTTTCTTCCCCATGCATACTGAAAGTGTCTTCATAGTCTGATTCATTAGGCACATTTTCTTTATCATCATCGTAATCAACCACTATTGCTGGCACTTGTCTAATGTCAGATGTATTGCTTTCTCCTGGTTTTGTTCCACTTTCTCCAGTATACAGTCCAGAACTGCCAAAACAAAAAGAAAAAAAATAAATAAAACAGCAAATCACGGCATTATACAAGGCCAAGGATGTCCCTCAATTCAATTCAGGGCAATTATCTTGGTACCTATCTTAAATTGGACCGTAAATTGACATATTGTCTATGTCACTAGTCTTACACAGAAGTTTGAGATACAGAACTCAAAAGGAGAGAGAGTTATGCTAAACTTATACAGGCCTCACTGTGTTCATTTCTGACCTCCATTTTACAAAAAAAATACAGAAGAACTGAAAATGCAAATAGATTTTCCAGAGCTGAGATGGTAAATTATCTGGGAGGACTTAACAGGCTTTCTTTCTCCAGAAAAATGAAGAGTGAGATGTAACATGGCAGATACCTTTAAATTTATGAAATGAATTAATAGGATTGGTGTGGTCTTTTCACTAGTAGAGGAGCCGAAAACTGCAAACATGATATTGTAATATTTGAAAGTAAAAATTATCCTAACATCCTCTTTTCACGTTAAGGCACATCCTGTGTACCTTATTTTTCTTTACTCCAGAATCATTACAGTATAAGAGGAGGCAATTCAGACCTTTGATTCATGTAATCTTTGTAGAACAATCCAAACAGTTTTATTCCACTGTTCCATCACTTTATTCCTATGAGTTTATCTTCCTCATGTCCGTCTAATTTTCTTTTAAAATCATTGACCATATCTGTTCCCACAACACTAATAGGCAGCAGGTTTCAAGTCATTTCCACCGGCTAGGTAAAAAAAAGTTCTTCCCCACATACTCCTTCATCCCTTTCCCAAAGGATTCTGAAATAATTAGGGAGAGAGGGGGAGGCGGATGAAGGTGGATAGAGGAGAAGATAGGTGCAGAGGAGAGTATGGGTGAGGAGGTAGGGAGGGGATAGGTCGGTACAGGGAGCACGGACAGGTCAAGTGGGCGGGATGAGGTCAGGAGGTAGGAAATGGAGGTGCAGCTTGAGATGGGAGGAGGGGATAGGTGAGAGGAAGAACAGGTTAGGCAGGCAGGGACGAGCTGGTCTGGTTTTGGGATGCAGTGGGGGGAGGGGAGATTTTAAAGCTGGTGAAATCCACATTAATACCATTGGGCTGCAGGGTTCCCAAGCGGAATATGAGTTGCTGTTCCTTCAACCTACGGGTGGCATCATTATGGCAGTTGCAGGAGGCCCAGGATGGACATGTCATCTAAGGAATGGGAGGGGGAGTTGAATAGGAGGTGCAGTTGTTTACTGCAAACCGAGCATAGGTGTTCTGCAAAGCAGTCCCCAAGCCTCCGCTTGGTTTCCCCAATGTAGAGGTAGCCACACCGTGTACAACAGATGCAGTATACGACATTGGTGGATGTGCAGGTGAACATGGGGCGGCACGGTGGCTCAGTGGTTAGCACTGCAGCCTCACAGCGCCAGAGACCCGGGTTCAATTCCAGCCTTGGGCGACTGTCTGTGTGGAGTTAGCACATTCTCCCCGTGTCTGCGTGGGTTTCCTCCGGGTGCTCCGGTTTCCCCCCACAGTCCAAAGATGTGCAGGCTAGGTGGATTGGCCATACTAAATTGCCCATTGTGTTCAGAGGGTGTGTGGGTTATAGGGGGATGGGTCTGGGTGGGATGCTTCAAGGGGCGGTGTGGACTTGTTGGGCCAAAGGGCCTGTTTCCAAAGGGGCTGTGGGGAATCTAGTCTAATCAACATCTGCTGGATGTGGGAAGTGTTCTTGGGACCTGGGATGGGGGTGAGGGAGGTTGTGTGGGGGCAGGTGTAGCACTTCCTGTGGTTGCAGGAGAAAGTGCCAGATGTGGTGGGGTTGGAGGGGATTGTGGAGCTGACAAGGGAGTCGTGGAGACAGTGGTCTCTCCGGAAGGCAGACAAGGATGGGGTGGGAAAAATGTCTTTGGTGGTGGGGTCAGATTGTAGATGGCGCCCTCCATTCTTACTGTCCCGCCGACCCGACCAGTCCCCCTCCACCGACACCCTCATCCACCTAGCCGAACTCGTCCTCACCCTCAACAACTTCTCTTTCGATTCCTCCCACTTCCTACAGACTATGGGGGTCACCATGGGTACCCGCATGGGCCAGAGCTATGCCTGCCTCTTTGTAGGTTATGTGGAACAGTCCTTCTTTCATACCTACACTTCCCCAAACCGCCACCTCTTCCTCCATTACATTGATGACCATATCGGCGCCACCTCAAGCTCCCAAGAGTTCATCCATTTCACCAACACCTTTACCCCAACCCCTAGTTCAACTGGACGATCTCCAACACATTCCTTACCTTCCTGGACCTTTCCGTCTCCATCTCAGGCAACCACCTACAAACCGATGTCCATTTCAAGCCCACCGGCTCCCACAAGCTAGCTAGAATATACCTCCTCCCACCCTCCTTCCTGCAAAAATTCCATCCCCTTTTCCCAATTCCTTCACCTCTGCCATATCTGCTCCCAGGATGACGCATTTCACTCCCGCACATCCCAGATGTCCTCGTTCTTCAAGGGCCGCAACTTCCTCCCCCGCAGTGGTCGAGAACACCCTTGACCGTGTCTCCCGCATTTCTGCACCTCATCCCTCACACCCTGCCCTCGCAAAAACCGCCAAAACAGAATCTCGCTAGTCCTCACATACCACCGTACCAAACTTCGGATACAATACAGCATCCTCCGACACTTCCGCCATCTACAATCCGACCCCACCACCAAAGAAATATTTCCCACCCCACCCTTGTCTGCCTTCCGGAGAGACCACTCTCTCTGCGACTCCCTTGTCCGCTCCACACTCCTCTCCAACCCCACCACATCCGGCACTTTCCCCTGCAACCGCAGGAAATGCTACACCTGCCCCCATACCACCTCCCTCACCTCCATCCCAGGCTCCAAGATGACTTTCCACATCAAGCAGATGTTCACCTGCACATCCGCCAATGTCGTATACTGCATCCGCTGTACACGGTGTGGCTACCTCTACATTGGGGAAACCAAGCGGAGGCTTGGGGACCACATTGCATAGCAACTATGCTCAGTTCGCAGTAAACAACTGCACCTCCCAGTCACGAACCATTTCAACTCCCCCTCCCATTCCTTAGACGACATGTCCATCCTGGGCCTCCTGCAGTGCCACAATGATGCCACCCGTAGGTTGTAGGAACAGCAACTCATATTCCGCTTGGGAACCCTGCAGCCCAATGGTATCAATGTGGATTTCACCAGCTTCAAAATCTCCCCTCCCCCCCACTGCATCCCAAAACCAGACCAGCTCATCCCTGCCTGCCTAACCTGTTCTTCCTCTCACCTATCGCCTCCTCCCACCTCAAGCTAGACCTCCATTTCCTACCTACTAACCTCATTCCACCCCCTTGACCTGTTTGTGCTGCCTGGACTGACCTATCCCCTCCCTACCTCCTCACCCATACTCTCCTCTGCACCTATTTTCTCCTCTATCCACCTTCAGTCTGCCTCCCCCTCTCTCCCTATTTATTTCAGAATCCTCTCCCCATCCCCCTTTTCCGATGAAGAGTCTAGGCCCGAAAGGTCAGCTTTTGTGCTCCTAAGATGCTGCTGTGTTCATCCAGGCCCACACTTTGTTATCTGCGTGATTAGTAGGGTTAAATAGCCTGGTTCTGTGCTTTAAATTTCTTTCTCAGTTAATGTAGGACAGATGACTGTTCAATCAAGTTCTCAAGCTAGTTACTGATTAAATTTGCCAGCAACAAAAATCTAGATAATTTGATTCTGTCTGATTTGAAACAAAATGCACACAGAATAATGTGCAATGGCTTTTTTGTAACATCATTTACCAAGCTTTCTGCAAGTTTTGTAATGTTGTGGTATGAAAAGAAACAGAACAACAAAACAGTTACAACTGGTGCTTGTGATACCACTCCTAACCTTTCCACTTTATTCGATTACTTGTCTGATATTGAAACAAGAAAAATAAATTTTAGTCACACAATGTCTCCCATATTCTTTGTAACATCCTAAGAACTGCAAAGCTAATGAAATACATTAAAAGTAGTTTTGGAAAAACAGTGCACAAATCCTTCATGCAGAGCTGAGTTGTTATTCATGATAAGACATTAATACCTCTGAAATGGAAGCTTTAACACGTGTCCTTCTGACATGGAGCCAAAAATTCCACAATTAATCAGAAACTAACACACCATCCTTAATAATTATGGATTCTTAAGATCTTTCATGTGACTGGTAGCAGCTCCTCACAGACTGTGTGGTTCAGTTGGAGCAGCAGTTGGACACACTGGGGAGGATACAGGGTTGGCTGCTCAACTTTCCAAGGTTTCCTTGGTTGAGGCAAGATAGAGAGGAAAGTAATAGAGGTGGAGGAGTTGCATTACTAATCAGGAAGAATGTCACATCTGCAGTCAGAGAATATACTGGAAGGCTCATCCTCATTGATGCAAAAATAGGATGGGTGCAATCACTGACAAAGGATTCTGCTGTTGCACACCCCACCCCTGCCCCAACCATCAAGACATTGAGAAATAAACATGAAGGCAGATTATGGAAAAATGCAATAACAACACCACTGTCATAGTGGGTGAGTTTAACTTCCTCAATATTGATGAGGACTCCCTGACAGCAAGAGGCTTAGACAGGGCAGAGTTTGTTAACTGCATCCAGGACAGTTTCTTGAAACAGTATGTGGATAGTCCAACGAGAGAATGGGCCATTCTGGAACTTGTATTGGCCAATGAGCTTGGCCTTCAGTGTGAAAGCATTTTAGAAAAAGTGATTACAACTCCTTAAGTTTTACGATAGCTAGGAATAAGGACATTGAGGGAAGGTACAAAATTTGGGGAGGACAAATTACGTCTGTATTAGACAGGAACAAAGAAATGTTTAATGGAAGGAGCTGTCATCAGGTAAGTCCACATCTGACCTCTAGAGAACAAAAACAGAAGTTGCTGAAAAGCTCAGGAATTCTGGCAGCATCTGTGAAGAAAAACCAGAGGTAACCCTTCTGAGGAACAATCACCAGACACAAAACATTAACTCTGATTTCTCTTCACAGATCCTGCCAGACCTGCTGAGCTTTTCCAGCAACTTCTGTTTTTGTTTTTGATTTACAGAATCCACAGTGCTTTCTGCTTTTATTTGACTTGTGGGAGTTGTTTAAAGACTCACTGTACAGAGTTCAGGATTGGTATGTCCCAGCAAGGAGGAAGGAGAAAGTGGCAAGGTAAGGGACCTTTGGATAATGAGGCAGGTTGTCAATATAGTCAAAATGGAAAAAGAAGCATGTGTAACGTTTAGGAAGCTAAAATCGGACTGTGCCCATAAGGAATATAAAGAAAGCAGGAAAGAGCTCAATGATAATGGGAACTGCAGATGCTGGAGAATCCAAGATAATAAAATGAGAGGCTGGATGAACACAGCAGGCCCAGCAGCATCTCAGGAGCACAAAAGCTGACGTTTTGGGCCTAGACCCTTCATCAGAGAGGGGGATGGGGTGAGGGTTCTGGAATAAATAGGGAGACAGGGGGAGGCGGACCGAAGATGGAGAGAAAAGAAGATAGGTGGAGAGAGTATAGGTGGGGAGGTAGGGAGGGGAAAGGTCAGTCCAGGGAAGACGGACAGGTCAAGGAGGTGGGATGAGGTTAGTAGGTAGGAGATGGAGGTGCAGCTTGGGGTGGGAGGAAGGGATGGGTGAGAGGAAGAACAGGTTAGGGAGGCAGAGACAGGCTAGACTGGTTTTGGGATGCAGTGGGTGGAGGGGAAGAGCTGGGCTGGTTGTGTGGTGCAGTGGGGGGAGGGGACAAACTGGGCTGGTTTTGGGATGCGTTGGGGGAAGGGGAGATTTTGAAGCTGGTGAAGTCCACATTGATACCATTGGGCTGCAGGGTTCCCAAGCGGAATATGAGTTGCTGTTCCTGCAACCTTCGGGTGGCATCATTGTGGCACTGCAGGAGGCCCATGATGGACATGTCATCTAAAGAATGGGAGTGGGAGTGGAAATGGTTTGCGACTGGGAGGTGCAGTTGTTTATCGCGAACTGAGCCGAGGTGTTCTGCAAAGCGGTCCCCAAGCCTCCGCTTGGTTTCCCCAATGTAGAGGAAGCCACACCGGGTACAATGGATACAGTATACCACATTGGCAGATGTGCAGGTGAACCTCTGCTTAATATGGAAAGTCATCTTGGGGCCTGGGATAGGGGTGAGGGAGGAGGTGTGGGGGCAAGAGTAGCATTTCCTGCGGTTGCAGGGGAAGGTGCCGGGTGTGGTGGGGTTGGAGGGCAGTGTGGAGCGAACAAGGGAGTCACGGAGAGAGTGGTCTCTCCGGAAAACATACGAGGGTGGGGATGGAAAAATGTCTTGGGTGGTGGGGTCGGATTGTAGATGGCGGAAGTGTCGGAGGATGACGCGTTGTATCCGGAGGTTGGTGGGGTGGTGTGTGAGAACAAGGGGGATCCTCTTTGGGTGGTTGTGGCGGGGACAGGGTGTAAGTGATGTGTGGTGGGAAATGCGGGAGATGCGGTCAAGGGTGTTCTCGACCACTGTGGGGGGAAAGTTACGGTCCTTGAGGAACTTGGACATCTGGGATGTGCGCAAGTGGAATGCCTCATCGTCGGAGCAGATGCGGCGGAGGTGGAGGAATTGGGAATAGGGGATGGAATTTTTGCAGGAGGGTGGGTGGGAGGAGGTGTATTCTAGGTAGCTGTGGGAGTCGGTGGGCTTGAAATGGACATCAGTTACAAGCTGGTTGCCTGAGATGGAGACTGAGAGGTCCAGGAAGGTGAGGGATGTGCTGGAGATGGCCCAAGTGAACTGAAGGTTGTGGTGGAAGGTGTTGGTCAGGATTTCCTCCCTCCTTGGGCCTGTCATGGCCAGATGGGCGAAATAGTCTGAAACGTTAATGGAATGCTGCTAATATGCCAGAATACTAAATGGTCACCGAAGGTTAAATTATGAGGAGAGTGTATCTATTCTCTTGACTTTAGAAATTTAAAGCTTACAAGATACTACGGGAAACTGCTGGGCAGATAGAATGTACCTACTTCAGCTGGGTGGGGAATTTAAGACTGGTCTTTCAGAAATGTAGTTAGGAAATAGTTCTATTTGTGTAGAAGGGTCAAACTCCCTTGGGCTGTTGATACTAGATCAATCATTAATAGTAAAATTGAAACTGATGAATTTTTGTTAGTCTAAGATTTAAGAAATACAGCATTCATATGGAATTACATTAGAGTTCAGCCAAAATCTCATTGAAGGGCAGAATTTTTTTGGGGGGCACAAAATGGTTGTTCATGTTCCAGTGATCTTTGCTCCTAACTCTGCTGTTACTAGCACAATAGAAATAAATAATTGAAGACATGTATTGGCATTATTGCAACATGCTATTGTTGTCAAAATAGTTTGTCTACCTGCTTCCCAATCATGGTGGCTGACAGTAGTGAAATACTCAGTGATGAAATAACTCTTCTATTAATTTTAACTGAATGTGCTTTGTGTTTGGCCTTTCAACTACATCACTTTGGTGCTACAACAATTTCCTTGATCAATACTGCAAAACTGCTCCTTTTCTTTTCCCCCAATGTTTCCTAAATACCTTATTGGCAGGAACAGTAAGTTCATAGTCCTTCCATTCTTTGAGTCAGTTACAGCCTGTAAATATTGATGCGTCCCTGGGTGCATACTGCTAATATTTGTTCAGTCATAGGGATACCCTGAAAATACTGTCAATATTCACAGAATTCCAAAAATACTGTCCAAATATTGACACACCCTAAGCACTTCTTAAAAATTAGATTAGATTAGATTCCCTACAGTGTGGAACAGGCCCTTCAGCCCAACAAGTCCACACCGCCCCTTGGAGCATCCCACCCAGACCCCCTATAACCCACACACCCCTGAACACTAAGGGAAATTTAGCATGGCCGATCCACCTAGGCTGCACATCTTTGGACTGTGGGAGGAAACCGGAGCACCCGGAGGAAACCCACGCAGACACAGGGAGAATGTGCAAACTCCACACAGGCAGTTACCCGAGGCTGGAATCGAACCTGGGTCCCTGGCGCTGTGAGGCTGCAGTGCTAACCACTGAGCCACCGTGCCGCCCTAATATTTGCATTCACCTGAGAACTGCCTGCAAATAACTCCAGGAATATCCAAAAACCAGTGACACGCTTCCTCGAACAACCTCCTAGTACTGACACTCCTTCAGGCACACCCAGCAGATACTGATGCATTTCCTGGTATATCTAGTAATCACTGATATACACTCAATAAAGATTTGCAATGGCTCCTAAGTAACTTTGAAAAGATAATTGTAGCCATGCAAAAGAAAATAATGTTATTTGTGCAGAATGGATCTTTTAATTAGTGAAAAGCAACAGAACATCTGGGTGAATTCAAGGAATATAGAATGTATGTGGACTGACTGCAGGTTGTATTTTGCCTGGTGGTACATTTTCAAATGTGTGTCCTCCGTACCTCCAGATCTCTTCTTCCTGCAGTCTGAAAAATTATGATCTATGTACTACCACCAGTTCTTGTTTTATATAACTCAACATTGGCACTTATCACTATTCAGTCCCATATTTTGTGTATTTGCACTTCTCTGCCCTGTTTGCCAAATGCCAGCGATCTTTCATTGACTAGATGCAACAAATTCAACTTACACAACTGACTTTTAATTTCCTGTTGCACCTCCTTCCTACTCCTCCCCCAAGAAGATAAACCTTTGAAAGTTTCTGCAACATTATTACCTAACCAAAGAGCTTTGTTTCTCACATTGATTGTTTGTTATCCTAAAATTGATATCTTAGGATCAACAAGTTTTCACAGAACATTGAATATTTTATAGCACACCCCACCTTCCTGTTTTCTGTTTTGTTTTAATTTAGTAATAAGCTCGAAGTTAGTGAAGTGAAAGACAAAACATGATGGCTTACATATTACCTTTCCAGCCTTTGCATTGTCAAGGCTAAAGTCTTGTTGAGTTCTTCTATCACTTTACTAGTAGATACTGCTGGATTGGTAGGTAGTCCACCGGATAACGATGCAGAATGGGAGCCTCCAAATAACTGCTGGTGCTGTTTAGCGGCAAGCTGGGAAGACAACAACTGATGCCGTGCGGAAGACTGCTGGGAGATTTTCTGCACAACAGAATAGGACATGGGTGGAGAGTCTGCAGTCTGTGGTGGAATGCAAATCATCACTTTCTTTGGAGGTAGAGGGGGTGATAGCCTCACAGGTGGCATACAAGGCAGCTTCACAGGCTGGCCAGTGTCTGAATAAGAAAAATAAAACATATTAAATACACTCGGCAAATAACTCAGCAGCCATTTAGTCATTTTCTACTTTCCCCTGCTGTTTCCCCATTGACCTTGATTGATTTGAAAAAAAGGTAGCAATTCATTCTGTGCTTGCTGTGGGTGACCACATTGAGACCTTAACTGCACATGTGAGGGCATATGATTAAGTTACTGTTCTTTGCAGTTTGTAAAGCGACTATGGGATAAATTATGCAAGATCCTGCTCTCAGGACAGATCAGAGAGGTCAGCAAATTTAATTCATCACAACACATATTTTTCGGTCATTCACTGTAACGACATGGAAATTAAATACACCAAGAATCAGGAAGATTAATCATTCAGAGGTAGGGTGGAAATAAGTACAATTTTATCACTTAAGGAACGTTCGGACAGACATGGATAGGAGAGGTTTGGAGAGATATGCAGGCCGAATGCAGGCAAATGAAATTACATCAATTGTGAAAACTGGGTGGCATGGACGAGTTGGGCTTGTTTCCATGTTATAAACCTCTACGACTTTAGTCATTCAATGATTTGTATGCATAGTGGAGTTTTTGGAATTACCTTGGTTTCCATGATTTTGAATTGAGCCCTTGTGGATAGACAGAGAGTCTTTGGTGTTTATTTATTTAATGTTTATGCAGGGAGACTAGGACCCGTGGGCACAGCCTTAAAATTAGACGGGGTAAATTTAAAACTGAAATGAGACGACATTTCTTCAGCCAGAAATTGGTGTTGAAATGCCCATCAGCCATGATGTAAATGGTGGAGTGGACTTGACGGGCCGAGTGGCCTTACTTCCACTCCTATGTCTTATGGTCTTATTTAGACAAAGAGGTTAAAAATATTCAAGGAGCTTTGATCCATTTCCCATCGTAGGTTAATGCTTGCTATCAGCTTGTCTTCAGTGTTGTTACTTGGTAATGAATACAGGAGTAACTAGCAGATACTATCACAGTCACAATTGTCAATATGTTTATTTATGTTGCTGTGCACTGTGCATTTACATTATAATTTGGTGAGACATAGGAGCCGATTCTGTATCCAGTATCCCGATTATGCCTCAGGTATCCTTACAGCAGATTTGCTACAATATTGCAATACAGCAGGGGTGGCTGCTGCTTCACAGTACCAAAGTCCCAGGTTCAATTCCAGTCTCAGGTGACTGTCTATGTGGAATTGGTACATTCTGCCCACGTTTGCGTTTTTGGAGGATCCGAATGTTGTGTATGTAGCAATTGTCGTGGTCAGGGCCAAATTGGGATGGCCTGAATGTAGCCTGCAGTCCATTTGAGATGCTCTTGTTCTGTAGGCAGATACTGAGAAAGGCAATATGGCTTTAGTAACCAGTTTGCTTCAGTATGTGGTTGAGCAGTTTCAGGGCCGAAGAGATTACCAGAGGGTTGCAGTGGAACAGAAATGCACTCAGGTCTTTCTGGAGGAAGGAGGGTAACTTCTTCAAGATAGGTATCCTTAGAAAAGGCTTCTCAGTGGGGTTATAACTCACTCAGAGATAGTAGGAACTGGTGATGCTGGAGTCTGAGATAACAAGGTGTGGAGCTGGAGGAACACAGCAGGCCAGGAAGCATCAGAGGAGCAGGAAAGCTGATGTTTTGGGTCGGGACCCTTCTTCAGAAATGGGGTAGGGGGCTCTGAAATAAATAGAGGTGGGAGTGATGATAGAAGGTGAATAGTGGAGGGGATAGGTGGGACAGAAGACAGACAGGTCAAGGAGGCGGGAATAAAGCTAGTAAAGATGTGGTGTAGATAGGAAGTAGGGATAGGTTTGGTCAGTGAGGTGGGAGGAGCAGATAGATGGAAGAGAAGACAGACCGGTCAAGGAGGCAGGGATGTGAAGGGGGTCTGCTCTTGGGATGAGGTCGGGGCTGGCTACTGGGTTGGAAATTTTCAATTTCCTTGAGGACCTTGAGCTCGCGCAGTCCCACAACGGTCTCTGTGTTGCTCTCTCCTTTATATTGAAAGGAGGCCCGAATGACCACATCACTGGACATGTCTAGTGCCTCACGTTTGCGAACAATCACGGATGGGATTTGCACTTCCAGTTTCGGGACGCCTAGACCGCCGTTCCTGTTGCTAGCGTACAGCACTCTGTCTGCGGTACGAGGTGGAAGGTGTAGGAATTCTTTGGTGGCGTTGCGGATTATTTCGTCCAGCTTTATGAGAGTAGCCTGTGATGCTTCTGTTAGGATCAGATGGAAGTACAATCGGGGGATGACATGTATCTTTAGGATCTCCAGCCGTTGTCGTGGTCGGAGAGGTGCTGCCTGTATTCCTTTAACCCAGGACTTAAGTTTTTCCTCCCACTCCCCTTCTGCCACACCTGCCCATGGATCGATGCAGGCACCCAGGTATTTCTCTGTGTCGCCTGGGGGTGTGTAGCCTATGGATTCGTCCCGCAGCTTCCAGTTTGCAAAGTGATTGTACAAGGAGGTTTTCCTTTTAAAAGTGAAGTGGAATCCCTTCGTCTTCGCTGTGTTAATACGGAGTCCTGTATGGTCACAGTATGCCTGGAGCAGCTTCAGATTCCTAGCCATACCAGTGTGTGAGTCGCTTAGAAGGGCGATGTCATCTGCGAAGGCCAAAGTCGAGCAGTTGACTCTTCTGCCGCCCAGGGGCATGGAGACCCCTGAGTTGGCCCTCTCCAGAGAGCACACCAACGGATCCAAAGCGATGTTAAATAATATTGGTGAGAGTGGGTCGTCCTGCTTTACGCCCCTCTCAATGGTTATTGGGGTGGTTAAGTTTCCGTTACCTTCCACCACCGTTGTGTTGCCAGTGTATAGGTCTTCGATGAGACTTATAAAGGCTTTGGGTAGTTTGGAAATACTGAACCTCTGCAGAGCATCCCACCCAGACCTTCCCCACACCTGTAGCCCTATACTTCCCACAGACAATCTGTGCAGGATGTTATTCACATCCCTGCACACTATGGGCAATTTAGCACAGCCAATCCACATAACCTGCACAACTTTGGACTGCAGGAGGAAACCTGAGTATCTGCAGGAAATCCACATAGACATGGGAAGAATGTGTAAACTCCACACAGACTCTTGCCTGAGGCCGGAATTGAACCTGTAAGCCCAGCACTATAAGGCAGTAGTGCTAACCACTGAGCCATTGTACCACCCAAACAGGTTGAGTAGGTTAGGCCTGTACTTATTGGAGTTTCAAAGTCTGAGAGGCAACTGTATTGAAACATACAAGATACTTTGTGACTTGCCTGGGTATATGTGGAAAAGTTGTTTTCTCTTGTATGTGAGTCGAGGATCAGAGGCCAGGGCATAATCTCAGAATAAAGGGGTCGCACATTTAAGATAGAGACGGGGAAGAGATTCTCCCAGAGTGTTGTAACATTGTGAAATTCTTTACTGCAAAGGACTGTAGAGGCTGGGTCATTAAGTACATTCAAGGCTGAGATAGGTAAACATTTTTTAATCAGGAGGGGAATCAAGGGCAATGGAGAAAAAGCAGGAAAAACGAGTTGAGGATCATCAGATCAGCTATGATCTCACTGAACGGTGAATCAGGCTGCTCACATGTGGTCTCCTTTACATTGGAGAAACAAAGCATTATACAGGATGGGCTGAAGGAGTAAACTTATCGATGGTATTTGACAGCTGCATGACATAGAACATAGAAAAGTACAGCACAGTACAGGCCCTTCGGCCCACGATGTTGTGCCGTGGAATAATCCTAATCCAAAAATAAAATAACCTAACCTACATTCCTCTTGAACAAGTCCTGTGAACATTCCTACACATGCTGAAGCTCGCACAACCAACATGTTTTTCTGTGCCTTACAGTTTCTTACAATATAAGAGACAGATTTCATTCCAAGTCATTGGATTTCGCCTTGGACCAGAATCAGTGCCAGGAACAAGTTCAGCCTCCAAATCAGCTGTCGATCGAGGGGTCCCTGATGGCAGAACAGCGTGAGGCTTATTGTTTTCTTCCTCTCCTTTTCATTCCTTTTATTTACTTAATAAATGTTCCGTACTTTTATTGTCTTTTAATATTACTCAATAAATGTTCCTATTTAAGCAGTTGCTGTTGTTGAGCCTTTTCTTAACTACATTTAACCAAATCTGAAAGGAACCACTTTGATACACTCTCTGATCCAGGACAAGCGCAGACTGGGTGATCAATTTGCAAAATACCTCCATTCACTCGGCTAAGGTGGCCCTGAGCTTCCGGGTGCCTGCCACTTGAATACATCACCATGTTCCCTGGCTAACATTTCAGTCTCAGACTTGCTGCTGTGCTCCAGCAAAGCTCAGTGTGAGCTGGAAGAACAACACTTCATTTTCCGCTTGGGAGCTCTGCAGTCTTTGGACTTTAATATTGAGTTCTGCAATTTAGGGCTTTAGGCCATGTTTTTACTCTAACATCCACATACCAGGCCTTGTTATCACATGGGCTGCTACCACACACTACCCATTGTCAGATACTAAAAACACCCTTTAGCAGCTATTCATTTCCCCAGATTGACTTTTAACCACTCCTTTGTCAGTCCAACTGTTTTTCTCTCTCTTTGTGCTCTATCTTTGAAAAAAGGTGGAACTCATCCATTCCGACCATTTCTTTTCCTTTTTCTTTTCTTTTTTCATTCTTTTGTTCTTTTTTCTCCTCATCTTCCATCCTCGGGCAGCATCAGTGATGTCTGGGGTGAAGCTAGTGAATTCTCCCAGCCTTGAGGTGAATCAAGTGCGGACTCCCATTCTTGAGGTGAAACCGGTGTTTGCCTGCCCTCAAGAGCCTCAAGGTGAAGCCTGGCGTTGTCTGGAAATGAGGTCCCAGTGTGGAGTGGAGCCCAGGTCATCTCAGCGTCATCTGCCCCATCTTCTCTGTTTGGAAGGACTATAATTCTGAACTTCTTATTTCCTTATCTTTCTAATTTATTTCTAAGATTTAGTACCTAGATGCCTTTTGTAAATAAAACGGCTCCATAAGTGTTGGCTTTGTAAACTTTACAGTGTATTCATGTGAGAACATGTGAAATAAACCTAATTCTAATCTCCACCTATCATTTACTCCTGCCTGTTCCCCCACCCCATCTTCTGTATAAATATCAACCTCTTCATAGCTACCATCTGTTCTGAAGAGGGCTTGTTAGATGTGAAAGGTTAACTCTGATATCTTTCTACAGATGCTGCCAGGCCTGCTACATTTCTCCAGCAATTTCTGTTCTTGTTTTTTGGTTGGCAAATTAGGCTTTATAGACTTAATGGCCCCATATCTGTTCCTACATCTTATGGAGGATTGCACCTGTTGTCTCATTGGACAACAGACCACAAAATGAATGGACAGACCACAAAATTATAGGCCAGTCAGTCTAACCTCAGTGGTGAAAAAGTTATTAGAAAGAATTTGAAGGGTGGAATATATCTTCACTTGGAGAGACATGGATTAACAAGGGATAATCAGCATGGATCATTAAGGGAAGGTCATGTTTGACAAACTTGATCAAACGTTTAGAGGAGATAACCAGAAGTATCAATGAGGGTAATGCATTTAATGTAATCTACTACAACTTCAGCAAGGCTTTTGGTAAGGTCCCTCATGATAAACTGGTCAAAAAGTAAGAGCCTGGTGAATCCAAAATTGGCAAAGAAGCAAGAAGCACGAGATGATTGAAGAGTGATATTTGTGACAGGAAATCTGTTTCCAATGGTGTTCCACGGGCCTCAGTGCTGGAGCACTTGGTGCTTATGATGGACAATAATGACTTGGACCGAAATATAGGGCCTATGATCAAGAAGTTTGCAGATGACATTAAAACCTGGTAGCATGGTGATTCGTGAGGAGCTTAACTGACAAGTGCAGGAGGATGTCAATGTACCAGGCAAGTGGGCTAGTAATGGTAAATGGAATTCAACACTAAAAAATGAGGTAGCACACTCAGTGGGGCTAATAAGTATTACAATACGAATGGTAGGACCCTGAAAATTATTGAAGGTTCAAAGTTTTGCAAAGTCTGTAGCTTAGGTTGTGGATGAGGTTGTTGACTTGCTCGCTAAGCTGGTTTGTTCTCATTCAGACGTTTTGTAAATGTACTAGGTGACATCATCAGTGCAGCCTCCAATGAAGTTGTATTGTTCTATTCCACTTGGAATTTATACTGTTGGGTCCGTTATGGTGAGTAGTGCTATTTCCAGTTTTGATCTATATGGGTTTGTATATGGGGTCCAATTCTCTTTGTTTGTTGACTGCATTACGAGTAGAGAACCATGCCTCCAGGAATTCTTGTACATGTTTATGTCTTGCTTGGGCTACTATGGTTACCTTTCCCAGTTGAACTGATGGCCTTCATTGTCTGAGTGTACCAATATTAAGGAGTGTTTATCGTGCCGTTTTGCTGCTAGTTGATGTTCTTGTACTTTGATGGCTGGTTTCCTTCTTGACTGTCCAATGTAATGTTTGTGGCAGTCATTGCATGGTATTTTGTAAACCACGATGATCCTGCATGTTGTGGGAATGAAGTCTTTGATCCTTGTAAGTGTTTGTCATAGAGTGGCTGTGGGCTTGTGTGGGCCACCATGATTCCTCGTGGTCTTAGGAGTCTCGTTGTCAGTTCCAAGATGTTCTTGATGTACAGCAGTGTGGCCAGTGTTAGGATGTACTATGTCCTCCTGTGTTGTCTGTTGAATAGGCATCTGCGGATAAAGCTGCAGGAATATCCAGTTTATAGTGAGGATTTTATATAGGTGCTCTTCCACTTTCCTGGGTGTTGCAGTGTGTCCTGACCCATTTAAATAGTGTCTTAATGCAGCTTTGTTTGTGGGCTTTGGGGTTGTTGCTGTGGAAATTGAGGATTTGATCAGTATGGTTTGCTTTTCTGTATATTGAGTTTTGGACAGATAGGGAAAAAGTGTCTTCTGTCCATCCTTAATAGAGGGGTCATTTACCAGGGACATCAATAAGTTAAAAGGTAGAAGGCTAAGAAGAGACTTGAGAACTTTTTCATCCAGAGCATGGTGGGAGTCTGGAGCTCATTCCCTGAAAGGTGGTTGAGTCTGCAACCCATTTAAACAATAGTTAACTATTCATTTGTATTTCCTCAGCCTGCAGGGCTATGGGCAAAGAGCTGGAAAATGGGATTAATGTAGTCAAATCTGCGTTGACATGCAGATACGATGGGCTGAATGGCTCCTTCTATGCTGTAAATGTCTATGAATCAAAACCTGAATGTAAGATCTCACATTGATTCATGTATCTAAGCAGCACAACTGATTGTAATTGATTCAGGATTGAAACAATACATCGTCTTCCACCTGCTCCAGAGATATGTAATAACATCTCTGAACAGGTGTGTAATATCATCTCTGATTCAAAAATAGCTGTCAATGCAAAAAAAAAAGCATCTTATGGCAGTTATAGTGGTAGTGCCCTTATCTCGCTGTCAGAATGCTCATGCTTCACCTGCCTTAGAGGTGTCATGACCTGTCTGAACAGATCAATTAGAAGCATATCAATGAACTGAATTTAAAATAATTGCAACAGTAGGAGACACCAAGCTAGATCAGGCTGCAATTGATTACTAATCAGGTGACAAACATTGGATTAAATTAACACAAATTGATAACACGATGAATTTTTTTTTGCCACTTGGACTTCAAAACTTAGCACAGTGAGCATAGCTGGAGGGAGGGTGCAGAATTGGCAGCTGCAACAATTCAAAGGGCTTGGCTATTTTCCCAATTGTGGGAACTGCATTGCCAGTATTGCTGCTACTACATTTTAGCAACAAGGGAATATTGAGATACGTTCATCTCTCCATTGTAGCAGCTACTGTTGGTGTCTAAAGTACATAGTTTCAAATAGTCTAGTATTTGGGCAAATACATTTGTTCACTATGACTTAGCATATTCACATAACCTCTGGTGTCAAGATATGAAAATAAAAGGTTTTGGGCAATAATTATTTTACACACTACATGAAACATGGTGTCAGAAATATGTCGCTATGCATGAATGGGTTTTGATGGCTAAAATCAAAGAATAAGCAGAACTTTAAGTTGTAAGTTGGTGCAGGGTGGAATGAGTCACTTTGATATTGACTTTTCCAGTACCTAAATCTCTGTACATGAGAGAAATTTACAGTTTTATCCAGTCTCAGTGGTAGACTTATGAGATTGTCACTGTCGCAGTTAAATAAAAAAAACCTGAACAAATGAGAGTAGCAACTTTGTTATCAGTGATGGGATAGGAATGTCACAATCTGCATTGCATTCAAGGGGGTGCACCACCACGGTAACCAATTGCAAAAATCGCCTTTTTTTGCCTCACAAACCTTATTGAGTTCTTTGAGAAGGCGACTGAACAGATGGATGAGGGTAAAGCCGTTGATGTGGTGTATATGGATTTCAGCAAGGCGTTCGATAAGGTTCCCCACAGTAGGCTATTGTACAAAATGCGGAGGAATGGGATTGTGGGAGATATAGCAGTTTGGATCAGAAATTGGCTTGCTGAAAGAAGACATAGGGTGGTGGTTGATGGGAAATGTTCACCCTGGAGTCCAGTTACTAGTGGTGTACCGCAAGGGTCGGTGTTGGGTCCACTGCTGTTTGTCATTTATATAAATGACCTGGATGAAGGCATAGAAGGATGGGTTAATAAATTTGTGGATGACACTAAAGTCAGTGGAGTTGTAGATAGTGTGGAAGAATGTTGCAGGTTACAGAGGGACATAGATAAGCTGCAGAGCTGGGCTGAGAGATGGCAAATGGAGTTTAATGTAGAAAAGTGTGAGGTGATTCACTTTGGAAGGAGTAACAGGAATACAGAGTACCGGGCTAATGGTAAGATTCCTTGGTAGTGTGGATGGGCAGAGGGATCTCGGTGTCCATGTGCATTGATCCCTGAAAGTTCCCACCTAAATTGGTAGGGTTGTTAAGAAAGCATATAGTATGTTAGGTTTTACTGGCAGAGGGATTGAGTTTTGGAACCATGAGGTCATGCTGCAGCTGTACAAAGCTCTGGTGCAGCCGCACTTGGAGTATTGCGTACAGTTCTGGTCGCCGCATTAAAGGAAGGATGTGGAGGCATTGGAAAGGGTGCAGAGGAGATTTAGCAGGATGTTGCCTGGTATGCAAGGAAGGTCTTAAGAGGAAAGGCTGAGGGACTTGAGGCTGTTTTCGTTAGAGAGAAGAAGGTTAAGAGGTGACCTAATAGAGACATACAAGATAATCAGAGGATTAGGTAGTGTGGACAGTGAGAGCCTTTTTCCTCCGATGGTAATGGCTAACACGAGGGGACAAAGGTTTAAATTGAGGGGTGACAGATATAGGACAGATGTCAGAGGTAAATTCTTGACTCAGAGAGTAGTAAGGGCGTGGAATGCCCTGACTGCAACAGTAGTAGATTCAACAACTTTAAGGACATTTAAATGGTCAATGAATAAACATATGGATGATGACAGAATAGTGTAGGTTAGATGGATTCAGAATTGGTTTCACAGGTCGGCGTAACATCAAGGGCCAAAGGGCCTGTACTGCGCTGGAACGTTCTATGTTCTATAGGAGGAAAGGAGCCAACTCTCAATAAAGATAATAACACATGCAGAAGCCCTGAACTGGCTAACTGTTCAGGGAAGAGTACGTTCCGCTGTACTATGAGGCAACTCAAACTTGCCAAGCACAAATCAATGCTGAAAACACAAGTCGACTTACTTAAGGGCCAATTGAAAGACCAAAGCCTATGTACAGCATGTTAATACTGTGGAGTATGCCACAGAAAGGAAAAGGAACGATGTCTAGCAAATGCAAAGCAGTGCCCTCACTGGAAGAAGCTGAACCCTATAAATGCAAGTAATTTGCTATAAAGAGAAAAAACAAGCTTGTAAAGATAGTTTTTGGAGAGATAACAGATGATTCTGAAAAACAACTAAATTACATTCATATGATCCAGGAAAAAAAATAGGGTGGCACAGTGCCTCAGTGGTTAGCACTGCTGCCTCACAGCGCCAGGGGCCTGATCAGAGGTATAGATAAGAGTAGACAGCCAGAGACCGTTTCCTAGTGTGGAGGTAGCTATTGCGACAGGGCATAGTTTTAAAGTGAGTGGAAGTAGATATCGGAGAGACATCAGAGGTAGGCTCTTTACTCAAAGAGTGGTCGGGGCCTGGAATGCATTGCCAGATAGGGTAGCGGAGACAGCCTCATTAGGAGCATTTAAGCGGCTATGAGATAGGCATATGGATGATAGTACAAGGTAGGGGTGGAGTTTAGATAGAGCTTAGATCATGGTAAAAGTTTGGCACAACATCGTGTACTGTTCTAGGTTCTATGTTTGATTCCACCCTTGGGCAACTATCTGTGTGGAGTTTGCACATTCTCCCCGTGTCTGTGTGGATTTCCTCCGGGTGCTCCGGTTTCCTCCCATAGTCCAAAGATGTGCAGGCCAGGTGGACTGGTCAAGCTAAATTGCCCGTAGTGTTCAGGGATGTGTAGATTAGGTGGGTTATAGGGGGATGGATCTGGGTGGGATGCTCTGAGGTTCGGTGTGGACTTAGATTAGATTCCTTACAGTGTGGAAACAGGCCCTTTGGCCCAACAAGTCCACACCGCCCCTTGCAGCATCCCACCCAGACCCATCCCCCTATAACCCACACACACCCCTGAACACTATGGGCAATTCAGCATGGCCAATCCACCTAGTCAGCACATCTTTGGACTGTGGGAGGAAACCGGAGCACCCGGAGGAAACCCACGCAAACACAGGGAGAATGTGCAAACTCCACACAGACAGTTACCTGAGGCTGGAATCGAACCCAGGTACTTGGTGCTGTGAGGCTGCAGTGCCAACCACTGAGCCACTGTGCTGCCTTGTTGGGTCAAAGGGCCTATTTCCATACTGTAGGGATTCTATGATTCTAAATAGCCAGAGCAGGTTGGCACAGGCAGATCTTGAGGTCAAAAGTGGTTTGTGACCGTTGGAATGACAAATGTGGAAAGCCAACATCAAGATAAAATGAATTGTCAGATAGACACGTGCAACATCCTGAACTTTACAGTTTGTATAACATTGTTCAAAATGGTGACCAAACATGATGTCATTATTGGTAAAGTTGAAGCTTTAGGCTAGGAGCAATGCACAACCCAAGATAAAAAATAAATCTGAGAGTCCAATGCAACAATATAAAGGAAGATCTTCAATTTCAGACAGTCGAAGTTAAGCAAAATCCCCTCAATCTCAGCTGCAATGAATAAATAGTTTGGACTGGAAATTCTGCACATGCCAGAAGAAATTTTCACTATTTTGCTTGGCACCAACCTACTGACTACTGAACAGATCCTGACAGCTTATAAAGGTGCTTTCACAAGTCCTAGATATCTTCCTGGTAAATTTTATGTTGAATTCGATGAGCATATGAGAAGAGTTGAAGCAACAATTGCTACAAATTGGACGGCAGTGGGGAAAAAACCTGGAAGGCCAAGAGTGTGTATAGATTTAAAGGCCCTCAATAAAATTTGAACATATCATTTTACTCTGTGTCAATCATCGAAGAAAGTCCACTTCACTGTGATAAAGGAAAGGTTTTAACTACACTAGGTGCTAACGATGGATACTGGCAACTAAATGGGAAAGAAAACAGCAATATTCTGACTAACTTTTGGATGTCATTTAGCCAGTTGTACAGCATGGGCTGAAAGGATAAAAGTTAATGATGTTCGAAAGCTTCACGAGAAAATAGATTGTACAGGATGGGAAAATAGGCTGAGCAAGTTTAGAATAATACCTAACAAGCTGCATGACCTTGTAAGAGTCCTGTGAACATTCCTTTACAAATCGAAGACGACAGCTGCACTTGTTTTCCCATCCTGTGTTGTCTGTGCCAGCCAGCAGTTTTGTCTGTTGAATCTGTTGTTTTCTGAACTGGTTGTTTTTGATACTGTATGAGAAAGAGGGTTTTGTTCCGAGCTGCTGCTGCTGCTGGATTTCACCTCAGACTGGGATCGTGAACTGTGCCAGGAACAAACCTAACCCTCCAGACGAGCCATCATCGAGGGGTCCCCAAACGACAAAGGATGTGAGACTTGTTGCTTGTTTTTTCCCTTTTTCTCTTCCATTTATTATTACCACTATAATCATTTATTATTGCCACTATTATAATTTATTATTACTTAATAAACATTCATATTTAAACAAATTGCTGTTGTTGAGCCTTCTCTTAGTTATATTTACCCAAATCTGAAACGAACCATTTGGATACACACTGTGAACCAAAACAGAGGTACAGGTGGTTACACATTCCTTTCAGTTAATGTTTTAATGAAGATCTGTAGTTCGAGTTGTGATTAGAGTTGTGGTTGGTTCGCTGAGCTGATTGGTTTTCCTGCAAATGTTTCATCACCTTTCTAGATGGCATCTTCAGCGCTGTCTAGCCTCTGCTGAAGCACTGTGATAAACAAACATGTTGAAACAGACCCTATCCACAAACCACTATGGTACAGAATCGGAAACAAGGCTACCCACTGGACCATAAAAATTCAGAGCGGGACAAAACAACAGTGCTCCAACTGAGGCTAGACAGCACTGAAGATGTCACCTAGAAGGGCGATGAAACGTTTGCATGAAAATCAATCAGCTTGGTGAACCAACCAACAACTTCATACCTTTTGGCATTTTTACTGAAGAGTAGAGACTCAGACAGCATGAAATAGTCAGTTATCTGTTAGGAATGGAAATAATTGTGGATGGTCTGGCAGGCCTTGGATGTGAAGGCATGACGGAACATGCCACTGTAGATCACAATCAAATACCAGTGAAACACTAGAGGGAATGCACAACTGGAACATGAAACTGAACAAGATATAATCTGTCATTGAAGATGAATGAAGTCAAACATATAGAACATGTACTTAAAACACTGATCTTGATAAGGCATAAGCTGCAGCAGGAATGCAAGAACAAATTAGTGTGAAGCTGGCCGAACAATTTGTTTTCAATTTGTTAACTACCTAACCAAGTTCTTCGCCCAGAAATAGTAGGAACTGCAGATACTGGAGAATCTGAGATAACAAGGTGTACAGCTGGATGAACACAGCAGGCCAAGCAGCATCGGAGGAGCAGGAAGGCCGATGTCCTGGGCCTATACCCTTCTTCAGCCTTCCTGGTCCTCTGATGCTGTTTGGCCTGCTGTGTTCATCCAGCTCTACACCTTGTTATCTCAAGTTCTTGGTCCAGTTTGTTCTCAGGATAGGAACATCAAGGCAAGCTCACGGTAGTAGATTCGCCAACTTTAGGTACATTTAAGTTGTCATTGGATAAGCATATGGACATACATGGAATAGTGTAGGTCAGATGGGCTTGAGATCGGTATGACAGGTCGGCACAACATCGAGGGCCGAAGGGCCTGTACTGTGATGTAATGTTCTATGTTCTAAATGATGTGGTATTAGAGAAGAGAACAAGAATTAGCTTTCAAATCACATCAAACAGCTGGTGACAATAGTGCCAGTGCTGAGGTATTATTTTGTTAATGATGACATCACCCTGGGATGATGTCAGTAAGACAGAGTTGTATCAACTGTTATGCAGCAATGGCAACCTTTTCCATTTGCATCCAGAATTTTAATGCCATCTGAACAATGCTATGCATGGACTGAGAAATATTGCATGACTATTATGTATTCTTGTGAGTATTTGGGTGAGAGAAAGTGATGATAGAGACTGACCACAATTATCTTCAAAACACCCTTCTCAAACCAGTTCTATCAAAGGGTTTGCAAAGTACGTGGCCTGGTTTGCAGAACTACGACTTGGAATTGAAATACAAAGAAGGAAGCAGATGCAGATCACTAATTTGCAATTGAGAATTGCATTCCCACCAAGGAAGTTGATGCTGGTGCACACAGTGAAATCTTACCTGTTCATCTTGCAGTTTCTCTGCAAGTTATCAACTCATATTGAAATTTGCACGTGCAATGCGTTTGTATGGACAGATGAAACTGGAACAGACCTGAAAGTGCTAATTATTTTTGGTCACGCATGACAATTTCCTTTATAGAGATTATAAGCAAAAACATTTTCTTTCTTTTAATAATAAAGAGAATATTTTGATTAGCTATTGTACACTAGGACTCACCATATACATGCAACCTCTGGTATTATGATATTTTAATAAAGATGTTTGGGCAGTAACTATTTTATACTTCATTTGGAGCACCTGGTCACAATGAATTCTGCCTGTGTTTAGTTAAGAACATCTTACAGAAGTGATGCTGAATACATATGCAGGAGAGGATCTGGTAAAACAGATCCAGATCTATTTCTTCTATCTTTTTTCTCAGTCTTTTGACAAACTGACTGAAGAGTGATGAGGATCAAAAGCAGTTGCTTTTCGTTTGGTTTTGCTCACAACATCATGTTTTGAAATCCTTTCCATAAATGGAAGATTTGAGTTTAGATAGAATAATTTTGCAGTTTACACTCTGAAGGGCATATTTGCACAAAGGGTGTATGAATCAGGAATTCAGGTGTAGGTCTGAGTATGCAGCTTGATTAGTTAATTCTAATGGATTAAAAAAAGAATAGCTGTCAATTTTGTAATATGTGTTTTTGCCAACAAGCTAAGATTGAAAATGAATTTTCTGCTTAACTTCTTTTAATACAAGGATTATTGAAACAAATATTGAATGTTCAATGTTGCCTGCATTTGGGGTGTTGAGTGTAGAAATGCATCGCAGTCTAGTATAATGGTTCCGAAAGCCTCAAGCAATGATAGACGCTTAGACAGATGCTGCCTCACAGTGCCAGGGACCTGAGTTCAAATCCACCCTTAGGCAACTGTGTGGAGTTTGCACATTCTTCCTGTGCTTGCACGGGTTTCCTCCAGGTGCTCTGGTTTCCTCCCACAGTCCAAAAAATGGGCAGGGCAGGCGAATTGGCCATGCTAATTTGCCCATAGTGTCCAGGGATATGTACATTAGGTTCAGTGGGTTAGACGTGGGGAAAATGCAGGGGAAGAGGAATGAGTTGGGATGGGGTGCTTTTTAAGAGGGGCAGTGTGAACATGTTGGGCTGAATGGCCTATTTCCATACTAAAGGGATTCTATGAATTCAATAACTTGCAGATTTGTTGTTTGTGATGTTCTCTGTATTTCATAGATGGACAAAATCATGTTCACAGCAATCAAGTAAAGACACCTTCACTGACTTGGGCACAAGCAGATACATAACAGGGGCAGCATGGCAGATTAGTGATTAGAACTACTGTCTCGCAGTGCCAGGGACCCGGTTTTGATTCTAGCCCCAGCCAATGTGGAGTTGTACATTGTCCCCGTGTTGGCATGGGATCCTTTGAGTGCTCCAGTTTCCTCCAACAGTCCAAATTTGTATAGCTTGGGTTGCCCTGTAGTGTCCAGGGTTATGCAGGCTATGTAGATGAGCAATAGGAAATGCAGTGTTATAGGGATGGGCTATGGGTTGCTGTTTGGAGGGGCAGAGTAAACATAATGAGCCGAATGGGCTGCTTTTACATTGTAGGAATTCTACGGTTCAATACTCCAAAAGATTTTCTGTCAGGCATGCTAGCGGAGCCAGGCAATCAATAGGAGCATCCAAAGCTTCATTTCAAGGATGTTTGCAAGGGTGATATCAAATTTTTTTGCACTTGGGACATATCAGCCAATTTCACGTTGAGATTATTTGAATGCCTCATCATGATGATTACTGGCTACAGAGGCTTGCCAACTGTTGCCAACACCTAAATCAACTCACAATGATAACCACTTCACATGTGACATTTTTAGCAGATCCCACCTCTCACAAATGGGTCTCTTCAGCCATTAACAAATGGTGCATTGTATGAAGCTATCTCATCCGCAAAACACTTGCTACATGTCCATTTTTTTACAGAAGTGGAAAGACACCAAGATGAATCAAAAGTACTTTTACATTTTCTTCCAAAAGCTTTAATCTTGACATTGCTCTGGATTTCCAGTTCTTCACAAAATAGTTTCCCTTGATCATTTAAAAACCTCAAATTTTTTTAATCTTACGCAATTACCAGCAAATAATATGCAATCCTCATAGCTTCATCCTACTTAGCACTGGTATTTTGTAAATTTTTGCTTTACCCTCTCCTTAGATTTGGTGCCAAAATTGAAAAATATATTCCGGATAAGATTTAACTAAGGTTCTGCATAATTGAAACATATTTTCCCCTTATTCTATTTAAACGGACACCTAATTCCTTTTGCTCCTCAATAGCTCCTAGTCTACTACCATTAAAATTAACCTTTCTTGGATCCTGGATGGTTGATTTCGTAACTCTCCACATCAGCTATCAGTTTTCTGTACTTATCTACAGTAAATGTTGCATGTAAGTCAGTCATAGGGGATCATGTGGCACAGCGGTAGTGTCAGGGCCTATAGGCCAGAAGGTCTTGATTCAAGTCTCACCTAGCATGAAGGTGAGTAACATATAATCTGCTCACACAGATTGACTAAAATCTCAACCACTGACGCCTTGGAAAATCCCTCTTATAAACAGTGGTCAACTTATACTTCAAGTATATAGATGAGCCACTATCTGTGGTGTTGGTACCCACTATTTTGTCACCTGATGCAATGCAACTCATCCAGTATCACCTAGGTGATAGCTTGATTATGAGTAATGATTATGAGGGAAGCTTACTTTTGTCTTTAATGGTATCATGGCCTAACTGGAAATAATCATGGCTCACTGTTACACAAACCATCACAAAATGCACAAAACTCACTTAGACATACTTGCTTGACTTACAGATATTCAGAACAAATGCACTCACAACAGATTTTGAACACTGGCAAGAAATCAACTATTTATTGTAACAAGGCTTATTTTTAAGAAAAATGGCAGTGAAAAATGTTTCCTAACTTACTTCTTACGTTGTTTTGAAAACCCCAAATACATGAACAATCATTCTCAATTAAGATAGACAAAAGACAGGTGGATTGACATCAATATTATGGGTGAAAAACAAAATATAGATAGGGAAAAAAAATGTTGAAGATCAAAAGCCCAGATCACAAGGGTTGGTTACCTTATCACTCAGTTATTTTTGATTTCAACACTGATGACACTCTGTTGACTGTAAAGGCATGATTGTTCTTCACCTGAATAGTTGATGGTCAGACTTTAATAAATGCAGAAAAATCTCCAGAAGGATATTCCAAAGAAGAATATGTCATGGAATCGAATAGTCTCAAAACAAGTTTGCTGAAATTATATTTGGAAATTTCTACTTCTGTGCTTGTTCGCAAATGCTGGGTTGTGCTGGATTGCAATTGAATGGCCTCTTGATCTTAGCTGCAGTTAGACTGTCAGAAATGCTTTTAGATCAGATGCTTAAAATTTAAAAACAACATTGGAAAACAGTAATTTCCAATGGCATTTATGCATAATTGGGGCATTCAGCACTGTCATAAAATATAGAGAATTTAATGTTTACAGAAATTTGAGACCATTCAAGTATTGGCACTGGTATCAATACAACAGAAGAATCACAAATGAAAGAAATGAGGATGAGGACTTTTTTGGTAGATCTGACAAATGATAGAAATTGAGTAATAATAACAAAAGAACGAACCTAGGAATGCGCAGGGAATTATTCACAGCTGATCAGATGTGACTGGGAATGTTACCATGCTATTAATTACCCTATGCAGAACAACAGGTTGATTGATTGATGGTCATAACGTGACATTTACGTGCTGTGAGTGTTACTCACCATTCAAGAACCTAAGCCTGAATGCTGTTCAAGTTGTTCCATATAGAAATGGACTGCTTAATCTATACGGTGCTGAACATTGTACAGTCATCCTCAACTCTGACCTTTTGATGGAGGTAAGTTCATTGATTAGACAGTTGAGGATGATTGGGTCTAAAGCATTAACGTAAGAAACTCCTGGAATGATGTCCTGGGACTCAAATTATTTACCTCCAGTAAAAACAATCTTCCTTTATGTTAGGCATGACTGTAGTAGGCAGAGAATTGTCCCACCCAATTCCCATCAACTCCTGTTTTGCTACAGCTCCTTGATTTCTTACTTGATCAAATACCCTCGGTGTCAAGGGCAGTCACTCTCATCTCACGTCATCTCATCTAACAATAAAGCACAAAACAAGACATAGTTATTTCTACGATTTTAGATTTAATCAAAGATCGTACCGATCTTCGCTTGCTAACTGTTATTCCAGTATCCCAGTTGACTTTCCTTACATGTGATCCTAGACTTTAGTCAAACAATGCCTATCACTTTTGTGTCTTCAACAATGGCATGGTGACTCAGTGGTTAGCACTGCTGCCTTACAGTGCCACGGTCCCAGGTTTGATTCCAGCCTCGGGTGACTGTCTATGTGAAGTTTTTATATTTTCCTCCATGTCTGCGTGGGTTTCCTCCGGGTGCTCCAGTTTCCTCCCACAGTCCAAAGATTTGCAGGTTAAGTGGATTGGGCATGCTAAATTGCTTGTAGCATTCAGGGAGGTGTAGATTAGGTGGGTTATAGGGGAATGGGTCTGGGTGGGATACTCTGAGGTTCAGCGTAGACTTGTTGGACTGAAGGGCTTGTTTCTACACTGTAAGGATTTTATGATTCTATATAAACAATTTGGATAAAAGTGTAGATAATCCATATAGATGATTAGTAAATTTGCTGAAGACATGAAAATTGATGAAACTGTGGATAATGAGCAAGGTTGACAAGGGATACTGCATTATTTAGATCAGTTGAAAAGTTAGGCTGAGAAATGGCAGCTTGAGTTTAATCTGGACTAGTGTGAGGTGATGCTTTCTGAGAGGTCAAATGAAAGAGGAAAATGCACAGTAAATTGCAAGAATCTGAAGAGCATTGATATACAGTAGGACCTTGCAATGTAAGTTCATAGCTCTGTGAAAGTGGCAACACAAGTGGATAAGATAGTAAAGAAAGCATTGAGTTGGACATTGACTATAAAAGTTCGCAAGTCATTTTGCAGCCACATAAGATTTTAGTTTGGTCACATCTGGAGAACCATGTGCAGTTCTGGTCACTACATTGTAAGAGGACTATGGAGGCCTTGGACAGGGTACAAAAGAGGTTCTAAAGAAGGGTCACTGAACCCAGAGCATTCTTTGCTTTCTCTCCACATATGCATTCTGACCTGCCGAGTTTCTTCGGCAGTTTCTGTGATTGTTTCAGATTTCTAGCAAGCATAGTTTTCTTTGGTTTTTTTGTGCAGAGATGTTTGGAGTGTGTTAGCTGTAAGTAGAGATTTGATTGTTTTTGCTAGAGAGTTAGAGGCTGAAGGGCAACCTGATTGAAGTATATAAAATTATGAGCAGCATAGACAGGGTGGATAGTCAAAGTCGTTCTCCCAGGATGGAAAAGTCAAATACCAGGGGGCATAGATTTATGGTTTGTGGGAAAAAGTTTAAAGGAAATGTGTGAGAAAGATCTTTGCACAGAGTAGTTGCCTGGAATACACTGCCAGTGGAAATGGTAGATTCAGATATGATAATGTTTTTCAAGAGGTATTTAGGCATGCACATGATCAGGCAGGGAACAGAGGGTTTCAGATCAGGTGTAGGAATGAGACTAGTTTAGGATGGCATCATGGTTGGCACAGACATGTCTGCATAATCATCTTCTATGATTAGACATGGTGGACCAAAGGGTCTGTCCCTTTGCTGTAACGTTATGTTTAATAAGGTGTAGTGCGTCCTCAACTCCTGCTAGTTAAAGTAGCCTTTTACCACTCATGGGAAAATTAAACAATTGTTTGTCCTTGAGATCAGCTAAGTAATCACTCTAGTTCCTGTTGTCATCCACTTTATTTTGTCAGGTGCATTATATTTCATAGGTATTGGTATTTTTAAGACTATTTCCTTCTGGTTGAGCTTTTCACTTAGATTGCTAGAGGGAAACATCAGCGAGCTTTGAAACTGAACTCTTTGTTTAGTCTAAGCCAGTGCTGTCCATTATATTTACTACGTGCCAGATATGGTAAACCAACTTCAGATGATAACGTGCAGCAATACACCACACACGAAGTTTTTAATGAGAGGAAAACACAACCATTGATTACTCATTCAACTGACAACATGGTTTCAGACTCCATCTGACACATGTATAGTTATCTCAAAATGAAGTAGAAAATCCTGCAGGATGTACAATCCTTAGCAATAAAAATAACACTTTATTATGGTATGTAGTAAAGGATCTGATGTTGAAGGAAAATAAAGCATGTGGAGATATTTTAATTGCCACTCTACAATTGAATGTTGTGTAGTGATTTGCTGCTGTGACTAAAGATATTCCTTAACAGACGCTATGCCACAGTGCAATGCAGTGTTGCTCACTTTTAGCTTTGCCCATCAATCCTTGGGAGAATGTTACAAAAATTTGCTGCATTTTTTGTATATATTTTGAAAAGACAACAGTCGTTTCATGGAACTTTAGGAAGTATCACTATCAATTATCCTTCAACCTGAGAAGTCATTTGCTTTGATTTGCCATTTTTTGTCCTGAGGCCAATTTTCTTAAAACCCAAGCCAACAGCATCTCCTATTCCATTAGCCTCAATTTTGTTAACCAGGCTTTTATGCGGTACTTTGACATTTTATAGAACGGACTGAATTTTTTTTAAGTAATGATCTGGAGTACAGTGGCAGACTTGTGTGGCATCAAGAAACCCTAATAAAATGGAGGTCAATGGGAATCAGGGGCAAAGCTCTCCACTGGCTGGAGTCATACCTGACACATTCAAGGTGAGACCAATCATTTTAGCTTTAAGATATTACTGAACATGTTCCCTCAAAGTACTGCATTATGTCCAAACATTTTTGTTGTTTCATCAAAGACATCCAACATAAACAGAAGGGGGATGTTTGTTGATAATTTCAAGTTTTCAATACCATTTGCAGCTGCTCAGATTATCAAGCAGACTGTGCCCACACAGATCTAGAAAGCATTCAGAATTGGCTGAAAAGCGATATTTGCTTCATAAGACTGCTCCTGATGATTTCCAACAAGAGAAAATCTAAGCACCTTTCAATGATATTAACATCGCAGAATCATCTACAATCAATATCTTAAGAGTCATCATTGACTGGAAGCTCCATTGGACTTGGTACAAAAGCATATCGAAGGTTGCGCAAGTAACTCACGTCCCAATATGCCAAAACCTGTCCCACCACTGACAAGGCACATGGCAGGAGTACACTGGAACATTCTCCACTTGCCTGGATGCATGAAACTCCAGCAACACTCAAGAAGCTCAAAACCATCTAATAGAAAGCTGCCCATTTGATTGGTACCCATCCACCACCTTAAACATTCATCACTGATACACAGGGGCTGCAGTATGTTACCACCTACAGATGAGCTGTCTGAGGTTCCCTTAACAGCATCTTCCAAATATGGGTCCTCCTCCAAAGCAGACAGACCAGGGCAGATGTAAAGAAAAATCACTGCTTGCAAGGTTCCCTCCAACCAGACATCATCTTGACTTGGAACTAAAACAAAGTTGCTGGAGAAGCTCAGCAGGTCTGGCACCATCTGTGGAGGGCAAAACAGAGTTAACGTTTCAGGTCTGGTGATCGATGCTCAGAACAATTTTATATTATTGATATTGACATGTGAAATTACTATGTATGTTACATTCTATTAGTGACATTCATATGGAATTGTGTAAATTGTACATATCTGTGAAGTACTGTTGGTGGCATTTGAGAACCAATACATCAAGCAAATCGTGGACCAGAACCAATATTTCAGTTAAGTGTTAAAACCTGGAGATTATTATTAACCTCAATGTGAATTTTGAGGAAGGGTCACTGGACCCGAAATGTTAATTCTGTTTTCACTTCTACAGATGCTTAGAGACCTGCTGAGCTTTTCCAGCAACTTTGTTTTTGTTCCTGATTTACGACATCCGCAGTTCTTTTGGTTCTTGACTTGGAACTATATTGCTGTCGCTGGACTGTCACTGGGTCAAAATCCTGCAACTCCCTTCTGAACAGTAGCAGATGTATCAGCTGCAAGCGTCATTGTAGTGGTTTAAGAAAACAGCTCACTTAAATTTTCTCCAGGGCAACTAGGGATGGGCATTATATGCTGCCATTACAACGTACTTACATCCCAAAAGAAAACCACCTCATTTAAAATAGACTTTACTGTGGATTAAAAATCTAAAGTCACAGCCAGTAGGATTCCCAAGACCTGTCATGCATTCTAACCTGCTGTTGTGAGTAAAGGAATATAAGATACTAAAAATAACCAGTTTAAAATAATCAGTTACATATACATTGCAGAGGCAAAGTAATGTATTCTTATGTAAATCAGAAAACCACACAAACATTTCAAAATGTGATTCATGAAGAACTTAACATAGAACATAGAACAGAGAACATTACAGCACAGTACAGGCCTTCGGCCCTCGATGTTGTGCCGACCTGTCATACCGATCTCAAGCCCATCTGACTTACACTATTCCATGTACGTCCATATGCTTGTCCAATGACGAGTTAAATGTACCTAAAGTTGGCGAATCTACTACCGTTGCAGGCAAAGCGTTCCATTCCCTTACTACTCTCTGCTATACATAGCAGGTATAATATTTTTAAAATGCAACAGTTTGTTGTAGATGTCTGCAATTTCCTGAATGACAAATTCCTGATCTTTGTCACACCCTAATAGCCACGTACTGAGTGCAGGCTAGGTTCTTTTGCATAGGAAGGCAGAGGCCGAGGCAACTCACCCCGCATCACTCTCGTGTGTCCCACTGGTCTTTTACAAGCACCAATGGTAGAATCATGGGAGTAGGCTGCCTGCCTGTCTGTCTGCCTTCTCAGTCGAGGTATGGTGTAGGCTGCAGGGTAACCTAAAAGAGAGGAAGAAAAATGAAAAAGTAACTCTGAAATTAAAAATCAGAGCAGTTACATTTGACACTTTTGTGAGAACCAGTAACAATGATGACAGTACAAGTGAGTGTGGTATATTCAGTATGCAGATCTGCATTCTGATGAGTGAGGATCAGAGAGAATACACACTCTTTAGAGAAGCTTAAACTACAGTGGTCCTTATTTAGCCCTCGGCTCTACAGAATGGCTGATTCAGCCTGATTCCTTGGCGAGTTTCATAAATCTGAATGAATGTGAGTGATCCCTTCAGAATCAACTCAGTTGCTTTGATGTACACATGAACATTATGCTTCAGTCTCATCTGGATGTTCAAAGTTCCCAATTCATTGAAATGAGATACCCACAAGTGAAGGGCCTGGTAGATAATGTCTACAATCAGTTGTGTATCATCTGTAGTCCATGGGCCAGATCACACTGTGACATTCATTCTACATTCACCAACTATTTCATACAATCTAACTCAGAAAGTCAAAAAGAAAACTCATTTCAGTACAGATTTCTCAGAATAGCATTGGGAATTTAGTCCTGAATTTTAGAGGTACAATTTCAATAAATAATGGCTCCCACAGGACTTGTTTTTTCAGGGAGTAAGGACATATTAAAAGCTTCCAGCAAAGCATAACCTGCTGGGATTTTGGATCAAAGAATTCTGCATAACTGATTTAGAAAGCTCATTTTCCAATTATTTAAATTGATGACCATAAAATTGTGAATGACATAAATTGGGCTTGTTGATTTCTGTGTCTTTGACCTGCAATCCCTATTACTGAGAAAACTGGCATGTAGTCCCACCAAACTATTCTTTAACTATTAGCTTAAATGGCACATCATGTACTTTTGAAGACACTGTGCTGATTGCTCCCGCACTTCTTATACCATCAATGGGTAGAAGCTTCACAGCTTTTATAACTATTTGATGAAAAAGTAACAAATATTGAAGACACATAGTGAGAAAAATGGCAGGGTGTTGGGGTACTGCATTCTACCTCTGAAGAAACATTTAACCCACATTTAAATTTAGCCAGACCCACATGAGAAAAAATGTATTTTTGACCTACTGACCTAAGAGTTCTAACTTGAAATATTTGGGAAATTTATTCTTTAGTAAGATTAGGATGATACATGTAACTTAAATCTATCCCAAATGCAATTTAATTTGCCATTATGTTAACAATCTCACACACTGAGATAACAAGGATACAAGGTATAGGAGATGTAAAAATGCACACTGGTGGAAGATGAAATGTTTTGCCAATACTGGTATTACTCCATTATAAATGAAGAATTAATGATCCTGTACCCAAGCAGGACCACACTTGAAGGGTGTACAGACTGAAGACACAGCTGCAGAACAGTATCTCTAGTTCTCCAATCTGTGTTTTGTTTGTGCAAAACTCTCCATTGAAAGCATGGACTCAGTCCCATGTCAGTTCTCTGCCAAACTATGATGATTGTGTCCTCTGGCTTGAAACACATGACTGCACTATACATTTACCCTTGGAAATAGGAACATTGTGTGGCCTAAGATCATTTGGAATGCTACCAGATTTTATGGTTGTATTATTGAAAAAAAATGTAATTAGGAATGTAAAACTTAAACAGAACAAAACTTAAACTTAAGTAGTACAATACTAAAAACTAATTCAATACAGGATTTTGGAAAACATAAAATCAAAGCATTTTAAGTCTTATGGCTCAATTAAACAGGCAAAATATTTTCCCACATTTGTTTGGTTCCAACCAGCTCTATTATGCATGCAATTTTAAAACATTTTTATAAACCTGAGTTATCTGGAAGATACAAATCTCAAATCAAAGGTGAATTCCATAGCTGAAAATTTATTGAATATTATGAACATGATTTGAATTCACTGTAAGAAGCATTAAAGCTGGATTAACCTACCCTCCCTGCTTATATTCATCCATACTTTTTCCAATTCTAATGTGCCTTAGTTTGGCCATGTCTGTTAATACCCCAAAATTTGTATATTTACAACCGTCCCTCTCTTTCTGTCCAGCATTACTTGGACTAACTGCATGAATATGTGGCAATGTAGGAATGCCAATTCAACTTATCTCAAAATAACTGGTTCCTTACTTTAATTGTTCTTTTCGTGTTGAAGAACTTGTTCCGACTGGACAGTTTTATATTATTGATATTGATATGTGAAATTACTACGCATGTTACATTCTATGAGTGACATTCATATGGAATTGTGTAAATTGTGCGTATCTGTGAAGTACTGTTGATGGCATTTGAGAACCAATACATCAAGCAAATTGTGGACCAGAACCAATAATTCAGTTAAGTGTTAAAACCTGGAGATTATTATTTACCTCGATGTAAATGTAACATCTTGAAAAACACAAATGTTGTGTAACAGATTTGTAGCTCAGGTTGAGGTTCTGGATGTAAGTTTGCTCGCTGAGCTGGAAGGTTCGTTTTCAGACGTCTCATCACCATTTTTTAATTTGAAAAAATATACTTTATTCATAGAATGTACAAAAAATAAAACATTTATACATCTACCCAGTCATGCAAGCCGCTCCGGATTACCCAGGGGTACGTACACCAACTAAAGGAAAAAACAAAGCAAAGAAAACAAACAAAGCAAAGAAAATACCCCGGCAGTGGATACCCCGCACAGTCCCCTTTGGCCCCCTGACCAGTTGGGGAAGGCGCCAGCGGGGCCCAGTTACCAGATAGGGCCCTTGTTTCTATTCTGGATGAGGGGTTTCATACGGTGGTCTTTCCCCACTGTGCCTTGGCGGCGGCTGGCCCAAGCTTTAGCGCGTCCCTCAGCACGTAGTCCGGGACCTCGGAGTGCGCCAGTCTGCAATACTTGGTCGGGGTCAGTACTTTCAGCTGGCAGACCAGAAAGTTGCGGGCAGACCAAAGAGCATCTTTCACCGCATTGATGGTCCTCCAGGCGCAGTTGATGTTGGTCTCGGTGTGCGTCCCGGGAAACAGCCCGTAGAGCACGGAGTCCCGTGTCACGGAACTGCTCGGGACAAACCTCGACAAATACCACTGCATCCCCCTCCAGACCTCCTGCGCATAGGCACACTCCAGAAGGAGGTGATAGACAGTCTCGTCCCACCCGCAGCCGCCTGGAGGGCAGCGTGTGGTGGCGCAGAAATTCCAGGCGTGCATAAAGGATCTCACTGGCAGAGCCCCTCTCACTGCCAGCCAAGCAATGTCCTTGTGTTTGTTTGAAAGTTCTGGTGATGAGGCATTCTGCCAAACGACTTTGGCAGTCTGCATGGGGAACCACACGACAGGATCCACCCTCTCCTTTTACCGAAGGGTCTCAAGAATACTACGTGCTGACCACTGCCTGGTGGCCTTGTGGTCAAAGGTGTTTCCTTTCAAAAATTTCTCCACGAAGGACAGGTGGTACGGGACAGTCCAACTACTCGGAGCGTTCCACGGCAACGAGGCCAGGCCCATCCTTCGCAACACCGGGGACAGGTAGAACCTCAGTAAGTAGTGACACTTGGTGTTTGCGTATTGAGGATCTACGCACAGCTTGATGCAGCCGCACACAAAGGTAGCCATCAGGGCAAGGGTGGTGTTTGGTACGTCCTTTCCCCCATTTTCCAGGTCTTTGTACATGGTGTCCCTGTGGACCCGGTCCATCCTCGACCCCCAAATGAAGTGGAAGATGGCCCGGGTGACCGCAGCGGCCCAGGTCCAGGGAATAGGCCAGGCCTGCGCCACATACAACAGTACCGAAAGCCCCTCGCACCTGACAACCAGGTTCTTACCCGCGGAGGGGGACCGGAGTGTCCACCTGCCCAGCTTCTGCTTCAGTTTGGTGATATGCTCCTCCCAAGTCTTAGTGCATGCCCCAGCTCCACCGAACCAAACACCCAGCACCTTCAGGTAGTCTGTCCTGACGGTGAAGGGGATGAAGGAGCAGTCATCCCAATTCCCAAAGAACATGGACTCGCTCTTACCCCTATTGACTTTGGCACCCGAGGCCAGTTCAAACTGGCCGCAGATGTCCAACAGCCTACTCACCGACCGACGATCGGTGCAGAAGATGGCGACATCGTCCATGTACAGGGAGGTCTTGACCTGAAGGCCTCTGCTGCCTGGGATAGTCACGCCCTTCAGGCTCACGTCCTTCCTGATGGATGCAGCGAAGGGCTCCACACAGCACACGAACAAGGCAGGAGAGAGCAGGCAGCCCTGCCTGACTCCAGATCTGACGGGAAAACTGTCCGATTCCCACTCGTTGATCGAGACTGTGCTGATGATGTTGGTGTAGAGCAGCCGGATCCAATTGCGGATGCCCTCCCCAAACCCAATGTAAGCATGAGAGACCCTGTCGAAGGCCTTCTCCTGGTCCAGGCTGATGAGGCAGGTGTCCACCCGCCTGTCGTGCACGTAGGCGATCGTATCCCTGATGAGCATAAGGCTCTCAGAGATCTTCCTGCCCGGCACAGCACAGGTTTGGTCAGGGTGAATCACTGACTCCAGGATAGACCTGACCTGGTTGGCTATGACCTTGGCCAGGATTTTGTAGTCCACGTTCAATAGTGAAATGGGACGCCAATTCTTAATTTCTTCCCTCTCCCCCTTCCTCTTGTCAATGAGGGTGATGATGCCCTTCCTCATGGACTTGCACATTTCCCCTGCCTGAAGCGCACTATCGTACACCTCCAGCAGGTCCTGGCTGACCAGGTCCCACAGAGCGGAATACAGCTCGACCGGTAAGCTGTCGCTCCCGGGAGTCTTATTCCTCTCAAAGGACTTGAGGGCTCTGGTCAGCTCATCCAGGGATATCGGCCGGTCCAGCCACTCCCTCGTGCCGTTGTCTAAGACCTCCGTGATAGACGACAGGAACGACTCGGAGGCCGTGCTGTCCGTGGGCTTTGTGTCGTACAGTCCGGCATAGAAGGATCTGCTGATCCTCAAAATGTCAGGCCGAGACGACGTCACCGAGCCATTGTCCTCCTTCAGCCGGCTAAGCACAGAGCTCTCTTTGTGCACCTTCTGAAAGAAGAAACGCGAGCACGTCTCATCCTGCTCCACGGAGCAGACCCTGGACCGGAAGATTATCCTGGAAGTCTCCGCAGCAAAGAGCGAGGCTTGCTGACCCCTCACCTCGCGCAGGTACTCCGTGACATCGATGCCCATCGACTGCAGAAGGAGCAGGTTCTGCATCTTTTTCTGGAGGCACGACTGCTTTCCCCGCCTCTTTCTCGCCTACCGAACACCCTTGAGGACAAAGAACCTCTTGATGTTCTCCTTCACTGTCTCCCACCAGTCGCACGGAGACTCAAAGAGGGGTTTCACAGTTCTCCAACCGGCATACTCCCTCTTAAGCTCCTCGATGTTCTCTGGGATCAACAGAGTCGTGTTGAGCTTCCACGTCCCCTTGCTGGCCTGCTGGTCGTCCTGTAAGTGACAGTCGGCTAGCAGGAAGCAGTGGTCAGAGAAGAACATCAGCTCGACGCCGGTGGACCTGACCGAGAACGCCCATGAGACAAACAGGAAGTCTATCCTTGAGCGGATAGATCCGTCTGGCCACGACCAGGTGCATCTCCGCTGCGCTCCATCTGTAGGGGTGCTGAAGACGTCGAGCAGCTTGGCGTCTTTCATCGTGCCCATCAGGAATCTGGACGTGACGTCCAGTTCACTCCCCTCACCCGCTGTCCCCACGCCGGATGATGCAGTTGAAGTCTCCGCCTAGGATGAATGGCCTGGATGTAGCCAGCAGGGGTGGAAACCGCTGCAGAATGGCCAACCGCTCACTCCGTACTGCTGGGGCGTACACATTGATCAGCCTCAGGGGAGCGTTCCTGTAGGTGACATCAGCCACTAGGAGGCGCCCCCCCCCACCACCTCCTGAACTTGAGAGATGGTAAAGTTGCGCCCCTGCAGCAGAATAGCCAGACCTGAGAAGCGACAGTTGTTACCCCCGACCAGATCGAAGGCCCACAGGTCCAGGCGCCTGACCATTTCCCGTACCTGCTGAGGTGCGGTATCCCGCACTCCTGCAGAAACAGGAGGTCTGCCTTGACGGTGGTCAGGTAGGCCAACATGGACACACATCTTGCGGTGGACTTGACGCTGCGCACATTAACGCTCGCAACTCGTACCCCCATTGTGGGCAGTGACCGCAGTACCCTCCCCGAGTCCAAGGTCCAGCTCCTCCATCTGTCCCTTCATGCCCATTGCCTGGGCTATCTGCTGGACGCTCTCCGGGCTCAGGAAACCGTCCGTGCTGCCTTCCAGGTAGCATGCCCACATCGGGGGGTCCGGAGGCAGGAGAGTCCAGCTCTGGGTCAGGTTGGGGGCACGTTGTTTCCTGCTTCCCGCCTGCAGGTTCCAGGGGGCCCTCCAGGGCCTCCTCCGAATCCCCCTCGTCAGAGGAGCTCTTATAGCCCCCCTGTAGTTGCCTGATGGTTGCAGAGCTGGGGCCCTCCAGCACGCCTTCCTCCTCGCCTTCCGGACCGTCGTCCACGCCCCTGGGTCACCTGTTGCCTCGTCCCTCGACACCGGGTTGTCGGGGGTGTGGGGAGCAGAGCCTGCAGCGGTACTTTGCTGGCCTCGGGTCCATCCTGCGGGGCTGGGCCCTCCTGCACACTAGGGGGGTCCTTGCAGGGGCCTGGTGCCTTCTTGTCCTCCGGGGGGGCTTGCCCCGCATTGCACCTGCCGGCGACCTGGGCGTAGGTGGTCCCCCGCCGCGGGCATGCCCTGTAGATGTGGCCCGCTTCCCCGCAAAGGTCGCAGCTTTTTTCCTTTGGGCAATCCTTCGCAAGGTGTCCCTCCTCCCTGCAGTTCCTGCAGATGGTGACTTTGCAGTCGGCTGCCACGTGACCTGACCTACCACAGGCATGGCAGACTTTGGGTTGCCCTGCGTAGGTCAGGTAGCCCTTGCTCCCGCCGATCGCGAAGCTGGACGGTGGGTGTATGATGTTCCCGTCCGCGCCCATCCTCAGCGTCACCCTGACTTGCCTTTTACTTGTCCAGATCCCAAAGGGGTCCATTATGTTGGTTAGGTCCCCTTCCACCTTCACGTACCTTCCAAGGAAGTTCAGGACATCAGCTGCTGGCACATGCGGGTTGCACATGTGTACAGTGACCATACGGCTCCTCTGCACCGGCATCATGAACAGCGGGACGGCGGTCAGTACAGAGAGGGGGCCCTCACCTCCTTTTTCCTTGAAAACCTCCAGGAAGCACTCACAAAGCTTGGTGTTCCTGAAGATTACATCGTAGAAACTTCCTCCAGGGAAATCCTGCGGGCAGTAAATGTCCGCAGCAGCGAACCCACAACAGTCAAATAGGACCCTCTTCATGAAGAAGGTGCGGTCCACAGGGCACCTTCATCCACCTTCTTCACGGAAACGCGGATGGTGTTCCAGAACCCCTGATCCGGGGCACGAGCACTCGCCGCAGCCATCGTTGCAGGTTGGCTGCTCCCCTGAACCAGCGTTAGGCCAAAGCCAGCATTAAGATCCACCGGTTGCAAGGGTGCACAGCCAACCCGATCTCTTCCTTCGACCTCCAACACATTCACGCTCGCCTCTTCTCGGTCCACAAAAGAGTGGGTCTTTATTTTGTTCTGGATGTAAGCTGGTTCACTGAGCTGGAAGGTTCATTCCCAGACAATCCGTCACCATTCTAGGTAACATCATCAGTGAGCCTCCGATGAAGCGCTGATGTTATGTCCCGCTTTCTATTTATCTGTTTAGGTTTTATTGGGTTGGTAATGTCATTTCCTGCGTTGGTGATGTCATTTCCTGTTCTTTTTCTCAGAGGGTGGTAGATGGGCTCCAAATCAATGTGTTTGTTGATGGAGTTTCGGTTGGATTGCCATGCTTCCAGGAATTCTCGTGCGTGTCTCTGCTTGGCTTGCCCCAGGATGGATGTGTTGTCCCAGTCAAAGTGGTGCCCTTCCTCATCTGTATGTAAGGATACTAGTGATAGTGGGTCATGTCTTTTTGTGGCTAGTTGATGTTCATGTATCCTGGTGGCTAGCTTTCTGCCTGTTTGTCCAATGTAGTGTATGTCACAGTTCTTGCAAGGTATTTTGTAAATGACAGTCGTTTTGCTTGTTGTCTGTATAGGGTCTTTTAAATTCATTAGCTGCTGTTTTAGTGTGTTGGTGGATTTGTGGGCTACCATGATGCCAAGAGATCTGAGTAGTCTGGCAGTCATTTCAGAAACGTCTTTGATGTAGGGGAGAGTGGTTATGGCTTCTGGGCACGTTTTGTCTGTCTGTTTGGGTTTGTTGCTGAGAAATCAGCGGACTGTGTTCTCTGGGTACTCGTTCTTTTTGAATACTCTGTATAGATGATTTTCTTCTGCTCTTCGTAGTTCCTCTGTGCTGCAGTGTGTGGTGGCTCGTTGAAACAATGTTCTAATGCAGTTTCGTTTGTGGGTGTTGGGATGGTTGCTTCTATAGTTCAGTATTTGGTCCGTGTGTGTTGTTTTCCTGTAGACACCCAAACTTTGGGTCCGCTACGTGGATGACACCTTTGTCATCACTAAACAAAACAAATTAGAGGAAACCTTCAAGACCATCAATAATACCCTTACTGGCATAACATTCACAAAAGAAGGAAAACGTCTGAAAACGAACCTTCCAGTTCAGCGAGCAAACTTACATCCATGTTGTGTAACAGTACAAAATTTAGTAAATCACAAACTATGATCAATGTTCTTACTAACTCCTCTGATATGCACAGTATAGAAAAGGGTAAAGCATCTGCATCACACATATAAGTTTAACAGGGTGCTGTTGAAAGAGGAAACAGTTCTACAAAATGTTTAAATTATAACTGTGCATGTACGCAATCTAATTTCTTTTCTTGTTAGGCCACCTGAATCTACAAATACCCAGAAGCAATGCAGAAATTCTTTCAAAAAACATTCAATTTAAATTCTACATAGGTGGACAAGTTACCTTATATAACACAGTCATAATTAGAAAAAATGCAAATTTATTGGTGTGAAGCCTTAAAAGCCAGGTGATCAGAACTTACCGGTGATATGGTTGGCAATCCTCGATAGTGGTTTTGGAGGTAGGGCAGGGGGTTGTTTAGCATAGGATTGTTGCTTTGAAGGGGTTTCCTTAAGGTCACAGTGAAAAGCTGCAGACTTTTTAGAGGGCAGTAGCAATTGTGGTTTAGCTGGTGTGTGCTTCTCAGGGACTAATGTCCTATTATCTGTGGGGCTTTCTTCAGCAGCTAGAGACACAAATAGAATTTGTAATGTTTAAAATAGAAAAGTAAAGAAATTCAGCGTTCAACTAATTCTGCAAAAAGTTCAGTAAGGTTAAAAAGCTTTAAACAGTATGTATAACAGCAAATGATTAAATAGAACACCTAAATCTAATTAACATTCCTGTACTGAAAATTTGAATATTGACCAAGATTCTAAAAGAGGTTAGACAAACATGGGCAATTCATAAGCACACACATGGGCATTTCTGATATGTGTCATCTATAGATGAGTTTGTTCTTGGAAGGATAGCCAGAAAATAAGCATTTTAAAAATTCTGGTGCTGAGATTCTGGTTACTCAGGGATGGAAACCCATGGGGGCTACTGAAAATTATACAGATCCTACCAACTTTATACTCAACTTCTGAGGTATTCCTTTTGCATTAGATCTCTTATCAGGAATATTAATTAACAAAGACTTGCTGATTAAAGGAGGTTTTTTTTTTAAACTTTGAAGACAGACATCAAGGAAAGGATTTTCCTTGTGGCTTCAGAATTCCACCTTACAAGTTTGATTGGGGTTCAGATGTCTCTGCTGCGCGGGACATAGTAATTCAATGTGATTTATGCGAAATTAACCGATTATGGTCAGAGGGCAAGTTTGTTGTATATTAAAGGTGGACTTCAAACCAGAAGGGATAACCAGTGAAAGTGGTAAATGAGACATACTCATCTGATTTATCTCCTATATTTCAAAATGGAGAACTAATATGACCAGTATTAGATTTCTAGCTGGAGGGCAGTAGGATGCTGCACCCAGCATGGAAATAGCAGCAGAATGCCCAAGCAGGTAAGTGAGAGCGGTATCCCACAATAAAGGGACTCGCTATCTCAAACATTTTGAAGTATAAAGTAAAACACCAGGGTGGCACAGTGGTTAGTACTGCTGCCTCACAACACCAGGGATGCAGGTTTGATTCCACCTTGGGACAACTGTCTGTGTGGAGTCTGCACATTCTCCCCGTGTCTGCATGGGTTCCCTCCAGGTGCTCTGGTTTCCTCCCACAGTCCAAAGATGTGCAGGCTGGGTGAACTGGCTGTGCTAAATTGGCCATAGTGTTCAGGGATGTGTAGCTTAGCTGGGCAACAGGGGGCTGGATCAGGGCGGGATGCTCCAAAGGTTGGTGTGGAATTGTTGGGCCAAAAGGCCTATTTCTACACTGTAGGGATTCTATGATCTAAGGGAGAGATCCTTCCTCAGAGTGACCTATTGCAGCAACTGAACTCAAGAAGGCAGGAAGGTCTGTAAGCCTGACTATGATAGAGTTAGTGGACGCTCCAATAGCGACATTTTCCTCACTGCCTATAGGTCATGGAGGCTGACAAGAAAATTTCAATTCATCTCAAATAGGAGGCCATAATTGGCCTTTAAATGCCTCCAAAGACTACCACCACTTGCACGGGCCTCCCAAAAACAGGCCAAGAGGTGAAATGGAGTTAGAGAAATGGAATGTTGACTACTTGGCGTAAACCTCTGCATCTGTGTGCCGATCAGGGGCTGAAAATTCAATTCCATGAGAATATAGAAGAGTGCAGTAAAGGTAAAAATAATCAAATCATTTACACAGGCAAACGGACACAAGATTATTTGTTTGAAATCATGCAATGTAATTTGTATATCTTAGTTCAGTGCGCAGAAGATGTCTTGTATCCCACTCTTTCATTTGTAAAGATCAATATCAGAGATCCTACTGATGTAGTATATCTGGACTTCCAGAAAGCATTTGATAGGGTGCTGCACAAAAGGTTATACACGTGGTCAGACGGGGTTAGCTTGGATAGAGCACTGGCTAATCAACAGAAAGCCAGGATAAATGGGCCTTTCTCTGGCCGGCAAGATGTGACTAGTGCGCAGCCACAGGGTTCAGTCCCCAGAGCACAGCTATTTACAATCTATACTAATGGTTTGGATGCACAGGTAGAAAGAACTGGAGCCAAATTTGTAGATGCCACTAAAATAGATGGAAAAGTTATTTGTAACGAAGAAATAAGAAATTTAGAAATGGATACATCTACAAGTTCTTTCAAGAATTAATTGGAGTAGACTGTTCGTAGATAAAGGGACATCTGATAAGTGGGAGGTTTTCAAAGTGTGATAATGAGAGTTCAGACTCATTATGTTTCTGTTAGAGTGAAAGATAAGGCTGGTAGGATTAGAGAACAACGGATGAATACAGATATTGAGGTTCTGGTGATAGATAAAAAAGAATCATATATCAGATATAAACAACTGGGTTCAAATGAATCTCTTGAACAGTATAAAGAGTGTTTGGGCATTCTTAAGAGGGAGATCAGGAAGGCAAAGATGATATGTGATAGCCATGGCAAATGATGTTACAGATAATCCAATAAAATTCTACAAGTACATTAACAGCAAGATAACAACTAAAGAGAGAGTAGGGTCCCTTAAAGATGAAAGAGATCAACTTTGTGTTTCACCTTAGGGAATGGGAGAGATGTTAAATGAACATTTCGTATCAATTTTTACCATGAAGAAATCTATAAATCCATCTATAAATATGGGAGAGGCACTGAACGACTGGAGAGAGGCTAACGTTGTGCCTTTGTTTAAGAAAGGATGTAAAAAGAAGCCTGGAAACTATAGACCTGTGAATCCGACTTCAGTGGTGATAAGTTGTTAGAAGTGATTTTGAAAGATAGGATTTACGTGCATTTGGAGAGACAAGGAATGATCAGTGATTGTCAGCATGGATTTGCGTGAGGGAAACCGTGTCTTACAAACTTGTTTGAGTTTTTTGGGAAAGTAACCAAGAAAATTGATGAAGGCAGAGCGGTAAACAATGTTTGCTTGGACTTTGAAGTTAAATCACATGGGATTCAGGGTTAGCTTGCCAAGTGGAAACAAAATTGGCTTAACGGCAAGAGATAGAGTGATTGTGGAGTGTAGGAGTTTGAGAGGTAACCTTGTAGAGGGTTATAAAATAACAAGGAGCATAGATAAGGTGAACAGCAGGAGTCTTTTCCCTGGGGTGTGGGATTTCAAGACTAGGGGACATATTTTTATGGTGAGAGGAGGGATGTAGTTGCATTGGAGGCAGTTCAGAGGAGGTTCATTAGATTGATTCCAGAAATGAGGGATTTGTCTTACAAAGAGAGATTGAGCAGTTTAGGCCAAGACTGTCTGGAGCTTAGAAGATTGAGAAAAGATCCAATTAAGATATACAAGATGCTAAACAGGATTGATAAAGTAGATAGAACATAGAACATAGAACATAGAACAGTACAGCACAGAACAGGCCCTTCAGCCCACAATGTTGTGCCGACCATGTAGAGATTGTGCTTCCTCATTTAGGGCAAGCTAGAATGAAAGGTCATCCTTTTTTGATTTGACTTATTAGTGTTACACGTGCCAAGATGCAGTGAAAGGTATCGATTTATGAGCTTTCCTGACAAATTATATCTTACCTGAGTAAATCAGGGTAATGGACCAGAATGCAGAATATAGAAAAGATGCAGAGAAAGATCAACTCTAATATTTGAGAGGTACATTCAAAAGTCTGATAACACGCGGAAGAAGCTATTCTTGAATTTGTTGATGCGTGTTTTTAAAATTTTGTATGTTCTGCCCAATGGAAGAAGCTGGAAGACACAACAACAGAATTGGGAGGTCTTTGATTATATCAGCTGCTTTCCCAAGGCAGCGGGAAATATAAATGGAGTCAATGGAAGGCAGACTGGTTTTCGTGATGGACCGGGATGCATTCACAACTCTCTCTAATTTCTTGCAGTCTCGGGCACAGCAGCTGCAATACCAAGCTGTGGTGTATCTGGATAGGATGCTTTCTATGTTGCATCTATAAACATTGGTAAGAGTCATTGTTGAATAAAAATTGGTAAGAGTTATTTAATAAGGATAAGAGGTGGCAGATTTAAAACAAAGTTGAGGAGAAATTACTTCTTTCAAAGGGTCAGGAGTGTGTGGAATTCACTCCCCCAGACTGTGGTGGATGTTAGAACATTTAGTACATTTAAGGAGGAGATGGGCAGACAGATTTTTAATTAGCGTTGGGTTGAATGGTTGCAGACAGTACACAGAAAAATCAAATTGAGACCAAGATGAAATCAGCCATGATAATATGAAATGGTCGAGCAGGCTTAAGGAGCTGAATTTACTACTCCTGCTTCTAGTTCTTATGCTCTTAAGTACTACTTAAAACACAACTAAAATTTATTAAATGCAAGAATGCATTGAATGTTTTCCGTATTTGCTATCAATCCAACAGAATTGAATTGAAAATTAACACAAGGAATAAAAGATCAAGGAAATACGAACAAGACATTGATATTGCCAGCAAGGTGAGAACGTATTGCTTGTCCTCTGGTTTTTCTTGAAAAGTGATGGCAAACCTTTTTCTAACAGTATCAGGAATCTATTGCAGTGATGAAGGAGGACGGATGTTAATTAAATACTCTCAAATTTCCTTGATTATTGGTTTATTAGCATTGACCTCCAGCTAATCTTAGCAGTAGAATGACAATCAAGAAACAGGTTGAATTGGTGATGGCAAGGAGAGACGAAGCTTCAGTTTGTCATTTTAATGTGGAACCAGTAGGAGCAGACCTGCACCCCATGACTTAAATATCACAAGTCTTTTTTTAAAGCTTTTAGTCACAGCCCGCAGTCATCCTTTTAATTGCCACTGGTTTTCAGCTGTACTTAGAGCAAGCTAATTTGGTAAAGCAAGCATCAAAAGAGTTTTGTTGACATTACAATATTCCAAATGTACAAATACAAAAGGATGAACTTCTATTTAAGATACTTAAGGCCTTAAATGGCTGATTTGCTAGCACAGCATCATGTACAGATTGTATTTCTGGCTAAGATCACACACACCCACCACATTGAATGCAATGTTCATTTTAAGCTTGCAAAGCTATGTTTGTGTTATAGTCTTTCAATACAATATCCATCCTCGTTATAAGCAGATTTTTCTACATTTTCAGTTGGAATGCTATTACTGCCTGGCTCGCCTGGAATAACCTGCCAATAGTTTACTCATTTCAGCTTTCCAAAACTATTGTTCGTAAATGTAAGATAGTCACTAATAAATCTAATGATGAACTCAAGAGAAACATCACCAGTTAAACAGGGCGGCACGGTGGCTCAGTGGTTAGCACTGCAGCCTCACAGCACCATGGACCTGGGTTCAATTCCAGCCTCGGGCAACTGTCTGTGTGGAGTTTTCACTTTCTCCCCATGTCTGCGTGGGTTTCCTCCCACAATCCAAAGTTGTGCAGGCTAGGTGGACTGGCGATGCTAAACTGCTTGTAGTGTTCAGGGGTGTGTGGGCTATAGGGGAATGGGTCTGGGTGGGATGCTTCAAGGGGCAGAGTGGACGTGTTGGGCCAAAGGGCCTGTTTCCACACTGTAGGGAATCTAATCTAATACTAAGAATGTGCAGCTTTCTAATTTATAAGAGATTGTAAGAACTGCCAATGCTGGAGTCTGAGATAACACAGTGTGCAGCTGAACGAACACAGCAGGCCAGGCAGCATCACAGAGAAGAAAGTTGACTTTTCAGGTTGGGACCCTTCAGAAAAATCAGCTTTCCTATTCCTCTCCTGCTGCCTGGCCTGCAGTGTTCCTCCAGCTCCACACTGTTATTTCTATCATATGAAGTATGCATTAATGCATTTAAGGGGAATCAAGGTAAGTCCATGAGAGAGAAAGGAACAAAAGGATATGTTGAAAGTTTTTATTATTAGATTAGATTTCCTACAGTGTGGAAACAGGCCCTTCGACCCAACAAGTCCACACCGCCCGTTGAAGCATCCCACCCAGACACATTCCCCTATAACCCACACACCCCTGAACACTACGGGCAATTTGGCATGGCTGATCCACCTAGCCTGCACATCTTTGGACTGTGGGAGGAAACTGGAGCACCAGTTAGTTTGAGACTAATTCAGATGGGAGGAAGTTTCTGTAGTGAATGCTCATTGATTTTGCCCTTTTCTAGGGTCTCTTACCACTGAAGAGGGGTAATATCCGAAACACTGGTGAAAGGTAATACCCGAAACGATGACTGCTCCTCTCCTCCAGATGCTGCCTGGCTTGCTGTGTTCTTCCAGTCTCCTGTTTGTTCTCCTATCATTGTACTTGCTGTTGCTGTTTACTGCTGGGTGCTTAATTGAATGAAATTAACCCGGAAGTATTACTATCGGATGCAAAGAGAGTCAGGAAGTAAATGGCAGTGCAGTGCGATTGTCTGCCCCATCATGTTGAATTCTCTCAGCAAGACAGAAGGTGAAGAACAGCCTCCTAGCACAAAAGCAAAATGAGTTCTTTACATGGCCAATTAAAAGCCACTTAATGGCCCATAAAAATGGCACTCTACCATTAGCAAGTAACCTGTACCATATGGGAAGGCTAACTCAGAAAGCTTGGGAGTGTCCCTGTAGGCTGTAGGAGGAAGGGGGTCATCCTAATTGGGCACTGTCTGTGCCTCACCTGAAGACTAGGGACAGCCCCAAGAAAACATATTCCCCTGTCCTCCCCTACCACCATCTCCTTCACTGCTCACTCACACTGACTTGCCATTTCAGACGGTCCCTGTGATATTAAGCCTACTTAAAATAGAACATAGAACATTACAGCACAGTACAGTCCTTCAGCCCTTGATGTTGTGCCGACCTGTCAGACCGATCTCAAATCCATCTAACTTACACTATTCCATGTACGTCCATACGCTTGTCCAATGACGACTTAAATGTACCTAAAGTTGGCGAATCTACTGCCGTTGCAGGCAAAGTAAAGAAACTACCTCTGACATCTGTCCAATATCTTTCACCCCTCAATTTAAAGCTATGTCTCCTCGTGCTCGCCGTCACCATCCTAGGAAAAAGGCTCTCCCTATCCACCCTATCTAACCCTCTGATTATTTTATATGTTTCAATTAAGTCACCTCTCAACCTTCTTCTCTCTAATGAAAACTGCCTCAAGTCCCTCAGCTTTTCCTCGTAAGACCTTCCCTCCATACCAGGCAACATCCTAGTAAATCTCCTCTGCACCCTTTCCAAAGCTTCCACATCCTTCTTATAATGCGGTGACACAATACTCCAAGTGCGGCCGCACCAGAGCTTTGTACAGCTTCACCATAACCTCTTGGTTCCGGAACTCGATCCCTCTATTAATAAAAGCTAAAACGCTGTATGCCTTCTTAACAACCCTGTCAACCTGGGTGGCAACTTTCAAGGATCTGTGTACATGGACACCGAGATCTCTCTGCTCATCTACACTGCTAAGAATCTTACCATTAGCCCTGTACTTTGCCTTCCGGTTACTCCTACCAAAGTGCATCACCTCACACTTGTCTGCATTAAACTCCATTTGCCACCTCTCAGCCCAGCTCTGCAGCTTATCTATGTTTCCAAGGTTACTCTGGGCTGCACACGGATTCCACCATGGACGGTGTTCCCTTTGGTGTGGCTGGGACTGAAGAGCTGCCCAGCCCTTTAATCTGCCAACAGCTGTGGAAGCAGGGTGACTGACCTTGGAGGAATAGGAACCCTAACTTTTGGTCTCATTTGGATTAGTTAATTTATTTGGCTGGGGAACACAGAGTGATGCCAACGGTGTGCGTTCAATTCGCGCAACAGCTTAAATTACCGTAACAGACTTTACTTCACAGCCTCTCCCTTCACCTGAGTTGCCTCTCTCTAATGAGGGAGCAGCCCTATAGTCTGGTAGGACTATGGAGACTTTACATTTACCTTTATTGGTTTGATTGCCATAGAATCAAGTCAGTCTCCCAGGATCAGCAGTGGCCAGAATGTTCTACACTTTCTGCACCCCCTATTGTTTCCTCAACAATATTCAGCCGATGATGTGCAGACCCTGCTAGCTCACTATCTCAACCACTTTTGGTCAGCACACCATTTGGAATATTCATGCAGCCACTAGTTCTGCACAGCTTTGAAGCTGTCACGGATCACATAAGTTAGTCAGTTGAATTGATAGTTTATCAAAACAAAAAAGCTTTATATATCTGTCAAATTATTTGACAGCACTTTTGATAAATTCACATTTTGTTCCTGATGATGTGACTTCACTCAGAGCTTATGTTGGAGAAACAGGCTAAATCCTAGCTGCTTCTCTGCACCCTGAAAAACAACATAACTCAACACTGTTCTGCTCAGAATGCAGAACACCAGCTTCAGTCTCCATTAACAAAAGAACTAAACATTCAATTTGTAACAGCACCTCTTGTCATACTGGCCTTTGTCATAATTTACTCTACTTATAAAGCTACCACAATTTGTAATGTTGAGAATATGGTCCACTAAATATATTCGTACTACGAGCTGCTTACAATGCCACAATCTAGTGTGATAAGATAGATAAGTCTGATTCTGTTGTGAGACAAATACCACCTGGCTTATCTGTTGATTCTGTACAGAGGGTTGCACTGTCTGCTACGACTTCACCTGACACAGGCTCAGGCACCCTTTCCTCCGTCTCTGAAGATTGGATCTGACCGTTCTCTATTACCTCCTCTTCATTATGTATTGGCATGTCTCCATCTGAAACCAGACCAATCAATCAGAGCATTGAGTGGAAACTGCAATCATGAAATATAACAGTAATGTACAGACAGAAACGCACACACATACATACAAACAGTATGAACAGAGATAACAACACCATTGATAACTGACTGGGTCTTAAGTCCAGGAGTGGCTATTTCTGTGTACCACTCGCTGAGCATTAGTGCCCTACACAAACACAATGATGCAAACAGTGCATTGGAGTGGCACGGTGGCTCAGTGGTTAGCACTGCAGCCTCACAGCGCCAGAGACCCAGTTCGATTCCAGCCTTGGGTGACTGTCTGTGTGAAGTTTACACATTCACCCCGCGTCTGCATGGGTTTTCTCTGGGTGCTGCGGTTTCCTCCCAAATCCAAAGATGTGCAGGCTAGGTGGATTGGCCATGCTAAAATTGCCCATAGTGTTCAGGGGTGTGTGGGTAATAGTGGGATGCTTCATGGGGCGGTGTGGACTGGTAGGGCCTGTTTCCACACTGTAGGGAATCTAATCTAATCTAACCTAATCTAATGTAATCAAACAGTCTTGGATTTTGAGCCCCAAACCACATAATACTGCAGACAGGGCTGCTGTATGAGACTGCAAAAGTAAGTTGAGACAGGAGGGGTTGGGTTGCCTTGGACGGCTGGGGACTCAGAAAAGCCATTGGAGCAACAGGGGAACGTTCAATAGTTAGATGAAGGAAAGGAGACTAGGAACTTTAAGGATGACACAGAAGTGAGATTGGATTTAGGGTTATAATCAAGCGTCAGAGATCTCAGATCAAGAGCCGTGGCAATTGTGCATGTAGCCTATCCAGTCCCAAAGAACAAAGAATACAGCACAGGACTTGGCCCTTTGGGCCTCCAAGTCTGTACCAACTCACTTTCCCTTCCATATTAAAACTGTGTTCACTTACAGGATCTATATCCCTCTATTCCCTTCCTATTCATGTATTCATCTTGAATGCTGCTATTGTGTCTGCTTCCACCACCTCGTCCGGCAGCACGTTCCAGGCACTCAACACCCTTTGTGTGAAAAAATATGCCTTGTACATGTCTTTTAAATTTACCCTATCGCACCCTGAACCTGGGTCCCCTAGTAATTGACCCCCCCAACCACCCTGGGAAAAAGCCTCATACTTTCCACTCTAACCATGCCATCTTATAAAACTTCTGTCAGTCACCCTTCCTGCATTCCAATGAAAACAAACCCAGTCTATCATGCCTTTCTTCATAACTAAAATCCCCATACCAGGCAACATCCTGGTAAACCTTTTCTGTATCGTCTACAAAGCATCCACATGCTTCTGGTTGTGTGATGACCAGAAGTGTACGTAATATTCTAAGTGTGACCTAACTAAAGTTATATAAAGCTGCAGCATAACTTGTCTACCCTTTTAATCAATGCCTCTTACAATGAAGGCAAGTATGCCATAGACCATTTTTACTACCATATCTATCTGCCCTGCCACCTTCAGTGATCTGTGGACCTGCCCATCTAGATCTCTCTGCATATCAATATTCCTAAGGGTTCTGCCATTCACTTTATAATTTCCACCTGTAATTGATCTTCCAAAATGCGTCACATCATATTTATCCAGTTTAAACGTCATCTGCCATTTTTCTGCCGATACCTCCAATTGATCTACATCCTGTTGTATCCTCTGGCAATTCTCCTCGCTAACGTCTGCAAACTTACTAATTAGTCCAGCTATGTTTTCCCCCAATTCATTTGTACAGCCCACAAACAGCAGAGATCCCACCACGGTTTTACATGTTTCTACAAGATTCCCTCTCATTCTTCTAAACTCCAGTGAGTACAAGCCCAGTTGATCAAATCTTTCTTCATATGTCAGTCCTGCCATCCCAGGAATCAGTCTGGTGAACATCAATAGCAAGAATGTCGTTCCTCAGATGAGAAAACCAGAACTGCACACGATACTCAAAGCGAGACATCCCTACTCCTAAACTCATATCATCTGTTTTTTGTACAAATTTAGATTGGTATCTTTCAGGATCAAGCCACCCATTTCAGCCATGTAATTGGTAGGCTTGGAAACAACCTACAACTAATTGGTTTCGGAGATTTGTGATGAATATGAACAGTTCTGCTCTATGATGTGGGATAACAGGACTCTAAACAAAGGATTAAATTTTGATGTCATTGGCAACTTGACAATTGTGCAGCTACAGGGAAGCAAGGGTACATCTAGGCAGACCTTCCAGAAGCTATGCATACACAAGCTTAGACAACTGAAGTCTCCATTCTGGCCTTGAGTGCTGCCATATTTCCAAAAGCATGGTGCTTCGCCTGCTGTATCAAGAGACTGGTGTTCCTCATGGGGAGCCTGATCCAACAGATGAATCTATGGATTCCAGAGTCGTGCACAGACTTGCATGTCATCAACTTGTCCATGAGCCTAAGAAAACAGTAACAAGATGCGAGAGGCTGAGATGCCTCTAGCTTTACTCTGCTCTTAAAACATTCCAACGAAGCTGGAAGGTAAACAAGTATGCTTTAGAAAATGGGAGGATTATTTTATTTTATTCAATCCTGGGATATTGGTGTTACTGTCTAGCCCAGCATTTATCACCCAGTTGAACAAAGAGTCCACGAAGAATCAACTACATTGCTGTGGCTGTCTAAGGGGCGTTAATGAGCCAGGTGGGTTTGATAGTGATTGGTTGCCATTTGGCGAGCCATTTATTTCAGATTTTTACTGAATTAAAAATTTAACCACTTCCAATGACGGTATTCAAATTGCACAATGATCAGCACTGCGCAATACTCCTCATTTTCTAAAAGAGTACGTGCCGAAATGACAATTTCCAGTCATGGGCTGACAAAAAGTTGCATTCATGCCACATAAATGTCAGACAATGACCATCATCACGATGAGAGAATTTAACTATCATTGCCTGACATTCCATTGCATTACCATCACTGAATTTTCTTACTATCAACATCCCAGAGAGTTACCACTGATCAGGAATCCTACCGCAAGTAATTCACCTTCTGACTCCTCAAAGCCTGTCTACTATCTAATGTTATAAGTCAGGACAGTGATGGGTGAATGCAATACAACAATTCTTAGGAAGTTTGACACCATCCAGGACATTGCAGCCTGCTTGATTGGCACCACATCCACATTAACCTTCTCCATCACCAACAGGCATTAGCAGCAGTGATTACCATCTACAAAATGCACTTCATAAAATTCACGAAGGCTCTTTAAACAGCAACTTCCAAACCCACAACTAGGACCACCTGGACAACATGGGCAGCAGATACATGGGAACACCAACACCTATATGTTCCCCTCCAAGTCATTAGCCATTTTGACACTTCCATTCTTTCCATGACGCTGGATCAAAATCCTGGAACTCCCTCCCAAACAGCATTCTGGGATACCTGCATTGCACACCAATCTCAGATGGATAAAATTAATTGAATGTAAAACTTAGGTATAATGGTGATCTCCAGCATAACTCAAATGAGGAGCTACTATTTCCCATGGGGATCAACACATATTCTAGAATGACCATTCAATGATGGCCTTCCTGAGGAGGTACATTACTTGTATGTACCTCTGCCTGGACAATTGCATGATGCCAAACTTTGGATTGTTGTTCTTATCTGGAGTTTAGCCTTTTCTGGACTCAGGAGCCTGTTTGCATGCCCCTCTGCTCACTTCCACTGTATCTCCATTTTATTTCCCATTTTATTGGCTGCTGATCTCCCACTGTCTGTGTTTAAGCCTCCCTCCCTGGTGCTCCTCTTCCTCAAGGGATGCCTGAGGACTGGATGAATGAGACCTGTGCAAAGTGGCCATTCTATTTAGGAGGGCTTTTATGCCATTCCCCCAGCCATTTACTCTACTTGAATAACACAGTCTCAATGACATTCTGCAGAATAACCCATAGTGCTGCCACTTTATACTCCATACTTAATTTTGTTTGCTACTGTCCTTGCTGTTCCACTTTCCCTGACACACTAGGTTAACTTTCCCCAAGACTGCTGATTAGAGCCATGGCAGAGCTTCTACTCACTTGCCGCCATCTTTTAACAAGCAAGTCTGTGATTACCCATAGTTTTTGTACAGTGTTAGTAAAATTTAGAAAACCTCTTGAATGGCTTTTGTTATCTCTCCCTGGAGTAATGTGCTGGAAATGAACCCCAAATTTTCCTTAAGTTATCACAGAAGTTTAAAAAAAAGTAAAACTTATGCAGAATTCCCCAATTTATCTGACTTTCAGATGAGAATATCAGTTGACACCATAAAGTCACACTCAGTATGCAGGTGCAACATAAAGCATAACAGCTAATGACATAAATAAGTCCTGTTCACTCTTACATGTTATGCATATCTGGACACCATTTTTTTCATATTTCCCGAAGTACCTCCCAAAGTCTGCATGCACAATGGGAACCTTTTAGGGGTATCCGAAGACACGGCCTTTTCACATCACGTCGACAGAAAGTATGGAACAGGTTTCTGTACTTAATAAGAATTACTATTTATTACAAGTTGTAGACTGGCAGCTACAGATAAACAATTATGAAGCATTGACATAGAACTCTACCAGTTAAAACTCTAACCTCCTTTTAAACACTCCCTATAGACACACATACACACAGACACACACAGACAGGAATAAAAAATAGGTGTTACTGATGGAGGGAAAAATGAGAAAACGGTATTGTGGTTTCTGTTCACAAGATCTGCAGAGATGGTTCTTGTGCTGATCAGAATATAGCTTTCCAGTCTTTCTTCACCTGGGATGAGTGGCTCTCATTTGTAAAAGTCACAGCTTACAAGAAACTGAAGGAAAAATAAACTGGCTTTCTTCAGGTTTAAAGTAGTTTTTACTCCAACTGCTGAGACCTGTAATTGTGTAACCTAAACAGAACTTACAATTGGTACCAGGGTACTTAATTCCAAAATCATGCAGTAGTACTTTAGCAATCAACAACTTTAAAACAGTTCTTTTCCCATTTCAGTCTGAATTTAAAAATAAAAAGAATAAGAAGGCAGTTTTATGCTTTCAAGTAGCCAACTAATTGTCACATTTGTGCATCCAAGTCTAAAATCTGTCTTCCATGTCAGCTGCCATTCGGAAAATGTAACAAAGTGAAAACATCAGACTGTTTTTCTGCATGTTATATTCAAAGTTTGAGGTTGAAGTCTCATTTCCTGTCACCGCCATCACACGTGTCTTTTTCTAAAGGAACCAGAAAAATGCACTCAAGTGTTCAATCTAAAATTTCAGAGTCTCGATTTATGTCAAATGTCTCACTAAGAATTCATTTGATCTTTTAAAGGGAGGGGAGCAGATGTCTTGGAACACCACCCTCCAAACTCACACATCATCTTTACTTTGGAAATGATGCTTGGTAAAAACTCTGGAACTGCCTCCAATCTGAAAGACGGTGTTGGAGGTTCAGCTAATTCCATGAAGGCTAGTATCCAATCACCAAGTCACCCTTTACTCACACGTGCATAGTACATGACGCTGAGCAAGCTCCTATACTGAGCAGAATGCCTGACACTCCTGTTTATATCTGTCAGCCAGGACCCTAGGTCCTGGACTGTACCAAGTTAACAGCTTCAATCAGAGAGCCCATATTTTACTGACCTGGCTGACCTCATTCAAAAGACAACAGTGGCTACCATAATTAGTGAGACCAGAGCCAATAACTTTAAAAGTATGTGATAAGACTTTCACTAATAGTATATTACTAATATATGATCATTCATTTGAATCCAAAACACTAATTAAAAAGTTGCTGCACTTAGCACATGCATCTGATGTGAGCAGTGGCAAATCTGTCATGTGCTCTAGAAGGGAAAAGTCTTTCCAATATCTGGGATTCTCAAAATTATGCCAAAAATGTAATAATATATGGTTGGCAATAGCTAAATTACACATCAATTTCTCATAATTTACTAACCAATGGGAGGCAACAGTTCAAAACCTCAAATCTATGGTAAGGGAAGCTTTGCCAGTAAGGCTGCTCAGGTATTGCAAGGGCACAGTAAACAATCATTGCATCCTGGAGAACTACAGGGATAGCGAGCGTGTAAAGTGCACAATGAGCAATCTCAGGATGTGGGACAACATTTTTGTATTTGATTTCCTAATGTGACTCATATGTCTTTGACACAAAGATCATTTTCGCACAAACATCCAGGGATGTGTGGCTGCAGAAGTGCTTGATGTATCACAGCTTTCTTTTTTGAAGAGGAGACGGGATCAGAACCAGAGCTAAAATGGAAAGTCACTATTTATTTCTACAGATATAGCAAATAAAAAACTGTTTCAATCATGAGAAATATTGAACTCACCGATGCAGTTGATAAAGAAAACATATATAACATGTTCAGAAGATGTCTCTGGGTAGCCCTATCATCCTTATATCCTGGAAGTGGGTTGCTATAATGCTGTCTTTTTCTCAATGGAACTTTCTTTCCTTTTGTTCTTTTTTTTCTCTTTGACAATCAGCATAGCACATCTGAAGATTCACACCCTCACTTTTCTCCTCAGAGATCTCCTCTCACTCCTGCATCTCCCTGTCTGCCAACTATTGACACCTGCTACCTCCACACACACCCTCACTTTGGAGTTAATGAAGGCACAGCACACCACGATGATGCAGGACATGCACTCGCTCTGGGGTATACTGCATTGTAACATTTGAGTGGTTCCTGTTTCAGGCTTTAGAACCTTCTCTGCAAGAGTAATATGGTCTGTTCTGCAATGACCCTGTGAAGAACAAGCAGTGCTTTATTTCTTCTTGGCTGCAATTGCAGCAACTACCACTGGCTGCTGTACAGCCTGCAAATGAAAAAGGAACAGGCCAAGAGCCACCATGCTGTCTGAGAATTTCTTGGAGATCAATGATCATCAGTGAGGTGTGCATTCCAAAACTTTGTTCAGTTCTGAAGAGTCGTAGCAGGTCGGACTTGAACCTGGCGCATCTGGCCCCAAGAGGCAAAGACATAAACGCTGAGTCACAAGCTCCGTTAAAGAGTTATTTCCTGACTGAAATTCAAACCCAAGCCAGCACAATAAAAGAGATGAATCCTACTCAAATAAACCAGAAAAAGTGCCTGAATGGTAAGAGGAATTCTGCTTAGGCGGGAATTGAAGACAGACGCTTAACACTGAATAATCATTGTTGTTTGGAGTAGTCCTTCAATTTTCCTGCACCACATTTCAGCCAAGAACTCAGACCCCTTCAAAAAAAAGCTACTTGCTCCTCCCAATTTATGTGACACCTTGTCAAAACTAAAAGTGCATTGCATTGAATTGCATTACATTGCAAACTGTCCCTATGATCCATGACAATGGTGGCCAGGATGAATGTGTTCAGACAAGAGTTTAAAAATCAGATTCCTGAAGTCTTCATCTGCCCCATTGTTTCAAAATCGCTGTTTCCCCAATAACCTGTCAACCTCACTGCAATTTGCTTGAGCCCTTTTACAGTAAGATGTTTCACCACCAGAATAACTCATAATTGAGGTGCTTATGCACTTGCTAGCACTGTATTCTTCCCAGTTTGAGACTGGAGTCACTGCGATGTTCCTTGACCACTCCTCCAAGGTCAGTCATTTCCCTCTCCCAGTCTACCAGACCCTTCCCTATTATATGCAATTGTCCCTAATACTACAATCATTCCCTCAAATAGCCAATATAACCAGGTCACTCTCGATCAATTATTTAAAAACACTATTCATGAGTTATGGATGCCATGTTTTTGTCCAATTGCCCAGAGGGCAGTTAAGAGTCAACCACATCAATCAATTGGGTCTGGCGTCACTTGCAAGCCATACCAGGTAAAGATGGCAGATTTCCTTCCCTAAGGGGCATTAGAGAACCAGATAGGTTTTTACAACAAGCAACAATAGTGACCATTGTTGCAGTTACATAGTGACCATTGGACCAGCTTTTTATTCCAGATTTTACTGAATTCAAATGTCACCATCCACCATGGTGGGATTCAAATCCATGCACCCCCCCCCCCAAACATTGGCCCTGGATTCTGGAATGTTGGTCCAGTGACATTACGACTAGACCACTGCCTCCTCTTTATGTCAATGATAGCGGTGTTGTAATGAATCACTCATCAGAGATTTACTCTGTTTATTTAAAGCAAGAGAATACATCATTACAGAAAACCAACTGATTTGTGTGTCTGCATTGCTAGGCAGAGGCACAATATTGTCTACAAATGGCAACTGAACAAGTTGGGACTGTTCTCCTTAGGGAGAAGATGTCTGAGATTAGAAGTTTTCAAAATCACAAGCGTCAAAATCATGTGTGGCTGGACACAGTAGATAGGGAGAAGCTTTTCTGCTTGTAAAGGAAAGAAGAATGAGGAACAAAGGTTTAAAGCAAAGCGCAGAAGAAGCATTGGCAATGTGACAGAAATGTTTTTTGCATGGCAAATAATTAGGGTATGGAATGCACTACGCGTAAATGTGGTGGAGGCAGGTTCAATGGAAGCATCAAGAGATAATTGGATAATTCCTTAGATAGAAATAGTGTGCAGGGTATGGGGTAAAGCAGGAGATTGGCACTAGGCAATGAAACTTGTTTGATGTGTCAGCACGATTAGCCAAATGACCTCCTTCTGAGCCATAACAATTCTGTGATCCTGTGACGTACAGATCTTAGGATATCCTGATTTCTGCAATACATCCCACAAGACTGGCAATGACTCCATGAAGCAAAAGCTGTTGCCATATTGCAGGATGACAAATTTAACTCTGCCACTACTACTACAGTGACTTTACTGTTAAGTGGCAGTCTGCCCAGGCTGTTGTGGCTGACACGGACCTGACCAAACCCCCTCAAAATATATCAAGAAGGTAGCTTTTATTTAAAGGCAAGTGTACGATGCTGTGTTCAGATGTGATTTGATTGGTCCACTGCTATGCTTTAAGTAAAACACAATATTCTTACAATGCAGCTAAAATACATACAAAAAAAAAGAACTGTCATAACTTTAGAGGTAACAAAGTGTGGAGCTGGAGTAACACTGCAGGCCAACATCAGAGGAACAGGAAAGCTGATGTTTCAGGTCTCTCACACACCACACACACATTCTCTCTCTTTTGCACACATACCCTTACACACACACACATACCCTTACACACACACACACACACACACACACACACACACACACACACACACACACACACACACACACACACACACACACACAGAGTCAGAAAAAGAAGAGTCCGGACTCGAAATGTAATCTTTCCTCTTCTTCTGATGCTGCCTGGCCTGCTGTGCTCCGCCAGGTACACAATTTGTTAACTCTTGATTCCAGCATCTGCAGCTCTTGCTATCTCATTGTCATAACTTTAACTCTGTTAAAATACTTAATAAGATAACACATATTTTAACTGTTAATCATGATCATCAACTGTTCCAATACAGCAGCATCCCATAGACATGCCCTTGATAATGGCAAAACAGATTTATCTCAGAAGCTATCTCCAGTTCAGGAGAAAGGGACACTGAAAGAAACAAGCTAAAAGCAGAGAGAGAACTCGAGCTTTTTGCTGCTGGAAACAGAGAGATGTATCTATCAGCTTTATACCCCAACTTCAACTGAAAGCAAAACTTAAACCCAGGGTCTGTATGAGTCTGACTCTACCCACTCACGTTTCTTTTGTCTAATTAAAAGAAAAATTCAAGGTGCTCAAAGCTGTTTACCCACTGCTTCTGAAGCAGACATTCCTACACTACTGGCAACATCTCTTTGCAAAAGAAAGAGTCCAGAGCAAATCGCTCTTAAAGGCACAGTACTGTCACACTGCTCACATCAAGATGGAATCATCTCAAGCTCGGTTTTAATTCCCAGATCTGTATAAGTTTGCATTCAGAGGCCATCTGCACACTCTCATCAATGAAATTCCACAAGTCATGAAGCAACTACTGGGACACGACTGCACTGGAGCACATGGCCAGGCAAAGGAGCACAGCAAGCAGACACGAAGAGAATATACTAGGGTGATCACGACTTAAGTAAAAAGAATATAAGAAATGTGTGCAGCACTAGACCACACAGCTCCTTGGGCATACTTTATGATCTTTGTTGATCTTTAGCGTCAATGCCTCTGTTTCCATTCTTTCAGTCTTTTCAACTGGTGTTGGAAGTACACCCTCGATACTGTTCTCAGTGCCAAGTCAATTTATGTCTAAAGACAACATTCAGTATCTAGTTAAGTAGGCAGGCTCCCAAGGTTGAAGAGCCAATAGGAAGTTCTCTAGCAACAATTCATAAGCTGTCCAACTGTTAGAGGAATTTCCAAGGTCACCGACTAACGAATCCACACTTTTAAAAACTTTACAATACTTGAAGAATCCATCTCCTATCTCTGCCGCAGCAATTAGATCTAGAACATTTCCTCTACATTTAAGCCAACAGTTCTATTTTCACAGAATCCTTCCAATGCAGATAGAGGACATTTGGCCAATAGAGTCTGCATCGACCCTCCAAAGAGCTTGTTCTGCTACTCAGCTAATCCTATATCCATGCCAGTATCTTACACCAAATTACAAGGGTTCTCAACTGGGTTAGCAGCCTCCTGTGAAGCATCTTATCAAAGGCCTTCTGGAAATCTAAATAGATTGTGTTTTCTGGGTCTCCTATATCTAACTTGGTCATTACATTCTGAAATAATTCAGCCGTACTTTGCCAAGTACGTCCAAGTGGGTCAATGGGCTGAGGAATGGCAGATGAAATGTAACTGAGTTGCTGCATTTTAATAAGGCAAACTGTGGTAGGAGTTATACAGTTAATGGTAAGGCCCTGAGTAATGTTGCTGAACAAAGAGACCGAGCGGTGCAGGTGCGTGGTTCCGTGGAAGTAGAGTTATAGGTAGACAAGGCAGCGAAGAAGGCGTTTGGCACGCTTGCCTTCATTGGTCAGAACACTGAGTACAGGAATTGGGATATCATTTTGTGGATGTACAGGACTTGGTAGGCAACATTTAGAATGTTGCATACAATTCTATAGGAATTCTATAGGAAAGATAGAGTCATACAGCTTGGAAACAGATACTTCAGTCCATCCAGTCCATGCCAACCATAATCCCTAACGAAACTATTCCCTGCACTTTACCCATAACCTTCCAAATATTTTTTATTCATGTACTTATCTAAATGTCTTTTAAGAGCAGTAACTGTCTCTGCATCTACCACTTTCTCTGGAAGCTCATTCCAAATAGGAACCACTCTCTATGTAAAAAAATTGCTCCACAAGTCTTTTTTAATTATTTGTCCTCTCTCCTGAAAAATATGTCCCCTAGTCTTGAAGTCCCCCATCCTAGAGAAAAGATGTCTCATTCACCTCACCTATACCTCTCATGATTTTGTAAACTTCTGTAAACATCACACATCAACCTCCTTACACTCAAACCCTCCATTTCCAGCAACATCCTGGTTAATCTCTTCTGAACACTCTCCGGCTCAACAATATCCTTTCTAGATCAGGGAGATCAGAACTGGACACAGTAATCCAGAAGAGGCCTCACCAACATACAATACAACCTCAACATCGCGTCCCAAGTCCTATACTGAAGGGCCTATACTCAAGAAAACAAGTCTGCTAAGTGCCTTCTTAATCACCCTATCCATATATGACGCAAAAGTAAAAAAACTATGTATTTGAACCTTTAGTTCTCTGTTTTACAACATTGCGGAGGGCTCTGCTACAAGTCCTGCCTTTGTTTTACCAAAATGAAGTAGCTTGCATTTATCCAAATTAAAATCCATCTGCCACTCTTCAGCCCATTGACCCAACTGTTCAAGGTCTCTTTGTAACCTTAGATAACCTTCTTCATTGTCTACTATACCACCGAGTTCAGTGCCATCCACAAACTTACTAAACATGCCTTCTATATTCTCATCTAAATCATATACACAAATGACAAAAAGCAGCACCGATTCCTATTCAATACCACGACTCATGGCTTCCACTCCAGAAAACAATCCTCCTCACTTTCTGTCTCCTGCCACTAAGCCAATTTTGTATTTGAAATAACTGCACAGAGTCTGCAATCCCATCACCAAGCCACCCTTTATTTACTTATGCCAAGTTCACTGGCTGTGACCAGCACCTCAGAGTCAGTTCTGTGAACTAGGAGATTCTAAGTTCAAGAGGCAGGTCAGGCTGGAACAGGGCAGGGAGTGAGGAATGCCTGTTGAATTAAATTGCATCCAATTCAATGTAAAAGGGTTGACAGGTAAGGCCAATGAGCTCAGGGTGTGGATAGGTATGTGGGGCTGGGATATTATGGCCATTAGAGAAACATGGCTAAGGGACAGGACTGGCAGTTGGGTGTGCCAGGGTAAACATGCTTTAGGTGGGACAGAGGTAGAGCAAAGAGGGGAGAGGAGTTGCAATTTTGATGAAGGGTATTATCACAGCAGTAGTCAAAAATAACTAAGGGATCATCCAGTGAGGCTTTGTGGATGGATCCAAGAAATAAGAAATGGATTGTGACATTATTGGGGCTGTACTATTGGCCTCCAAATAGTCAACAGGAATTAGAGAAACAAATATGCAGGGAGATTGCAAAGGCTTGCAGGAGAAATACCGTTGCCACAATGGGAGATTTTAATTTTCTAACATAGACAGTGATCATAATCCAGAATGTTAAGGGCTTAGATGGGGTGGAAGTTGTTAAATATGTTCAGGCAAGTTTCCTTAAACAGCATATTCCTCAACACGTGACTAAACAGACAGTGTATAGGAAGTGTTTCAGATAGATGGGCCATTGGGATCTCTTCTACGGCAGGTGGGACCTGAACAAGAGGACAGGTTGCATCTAAACTGGAAGGACACAAATATTCTGGCTGGGAGTTCTGCTGGTGTCACTCAGGACAAATTAAATTGGCTTGGCAAGGGTTTGGGATCCAAAGCAAAGGCGAATTGACTGAAAAGGAACTAGAAAATAGGGCAATAAGATTCAGAGGAAGAGCAGGCAGAGTGGTTACTGATCAAAGTGGGTCTGGTTGACTGAAGTGTGTCTGTTTCAATGCAAGAAGTGTAACAGGTAAGGCAAATGAGCTTAGAGCTTGAATTAGTACTTATAACTATGATGTTGTTGCTATTACAGAGATTTGATTAAGGGAGGGGCAGGATTGGCAGCTTAATGGTTCATGAGAGAAGTGTTTCAGGTACAATACAGGGATATGCAAAAGGAGTGAGGGAGTTGCACTACTTGTTAAGGGGAATATCACAGTTGTACTGTGGGAGGACACCTCAGATGGCTCATACAGTGAGACAATATTGGTGGAGCTCAGGAGCAGGAAAGGTGCAATCACAATGTTTGGGGTTTACTATAGGCCTCCCGACAGCCAGCTGGAGATAGATGAACAGATATATAGGCGGATTTTGGCAAGTTGTAAAAGTAACAGGATTGTTATTGTAGGTGATTGTACCTTCCCATATATTGACTGGGACTCATTAGCGCTTGGGGCACAGATGGGGCAGAGTTTGTAAGGAGCATCCAGGAGTGCTTCTTGAAACAGTATGTAAATAGTTCAACTTGGAAAGGGGCCAAACTGGACCTTATATTGGGGAATGAGCCTGGTCGACATCTCAATTGGGAGAGCAGCTTGGGAACAGTGATCACAATTCAGTAAGCTTTAGGATACTGATGGATAAGTGCAGTTGTCAGGTGAAAGTGCTAAATTGGGGGAAGGCTAATTGCAACAATATTATGCAGGAACTAAAGAAAGTAGACTGGAGGCAGAAATTTGAGGCCAAATCAATATCTGGTATGTGTGAGGCTTTCAAGTGTAAGTTGCTGGGAACTCAGGATTGGTACATTCCTGTAAGGGTGAAGGATAAGTAGGGAACCTTAGATAATGAGAGATATTGTGGGCCTTATCAAAAAGAAAAAGGAAGCATTTATCAAGGCTAGGAGGCTGGGAACACACGAAGCAAGGGTGGAAGACAAGGAAAGTCGAAAGAAACTTAAGCAAAGAGTCAGGACAGCTAAAAGGGGTCATGAAAAGTTATTGGCCAACAGGATTAAGGAAAATCCCAAGGCTTTTTATACATATATAAAGAGCAAGAGGGTAACCAGGGAGAGGACAGGCAAGGGAATTTATGTGTGGAGCCAGAGGAAATGGGTGAGGCAGTAAATGAGTACTTTGCGTCAGTATTCACCATTGAGAAGGACTTGGTATATGATTAGATGTGTAGATAGTTTGGGTCTTGTCGAGATCAAAAGAGAGGAGGTATTGGGGATCTTGAAAAACATTAAAGTAGACAAGTCCCCAGGCCCTCACGGGATATACCCCAGATTACTGAGAGAGGCGAGGAAACAAATTGCTGGGGCCTTGATGGAAATCTTTGTATCCTCACTGGCTACAGGGGAGGTCCCAGAGGATTGGAGAATAGTCAATGTTGCTCCTTTGTTTAAGAAGGGTGGCAAGGATAATCCAGCAAATTACAGGCCAGTGAGCTTTACATCATTGGTAATGAAACTATTGGAGAGAATTCTTTGAGATAGGATTTACCTCCACTTGGAAATAAATGGGCATTTTAGCGAGAGACAACATGGTTTTGTGAAGGGAAGGTCACGTCTCACTAATTCGGTTGAGTTTTTTGAGGAAGTGACGAAAATGATCAATGAGGGTAGGGCAGTGGATGTTGTCTACATGGACGTTGTCTACATGGACTTCAGTAAGGCATTTGACAAGGTCCCTCATGGCAGGCTGATACAGAAGGTAAAGTCCAATGGGATCAGAGGTGAGCTTGCAAGATGGATAAAAACTGGCTCAGTCATGCTCTTGGCAAATAGAGCAGGACATGTGACTGAGCTGACTGAGGTGGAGGAGCACTTTTGGACCAGTGGCCATAATTCTATTAATTTTAAAATAGTTATAGAGAAGGACAAAACTGGTCCATGGGTTCAAGTTCTAAATTGGGGTAGGTGAATTTTGTTGGGATTAGACAGGAGTTTGCAGGGGTTGATTGGAGCAATTTGTTGGCAGGCAAAGGGACGTCTGGCAATTGGGAGGCTTTTAAAAGTGTGATTGGTAGAGTTCAAGGTCTATATGTTCCTGTGAGGGGAGGAGCAAGGTTGCCAGGAGTAAGGGACCCAAAGATGAAACGAGATATTCAGGCTTTGACCAGAAAAAAAGGAGGCAGGGCTCAGGTACAGGCAGCTCGGATCAAGGAGATCCCTGGAGGTATATAGGGGATACAGGAGTTTGCTGAAGAAGGAAATCGGGGGGCGAAAAGGGGGCATGAGATAGCTTTGGCTGAGAACATTAGGGTGACTCCAAAGAGATTCTTTAAGTACATCGAAGGAAAAAGAATAACTAGAGAGGGAACAGGACACCTCAAGGACCAAAGTGGACATGTATGTGTGGAACTGCAGGAGATGGACAAGGTCCTCAATAAATATGTCTCCTCTGATTTTACCAAGGAGAAAGGCATGAAGACTTGGGAACTTGGGGAAGTCAGTGGCAATATACTGGAGACAGTCTATATCACAGTACAGGAGGTGCGGGAAGTATTTGAATGTATGAGGTAGATAAATCTCATGGTTCTGATCAGATATATCCAAGAACCTTGCACGAGGCTAGAGAATACATTGCAGCAGCCCTGGCTGATGTATGTGCATCTTCGTTAGCCACAGGTGAAGACGAGGAAGACAGGACGGTAGAGAATGCTGTGCCCTTATTCAAGAGGTGCTGAAAAGAAAAGCTGAGGAATTATAAGCTTAATATCTAAGGTAGGTAAGTTACTTGGGAAGGTTTGGGAGGACAAGAGATACATGCATTTAGAAAGACTGGGTTTGTTTAGGAGTTGTCAGCAGAGCTTCGTGCATAGGAGATCATGCCTCACAAATCTGTCAGAGTTCTCTGATGAAGTGACCAGGAAGGGTGATGTCGTCTATATGGATTTCAGTAAGGTCTTTGATAAGATCCCACATAGAAAATAGAACATAGAACATTACAGCACAGTACAGGCCCTTCAGCCCTCGATGTTGTGCCGACCTGTCATACCGATCTCAAGCCCATCTAACCTACACTATTCCATGTACATCCATATGCTCATCCAATGACGACTTAAATGTACCTAAAGTTGGCAAATCTACTACCGTTGCAGGCGAAGTGTTCCATTCCCTTACTACTCTCCGAGTAAAGAAACTATCTCTGACATCTGTCCTACATCTCTCACCCCTCAATTTAAAGCTATGCCCCCTCGTGCTCGTCGTCACCATCCTAGGAAAAGGGCTCTCGCTATCCACCCTATCTAACCCTCTGATTATTTTATATGTTTCAATTAAGTCACCTCTCAACCTTCTTCTCACTAATGAAAACAGCCTCAAGTCCCTCAGCCTTTCCTCATAAGACCTTCCCTCTAATATCAGGCAACATCCTAGTAAATCTCCTCTGCACCCTTTCCAAAGCTTCCACATCCTTCTTACCAGAACTGTACACAATATTCCAAGTGCAGCCGCACCAGAGCTTTGTACAGCTTCACCATAACCTCTTGGTTCTGGAACTCGATCCCTCTATTAATAAAAGCTAAAACACTGTAGGGCCTTCTTAACAACCCCGTCAACCTCGGTGGCAACTTTCAAGGATCTGTGTACATGGACACCGAGATCTCTCTGCTCATCTACACTACCAAGAATCTTTCCATTAGTCCTGTACTTTGCCTTCCGGTTACTCCTACCAAAGTGCATCACCTCACACTTGTCCGCATTAAACTCCATTTGCCAACTCTCGGCCCAGCTCTGCAGCTTATCTATGTCTCTCTGTAACCTACAGCATCCTTCGTCACTATCCACAATTCCACCGACCTTAGTGTCATCTGAAAATTTACTAACCCATCCTTCTATGCCCTCATCCAGGTCATTTACATAAATGACAAACAGCAGTGGACCCAACACCGACCCTTGCGGTACACCACTAGTAACAGGTCTCCAGGATGAACATTTCCCATCAACTACCACCCTCTGTCTTCTTTCAGCAAGCCAATTTCCAATCCAAACTGCTATATCTCCCATAATTCCGTTCCTCCGCATTTTGTACAATAGCCTACCGTGGGGAACCTTATCGAACGCCTTGCTGAAATTCATATACACCACATCAACCGGCTTACTCTCATCTACCTGTTTGGTCACCTTCTCAAAGAACTCAATAAGGTTTGAGAGGCACGACCTTCCCTTCACAAAACTGTGCTGACTATCCCCAATCAATTTATTCTTTTCTAGATGATTATAAATCCTATCCCTTATAACCTTTTCCAACAACTGAGGTAATTACCAGGGTTGTCTCTACTCCCCTTCTTGAACAGGGGAACCACATTTGCTATCCTCTAGTCATCTGGCACTATTCCTGTAGACAATGATGAGTTAAAGATCAATGCCAAAGGCTCGGCAATCTCCTCCCTGGCTTCCCAGAGGATCCGAGGATAAATCCCATCCGGCCCAGGGGACTCATCTATCTTCACCCTCTGAAGGATTTCTGATACCTCTTCCTTGTGAGCCTCAATCCCACCTAGTCTAGTAGCTTGTATCTCAGTATTCTCCTCAACAACATTATCGTTTTCTCGAGTGAATACTGTTGAAAAATATTCATTTAGTGCTTCCCTTATCCCATCTGACTCCACACATAACTTACCACTACTATCCTTGATTGGCCCGAATCTTACTCTCGTCATTCTTTTATTCCTTAAATACCTATAGAAAGCCTTAGGATTTACCCTGATCCTATCCGCCAACAAATTCTCATGTCTCCTCCTGGCTCTTCTGACCTCTCTCTTTAGGTCTTTCCTGGTTACCTCGTAGCCCTCAAGTGCCCTAATTGAGCCTTCACATCTCATCCTAACATAAGATTTCTTCTTCCTCTTGAGCAGAGATTCCACTTTCTTTGTAAACTACAGCTCCCGCACTCTACAACTTCCTCCTGCCTGACAGGTATATACTTATCTAGGACACAGAGGAGCTTTTCCTTGAATAAGCTCCACATTTCTGATGTGCCCATCCCCTGCAGTTTCCTTCCCCATTCTATGCTCCCTAAATCTTGCCTAATCTCATCGTACTTGCCTTTCCCCCAGCTATAACTCTTGCCCAGTGGTATACACCTATCCCTTTCCATCACTAAAGTAAACATAACAGAATTGTGATCGCTATCACCAAAGTTCTCACCTACTTCCAAATCTAACACCTGGCCAGGCTCATTACCCAGTACCAGATCGAATGTGGCTTCGCCCCTTGTTGGCCTATCTACATACTGTGTCAGGAAGCCCTCCTGCACACACTGGACAAAAACTGACCCATCTACAGTACTCAAACTATAATGTTCCTAGTCAATATTTGGAAAGTTGAAGTCCCCCATGACAACTACCCTGTCTCTCTCACTCCTATCGAGAATCATCTTTGCTATCCTTTCGTCTACATATCTGGGACTATTCGGAGGCCTATAGAAAACTCCCAACAGGGTGACCTCTCCTTTCCTGTTTCTAACCTCAGCCCATACTACCTCAGTTGACGAGTCCCCAAACATCATTTCTGCAACTGTAATACTGTCCTTGACCAACAATGCCACACCTCCGCCCCTTTTACCATCTTCTCTGTTCTTACTGAAACATCTAAATCTCGGAACCTGCAACAACCATTCCTGTCCCTGTTCTATCCATGTCTCCGAAATGGCCACAACATCGAAGTCCCAGGTACTAACCCATGCTGCAAGTTCACCCACCTTATTCCGGACGCTCCTGGCATTGAAGTAGACACACTTCAAACCAACTTCTTGCTTGCCGGTGCCATCTTGCTTCCCTGAAACTTTATTTCGGACCTTCCTACTGTCAACTTTTTCTCTAGTTGAACTACAATTTTGGTGCCCATCCCCCTGCTGAATTAGTTTGAACCCACCCGAATAGCCTTAGCAAATTTCGCCCCCAGGATATCGGTACCCCTCTGGTTCAGGTGAAGACCATCTTGCTTGTAGAGGTCCCACCTACCCCACAAAGAGCCCCAATTATCCAAGAATCCAAAACCCTCCCTCCTGCACCATCCCTGTAGCCACGTGTTCAACTCATCTCTCTCCCTATTCCTCGCCTCACTAGCACGTGGCACGGGCAACAAACCAGAGACAACAACTCTGTTCGTCCTAGCTCTCAGCTTCCATTCTAGCTCCCTGAATTTCTGCCTTAAATCCCCATTTCTCCTCCGACCTATGTCATTACTGCCAATGTGGACCACGACTTGGGGCTGCTCCCTCTCCCCCTTAAGGATCCCAAAAACATGATCAGAGACATCACGCCCCCTGGCACCTGGGAGGCAACACACTAACCATGAGTCTCTCTCGTCCCCATAGAACCTCCTATCTGTCCTCCTAACTATGGAGTCCCAATGACTACTGCTCTGCTCCTCTTCCCCCTTCCCTTCTGAGCAGCAGGGACAGACTCTGTGCCAGAGACCTGTGCCCCACTGCTTTCCCCTGGTAAGTCATCCCCCCCAACAGTATCCAAAACGGTATACTTATTGTTGAGAGGAATGGCCACAGGGGATCCCTGCACTGCCTGCCGGTTCCCTTTCTGTCCCCTGACCGTAACCCATCTGCCTTTTCCTGTACTTGAGGAGTGACTACCTCCCTGTAACTCCTCTCAATAACCCCCTCTGCCTCCCGAATGATCCGAAGTTCATCCAGCTCCAGCTCCAATTCCCTAACGCGGTTTTCAAGGAGCTGGAGTTGGGTGCACTTCCCACAGATGTAGTCAGCAGGGACACTCGTGGTGACCCTTACCTCCCACATTCTGCAGGAGGAACACTCAACTGCCCTGACCTCCGTTCCCATTATTCTAAATTCTCAAGACTTAAAAAATAAAGAATAAAAAATAAACTTGTTACCTTACCAATCAGGCACACAGAACATTTTTTTTTGGTTAGAGGAGGAGGATGGGTGGGAGACACTACCCGGGTGGTGTTTCGGGTAACGCAACCACATAAATATATCACCTCACTCACTCCCCAGTCCCGTGTCAGCTCCTGCTCAGCGTACCTCCGCCTATTCACGAGGTAAGCTTTTTAAAGATTCAAAAACAGTGACTCACCGGCTTCCCGACAGGCTCCTGCTCCAAGCTCCCGCTAGGTAAGCTGCTGTGGAAGATTAGATAGCACGGGAGTGATGGCAAATTGGATACACAATAGGCTTGGTTGTAAGAAGCAGAAAATAAGGGTGGAAGGATGCTTGTTGGACTGGAGGCCTGTGATGGATGTTGTGCCTCAAGGATCTGTATTGGGCCCATTGCTGTCTATATCAATGACTTGGATGAGAATGCATAAGGCATAATCACTAAGTTTGCAGATGACACTACAATAGATGATATCGTGGACAATAATGAAGGTTATTCGAAATTGCAGCAGGATCTTGATCAGCTGGGGAAGTGGGCTGAGAAATGGCAAATGGAGTTTAATATAGATAAGTGTGAGATGTTGCATTTTGAAAGTCAACTCAAGGTAGGAGTTTCACAGTGAATGGTAGGTTCTTAAGGAGTGTAGGGACGTTGGAGTTCAGGTGCACGGTTCTTTGAAAGTGAAGTTACACGGGAGAGGGTAGTGAAGAAGACTTTGGCACACTGGCCTCCATCAGTATAGAGCTGTATTGAGTACAGAAGTTAGGAAGTTATGTGACAGTTGTATAGGATGCTGGTGAGGCAGCATTAGGAGTATTATGTTCAGTTTTGTTCACCTTGCTATCAGAAGGATGGTATTAAACTGGAAAGAGTGCCAAAGAAATTTACAAGGATGATGCCTTGACTCAAGGGACTGAGTTATAGGAAGAGGTTAGACAAGCTAGGACATTTTTCAATAGAATATAGAAACTGAGGGGGATCCTCAATCTCCTACAGTCCATACAGAAAAAGAGTATATAAGATCATGAGAGGTGTGAATAGGGTGAATGCACAGTCTTTTTCCCAGGGTTGGAGAGTCGAGGACTGGAGGACATCAATTTAAGGTAGGAGCGGAAAGAGTATATGGGAACTTGAGGCACAAATTTTTTACACAGAGAGTTGTGAGAGCATGGAATGCGTTGCCAGCAGCAGTTGTGGAAGCAAGGTCATTGGGGTCATTTAAGAGACTGCTGGACATGTATATGGTCACAGAAATTTGAGGGTGCATACATGAGGATCAATGGTCGGCACAACATTGTGGGCTGAAGGGCCTGTTCTGTGCTGTACTGTTCTATGTTCTATGTTCTATGTTCTATGGTGGTGTGCGTGTGGAATGAGCTAGTGGAAGTGGCTCAGGCGGGTACATTAACAACATTTAAAAGGCATTTGGACAAATACATGGAAAGGTTTGGAAGGATATGGGCCAGTGCAGGGAAACGGGGTTAGTGTGGATGGACATTTTGGTTGGCATGGACCAATTTAGGTTGAAGGGCCTGTCTCTGTGCTCTAAGACTCTAATTCTAAATCAGGTTGTTTCTACAATCGTAGTGGATATTCAATGTTATACAATGCACACTGGAATTTCCATGGTGCACTATAGAAGAGCATGGAATCCACCCATTTGAGGAAACATATCCTGGCTGTTCAAAATACCTTTATTATTACATTGGAAATGGAATAATACTGTTTTTGATCATATCTATGATGAATTACTGTCAGAGTGATCCAAGTTTAAGTAATTCTTACATTGAAAATAATAACATTTAAATGCTCGTATGAATATTTGTACAGAATTACACATAGAATAGAATCCCTAGAGAGTGCGTGCAGACCATTCAGCTACCCTCTGAAGAGCATTCCAGCCAAACCCACACCCCCACCTTATCTCTGTAACCCTGCATTTCCCATGGCTGATCCACCTCGCCTACACATCCCTGGATGCTATGGGCAATTTAGCACGGCCAATCCACCTAGCCTGCACATCTTTGGACTGTGGGAGGAAACCTGAGCAGGAGGAGGACACCCGCACAGACATTGGGAGAATGTGCAAAAGCCAGACCGACAGTCACCCATGGCTAGAATTGAACACGGGTCTTTGGTGTCGTGAGGCAGTGCTAACCACTAAGCCACCATGCTGCCTTGCATAGGTACATAGTATGCATAGTAATACACAGTAATTATTATAGAATACATGGTAATTATTTAGAAGAACATAAGAAACACCATTCTTCAGATGAGGTTGGGCCACACTGCACTCATTCTAATTCTTCTGATTGAGGTGTGGCTTTAAATTTTTACTGAAAAACCAATAGTCATCACTGTGCTGCGGTCACTATCTGTATCACATTGCAGCTTCAGTACTGAAGTCAATATAACTTCAAAATAAATAAAAATTATCATAAATAACTGTTCCATAGATTGGTTAGCTTTGCAGCTGTGCTCTCTTAGAAACTCAGTGCACATGTTTGGTAATATTACCAAAAGAGGGCAAGCCATTAGAAGGATCAGTTCTGGATATGCTTGCTTGAATGACATGGGAAAACTTGCAAAAAGGGTCATAATGCTTCTAATAATACTGATTAGTATTTACTGTTTAAAATATTATACTTTGAAGTTGTAGTTGAATCCTGGAAAAAAGTACATATGGATGATAACTGGTATAAGTTTCACTCATCTTGTTCCTCTTACCCTTTCTAAAAGACTTACCTTTCTCAAACATTTCTTTCAGTACTCCTCGTTTTATTAGCTCCTCTCTGCTTTGTCGCATGGAAATCTTTCTTTCCAAAGCTGAAAGTAACAGAGATTTTGTTTAGCTGCAATGGTTATAAATAACAGATAAATAACTACCTCCCTTCCTGCACCAAACAAACTGATTTTCTGCTTTTCTGTGATGAGCAAAAACCTCCAAATTCCTCTAGCATCTCACCACAGGTGCATCCACAAGCTTTGCCTGAGCACAATTAAGTCCTCAAACACAGAAACAACCTCAGCTGCAATGTGTTCAATTGCCATTTAAATAGGCTCTGAATGTGTATGGCTTCAAGAATCAATGAGGAAGGCACAGTGGTTAGTGCCGCTGCCGCCTCCGCCTCCGCCTCCGCCTCCGCCTCCGCCTCCTAGTGCCAGGGACCTGGGCTTGATTCCAGCCTTAGGTAACTGTCTGTGTGGAGTTTGCACATTCTCCCTGTGTCTGTGTGGGTTTCCTCCCACAGTCCAAAGATGTGCAGATCAGGTGGAATGGCCATGCTAAAAATAATTGCCCATAGTGTTTAGGGAGGTGTAGATTAGGGGTTTGGATCTGGGTGGGATGCACTGAGATTCAGTGTGGACCTTTTGGGCTGAAGGACCTGTTCCACACTGTAGGGGTTCTATGTCGTTAGTAGTTGAAGTCTGTACGTATTTTAGCCAATTTTATTATCTGGAAATTACTTCAGCCTGACTGTGCATGTGCATGCTTCAGGATTGCCATCAATGCAGGTTGTATTTAAATATAGAAACAGCTAATGGATACAGCTAAGGGCTAAGCCAGTCAAACTACATCAGCTTGATGATCACTGGATTCACAATGCAGTAAAATTAAAACTTTCAATGAACTTCTAAATTGCCTAATAGTTCCTAAATGGACTTTATGAATAACATAAGCATTTTTAATGTTTTGACAATGATCTGTAACTTGTATTGTGGGTGAGGTTATTGATTTGCTCACTGAGCTGGCTTGTTTTCATTCAGATGTTTTGGCACCATGCTAGGTGACATCATCAGTGGAGCCTCCAACAAAGTGATGTTATTCTACACTGCTTGGAATTTATACTGTCTGGTTTGTTGTGGTGAGTAGCATCATTTCTAGTTTTGATCTGCATGGGTTTGTATATGAGGTCCAATTCTAAATGTGTGTTGATTGCATTATATGGTGAACCATGCCTCTAGGAATTCCCATATGTGTCTGTTTGGCTTGGGCTTACTATGCTTACTTTATCCCAGTTAAATTGATGGCCTTCATTGGCTGAGTGTACTGATATTAAGGACAGTTCATCATGCTGCTTTGCTGTTAGTTGATGTTCATGTATTCTGATGGCTAGTTTCCTTTCTGTCTGAAGTAATGTTTGTTGCAGTCATTGCATGTTATTTTGTAAACCATGTTGGCTCTGCATGTTGTGGGAATAGGGTCTTTGATCCTCGCAAGTGTTTTTCATAGACTGGCTGTGGGCTACCATGATGCTAGTGGGTCCTAGGAGTCTTGTTGTCAGTTCCGATATGTTCTTGATGTAGGGCAGTGTGGTTAGTGTATTCGGGCATACTGTGTCCTCCTGTTGTTGACTGTTTAGTAGGCATCTGCAGTTGAAGTTGTGGCAATATCTGTTTATAGCCATTTACAATAACTGTTATCCGTTTACCATATCCATTTGTATAGGTGCTCTTTCTTTTCTCTGCGTGGTTCCGGAGTGTTGCATTGTGTCCTGGCCCATTTGAATAGTGTCCTAAAGCAGCTTTCTTTGTGGATGTTGGGGTGGTTGCTGTGGAATTTGATGACTTGATCAGTATGAGTTGTTTTTTTTGTGTACTGAGGTTTGGAACGCCCCTTGGTCATATGCTCAATTTTAACATCCAGAAATGGAAGATGATTGTTTTCTTCTTCCCTTGTGAATTTAGTCCCTGCAAATATGCTTTGAGGTGGTGGGTCTCTTTATATTTATAGCATTTAATAATGGCAGATAATGACAGTTTAGGTTGAATGCGGCGGAGGGTGGTGTGTCCTTGTCTTTGCATGACTGCTTCTTCAATGAGTCCTGAGATGGGTGGCCCCATTAATGTACCGTTGATCTGTTTGTATAATTTACCATTAAAGATAAAGTGTATGGTGAGGCAGAGGTCGAGTAGTTTAAGTATGTTGGCACTGCTGATGGAGCTGCTGGTCGGCTTTGCTGGTTTTTCTAGTAATGTAGCCACCGTTTCTTTGGCAAGTGGGATGTCTATTGATGTGAATAAAGCTGTGATGTCAAAAGATACCATAATCTCGATGTTGCTGATTTTTATGTCCTTGAGATTATCAAAGAAGTCTTGGATTGAATGGATGAAATGGGATGATCTGTTGATTTAGGTGTTTCAATCTCTGTTGTATGCCCTTGGCCAGTTTGTATGAAGTGAGTGCCTGGTAGGGAAACAATGGATCTGATGTCTGGTTTGTGTATTTTAGGAAGTCCATAGAAGTGGGGGGGTGTTTGTGCTTTCGGATTTCATTCTCATGTAGTCCTATCTGCCCTGCAGATAAGGCAGCATGGTGGCTCAGTGGTTAGCACTGCAGCCTCACAGCACCAGGGACCTGGGTTCGATTCCAGCCTCCGGCGACTGTCTGTGTGGAGTTTGCACATTCCCCCTCTGTTTGCATGGATTTCCTCTGGGTTCTCCAGTTTCCTCCCATAGTCCAAAGATGTGCAGACTAGGTGGATCGGCCATGCTAAATTGCTAAATTGCCCATAGTGTTTAGGGGGATGGGTCTGGGTGGGATGCTTCAAGGGGTAGTGTGGACTTGTTGAGCTGAAGTGTCTGTTTCCACACTGTAGGGAATTCAGCCCAGGGGGATGAGGAGAGGATTCTGAAATAACTGGGGAGAGAGGGGGAGGCGGACTGAAGATGGATAGAGGTGAAGATAGGTGGAGAGGAGAGTATGGGTGGGGAGGTAGGGTGGGGATAGGTCAGTCCGGGGAGGACAGACAGGTCAAGGGGGTGGGATGAGGTTATGTAGGTAGGACATGGAGGTGTGGCTTGAGGTGGGAGGAGGGGATAGGTGAGATGAAGAACAAGTTTGGGAGGTGGGGATGAACTGGGCTGGTTTGGGGATGCAGTGGGGGGAGGGGAGATTTTGAAGCTGGTGAAATCCACATTGATACCATTGGGCTGCAGGGCTCCCAAGCAGAATGAGTTGCTGTTCCTGCAACCTACGGGTGGCATCATTATGGCACTGCAGGAGGCCCAAGATGGACATGTTGTCTTAAGGAATGGTAAGGGGAGTTGAAATGGTTCGTGACTGGGAGGTGCAATTGTTTATTGCGAACCTCCTCCCTCATTTCCATCCTAGGCTCCAAGATGACTTTCCACATCAAGCAGATGTTCACGTGCACATCCGCCAATGTGGTATACTGCACCCGATGTACTGATTGTGGCTTCCTCTACATTGGGAAAACCAAGCGGAGACTTGGGGACCGCTTTGCAGAACACCTTCGCTCAGTTCGCATAAAACAACTGCACCTCCAGTCACGAACCATTTCAACTCCCCATACCCTTCCTCAGACATGTCCATCCTGGGCCTCCTGCAGTGCCATAATGATGCCACCTGTAGGTTGCAGGAACAGCAACTCATGTTCCGCTTAGGAGCCCTGCAGCCCAATGGTATCAATGTGGATTTCACCAGCTTCAAAATCTCCCCTCCCCCCACCACTGCATCCCAAAACCAGCCCAGCTCATCCCTGCCTCCAAAACCTGTTCTTCATCTCACCTATCCCCTCCTCCCACCTCAAGCCGCACCTCCATTTCCTACCTACTAACCTCATCCCATCCCCTTGACCTGTCCGTCTTCCCTGGACTGACCCATCCCCACCCTACCTCCCCACCCATACTCTCCTCTCCACCTATCTTCGCCTCTATCCATCTTCGGTCCGCCTCCCCCTCTTTCCCCAGTTATTTCAGAATCCTCTCCCTATCCCCCTTTTCTGATGAAGGGTCCAGGCCCGATACGTTAGCTTTTGTGCTCCAAAGATGTTGCTTGGCCTGCTGCGTTCATCCAGCTCCACACTTTGTTATCCCGTATTCTTCAGCATCTGCAGTTCCCATTATCTCTGATCAGGATTATGATGTTCTTGTCTGTCTTGTTTATCTAGTGCTTTTCTCTGATCTGTTCAGATTATCCTGTTTGTTCCTTCTGTGTAATGTGGGGGTTATAATTTGTCAGATAGCTTGTTGTGTTTCATCCATGAGTCTGCTGTCTCCAGGACAGCCATGAAGTCTGTTTTGTTTGCATCATTGTAGTTGTAGTTCAGTCTGCGTAATAGGATAGCTTTCTCAGTTTCTGTGGGTTGTCTGCTGGATAGGTTTCTTATTCATATGTCCAATTTGTTGTTGTCCTTGTCTTTGTGGTGGATCAGTTTGGTGAGTTACTCCTGTAGCTTGTGTCTCTTCCTAGTTTTGGTTTTGTGTTGATTGATGGTTATGGCCTGTTCTAGAGTTGAAGGCCTGTTCTAGAGTTGTAGCCCACTGCTAGTCCACAGTGTTTAGATACTGTAATTTTTGGTGCAAAATTTCCTGTTCATATCTGTGGAGTCAGTTATGGGCATCATTAATCATTGCTCATAATATTCTGTGTCCGTTCTATTTAGCTATTTTATATGCCTGTGAGTCAGTGAGTGGAGGTTTGTACTGCAGGGCAGTACCTGGTTCCTGAGGCATTCGTGGAGAAAGTGAAATTGTTTGTAGATAGCTTAGTTGGTTGGCAAAAGTTTCCCATTGTCAGGTGATTTTTAGCATGTCATGCCCGTAGGTGTTTAAAATTTTGGCAAAGATCAGTAGCTCGGGTTATGGGTGAGGTTGTTGACTTGCTTGCCGAGCTGGCTTTTTTCGTTCAGGCGTTTCGTCACCAAGCAGGTGACATCATTGGAGCCACTGAAGAGGTGATGTTATTCTACCCCGCCTGGAATTTATACTGAATGGTCCATTATAGTGAATGGTGTCATTCTGGTATGGCTCTGTGTAGATCTGTATGTGGGGTCCAATTCTATATGTTTGTGGATTGCATTACGGGTTGAGAACCAAGTGGAGTAGAATAACATTGCTTCATCGGAGACTCTATTAATGATGTCACCTAGCATGGTGACGAAACATCTGAACGAAAACACTAAATTCCAACGAGGAATCATGATAGCCCAGAGCCACTCTACAGCAAACACTTATACGGATTAAAGACTCAATTTCCACAAGATTCAGAACCACTGTGGTTTACAAAATACCATGTAATGACTGCCACAAATATTATATCAGACAGACAGGAAGGAAACTAGCCATCAGAATGTGAACATCATCTAGCAGCAAAATGGTATGCTAAATCTCCTAAATGTCATCCAAAGTGTATTTTCAGCAATTAAATTCACAAAGGAAGAAGACAACAATCAACTTCTGCTACTGGATGACAAAGTTGAGCTTATGACCAAAGTGGAGTTCCAAACCTCAATGTACACAAAAGCAACTGATTGTGGTCAAATCCTCAACTTCTACAGCAACCACCCCAACATCCACAAAGAAAGCTACCTTAGGACACTATTTAAATGAGCCAGAACACACTGAAATACTCTGGAACTACGCAGGAAAGAGAAAGAGCACCTATACAAAATCCTCACTATAAATCAATACTGCTGCAGCTTCAACCACAGATGCCTACTAAACAGACAACAGGAGGGCACAGTATGCCCGAACACACTAACCACACTGCCCTACATCAAGAACATATCGGAACTGGCAACAAGACTCATAAGACCACTAGAGTCGTGGTAGCTCACAGCCACAATCTGCAAAACACTTAAGGATTAAAGACCCCATTTCCACAACATGCTGAGCCAACATGGTTTACAAAATAACATGCAATGACTGTCACAAACATTACATCAGACAGACAGGAAGGAAACTAGCCATCAAAATATATGAACATCAACTAGCAGCGAAACAGTACAACGAGCTCTTCTTAATACCGGTACACTCAGACAATGAAGGCCATCAGTTTAACTGGGACAAGGTAACCATTGTAAGCCCATGCCAAACATAGACACGTCCGGGAATTCCTAGAGTCATGATTCACCGCGCATAACGCAATCAACAAACATTTGGAAGCGGACCTCATATACAAACCCATGCAGATCAAAACCAAAAATGACACTACCCACCATGATGGACAAGACAGTATAAATTTCAAGTAGAATAACATCTCTTCAACAGAGGCTCCGCTGATGATGTCACCTAGCATGGTGATGAAACGTCTGAACGAAAACAAGCCAGCTCAGCAAGCAAGTCAACATAAGCATTTAAATTTTAAAAAATTGATTCTCAACATCACTCACACACATGCAGGTTCAGTTAAGGGATAAAGTTAAATGAAAGTAACCAGTTCAATAAAGTTTCCAATGTGGAAAACAGGTTTTCATAAAATCCTTGGACAATAGGTTGTTCATAGGTGTGTGGAACTATACGACTTGCTTGAATTCCAAAGTTACTGGTTAATGCAAACAGTATTAGTAAACTTCTAGAAACATTTTTGCTTATTTCTTGTAGACTGGCAGTTCTTTTCTCAGAATTTTCAAGAATTCGATAATTGGATTATAAAAAACGAGAGAGAAAACCAAAACAGCAGCCTCCTGAAGTTTTCAAAAATTGCTCTCCCGCCAAAACTCAGTCAGAATTAGGGTTTTTTTAAATCCCAAAATCCCACCTTCCAATTAAAATTGTCTTTGATTGGCTGGTTCCCTTGACTGACCGATTCAACATCCAACCAGCTGCCAGCCGAAAGCATAGGAAAAGCTTGATGCCAATTTCTGTACAGTGTCATTAGAAAGTAATTGAGTTACATTTTCTTATCGGCAATCTGTCTTTTCTCTCTTCTTCTTTAAAACCAGCTGCTGTTCAAAGTGCAACTCTTAACCTCAACTCACTGTTCCAAACAAGCAAAAAGAAAATAAAAGAAATATAGTAAGGATCTCTACACAAACAATTTTGAATGGTCTTCAATTCATGAAGATACATCAACACAAAATAGGAGAAGTAGGCCATTTAGCCCTTCAAGTGTGTTCCACCATTTATAAAGATTACAGTGGATCACCCAACTCAATAGCCTGTTTCTGCTTTTACCAATGTCCTTTGACCCCTTTAGCCACATCCAACTCATTCTTGAAATCATACTATAATTTAATCTTGACTGCTTTTTGTGGTAGTGAATTCCACAAACTTATCATTGTATGGGGGAAGAAATTTCTCATCTCATTTCTGAATGGTTTAACACCATGTATTTAGACTGTGACCCTGGTGCTGGACTCCCCTACCATTGGGAACATTCTTCCTGCATCCACCCTGTCTTGTCCTGATAGAATTATAAAGGCTTCTATGAGATCCCCAGCCCTATTCTTGTGAACTTCAACAAATATAATCCTAATTGTGTCAACCTCTCAGATGTCAGTCCCACTATACAAGTTAGCCTCGTAAACGTTCATTGTAAAGCAAGAAACAAAAACACACAATATTCCCGGTGTAGCCTTACTAATATCCTGTATAATTGCTTGGTAGTTGAATTCTCTCGATTATAAAGGCCAACACACCATTTGCCTTCTTTACCACTGCCTGCTCACTTTCAGTGACTGCTTTATAAGGACACCCAGTTGCACATTGCCCTCTCTCAATTTATAACCATTCGCCTAATATCCTGCCTTCCTGTTTATGCTACCAAAGTGGATGACCTCATGTTTATCAACATTATCCTGCAACTGCCATGCATTTGCCCAACGTTCATTTTGTCCAAATCACACTGAAGCATCTCCAGCATCCTCCTGATTGATCAAAACCCATCCTATCATCAAACCAGTTTTGTGTTATCTGCCGATTTGGAGATATTCCATTTTGTTCCCTCATCTATCTCATCAAAAACACTAATCCCTGCAGTACTTTGCTAATCTCTGATTGCCATTTGGAAAAAGATCAGCTCATTTGTCTTTGATTCCTGTCTGACAACCAATCTTCTGGCAATTTCAAGACACTATCCCAATCCCATGCACTTTAATTTTACATGCTAATCTCTTATGTGAGATTTTTGTCAAAAGCCTTCTGAAAGTCCCACGTGAAAGTGGTCAAGGCAGCATCTGGGATACTTGCCCTTATTAGTCAAGGTGCTGAATAGGTGACGCAGGAGGTTATGATGGGGGTCAGTTAGCACAGCTGGCAGGATGGTTTGTGATGCAGAGTGATGCCAATATGTGTGATGCCAACTAGAGACAGTGATGCCAACTAGAGACAGAAATGCATTTACATGCTCCAACTCCAAAAGAAAGTGCAGATCATGATAAGAAGGTCCATCACTGAGAGATAGCAAGAATTGCAGATGCTGGAGTCAGAGTCAATACTGCGTGGAGCTGGAGGAACACAGCAGGTCAGGCAGCATCAGAGGAGCAGAAAAGTCGATGTTTCGGGTTTACGCTTTTCATCACGACAGGGGAGGAGGAAATAGATAGAAGGAGGAGGGTGGAGATGGGGAAAGTAGGTGAGATAGTGATGGATGGACGCAGGTAGGGGATAGTAAAGCTTGATCAGTGGGAAGGGTGGAGCAGATAGGTGAGAAGGAAGGTGGTCAGATTGTGTCAGGTCAAGGAGGCGGGGATGAGAGGGAAGGTTGGACGTGGTCACGACGACAGTTGGAAATGAAGCAGTCAAGGGAGGGTAGGAGGCTGTGAGGTGGTGTCCAGGAGGACAGAATTTGTCGGAGGTGGGAGAAGGGATGCGCAGAGGGTGGGTTAGGCTCCTTGTCGAAGAAATAGGTGCGGAGGCAGAGGCAGTGGAAGAAGTATTTGACATTCAGGCATGTAAGGAATTCATTGATGAATGGGTGCAAGGGAATGAATGTGAGTCCTTTGCTGAGGACTAACCGTTCTCTCTCAGTGAAGGGGAGGTCTGGGTGGACGGTAAATGTCTAGTAGGGCGTGGGGCTGGGGCTAGGTGTAGAGATGGAGCTGGGAGTGTGGGTGGAGACTGTCTTGAGTGGGTATGTGTAAGGGAATGGTTACATGTGGAGAAGAGAAAGTAGCAATGTGATCAGCGGTGTTAACAAAGTGACGAAGTTGGCACTGGCGGCGCTGTCAGTGGCAGAAGCAGCATTGTTGGCTGCATTGGCATTGTCAGTGTCGGCAGTGGAAGTGCCATTGCCAGCGGACGTGGCATCGTCGGCATCAGCGGAAGTAACATCAACATCAGCAGAAGTGACATTGTCAGCGGCGTCAGCGGGAACAGCCAAGGCGACCTCGTGGTTAAAGACACCGAGAGAATTAAGAATGAGGTCGTGGGTAGTAATGGAGTCTAGGGTAGTGGAGGAAGTCTGCGTTTGGAGTTAAGCATGGTACGTCACTGAGGTTGTGGCCAACTTTAGGACAACACGCCTGTTCTTGCCATTAAAATGCATAATCTCACACTTTCACAAATTGTATTCCATCTGCCACTTCTTTGCCCACTGTCCCAGCCTCACCAAGTTCTTCTGCAGCTGCACATTAAAGATCTATTCTGCTAATTCAAAGAGTTTCGATATCTATTCCTCATCTAACACTGGGTCTTTACAGTGACAAGAACATGGACCACAGGTTGTTTGGAGGGCAAGTTCCTTTGCAGCCTCTCTAAGGTCCTCTTGGAGCCAGATTCTTTCATGCCCTAATCTAGGTACTTTTGAAGCACAGTTGTCATTTTGGATGCTCATCATGTCAGATAACAGGATGAGAAGGAAACTCGGTTTGAATTAAAACAAAATCCTTAAGAACAGAATAGATTGGGAGATGATAGTAATAGATGAAGTGGTCTTCGTTCTTCCATATTCCATATATTCTAGAAAGGTCCCATCATTTTTGAAAATAGCAAATGTAACTGTGGGCCAGATAGCTTGACCTCAGTTGTTGGTCCAATATCAAGGATGAGATTGCAGAGAACTGAGAAGTGCAAGATAAAATAGTTAGCATAGCTTCACCAAGGGGAGGTCATGCCTGACAAATCTGGTAGAATTTTTTGAGGTAACAAACAAATTAGACAAAGAGCCTGTGGATGCTTTTTATTTCATTATTGATTCACAGGATGAGGGCATTGCTGGTCAGGCTAGCATTTATTAATCATCTCTAATTGCCCAGAAAGCAGTTAAGAGTCAATCACATTGCTGTGAATTTGTAGTCAAACATAGGCCAAACCAGACAAAGATAGCGGTTTCCTCCCTTAAAAGGCAATAGTGAACCAGATGAGTTTTTCCTAACAATGGACTTTGGATTCATGGTCATCTTCAGACTTTTAATTCAAGATTTTAAATACAAATCCCAGATTTTGAATACAAATTCTACCATCTGGCATGGTGGGATTGAACCCAGGTCACCAGAGCATTGCTTAGGTCTCAGGATTAACAATCCAGTGATAATAGTTCCAGGCGATCACGTTCTCCCAAATGTGATCTGTCTGGATTTCCAGAAGGCCTTTGACAAGGTGCCACCAGGAGGCTGCTACATAAGTGCCTATGGTGTTAAGGGCAAGGTACTAGCATGGATAAGACCTGGCTGACTGGCAGAAGGCAGTGAATAGGGATAAAGGAGTCTTTTCAGGATGGAAGCCAGTGACCAGTGGAACTTTGCACGGGTAAGTGTTGGGACCACAACTATTCACATTATAGATTAATGATCTGGATGAAGGAACTGAGGGCCTTGTTGTTAAGCTGCAGATGACTCAAAGGTAGGTGGAGGGACAGGCAGTGTGGAGGAAGCAGGAAGATAACAGAAGAACTTAGACAGGTTTGGAGAGTTGGCAAACAAGTGGCAGATGGAAAACAATGTGGAAAAGTATGAGGTTATGAACTTTGGTAGAAAGAATACAGGCATAGACAATTTTATAAACAGGGAAACATTTCAGAAACTGGAAGCATAGAGGGACAAAGGCATCCTAGTTCAGGATTCTCTTCAGGTTAACGTGTAGGTTCAGTTGGCAATTAGGAAGGGTAATGCAATTTTAGTATTCATTTTAAGAGGGCTGGAACACAAGAGCCGAGATGTTCTGTTGTGATTGTAAAATGGTCTGGTCAGATCAGGGTTGGTACATGTGGAATACTGTAAGCAGTTTGGACCCCATAGCGATGGAAAGATATAGAACATAGAACATAGGACATAAAACAGTACAGCACAGAACATGATGCCATTGGAGGAAGTCTAGAGAAGGTTGACAAGAATGATGCCTGTGATTAAGGTCTTGTCATATGAGGAACAGTTGAGAATACCTGGTCTGGACTGAACTGAGTTTAGAAGGATAAGGGGGGATCTCATTGAAACTTATAAAATATTCAGGATGTGGAGAAGAGGTTTGCACCAGTAGGAATGATTAGAACCCAAGGGTATAGCTTCAGAGTGAAAGACAACCCTTTAGAACTGAGATGAGGAAGAATTTCTTCAGCCAGAGCGTGGTGATACTGTGGAACTCATTGCCACAGAAGACTGTGGCAGTCAAGTCATTGAGCATATTTAGTACTGAGGTGGAAGGTTTCTGATTCATCAGGGATCAAATGTTACTGGGAGAAGGCAGGAGAATGGGTTTGAGAAATATATCAACCATGATCAAATGTTGGAGCAGACTCATGAGTTGATTCGCCTAATTCTGATCCTGCATTTTATTGCCATGGGTGCCCTGGGCATTATCACTTTGCCAATTTTTTGGGTTTTGCTATTTACAATTTAGTGCCACGTTCTCTGTATTGCAATTAGGGAGCAATCCACAAAGTAGCTACCTCAAAATTATTTTGTCAAATCCTGCTATATATGTTTCAAAGTAATCCATGCTTCTTTCTTTTCGATCTCAAGTATGAAAAACTGTTTTGGTATTCTGATTTGAGATTCATCTATCAATGTAGAAATCAAGAATAGTCCTGTTAAATTGCAAAGTTTATAAAGTTCTTACAAGATGAGCCACAGATGAAGAAATATCAGATTATATCTTGAGGTAATGGTGGACACAGAAGATAGAACTTAGAACAATACAGTGCAGAACAGGCCCTTCGGCCCTCAATGTTGCGCTGACAGTTGAACTAATCTAAGCCCATCCCCCTACACTATCCCATCATCATCCATATGTTTATCCAATGACTGTTTAAATGCCCCTAATGTGGCTGAGTTAACGACATTGGGAGGCAGGGCGTCCCACGCCCTTACCACTCTGAGTAAACAACCTGCCTCTGACATCTGTTTGAAATCTATCACCCCTCAATTTGTAGCTATGCCCCCCCATACAAGCTGAAGTCATCATCCTTGGAAAAAGACTCTCACTGTCCACCCTATTTAATCCTCTGATCGTCTTGTATGTCTCTATTAAATCCCCTCTTAGCCTTCTTCTCTCCAATGAGAACAGACCCAAGTCCCTCAGCCTTTCTTCATAAGGCCTTCGTTCCAGATCAGACAACATCCTGGTAAATCTCCTCTGCAACTTTTCCGATGCTTCCACATCCTTCCTATAATGGGGCGAACAGAAATGCATGCAATATTCCAAGTGAGGCCGCACTAGCATTTTGTACAGTTGCAGCATGACATTAACGGCTCCGGAACTCAATCCCGCTACCAATAAAACCTACCACACCATAAGTCTTCTTAACAGCATTATCAACCTGGGTGGCAACTTTCAGGGATCTATGTACATGGACACCAAGATCCCTCTGCACATCCACACTACCAAGAAGCTTTCCATTGACCCAGTATTCTGCCTTCCTATTATTCTTCCCAAAGTGAATCACCGAACATTTATCCGCATTGAACTCCATTTGCCACCTTTCAGCCCAATTCTGCAGTTTATCCAAGTCTCCCTGCAATCTGCAACATTCTTCCACACTCTCCACCACTCCACCGACTTTAGTGTCATCTGCAATTCAGGATGCATCTTATTAACCCATCCACCAATGCCTGTGTCCAAGTCATTTATAAAAATGATAAACAGCAGTGGTCCCAAAACAGATCCTTGAGGCACACCACTCGTAACCAGACTCCAGGCTGAATGTCTTCCATCAACCACCACTCGTTGCCTTCTTACAGAAAGCCAGTTTCTAATCCAAACTGCTAAATCTCTCTCAATCGCATGCCTCCGAATTTTCTCCAACAGCCTACCATGTGGAACCTTATCAAAGGCTTTACTGAAGTCCATCTACACCATGTCAACTGCCCTACCTTCATCCACATGCTTGGGCACCTTCTCAAAAAACTCAATGAGGTTTGTGAGACACGACCTGCCCTTCACAAATCCATGCTGACTATCTCCAATCAAACTGTTGTTTGCGAGATGATTATAAATCTTATCTCTTATAATCTTTTCCAACAGATCTTCCAACAGACGTAAGGCTGACAGCTCTATAATTACCTGGGTCATCTCTACTGCCCTTCTTGAACAAGGGCACATTTGCAATCCTCCAGTTCTCTGGTACTAAACCTGTAGACAATGAGGACTCAAAGACCAAGGCCAAAGGCTCCGCCACCTCCTCCCTAGCTTCCCAGAGAATCCTCGGAAAAATCCCATCTGGCCCAGGGGATTTATCTACTTTCACACCTTCTAGAATTGATAACACCTCCTCCTTACTAACCTCAATCCTTTCAATTCTAGAGGTCCATAACCCCGTCTTCTCCTCTATAATGAGCTGGCCAAAGACCCAGTGTTGCTTTTTCCAGGGAAAGCCAGCTGAACCACATGCCGATCACATACGGGATAGGCTGAAGGAGGGTCTTCATTTGGAATCAAGACCTCAGGCAGAGTTCATGCATTGAGACCTACCTGCCAAGCAGGAGGCAACACCTCTTATACACGGTGGTGCCGGGGGGGAGGGGGAGGCTATGTCTGCTACCAAACAGCAGTAGGATCATATTAGTTCAAGATGTAAGATTTGTGGTTGTCCTAATAATGCTTTGAAAGGTCATTTTTCAGTTCTGATGAACAATCATATATTAACTGTTTCTCTCTTCATTGTTGTAGCCAGAGCCGCTGAGTTTCTCCAGAATTCTCTGTACTTGTTTCAGATTTCCAGTATCCACAGCATTTAGCACTTATTTGAGCAAGATAAGTGATTTGGTGGGTGGTGTGACAATGTAAGTGCAGAGGGCTGTTCTAGGTCACAAAAGGACATTGAAAGGATGCAGAACTGGGCTGAGAAGTAGCAGATGGAGTTTCACCCTGAAAAGTGTGAGATGATTCATTTTGGAAGGACAAACTTGAAAGCAGAATATAGGGTTAACAGAAAGATTCTTGGTAATGTGGAGGAGCAGTGGGATCTTGGGGTTCACGTCCACAATTCCCTGAAAGCTGCCACCCAGGTAGATAGACTTGTTAAGAAGGCATATGGTGTGTTAGCTTTCATTAATAGAGGGGTTGAGTTCAAGATGCTATGCTCCAGCTATACAAAACCCTGGTTCAGCCACATCTGGAGTATTGTGTCCAGTTCTGACCACCTCATTACAGGAAAGATGTGGAAGTGTTGGAAAAGGTACAGAGAAGATTTACCAGGATGTTGCCTGGAATGGAGGGAAGTTCTTATGAGGAACGGTTGAGGGAGTTAGGGCTTTTCTCTTTAGAATGACGAAGGATGAGAGGTGACTTGATGGATCAGAGTGGAGATAGATAGAGTGGACAGCCAGAGACTTTTTCCTAGGGTGGAGGTAGCTATTACAAGGGGGCATAGTTTTAAAGTGAGTGGAGGTAGATATAGGGGAGATGTCAGAGGTAGGTTCTGTACCCAGAGAGTGGTAGGGGCATGGGATGCATTGCCGGAGAGGGTAGTGGAGTTGGCCTCATTAGGGGCATCTAAGCAGCTTTAGAAAAGCATATGGATAGCATCGGGTAGCCTACCCACCACCCCCCCACACCCCTCGGCACATCAGCGCAGCATGCAGAGTTACAGGCTGTAATTGAAGCCTACAGAGTAGCAGAGGATCAATCTACCAACATCTACAAGGACTCCTGCTATGCTTTTGGAGTTGCCCACGACTTTGGCCAGCTATGAAAGCAGTGCGGATTTCTAATTGCTGCAGGTACCCTCATCATGAATGGGAATGAAGTCAAGAACCTGCTGGAGGCTCTCCAGCTACCCAAAGAAGTGACCATATTAAAATGTAAAGCACATACAAGGACACCGTGGAAGCCCAGGGCAATGCCCTACAGATCAGGCAGCCAAAAGAGCTGTCTCCAATCACTCCTGCCATGAGCACCAAGTGGATGTCTACCACCTTGACACTGGGTCAATGAATCAACATCTGCAAACAATGCAGAGTGAGTTTTCCCTAAAGGAAAAATGGGAATGGATTAAAAATGGGCACAGGTTATGCGAAGATGGAATTTGAAGGCACCAGGAATCAAACCAACCAATTGCACCTAATGCACTCATGCCACAATCAGGTGCAACAAATCCACTCCTGGGGACATCTGAGGCCAGAACAAATGACAGCCCAGTTCCAGCACAGTTGTTGGTGATGTGGCTTTAAAAGACATGTTCGAGCAATAGTGGGCCATTGCCTCACTTGCCAGGAAAAAACCAGGGGACCAGAGTGCAAGTCTCCCAACTAAAAGCACTAACACCCTCAGGGCCATTCCAGCACTTGCAGGTTGATTATTTCTCACTGCCACACTGTCAAGGATATTTGGATGTTTTGGTAATTATGGATAGGTTTTCTAGATCGGTACAAGCTGCACCTGCGAGAAAGACCACAGCCATCTACAAGGCCAAGGTACTGTGTAGAGACTACATACCCCAGTGGAGGCTACTCACCAGCATCGACTTGGATCAAGGGGCCCCATTTTCACAGGAACAGTGTGTCAGGAGGTCCGCCAGTTGTTGAAAATCGACTGGAATTTTCACTGTGCCTATCATCCTCAATCATTGGGACAGGTGGAAAGGATGAATCAGATCCTGAATCAGTGGTTGGCTAAATACCACCAGGGGGGAATGCCCTGGCCATAGGCACTACCAATAGTCCTGTGTAGTATCAGAGCTATCACCAACTAAATAACAGGTCTGAGCACATTTGACATAGTGACAGGCAGGCCCATGTCCCTACCTAGAACAACAGCTCTGCAGAGGGCAGGTCATCTCATGAGTGTTGCCCTATTATCCTACTGTCAGGCACTAACCGAAGCTGTAAGTTTTGCTTCCTCACAGATACTGGCTTCCTGGATGGACCTGAGAGAGGGAGAGCACGAATTCATACAAGGCAATGGGTACTTGTGAAGAAGGTCCACAAGGAACCATTGGATGCAAAGTGCGAGGGACCAGACCAAGTACTACTGATCACCCAGTCGGCTGTCAAAGTCCAGGGAAGAAAGCTTGAATTCACACCTCCCATATTAAATGGACATCTTGCAAAAAAGAAGAAGCAGAGAGTGAATAGCCACCATGGCATCTGCAATCCTTTTCTCAGTTCTGGTTATTACAGTTTTCATGCCTTCAGGTCATTCAAAATTGCATGTTAACACTTACCTCCATATGTCCCACACCTATGCCAGGCTCTCAATCTGTCCAAATGCTGGATATGCTCCCACATTCCCACCTACTCCAAAGTGGGGTATCCCACTCTACTCTATTCCCTTTAGTGAGTCTGAGATGGCAGAGCAGTATGTTAGTCAAAACTCTAGTATTAAAGCCTGGTGGTCTGCTAACTGTCCCCGGACCCTGTTCTCTGGATGGTATCAGTCTAGTCATGACCTTACCCACAATCCTCCATTCCAGGCCCTCACTCATACCTCAGGACAGGGAAGACCAAGAGGGTTTGTATGTTTTGTAAACTCCCCAAAACTGGGGCCAGAGATGGGACAGAGCAATTGCTCTCAGTATCTTAACATCACAACCTCACCCAGTCCGCCAAACAGTACCAGCAGAGGGACCCCCACAAGCAATGGCACTCTGACGTTATTGCCAACTTCATATCTTATAATGGTACTTACTTCATTTGTGGTCTTAGAGCATGACCAAGACTCTCTACCCTCTCGAGTATCTGATCCCATACATACAACACTCCTCTAAACTGCCCAGCTCGAGATGCAAAAGAACCATCTCTGAGACCCAGCATTTCGTTACAGTTGCATTTTCCTTCTATGACAGCCAAGCTGGCGAGAGGGGCCATAATTCTGGCTTCGAAGCTGGGAAAGGTGGGCAATGACACTTATAAATGTTTTGGAGGAGAATGTAGGTGGCTTGATTAGTAAGTTTGTTGATGCTGCAATGATTGGGGGAGCTATGTACAGTGAAGAAAATTGCCAGAGGATACAGCAGAATATAGATAGGCTAGAGGCATGGGTATAGAAATGGCAGATGGACTTTAATCCAGACAAATGCAGTGCATTACATTTTGGGAGTTCTAGTGCAAGAGGAAAGTATGCAGTAAATGGCAGAATCTTTGGCAGCATCAACATACAGAGTGAATTGGTTACAGGCTCACAGTTCTCTGAAACTTGCAACACAAGTGTATAAGGTGATTAAAAAAAGATAAATGGTACGCTTGCCTTCATCAACCGGGGCACCGAGTACAAAATTTGGCAAGTCATGTGGCAGCTGTATCGGCTTTAGTTAAGCCACGTTTGGAATGCTGTGTACAGTTCTGGTTGCCACACGCCCATAAGCATGTGAAGGCTTTGGAAAGGGTACAGAAATGGGTTACCAGGATGTTGCCACCAGGAGAATATGAGAATCTGGGGCTATTCTTCGAAATGCCTATCATTGATTAGATGTCCCATGGGATTGGGCATTTGGATTAAGGGAAGGACAGTGACTATGTGTATTTGAGCACTATAACACCAAGTGTATAAAAATGCCTTACTTCTTTGTAAAATTAGAGTGTGTTATTGAACTCCCTTCCAACTCAGGGAAGATTATTTGGCTCTCTCCCTGCATTAACTGGTTTCTGCTTGTATAAACATCTTTACTTGCCTGAATTCTGCCTGACTCCTGCACTTTTGTCCCTGGTCAGAGGTATATCCTACAGAAATTGCTGAAGAAACTCAGCAAATCTGGTAGCATCTGTGCAGAGTTAACATTTTGAGCTCAGTGACTCTTCATCAGCATTTGAGTTCTTTTTTTTGTTCTTCCTTGTACACTTGGCATCTTATTTATTGACTAAGAACGATGTCTGGAAAACTATTGTAATAATTTTCTTGTGTTTTCTACTCTTCTTAGTTCATCTTGCCAGTTCATTTGACAGTATGTGGAACATAATAAAAAAAACAGGCCGTCAAGTCTGCTCCACCGGTCATGATGTTCTGTAGATCTTAATTCTACTTTCATGCCAACTGACCATAGCCTTCATCTGTCTACTTCCTCTTTAAATACCTTCAGTGATCCAATCTGTCTAGGGTACAGAATTCCAGACATTCACTACCCTCCCAGGGAATGTAAAGGTAATGTCACCGTAGTCTTACCAGGCCAGACGGCTGCACTCTCATTAGACAGAGACAACTGCTGGTGGTTTAACCTGAGGGTCATTACGCCTCAAATGAAGGGAGACGACTCAGAACTATGCTATTCACATCACTCTGCATTGCAAACCAGCTGTTCAGCCAACTGAGCTAACAAATCCAAATACATTACATCCACCAGTTTCCCTTTATCAAATCTGCTTGTTATATCCTCAAAGAACTCTAGAAAATCTGTCAAACATGGTTTCCCATTTACAAAATGAGGTTGACTCTGTTTCATGGTGTTTAACTTTTCTAAATGCCCTGCTGTTTCATCCTTCGTAATAAACTCTAACATTTTCCCAACAACAAATGTTAGGCTAACTGGCCTATACTTTCCTGCTTTCTGTCGCCGTCCCGTTTTGAATGGGGCAATGTTCCAATCCACTGGAAGACGTCCAGAATCCTGCGAATTCTGGAATAATTCAACCTCAGGTAACTTTGCAACCATTTCCTCTAAAACCCTTGGATCCAGGCCATAAGGTCCCGGTCATGTGCCTACCTTTAGCCCTGTTAGTTTGTTAAATGCTTTGTCCCTAGTGATTGAAACTGTTACAAGTATTTCCTTGCATCAGCACTTTGGTTATTTGCTCTATTTGATAAATTTATAGTGTCTTCCACTGTGAAGACCAATGCTAAATATTAATTTAAATTATTTACCATTTCCCTGTTCTCCATTATCAATTTACCAATTGTATCCTCCAAAGGTCACAATACTTCGCTACTTTCTTTCTACTAATACATTGGCTTATGTCTGCTGACACCTATAGCACATTAAGAAAGAACAGTAAAATCTAGCAAACATAAAATTTAAGAGAATTGAATGAAATAATGCATTGATAAATTTCAAAGTCTATTTTGCTTGACATGTTTTTATAAGAATTGAAATCAGGTTTCTAAAAATCAGAAGTGAGCATACACAGTTGGCAATTATCAGTGGATTGTGGATAGTAGCAAATACACGCTTTATATATACCCACAAAAACTCTTGTGATCATATCTCTTGTCGATTTACTTTCATAATTAATTTTCTCCCTACTGGTTTGAAATCTCCGATTATTGTTATTCTATTTCATTCTCAGTCATGGGAATTACATTCTATTCCTGTTTCCAGCAACCTCTCAATCCTTTACCTCCAGTAAGATTTACTTTGAACTGATTATAAACACATTACGGTCACCCTCTATATGATGTTGGTGCTGCATTCACTTTCAGTTGAGCTTGTGTGCAAAACTTACTGATATCGGATTCTATTCCACAGCACAGTGCCAGGAAGGAACAAGAAATCTAAGTTTGTATGGTTTTGGTACAGTAAATCTTATGTGGCCCTCTGGGCTTTGTTTGCACTTCCAACATATCCTCTGCTCTCAGTTTCTATAATTCACTCTGCTGTAGTTGCACCTTCCATTTAGCCCATAGTCCAAGGACTTTCCATAAATTAACATTTACACTCTGTTACACTGTCTCTTTGTTCCAGCCCAGATAATCCCTTCATCAAATCCAATCGACAATCTGGACAATTACTGTATGAAGCACCTATGCTCCCTATGTCTTATTTGTGTCCTATTTGGTGTGATATGATTATTATAAATCATTATACCTGTGTCCCAGACTTTTCTGAACACGACACTAACAATTAAACAGATCATTTCAAAATAAAGTGTCATTTCCAGCTCAGTGCTGAGAAACAACAAAGACAGAAAAGAATTATTGACATTGGTGCTAGTAGTAACCAAAGGCAGATTAAGAACAGTGTCTGGGTGAGGGATAGAGATGAAAGTGACAGGAATAGGCAGCTGTGCCAACCTGAGCCAGAAACAAATTACTGCAATGATGGGGCATAACATCAGGCCTGTAAGAAATTAAGAAAGAGTTTGTGAGGCCTGATAGGAATTCAGAAGGGAACTAATAGAGTTTGCAATCCAAGAAGAAGGCTGGGAGAGCAGAATTGACAACAAGTAAGCAAACTCCCCCAAAAATTCAAAAAGACCAAATTAAATATAACATTTAAGGTGTAAAAATGCATTTTTGCCTTGAGGAAGCCATATTTTCCAAACCAATTCTAGGAACATACAGACAGGAAGCGTAGTACAGCAAAGTAGCCAGGATAGAATAATTAACTATTGTGTATTATAGTGGGCAACAAATGTTAGCAGCCTATATTTTATCAGCTGTACACAGACATCAGAAATGCAAAACAAATGCACATATATTTACTCTAGAGGTGCCGATAAACTATTCAGACACATTTATTATGTTCATAGGTGATAAATCAGGATCCGCAGTATTTGTTACACCGCACCTAATCTACGGACCCTCTTTGCTCCCCTGCAGACAACCTCTTCATCATCCCATGAATCTGGACAATCTGCAACTTATTTGTGCCCTATTTCATTCTACGTATTCAAGACTATTAGTTTTTCATAGTCAATATCTGTGATGCTTAACCTACGTTAGTTCAACTTTGGCAAGAAAATAAATGGTGAAAGAACTTTCACAATCACCCTTTGCAAGAGCAGTTTTATGTGAAGTGGTAACGTAATAATGGTATTGGCACAGTGTCTCAGGGGTTAGCACCGCTGTCACACAGAACCAGGGACCCAGGTTTGATTCCAGCTTTGGGCAACTATTTGTGTGGAGTTTGCACATTCTTCCTGTGTCTCCGTGGGTTTCCTCTGTATACTCTGGTTTCTTCCCACAGTCTGAAGACCTGTAGGTTATGTGGATCGGCCAAGCTAAATTGTCCACAGTTTCCAGTGATGTTTCAGCTAGGTGAATTAGCCATGGGAAAGAAAGTGTTTACAGGGATAGATTAGGTGGGTGGTTCTGGGTGGGATGCTGTTCACAGGTGTAGACTCGATGGGCTGAATGGCCAGCTCCCACACTGCAGGGATTCCATAGATGTCCAACCTGCACCTCAAATTCAAAATTTTAAAGGCATTTTGAATACAATACGGATGTTCATTTTCTAGTGGATTGTGATTATAGAAAATCCGTTTGAGACTGGCTTTGAAAGCAGCAATCAGCTTTTTGAACTATGAATCTTGCATCTGTTCTACGTCTTACTCATTGCGAGGTGATGCATTTTGGAAGATCCAATTCACCACCGAACTATATGGTAAATGGAAAAGCCCTGGGGAAAACTGATGCACAGAGAGATCTGGGTGCTCAGAACCATTGTACCCTGAGGGTGGCAACACAGGTCGATAGAGTGGTCAAAAAGGCATACAGCATGCTTTCATTCATTGGATGGGCTATTGACTACAAGAGTTGGCAGGTCATGTTATAGTTGTATCGGACTTTGGTTCAACCACATTTGGAATACAGTGTACAGTTCTGGTTACCACATTACCAAAAAGATGTGGATGCTTTAGAGGGGGTGCAGAGGAGGTTCACCAGGATGTTGCCTGGTATGGAGGACGCTAGCTATGAAGACAGGTTGAGTAGATTAGGATTATTTACATTAGAAAGATGGAGGTTGAGGGGGGACCTGATTGAGGTCTACAAAATCATGAGAGATTTTGACAGGATGGATAGCAAGAAGCTTTTTCCCAGAGTGGTGGACTCAATTATTAGGGGTCATGATTTCAAGGTGAGAGGGGAAAAGTTTAACTGAGATGTGCATGGAAAGTTCTTTACGCAGCCTGGAACACTGTGCCAGCAGTGGTGGTAGACGCAGGCAGGATAGCATCATTTAAGATGCATCTAGACAGATACATGAATGGGCAGGGAGTAGAGGGATACAGATTCTTGGAAAATAGGTGACAGGTTTAGATAGAGTAGCTGGATCAGCACAGGCTTGAAGGGAAGAAGGGCCTGTTCCTGTGCTGTAATTTTCTTTGTTCTTTAGTCAGTGTTGAAGCCATTATAGAATTCCTGCAGTGCACATCGAGGCCTGGTAACTGAAACGGTACTGTATCATCTTAGTTATGACTAATATTGTTAATACTATTAGAGATCTTTTGGATATTTAGAGACATAGAGCTGTACAACATGGAAACAGACCCTTGATCAATTAATTGATTTGGTTTATTGCCAAGTGTACCTAAGGACAGTGAAAAGCTTTGTTTGCGAGCAGTACAGGCAGATCACAGTAAGCAAGGACAGATAAATCATAGGGTGAAAAAAATTTTGTCAGAGTAAGCCATACAGGTTACCCCACACAGGATGTGTACAAGGCAAGATCAACATTAACAAGATCAACATTATTTGAAGTTAGAGATTCCATTCATCAGTCTAATAACGGAAGAGAAGAAGTTGTTCTTGAACCTGATGGTGTGTTCAAGCTTCTAAATGTTCTATCTGACAGCAGAGATCATTGCCAGGGTGGGATGAGTCTTTGATGATGGTGGCAACCTTTCTGCAGCAACAAGAGGTGTAAATGGAGCATATGGAAGAGAAGTTGGCTTCCATGATGGTCTGGGCCATGCACACTACGTTCTGTAGTTTCTTATGGTCCCGGGCAGAGCAGAGCAGTTGTCGTACCAGGCTATTATGTCATTATGTACCCGGACACGACGCTTTCTACAGTACATCTGTAAAAGTTGGTGAGGGTCCTTATGGACGGGCCAAATTTTCCGAGTTGTCTGAGGAGGAAGAGGCGTTGTTGTGCCTTCTTGACCATCAGCTCTACAAGGGAAGTTCCGGACAGGTTGTCATCACTCCTAGGAACTTGACACTCTCAACCCTGTTAATCTCTGCTCCATCAATGTAGATGGGAGCGTATTTTGCTCCTTTCTTTCTGAAGCCAATGATCATTTCTTTATTTTTGCCAACATTGAAAGAGAGGTTGTTATCGTTGTATCACGTCACCAAACCCTCAATCTCTAACTCAGTCCAACACATTCGAGCCGACTGGATATCCGAAATAAATCTAGTCTCATTTTCCAGCATTTGGGCCATATCCCTCTCAACTCTTCTTATTCATAAAACCATCCAGATGCTTTTTAAATGTTGTAATTGCACCAGCCTCCACTACTTCCTCTGGCAGCTCATTCCATACATGCATTATCATCTGCCTGAAAAAGCTTCCCCTTACGTCTTTTTTAAATCTTTCATTTCTCACCTTAAAAGTGTGCCTTCTAGTTTTGGACTCGCCCACCCTGGGGAAAAGACCACCCTGTCTGTACCCTTCATGATTTTATAAACCTCTACTAGGTCACCCCTTGACACTCCAAGGAAAAAGCCAGTTCAGCCTCTCCCTCTTTCTCAAACCCTCCAACCCTGGCAACATCGTTGTAAATCTTTTCTGAACCTTTTCAAGTTTCACAACATCCTTCCTAGAGCACGGAGACCAAAATTGCACACAGTATTCTAAAACTGGCTTAACCAATGTCCTGTGCAGCTGCAACATGACCTTCCAACTCGTATCTATACTCAATGCACTGACCAGTAAAGGCAAGCATGCCAAATGTCTTCTTCACTGTCCTGAATAACTGCAACTCCACTTTCAAGGAACTATGAACCCCCACGCCAAGGTTTCTTTATTCAGCATCAATACCCAGGACCTTACCATGAAGAGTATAAGTCCTTCCTGATTTAGTTTTTCCAAAATGCAGTACCTCACATTTACCTAAATTAAACTCTATCTGCTACTCTCAGCCTTTAGCCCATCTGATCAAGTTCCCTTGTACTCTGAGGTATATGTCTTTGCTGTCCACAACGCCTGACGAAGAAGCAGTGCTCCAAATGCTTGTGATTTCAAATAAACCTGTTGGACTATAAACTGGCGTCCTGTGCCTTCTGACTAACTACACCTCCACTTTTGGTGTCATCTGCAAACTTACTAACCATATTGCCTACATTCACATCCAAATCATTTATAATAATGATGAAAAGCAGTGGTCCCAGCACTGATCCATGTGGCACATGGCTGGTCACAGGCCTCCAGGCTGAAAAGCAACTCTCTACCTCCACCCTCTGTCATCTTTAAAACATTTACTATTTTTTTCATTTAGACATCCAGCAGTCAGACCAAAAGTGATGCATCAGACACTATGCTGTACCTCAATTATGCAAGAGTCATGTTTCAAAATAAGAAGTTAAATCTCAGGGTGTTTGGCTATGGATTCTGTCAGCTAGAAACTTGTCTAAATATTCAAGAAGGAATTTTAACTGTGGCGAGAACAGAAAGTGGACAGAACCAGAAATGAGTGACATATCAAATCTCTTGGTTTTTTGCTAATTCCTACTCGATTTTAATTAAAGTACTGGCAGCATACATGGGAAACACATATGATCATCTGCTGGGGAAAGCTTTTACAGGTGAACCCCATCCCTCCAATTAACTGAACAATGTCATGGGTGGGCAATCAATGATGACTCTTCATTATAGCCAGAACTATGTTGCTCAACTTAATTGCCATTGATCTCAGTGTTGCATGTGGTGAAGAATGCAATGCTGAGACGAAGACAGTGCACCCCAGTGGCAAGCGGCTTCCGATCAGATGCAAAGGTCTGTGCAAATGAGCCCAGAATGTTCTGGTGAAATGGCTTAATACTTATGTAATTTTGTGTTGCACATCAGTCAGTGCAATGATTAAAACAGTGATTTATCCCCCACATAAAAAAAACAAACAAACCGAACAACAGAAAACATGAAAAAGAGGTACAACAGAGTGAAAACAAACAGGCGATTGCTGGAGTCACAGACCTAAAGATTGGTTAAGTTCCATTGTAAGAAAGAAGACAAATGGACTACACAGCCCTGATACAAGAAAGAGAGAGGCATTAACATTCAGATCCGCAGCTCTCGGCTCACCTGAGACCAGAAATGCCAACATAGGAAGACAGTTTTTAGTGGTCATGTATGCACATATGAAGTTCTGTTTTGACAGTGCTGCATTTGCTCAGTGATCGTAGAATCCCCAAGCTGTGGAACGAGCCCATTCGACCCATCAAATCCACACCAACCCTCCAAACAGCATTCCAACAAGGCACAACCCTGTGTTTACCATTGGCTAATTCACTTAGCCTGCACCTCCCTGGACATTAAGAGGCAATTTAGAACGGCCAAACCACATCTTTCAACTATGGGAGGAAACTGAAGCAGCTGGAGGAAACCCACACAGACATGGGGCAACATGGTAATTCCATACCCAAGGCTAGAATCAACCCCGGGTTCCTGGCACTTTGAGGCAGCAGTGCTACTACTGAGCAATCATGCTGCCTTCAATGGATGATATACCTTGTTTATACCTTGATCCTCTATCTCATGTTTCTCCAGTGGCAGTAAACTTAAGATAAGTGGATTGGCAGCGCCACTTTTCTTCTTCGCTCATATGTTAGTGTGATGGTAAACCTGAAATCAGCAGTCTTGCTGATGCTTTGCAGAAAATTTACTTTGTAGATCCGCTCCAGTGGACAATGATTACTCTCCCCTAAGAATTGTCTCCCATTGTGATTTGCACAGAACGGCTGCATAATTTACCTAATCCTATATTCAATGCCCCTTCCAATGAAAGCAAGCAGGTCATAGACCTTTTTACAGCCTTATCTACCAGTGCTGCCACCTTAATGGACTTGTGGACCTGCACACCCAGATCCCTCTACACATGAATACTCCTAAGGGTTTTGCCATCCATTGTATAATTTCTACCTGTTCTCGACCTTCCAAAATGCATCACCTCACACTTGTCCGGACTAAACTCCATCTGCCATATTTCTGCCCACACCTCCAACTGTTCTTTATTCTGCTGTATTCTCTGACAATCCTCCTCACTTTCTGCAGCTCCATCAATCTTTGTATCATCCGTAAACTTACTGATGGGGTGAGCCACATTTTCCTCTGGTGTCACAGATAGTGAGGAGGGAGGAAGTAAACAGCAGATGTTACACTTTCTGCAATTGCAAGAGAAGATGCCATGGGGATGTTGGGAGGGGTTGAGAGTGCAGGACAAGTGGGCCAAGCTGTACCAGAGGAAATGGTCCCTGCAGAAGATTAACAAGGTAGGGGAGGCAAATATATGTTTGGTGTGGCATCCCCCTGGAGAAGGCACAAATGGCAGCTAATGATCGCCATTTTGAATGGAGATGGTGGGGGGGTTGGTAGGTGGAGGGCCTAAAGGATGGCCCTCTCATTGTTGTGGGAGGGAAAATGCAGCCAAAGTCTGATGGAAGAAGAGTTCAACATTATGCTATGCCTAAAATTCGTGAAGGTGGAGGTGCAGAGGAATAAAACTCAGGCCATTGCTGAGTACAGAACCCTCAGTATCAGAGAGCGGAAGGTCAGAAGGGAGAGTAAGTATGTGACAGGAGGTAGGGTTGGAAGAGGTGGTGTATTCAGAGGATACTGGTGGGACAGAAAGGTTCTGGGGGAGCATGAGTATCTCTATGTGTTCGAATCTTGTGTTCCTCAATGCCTCAAAGGAAAAGAAAAAATTCCTTGTTAGAACATCAAAAGAACTGGAGGAAGAAGGTAAACTGGGGGGGGCAGGGCAGTTCTGAGCCAGTGTGACCGGTGCTGATGGAGACAGAGGTCAAGAATGAGCATATGGTGATGCATAGCACTAAGTGTGGATCTCAGGATGTGGTGTGACTAAATATCTGTGAAGCACTCTATCTGTAATTCTGAATGGGTGGAACTTGAGTTGGAATTGAATTGGAAACTTTTCTTGTGCATCGAGTCTTCCAGATACATATACCCCTCCTCTCCCTTGTCAGCCTCTGTAGGGGCAATTCCCTCCAGGACCAATTGCAGAAGGTATAACATCTGCCCGTTTATTTCTTCTCTCTCCATTGTCCAAAGCCCCAGACACACCTTCCAGGTGAAGCAGCAACTTACTTGCACTTCACTCAGTGATAATGGGAACTGCAGATGCTAGAGAATCCAAGATAATAAAATGTGAGGCTGGATGAACACAGCAGGCCCAGCAGCATCTCAGGAGCATAAAAGCTGACGTTTCTGGCCTAGACCCTGCATCAGAGAGGGGGATGGAGTGAGGGTTCTGGAATAAATAGGAAGAGAGGGGGAGGCGGACCGAAGATGGAGAGAAAAGAAGATAGGTGGAGAGGAGAGTATAGACGGGGAGGTAGGGAGGGGATAGGTCAGTCCAGGGAAGACGGACAGGTCAAGGAGGTGGGATGAGGTTGGTAGGTAGGAGATGGAGGTGCGGCTTGGGGTGGGAGGAAGGGATGGGTGAGAGGAAGAACAGGTTAGGGAGGCAGAGACAGGTTGGACTGGTTTTGGGATGCAGTGGGTGGAGGGTAAGAGCTGGGCTGGTTGTGTGGTGCAGTGGGGGAAGGGGACGAATTGGGCTGGTTTTGGGATGCAGTGGGGGAAGGGGAGATTTCGAAGCTGGTGAAGTCCACATTGATACCATTGGGTTGCAGAGTTCCCAAGTGGAATATGAGTTGCTGTTCCTGCAACCTTCGGGTGGCATCATTGTGGCACTGCAGGAGGCCCATGGTGGACATGTCATCTAAAGAATGGGAGGGGGAGTGGAAATGGTTTGCGACTGGGAGGTGCAGTTGTTTGTTGCGAACCGAGCGGAGGTGTTCTGCAAAGCGGTCCCCAATCCTCCGCTTGGTTTCCCCAATGTAGAGGAAGCCACACCGGGTACAGTGGATGCAGTATACCACATTGGCAGTTGTGCAGGTGAACCTCTGCTTAATGTGGAAAGTCATCTTGGGGCCTGGGATAGGGGTGAGGGAGGAGGTGTGGGGGCAAGTGTAGCATTTCCTGTGGTTGCAGGGGAAGGTGCCGGGTGTGGTGGGGTTGGAGGGCAGTGTGGAGCGAACAAGGGAGTCACGGAGAGAGTGGTTTCTCCGGAAAGCAGACAGGGGTGGGGATGGAAAAATGTCTTGGGTGGTGGGGTCGGATTGTAGATGGCGGAAGTGTCGGAGGATGATGCGTTGTATCCGGAGGTTGGTGGGATGGTGGTTGAGAACGAGGGGGATCCTCTTTGGGCGGTTGTGGCGGGGGCAGGGTGTGAGGGATGTGTTGCGGGAAATGCGGGAGACGCGGTCAAGGGCGTTCTCGACCACTGTGGGGGGAAAGTTGCGGTCCTTGAAGAACTTGGACATCTGGGATGTGCGGGAGTGGAATGCCTCATCGTGGGAGCAGATGCGGCGGAGGCGGAGGAATTGGGAATAGGGGATGGAATTTTTGCAGGAGGGTGGGTGGGAGGAGGTGTATTCTAGGTAGCTGTGGGAGTCGGTGGGCTTGAAATGGACATCAGTTACAAGCTGGTTGCCTGAGATGGAGACTGAGAGATCCAGGAAGGTGAGGGATGTGCTGGAGATGCACTTCACTCAATTTTGTTTACTATATTTGCTGCTCTCGTTGTGCTCTGGATTGGGAAGACAAAGCACAGACTGGGCGACCGCTTTGCAAAACATTACATTCTACCTGATTCTGAGCTTCCAGTTGCTTGTCACCAACACACCACCATGTTCCTGATGGTCAGCGCAAGCTGTAAGAATAGCATCTCATTTCCATTTGGGAATCCTGGAGCTTTCTGGAATCGAAATCCAGTTGAACAATTTTAAGGCCTAAACACTTCTTCCTACGTTTTTTACAGAAACTCCACACACCAGGTTTTGCCATCACATAGACTGCTACAACAAACAGGCCGTCATTTACTATAGAGATAGTAAGAACTGCCGATGCTGGAGTCTGAGGTAACAAAGTGTGGAGCTGGAGGAACACAGCAGGCCAGGCAGCATCAGAGGAGCAGGAAAGCTGGCGTTTTGGGTCGGGACCCTTCTTCAGAAAATTCAGTTCTGAAGAAGGGATCTGAAACGTCAACTCTGCTTTCCCTCCAGAAATGCTGCCAGACCTGTTTTGTGTTTCTGATTCCCAGCATCTGCAGTTCCTCAGGTTTTTTTCTGCGTGTAAAGGCTACATGGGACTGCAGAAATGTAAGCTCAGAACCAGATCAGCTGTATACAGGATACGCATCTACAAAGACATTGAATCTATGGTGTTAACATGCAAAGAATGCCAAAAATACAGAAACACACAGCAGAAAGAGATGTCAGCTATTGAAAGTACCAGCTAGAACAAAGTATCTTGTGGAAGTCACTTTCTTCACATACAATCAAAGATGGTACCTGATAGACACATTTAGCTGCTTAAAGTTCTTGTTAATTTGTATTCTTAAAAAAATTAGAACCACAAAACAATCATCTCAGTCTTATAAATTCAGCTTGCTGAACAAGGGATTATGAAAAGATTAATAAGTGACAACAGCACCCAAGTTGACAGCATCAAGTTCCTGGGAGTGACGATCACCGGTAATCTGTTCTGGTTCAACCATGTTGATGCAACTATCAAGAAAGCACAACAACACATCTACTTCCTCTGAAGCATAAGGAAATACGGCAAATCCACAAAGGTTCTTACTAATTTTTATAGGTGCACCATAGAAAGCATCCTATATGGATGCATCGCAGCACAGTATGACAGCTGTTGTTCCCAAGGGCACAAGAAACTACAGACCTGTGAACATAGCCCTGTCCATCTTGCAAACCAGCTTTCCATCCATTGACTCCATCTATACTTCCCACTGCCACTGGAAAGTGAGCAACATAATCAAAGGCCACCCCCCAAAACTTGGTGATTCTCTCTTCCACTCTCTTCCGTTGAGCAGAAGGTACAAAAATTTGATATACATATAAACAGATTCAAGAACAATTTCTTTTTTTTCAGATTAGATTCTCGACAGTGTAGAAACAGGCCCTTCGGCCCAACAAGTCTACACCACCGCTTGAAGCAGCCCACCCAGACCCATCCCCCTACAATCCACACATCCCTGAATACGATGGGCAATTTAGCATGGCCGATCCACCTGGCCTGCACATCTTCGGACTGTGGGAGGAAACTGGAGCACCCAGAGGATACCCATGCAGACAGGGGCAGAATGTGCAAACTCCACACAGACAGTCACCCGAGGTTGGAATCGAACCTGGGTCCCTGGCGCTGTGAGGCTGCAGTGCCACCATGCCACCCTAAATCAGGATAATATAGTATTTCCATTCATTGTAAATCTCATACAATTATTCATTAAGGAAACCTAAGAAAACTGTTTCTGAAGATTTCTAAAGAAGGATCTCAGCCCAAAATGTCAGCCTTCCTGCTCCTCTGATCCTGCTTGGCCTGCTGTGTTCATCCAGCTCTAGACCTTGTTATCTTAGATTCTCCAGCATCTGTAGTTCCTACTATCTCTAAGAAAACTGTTACCCTGTTTTAGCACTTTACTGTGGAATAAAGCAGATCAGTGATTCATTCTAGTGATTTTTAGCAGTAAAAGAGATTGTCTATTTAAAAATTGCTGAAAAGGGAGATGTATTGCTGAAGGTTTTGCATCTTGCGCTGATGAGAATAAACACAAGAGTGTCAAATTTCAAATGATCAAAAGTTATGTGACTGGTGAAAAGGCAAGTGAACACTGATTGCCTAAGTTTTTGCCATGAAAAAAGCGACAGGGAACTCTAGGCTCCCAGATGCTTCTAAGTAATTCAAGAATACTGCAAGCTTACACATGTTCCTTTTCGTGTAAAGAACAGGCCCCTGTTATGAATATTATGTAATCACAAGTATAAATGAGATTATGACTTGGTCAATCATCTTAAATTGCCTGTTAGTGTTATTATTAATGCACTCTGGATTGCTAGCAAATGCTGTACAATCACATAATCACATCTATCTTATGGCCTGTATTCCAGGATATTTAAAAATTGGCTTGACGTTGGTGGTTACATTGGTTGCAATCATTCAAATTCCCTATATTATGGAAAGGTGCTGACACATTGAAAAGCTACAAATGTAATATCTGTTTTTAAGAAAGGAGGGAAACAGAAAACTCGAAGCTGTAAGCCAGTTGTAGGTCTGTTATTGAGAAAATGTGGATATTCATTATTAAGGGAATTGGAGAAGATCATTTAGAAAAGCATTCGGCAATCAAGCAATGTCAATTCAGCTTTATGAAGAGTGAAACATATTTGATAAATTTATTTAGAGCTCTTTAAGGATGTGAAGAGTGAGGTGGATAATGCAGAACCAGTAGATATAGGTGGAGATGGCACAAACAGTCTGCATGCTATCATACTGGAAGTATGGCTGGATGCAGCACCATGAATGATCTCTTGAGGTCTTCCGGAGTAAGTACCACTGTCTACTAAATATTTTATGCCCTTTTGAATGTGTCCTACCATAGTCAAATTGCCAATATACACATGTACTCCCTTGGATGACTGGCATCTCTACCATACACCTCATGTCTAATGAATGTCTCTCATTTGATTGAACCGATTCATATTGGTCTTAAAACAAGGATGCATGTCCTGGCAAGCTCCCTTTGGTAGTGCAAGTTCTTTACTACAGAAGAGCAGAGGCATAAACAGTTTGCTTACATTGATAAGGTATAAGTACAGATGTGGTCCCTAGTATCTCACTTATCTATTTTCCTTAATAAAAGATGGCTGCATGATATTGTCTCTCCCACATCTGCCACTGTTCATACTTCAAACAAATGAAATACAACATCAGAAGCTGATACAACACTAACTTAATCACCTTTCATCACAAATAGAAGAAGCTACACATCATATACCTTCTTGCCAAAGATTTGAGTGAGCCAAGAACACTTGAGCATTAACACCTTAGACAAATATCATACACAGATGTCAAATGAAGATTTATTGCAATCCATCAACTCTAGGTCTTTCACCACATGCAGCCATCTTTCATTCAGGAAAATAGATAATTGAAATACTAGGGACCACATCTGTACTTATACCTTATCAATGTAAGCAAACTGTTTATGCCTCTGCTCTTCTGCAGGAAAGAACTTGCACTACCAAAGGGAGCTTGCCAGGACAGACATCCTTGAACACCTGGTGCTCACCACTTCAAGAAGTAGGTTGGATAACATTGGGTGTCGGACTATGCAGAAGGCTTAACTAAATATGTTTATCCAGTGAGAAAACTTCGATTCGGCCTTTGACATTTGCATGTCAATCACCAAACTTGTAATGCAACCCTTGGTAATCTTCGTGTCCCATGACGGTAACACATTTTGTAAGTTTTTCTCTGCAGTCTCCAGATCACAATTGTTGACTCATGGGAAAGGAGGGAGAGCTCCAGCTGCAAGGCACCTCTTTCCTAGCCCCACATGGCATAACCAGAGGAGATGCTAGGAACCCTCAGAGAAAGAAGTGTCAAAACATTCTACTCCACCTCCACCAGCACAGAGACATCCATCTCAATGGAATCTGGAGTATCTACAGTAGGCAGGTGCGTCCCTGGAAGGCGTTGCCAGTGAAGGTGATAGAGGTGGGCATGATAGTGTCATTTAAGATGTATCTAGACAGATACATAAGGGATACAGATCCTTGGAAAATAGGCGACAGATTTAGATAGAGGATCTGGATTGGCGCAGGCTTGGAGGACCGAAGAGCTTGTTCCTGTGCTGAGATTTTTTGTTCTTTGTTCCAGGTTTCTGAGGTCACAATCTGGCACAACACTAGTACAGATCACAGCGATGAGGAAGAAACAGTTGAGGAGTCTAAACTGAAGGGAGGCAATATCCTAGTGATATTATCACCAGGCTATTAATCTAGAAACTCAGCTAATATGGGGACCCGGGTTCACACCTTGCCAAGGCAGATGGTGAAATTTGAATTAGATAAAAAAATTAAGGATCTAACGATAACCATGAAAACAGTGCCGATTACTGATTCTTGGGAAATCGCAACTGGTTCATTAATGTCCTTTAGGGAGGAAAGTATGTGATCCTTACTTGATCTGGCCTACATGTGACCCGCATCAATGTGGTTCACTCTTAACTAACCTCAAAGCAATTAGGGCTGGGCAATAAATATTGGCATAGCCAGAGATGTCCACATCTCATGAGTGGATGGATAACAGGCCCCCGATATGCCCAGTACAAATGATCTGGACATTAATAAGCTGACAGACATGCAAATACATTCGGATGCCAGAGATAATGCATAGACTGGAGGGAAAGGCAGCAAGATCTGCCCATGTTCTGTCTGATGTCATGACTCCAGCATGCGAGTGCAAGGTTGCATCCTTCGACCAGATTCGGTGAAGGGCCAGGTCTAGCAGAACTATTAGTATTATCCAGACATGGGCTCATACTTTACTTCATCGTTCAATCCATGGAGAGATTCATTCAATGTATCAATGAAAGGGGGCCGAAGTACCTTGATCTCACTCCAGATGCCCCAGCCATGCAGAGATGACAGAAGCTGCATACCAACTGGGAGAAGGACTGATAGGCATGTGTCTAGGATGTCTCCTCTCAGTATGCTCCAGTGCCAGGCACCCAGACACTTCCGTCAGTCTTCTCAATCTCAACAAAGATAAGACTGCTGCTGGATTCATTGCTTGCAACATCTGGCATAAAAGTCTGGATCTGTGAAGCTAAATGTAGAATGAGCTGTATGATTTTCAACTAAGATCTTGACATGGTTGATGTAACCTTTGGACCTTCCTCAGGCTGGTTCTGAGTAGTGTGAAAAACTGGCCTAGCACCATATTTACAGTCTCTTCACTGAAAAAGCCTGATGGGACCACTCACACGAATGGTTTTTCACGTTTTGCCCTTAATTGCCTGTTTTGGATGTGTAGCTGCTTTGCTACTTACAAACAGATCTGCAGTCTTCCCTTTTGTACTGTTCATTCTCACACTCTTGTTATGAAAGAGAACGGTGCTCCGACAGCTTTATAATGATGAACTTCTTTTTGATTTTTCAGCCTGTACTCTCCTGCCAATAGAATATATTGACGCCCCTATGATATTAGATTGCATTGTATTTCCTCTCCCAGCTCCGTGCTCCTTCAGTCACCCTCGATAAATCTGGGGCTTTCACCATAACTCTAGACGTTCCTTCCCTTTCCCTACACCCAATACCCTTTAGCCAGAAACTTATACACCCCTAATTTATTTTCATTGCTTTTCCACCATTTCTGGTTCACCAAATACTCCACTGCAGTGTTCAACCTTCATGTTCATCCTTCACTCATCATAGTCCTTCTAACTTTGAATCTCCCCTATCTAACCCAATCTACTCTATCTATTCCCCTGAATGTTTCCACTGCCTCCACAACCCTTAACTTGCTTTCCCAAGACTCACATTACATCATGTAGATGTTGCATTTGCCTTTGCTGTTTATCCCCTTTTAAGGCTGCATTTCCTTTCATTTACTAGCACCTTTAAGTTGATTCGCTTTTTTATTTGACACATGCATGGCTGCCTGAATTTCATTCTTAAATGAATCAGTCAGGCTAGTGGTTGGCAAGTGGACCTCGTCAACCTCCACCCATTGTTCAGATGTGGAATGCCTGATCAATTGCAAATCCAGTTTGTGAGAAACTGCTGGACACGAAGGGTATTTTTTGAACTATTACCATTTTTCCAATCAACCAATTTGTTTGAGAAGCTCTCAGACACTGTAGTCCTCAAGTATAGATTATCAGATCTAGAAGGATGTAGTCTGCCATTCCAGACACACTTCCATCATATATAGCCAGATTTGATAATATCCGTTTCCTATTCTTGGATTAAGAATATTGTGCCAAAGAACAAATCTAGCAAACTGGGTTTTTAATGACGATTCATAACATGCCCATGGACACAAAACAGGTAGGGGAAGTCTGAAAGTTTTGGACAACTTAGTATCAAAAAAATTCCTACTGTTAGAAAACTGTTCTTTCGCTGGCCCTTTCAAAAGTTCTAGGCGGGTCTGGAAGATTCCACCGATGTTTGTGAATTGTTTCCTTTTTTAGAAGGGTCACAATGGGTTCTCCTGAAGTGAAGCTGTCCCATAGCAAATTATTTTTATTTTGTTTGCTAACACTACTCTCACCTGCTGATGGAGCTTATGATCTTCTTGTTGCAAGTCTTCCAGTGATTCTGAACTCAATATATGACTTTAAACTTGATCTACCCTCAACAAAATTCTATTTAAAAATTGGCTGGTAAATTACTGTTGGTTAGTATTTCACAATGTAATTATGGACATGTCAGGCTTCAATGGGAGAATAATGAAAAAAGGACTATTGTCCTTCTTGAAACCAGATCCACAAGCGTTCAGGCAAATCTCCTCCAAAACAAGCTACGATCACTAGACGCTATGTCCAGATGGCTGAAACGCATCTTTCCCATGAGCCCTGTTTTCCACCTCTAAACTGGCCAGTTTCAGGAGGACAACAAAAGCACTATAAAGACACTCTGAAGTTCTTTTTAAGTGCAGCAGCATTAATGACCAGTAGGAGCTCACTATAAATTGTTCAAATAATGATCATCTGTCCATGAAGCCGCATGATGTTTTAAGTTCAAATGCCTTAACGATGTGGTGATTGCAAAGGAAGGCGATGGAAACAATTAAATCCTGTACACTGTGTAGCACAATATCGTGGAATATCCTGCCATGTACCCAAATATCTGTGGATCAGGAATCAGCCTGTTCAGTCTCATGAAGACAAATAGTGGGTAGCGAAATGGTGAGTTGAGACAGAAGAGCTGTCTGGCTTAGTTAAAAAAAAATTTAATTGTGTGATAGCAATGAATATAGTTTACATTACTGATCAGGCATAACTAATATAACATACCTATGCTCCCTATGAAGGCTAATGCGGAACTGCTCTGGCTCATTCTAAAGACAGTGTGACTCTTCAGAATGAGCGGACCTAATACAAACTCAATATTAATTCCTTTCAAAACCATTACCTTATACAACATTGCCCCCACATCCCCCAAATCTCTCCCCCCCCCATTTCAATTTTTAGAAAATTTGTTCACATGGTATGGGTGTCATTGACTAAGCATTTAGTGCCTATTGACATATATGTTGAGCTTAATAGTACTCCATTTCTCCCCAAGTTTCTGACTTCACAAATGCAAGAATTCTGGACATTTCACTTTTCTAAGATTGCAGTCTTCAAACTTGGAAGAATGGTAGGTCTTTTGCTTAAGGACTTTTGACATTGATTCTAATTTGTGGATGATTTCTCCATTGGAGGATTTTTCCTTTTAAAATTGTTTGGATATCCTTTGGACAGGACATTTTTGTTAGGTCATTTCCTTATCTGGAGACGTCGTCCCAATAACTCTGGAACTTGTCCCATAATATCATCTGCAGGACCTTTCATCTTATGAATATCCATCATGAATTATAATTAGAATATCCTTTATTGTTAATTGTACTCTGTTGAAACAAATACTTCCTTCCTCAGAAAGATGATACCTTTCTGATTGTCATAGGCACTCATCTTTTGCAAATCCTGGATGCTTAAATCCATTCATTGCAATTATATCCTGAATCTGTACTTTAGTTTGCTTCCTTTACAGTTGTATGCCGATCAGTCCTCTCAATTTGTTGATCAAGTTGGATGTTGAAAGCCCTCTCTGGTTGTTTGACCAGTGAACTGGAATTTTGAATACCAACAATTTATTGGAACATTGCTCCTCATTTAGACTTACTCTGTCATTGGCATCGAGTGTTCTATTTTATAAGGCAGTGAATTGAACATTTCAGTCAGTCCTGTAAAATCTGTATCTTTCCCTATATTGACCACATGGAGACTTGCTGTCATCTTTACGCCAACTTTGATTGGTTTAGTGAATATGCAGATGATTTTTCCTTGTCCTACCTATGTTGTTGATACTAATATTGACCATGATGACATAATCTTTGCCCTGCCGCTACCAGTTCATCTCCAGCCCTGTGCAGATGCCGTGGACTCTGGCACTGGATTCTTCCCAGATTTGGCAACCTTGGTCAGTTAGTGTTAATGATTGTTTAGCAGTCAACTTGAAGTGTGAAAACTAAATCATTGCGTAAATAAAGTAAAAACTGACAACTTATCTGATGCATAATAGACAACTGCTACTAACTGAATTCTAGAATTTGGACAAAAATCTGGATTTCATTTAACTTGAGCATCAAATGAAATATTGTTAAAATCATGCTTTTCAAACAATTCAAGTTTCCAGACACCTGGGTTTTGGGCAACCAACCAGTACTTGTTTCTTCTGGAAGTTCCAGGAAAAGAAAGGTCTTTCATCATGGAAACCTCATACAGAAATTTCTGTTACTGTAATTGCACCCTGTAGTGACAGATCAGTACCTCTATTGGCATACGGCCCAACTACAATGCAATTCAACAAATTCAAAAAAACAGCAGATCCTGCTGAATGGTAAAAATGCAAGCACTAGCAAAGGGTCATAAAGCAGCTTAGAAGAGATACTAAAATGGATCATGAAATGACACTTGTAAGAGATATCAAAACCAACAAGGAGAAATTTATTATTACATGAAAGGAAACAGCAATGTTTGTCCACTAACAACCGAAGTATGGATATTTTCAATGACTATTGGGGAAACGAAGCTATGATGTCAGTCAAAACAAAAAAAGGAAGCATATAATGCTAAGGAGATTGAATTTAGTCAAAAAGCAAAAAGAACCATATACGAAGTTTAGCAAACTGAAAGCAGACAAGGCCCTTAAGGAATATAAAGGGAGCAGAAAATAATTTAAACAAGGAATTAGGGCTAAAAGGGGCTATGAAATATTCTTGGCAAGGAGGATTAAGCAGGCATTTTATACATATACTAACATCAACAGGGAAGCTCAGGAAAGGGCAGATCTCCTCAAGAAGGAGGAAATTTATGCACAGAGCCTGAGGAAGTGGGTGAAGTCTTTAATATGTACTTCACTTCAGGATTCACAAAGGAGAAGGACACAGATAATGGTCAGATTAGAGAGGGGTATGTTGATGTTCTAAGACATATTGATATTAAAGAGGAGGAGATGTTGGATGTATTAAAAAACATTAAGGTAGATCAGTTCTGACAGCCTGATGGAATCTGTCCAACGATTCTGAAGGAGTGGGGGACTCAATTACTAGGGGTCACGATTTCAAGGTGAGAGAGGAAAAAGTTTAAGGGAGATATGCGTGGAAAGTTCTTTACGCAGAGGGTGATGGGTGCATGGAATGCATTGCCAGCGGAGGTGGGAGAGGCGCGCATGACAGCATCATTTAAGATTCATCTAGACAGATACATGAATGGGTAGGGAACGGAGGGATACAGATTCTTGGAAAATAGACGACAGGTTTAGATAGAGGATCTGGATCTGGATCTGCGCAGGCTTGGAGGGCCGGAAGGGCCTGTTCCTGAGCTGTAATTTTCTTTGTTCTTTGAGACAAAGTGGGAGATTGCTGGGCCCTGGATAGGCATCTTCATATGTTCTTTAGCCATAAAGGTGGACCCAGAAGTCTGGAAAATAGCTGATATTGTTCCTTTGTTGAAGAAGGGCAACTGGGATAATCCATGCAAATATAGGCCAATCAGCCACGTATCAACGGTGGGCAAATTATTGGAGAAGATTCTTAGGGACACGATTTATGCGCATTTGGAAAAGAATGGATTCATTAGGGATAGTCAACATTGCTTTATGTGGGGGAGGTCTTGTCTCTCAAATTTGATTCAGAATTTTGAGGAAGTGATGAAGATGATTCATGAGGGTAGAGCAGCATATGTTGTGTACATTGCCGTTACTAAAGCTTTTGATGAGGTCTCTTATGGTAGGTTGATCCAGAAGATTGAGTCTCATGAGATCAACATTGAGCGAGTTGGATACAAAATTGGCATGAGTCATAGAATGCAGAAAAGGCCCTTCAGCCCATCAATCTGCAACAACAATAACGACTGTTAACAGTGTGTTAATCCCAATTTCCTGCACTTGTCCCATATACTTGAATGTTATGATACTTCAAATGCTTGTCCAAATAATTTTTAAAGGCACTAAGGTTTCAGGCCTCCACTACCTTCGCAGTGAGTGCATTCCAGATTCCCATCATCTGCTGAGTGAATTTTTTTTTCTCAAATCCCCTTTGAATTGCCTGCCTCTTACCTTAAAATTATGCCCCTTTGTGATTGACCCCTCAACCAAGGGAAACAACTGTTTTCTATTCACCCTGTCCAAATGCTTCATAATCTTATATACCTCAATCATGTCCCCCCTCCGTCTTCTCTGCTCTAAAGAAAACATTCCAAGCATATACGACCAAAGATATAGCAGTGGAAGTAAGGCCATTCGGTCCACCGAGTCCACTCCGCCATTTAATCATGGCTGATGGGCATTTCAACTCCACTTCCCTGCACTCTCCCTATAGCCCTTAATTCCTTGTGAGATCAAGAATTTATCAATCTCCTCCCTGAAGACATTTAACGTCCCAGCCTCTACTGCGGTCCGTGGCAATGAATTCCACAGGCCCACCAATCTCTGGCTGAAGAAATGTCTCCTCATTTCCGTTTTAAATTTACCCCCTCTAATTCTAAGGCTGTGCCCATGGGTCCTAGTCTCCCCACCTAACAGGAACATCTTTCTAGCATCCACCCTTTCCAAGCCATACATTATCTTGTAAGTTTCTATTTGATCTCCCTTCAACCTTCTAAACTCTAATGAATACAATCCCAGGATCCGCAGCCATTCATCGTACGTTAAGTTGCTTCAATTTCTCCATCCAAGGCAACAGCTGGCGAACCTCCAAGTTCTATCACATCCTTCCTGTATTGAAGTGACAAGAACTGCATACAGTACTCCATTTATGGCCTAACCAACATTCTGCACAACTCCAATATTACTTCCTTGTTCTTATGCTCTATGTCACAATCGATGAAAGCTAGTTTCTTCTTAACCAGCCTATTTATGTGTTCTGCCAACTTCCGCGATCAGTGAATAATTACCCCAAGAGTCCTCTCTTCCTCCATGCTATGCAGTATCCTGCAATTCGTTAAGTACTCCTTCATCTTGCTTCTTCTTCCTAAGCACATCACTTCACACGTAGCGAGGTTAAACACCATCTGCCACTGGTCTGCCCATCTGATCGATCCATCTAGACCTTCCTGTAACCGATGGCCATCTTCTTCACGATTAAGGCACAGTAAGGCATTTGATAAGGTTCCCCATGGTAGGCTCATTCAGTAGGTCAGGAGGAATGGGATACAGGGGAACTTAGCTGCATGGATACAGAATTGGCTGGCCAACAGAAGACAGCGTGTGGTAGTAGAAGGAAAATATTCTGCCTGGAAGTCAGTGGTGAGTGGGGTTCCACAGGGCTCTGTCCTTGGGCCTCTACTGTTTGTAATTTTTATTAATGACTTGGATGAGGGGATTGAAGGATGGGTCAGCAAGTTTGCAGACGACACAAAGGTCGGAGGTGTCGTTGACAGTATAGAGGGCGGTTGTAGGCTGCAGCGGGACATTGGCAGGATGCAGAAATGGGCTGAGAGGTGGCAGATGGAGTTCAACCTGGATAAATGCGAGGTGATGCATTTTGGAAGGTCGAATTTGAAAGCTGAGTACAGGATTAAGGATAGGATTCTTGGCAGTGTGGAGGAACAGAGGGATCTTGGTGTGCAGATACATAGATCCCTTAAAATGGCCACCCAAGTGGACAGGGTTGTTAAGAAAGCATATGGTGTTTTGGCTTTCATTAACAGGGGGATTGAGTTTAAGAGTCGTGAGATCTTGTTGCAGCTCTATAAAGCTTTGGTTAGACCGCACTTGGAATACTGCGTCCAGTTCTGGTCGCCGTATTATAGGAAAGATTTGGATGCTTTGGAGAGGGTTCAGAGGAGGTTTACCAGGATGCTGCCTGGACTGGAGGGCTTATCTTATGAAGAGAGGTTGACTGAGCTTGGTCTCTTTTCATTGGAGAAAAGGAGGAGGAGAGGGGACCTAATTGAGGTATACAAGATAATGAGAGGCATAGATAGAGTTGATAGCCAGAGACTATTTCCCAGGGCAGAAATGGCTAGCACGAGGGGTCATAGTTTTAAGCTGGTTGGTGGAAAGTATAGAGGGGATGTCAGAGGCGGGTTCTTTACACAGAGAGTTGTGAGAGCATGGAATGCGTTGCCAGCAGCAGTTGTGGAAGCAAGGTCATTGGGGTCATTTAAGAGACTGCTGGACATGTATATGGTCACAGAAATTTGAGGGTGCATACATGAGGATCAATGGTCGGCACAACATTGTGGGCTGAAGGGCCTGTTCTGTGCTGTACTGTTCTATGTTCTATGTTCTAATCACCCTGACAATCTTGGTGTTGTCTGCTTAATATTCTCTCCACGTATTCCTTTTTTCTATATGACAAACAATAGCGGTCCCACTACTGATCCAGTGGTACACCGCTGGACACCAGCTTCCATTCATTCGAACAGTCTGCTACCATTACCATTTGCATCCTATTAATAAGTCAGTTTCTAATCCATCTGACTAGGTTTTCCTGGATTTTATGTACAATTCATTACAATCCCTCAACCACACACTTCATCGCATATTTAAAAAATTCGAACAGATTTGTTAAGCCTGACATTCCTCTGACAAAGCCATGCTGAGTATCCCTAATTAACCCATGCCTTTCCAAGTGGATGTTAATTCTCTCCTTCAGAGTTTTCTCCAATTGTCTCCCTACCACTGATGTGGGAATCATCTTGGTTCATCTCTACCATCCTTCTTGAAAAGTGGAACCACATTAGCCATCCTCCAGTCGTCTGACACTTACCCTGTGGCCAGAGAACATAGAAAATAGAACATAGAACAATACAGTGCAGAACAGGCCCTTCGGCCCTCAATGTTGCACTGACAGTTGAACTAATCTAAGCCCATCCCCCTATCCTATCCCATCATCATCCATATGCTTATCCAAGGACTGTTTAAATGCCCCTAATGTGGCTGAGTTAACTACATTGGCAGGCAGGCATTCCACACCCTTACCACTCTCTGGGTAAAGAACTTGCCTCTGACATCTGTCTTAAATCTATCACCTCTCAATTTGCAGCTATGCCCCCTTGTACAAGCCAACGTCATCATCCTAGGAGAAAGACACTCACTGTCCACCCTATCTAATCCTCTGATCATCTTGTACGTCTTTATTAAATCCCCTCTTAGCCTCCTTCTCTCCAATGAGAACAGACCCAAGTCCCTCAGTCTTTCCTCATAAGATCTTCGCTCTAGACCAGGCATCATCCTGGTAAATCTCATCTGCAACTTTTCCAATGCTTCCACATTCTTCGTGTAATGGGGCGAACAGAACTGCACGTAATATTTCAAGTGAGGCCGCACTAGCGTTTTGTACAGTTGCAGCATGACATCACGGCTCCGGAACTCAATCCCTCTACCAATAAAACCTAACACACCGTATGCCTTCTTAACAGCACTATCAACTGGGTGGCAATTTTCAGGGATTATTGTACATGGACACCAAGATCGCTCTGCACATCCACACTACCAAGAATCTTTCCATTGACCCAGTATTCTGCCTTCCTATTATTCTTCCCAAAGTGGATCACCTTACATTTATCTGCATTGAACTCCATTTACCACCTTTCAGCCCAATTCTGCAGTTTATCCAAGTCTCCCTGCAATCTGCAACATTCTTCCACACTGTCCACCACTCCACCGACTTTAGTGTCATCTGCAAAATCCAGCTATGCCTGCGTCCAAGTCATTTATAAAAATGACAAACAGCAGTGGTCCCAAAACAGATCCTTGTGACACACCACTGGTAACTGGGCTCCAGGCTGAATATTTTCCATCAAACACCACTCGCTGCCTTCTTACAGAAAGGCAGTTTCTAATCCAAACTGCTAAATCTCCCTCAATCCCATGCCTCCGTATTTTCTCCAATAGCCTACCATGTGGAACCTTATCAAAGGCTTTACTGCAGTCCATGTACACCATGTCAACTGCCCTATCCTCATCTACATGCTTGGTCACCATCTCAAAAAACTCAATGAAGTTTGTGAGACACAATCTGCTCTTCACGAATCCATGTTGACTATCTCCAATCAAATTGTTGCTTGCTAGATTATTACCAATCCTATCTCTGATAATCCTTTCCGAAACTTTTCCTACAACAGACATAAGGCTCACAGGTCTATAATTACCTGGGTCATCTCTACTGCCCTTCTTGAACAAGGGCACAACATTTGCAATCCTCCAGTCCTCTGGTACTAGATCTGTAGGACAATGAGGACTTAAAGATCAACACAAAAGGCTTCGCCATCTCCTCCCTAGCTTCCCAGAGAATCCTCCGAAAAATCCCATCTGGCCCAGGGGATTTATCTAACTTCACACCTTCTAGAATTGATACCACCTCCTCCTTACTAACCCCAATCCTTTCAAGTCTAATAGCCTGTATCTCAGTCTTCTCCTCTACAATATTCTCCTTTTCCTGAGTGAAAACAGATGAGAAATATTTGTTTAGCACCTCTCCGAACTCCACAGGATCCACACACAACTTCCCACTTCTGTCTCTGACTGGCCCTATTCCTACCCTAGTCATCCTTTTATTCCTCACATATCTATACAAAGCTTTAGGGTTCTCCTTTATTCAACTGCTAATGACTGCTCATGTCCCCTCCTTGCTCTTCTTAACTCTCTCTTTAAATCCTTCCTAGCTAATCTGTAACTCTCCATCGCCTCATCTGAGCCATCTCGTCTCAACGTCACATAAGCCTCTCGCTTCCATTTACCAAGAGGTACAATTTCTTTAGTTAAACCACAGTTCCCTTACCTTATCACTTCCTCCCTGCCTGACAGGGATATACCTATCAAAGGACACGCAATACCTGCTCCTTAAACCAGCTCCACATTTAGATTGTCCCCATCCCCTGCATTTTGCTACCCCATTCTATGCCTCCTAAGTCTTGCCTAATCGCATTATAATTGTCCTTCCCCCATCTATAACTTTTGCCCTGTGGCATGTTCCTATCCCTTTCCATCGCTAAACTAAACGTAACCTAATTATGGTCACTTTCTGCAAAGTGCTCACCTACCACTAAATCAAACACCTGGCCTGGTTCATTACCAAGTCCCAGATCCAGTGTGGCCTCCCCTCTTGTCGGCCCTTCAATGTACTGTGTCAGGAAACCCTCCTGCACACATTGGACAAAAACTGATCCATCCGACGTACTAGAGTTATAGCATTTCCAGTCAATGTTAGGGAAGTTAAAGTCTCCCATACCCTGTTCCTTTCACTCCTGCCCAGAATCGTTTTGCCAATCCTCTCCTCCACTTCTCTGGAACTTTGCGGAAGCCTATAAAAATCTCCCAGCAGTGTGACCTCTCCTCTCCTGTTGCTGACCTCGGCCCATACCACCTTAGTAGTCGCGTCCTCATCAAAAGTTCTTTCAGCCACCACTATACTGTCCTTGACAACAAAGCCACGCCTCCCCCTCTTTTACCACCTTCCCTGATCTTTATGAAAGGTCTAAACCATGGAAGCTGCAACATCTATTCCTGACCCTGCTCTGTCCATGTCTCCAAAATGGCCACAACATCGAAGTCCCAGGTACCTATCCATGCTGCAAGCTCACCTATCTTATTCCGGATACTCCTGGCGTTGAAGTAGGCACACTTTAAACCAGGTTGCTGTCTGCCAGCACACTCCTGTGACAGTGAAATCCTGCCCATGTCCTCCCTACTCTCATCCTCCTGTGTACTGGAACTACACCACAGGTTCCCATCCCCCTGCTGAGCTAGTTTAAATCCACCCGTATAGCAATAGCAAATATCCCACCCAGGATATTAGTACCACTCTGGTTCAAGTGAAGACTGTTCTGTTTGTAGAGGTCCCACCTTCCCTAGAATAAGCCCCAATTATCCATATACCTGAAACCCTCCCTCCTGCACCATCCCTGCAGCCACGTGTTCAGCTGATAACTTCGCCTGTTCTTCGCCTCGTTATCATGTGGCACGGGTAACAAATCAGAGATAACAACTCCGTTTGTTCTTGCTCTCAGCTTCCACCCTAGCTCCCTGAAATCCTGCCTAACATCCCTATCCCTCTTTCTGCCTACGTCATTGGTACCTATGTGGACCATGACTTGGGGTTGGTGACCCTCTCCCTTCAGGACCCCAAAGACACGATCCGAGACATCATGGACCCTGGCATGTGGGAGGCAACACACCAACTATGAGTCTCTTTCGTTCCCAACAAACCTTCTATCTGACCCTCAAACTACTGAATCCCCAATGACGAACACTCTCTTCCTTTTCCCTCTTCCCTTCCATGCAAGAGGGACAGACTCTGTGCCAGAGACCTGCAACCCAATGCATGCCCCTGGTATGTCGTCCCCCCCCAACAGTATCTAAAATGGTATACTTGTTTTTCAGAGGAACGACCACAGGGGATCCCTGTACTGACTGTTTATCCCCTTCTAACAGTAATCCAGCTTTCTTTGAGCCTAGGAGTAACTACTTCCCCATAACTCTTATCTATCACAGACTCTGCCTCCCGAATGATCCGAAGTTCATCCAACTCCCGCTCCAGTTCCCTAACGCGGTCTTGGAGGAGCAGGAATTGGGTGCACTTCCTGCAGATGTACTTGAATGGGACACTAGTGGCGTCCCTCACCTCAAACATCATGCAGGAGGAACATTCCTCTCCCTGGACTGCCATCCCTGCTAGTCTCCTTATCAGAAAGTTAAAAAAAAAGAAGAGAAGCTTACCTGATTTGTCCCTGGTGTATAAGGTTAGAGGAGGTGGCTGGGTTGGAGGCCCTACAAGGGTAGGGTCTTGGGTTTAGAAAGCACTCACTTATATAGCTGAGGGGAAAAAAGATAAAGTCCCTCCTTTCCCAGAAACCTCTACTCTCCGATGTGCTGCTGCTGCTTAAAATTTTATATCAGTGACCCACCGTTTCGCGACAGGACCCTGGTCCAAGCTTCCGCTTTTCCTGCTGCTGGAAACAGAAATGGAGAGCTCCAACGCTCAAGGTAAGCTTTTAAAGTTTTAAATCAGTGACTCACGTCTTCCCGACAGGCTCTGGTCCAAGCTCCCACTCTTCCTGCTGCTGGAAACAGAAATGTTCTGTTTCTGACTAACACTCTGCAACTTCCTGCCTCACCTCCCAGAGCAGTCTGGGATCAATTTATCCAGCTTAGGGCCTGTTTTTTAGCCCAGCAGAGCCTCGAACACCCCCCATTTCCTATGTCAAACTGAGCAAGTTCCTCACAATACCTATTCTTGAATTCTGTACCTAAAATCTCTTTTTCTAGAATGAAGACTGAAGAAAAGCATCCATTTAACACCTTTCCAATATCCTGCAGCTTCACAAACAGATTGACCCAATGGTACCTAATGGGCCCTACTTTTTCTCTGGTTAACCTCTATGTATTTAAAAAAATCTTAGAATTCTCCCTAACCCTGTAAACAAGTCCTTTTTCGTGCCCACGTTTTGCTCTCCTAATTGTTTATTATGTTCACTCTTGCACTTCCTATATTCCAGCAGGGCTACAGCTGAATTGGTCCCTTTGGACTTGCCAAAAGTCCAGTCCTGAATTGTCCTAGATTTCCACAGTTCTCTGAACTTATTGTTCCTATATATCACTCTAAAGGGTACACATTGGACCTGAACTCTCCCCAGCTCCTTTGTAAATGCCCCCTACTGCTGCGCTGCAGACTTACCTGCAAACAGCTGTTCCCAGACAACTTCGGTTAGAATCTTGAAGAAGGGTATTACTCGAAACATTGACTTCTCATTTCCCCCAGATGCTGCCTGGCTTGCTGCATTCTTCCAGCCTCCTGTTTGTTTACCTTGGGTTCCAGCATCTGCAGCTTTTTTTTGTCTTTGGCTAGAATCTGCTTTATTTTAATTAAATTTGCCTTTCCCCAAACGAAAGCCATCTTTTGTAGGCACTCATTTTTACCTTTTCCATTACAAATTTCACCGACACTGTGTTGTGGTTGCTGTCGCTATAAAGCACCCCCACTGCCACATTGAACACGTGTCTGGCTTCTTTCCTCAGAACCATTTCCAGCATTGCACCCTTTGTTGTTGGGCCTTCTACATTTTGATACAAAAAATTCCCCTGAATACATTTCAAGAAATCTGCTCCCTCTAAATCCTTGACACCTTGGCATTCCCAATTTATGTTACATAGAACATAGAACATTACTGCACAGTACAGGGCCTTCGGTCCTCGATGTTGTGCCGACCTGTGATACCGATCTCAAGCCCATCTAACCTACACTATTCCATGTACGTCCATATGCTTATCCAATGACGACTTAAATGTACCTAAAGTTAGCGAATCTACTACCGTTGCAGGCAAAGCATTCCATTCCCTTACTACTCTCTGAGTAAAGAAACTACCTCTGACATCTGTCCGATATCTTTCACCCCTCAATTTAAAGCTATGCCCCCTCGTGCTCGCCATCACCATGCTAGGAAAAAGGCTCTCCCTATCCACCCTATCTAACCCTCTGATTATTTTATATGTTTCAATTAAGTCACCTCTCAACCTTCTTCTCTCTAACGAAAACAGCCTCAAGTCCCTCAGCCTTTCCTCGTAAGACCTTCCCTCCATACCAGGCAACATCCTAGTAAATCTCCTCTGCACCCTTTCCAAAGCTTCCACATCCTCCTTATAATGCGGTGACCAGAACTGTACGCAATACTCCAAGTGTGGCCGCACCAGAGTTTTGTACAGCTGCAGCATAACCTCTTGGTTCTGGAACTCGATCCCTCTATTAATAAAAGCTAAAACACTGTATGCCTTCATAACACCCCTGTTGGGAAATTTGAAATCCCCTCGTAGAATTGCTCACTTATTACTTTTACACACCTCTGTGAACTGTGCATACATTTGGTCCTCTATGTCCTACTGATTCTTTGGGGGCCAAAAATACGCTCCCAGTAAAGTGGCTGCCTCCTTAACATTCCTAAGTTCAACCACAAAACCTCATTTGTTGTCCCTTCCAAGATACCATCTCTCATTATTGCAGTAATTAATACCTCAATTAATAGTGCCTCACCACTAATCTTTTTACACTCTCCTCTGTTTTACTTAAGAATCATATACCTTAGAATGCTGAATTTCCAGTCAAGCCCTTCCCTCAACCATTTGTGTGATGGCAATAAGATCACACTGGCATGTGTCAATCCAAACCTTTAACTCAGCTGTCTTACTGATTGCACCCCTAGCATTAGAGACCATCCAGCCTTGCCTCATTCTCTTGATACTCAACAGAGCTTAATTCAGTTTGATTTGCTTCTTTTGCTGTATCATGATGCATTTCTACTTCATCGATATTGTGTCCCCTTCCTCTGCCAGACTAGTTTAAATTACCCCCAACAGCACCAGCAAATTTACCTGCAATGATGTGGATCCCAGTATGGTTCAGGCACAGACCAACCCATTTGTACACATCCCGTCTTCCCAAAAATGGTCCCCGTGATCCAGAAATCTAAAAACATCCCTCTTGCACTAACTCTTGAGCCACACATTAATCGGTCCTATTTTCCTATAATCGATAGCACATGGCTTGCCCATAGAAGACAGAAGGTAATTGTGCAGGGGTGTTTTTCTCACTAGATGTCTTTGAACAGTGGTGTTCTGCAAGGATCAGTGTTATTGTAGTATACATAAACAACTTAGATGAAACCATAGGTGATCTGATTAGTAGGTTTGCAAACAATACAAAATTTGGTTATGGATACAGAGCAAGGTTGTCAAAGGATACAGAACAATGTAGATCAGCTAAAAAGTCGAGCGGAAAAATGCAGTTGGTGTTTAATCCGACCAAGTGTGATGGGATGCATTTTGGGAGGTCAAATGCAAGAGGAGAGAACATAGTCAATGGCAGGACCCTAAGGAGCATTGATATTCGTAGAGATCGTAGGGTGCAAGTCCATAGTTCTTAGAAAGTGGCAACACAAGTGGATAAGGTGATAGAAAAGGTGTATGGCACTCTTGCCTTCATTGGTTGGGACATCGAATAGAAAAGTTGGTAGATCATGTGGCAGCTGTATATGACTAGTTAGGCCACATTTAGAGTATTGAGTGCAGTTCTGGTCACCATACTGTAGGAAGGATTTGGAAGTTTTGGAGATGGTGCAAAAGAGGTTTACCATGATGTTTCCTAGATTGGGGTGCATTAGCTAAAAGGAGAGGCTGGACAAACATTCATTGTTTTCACATCAGAGGCTGAATGGCAATCTGACAGAAGGATATAAAATATGAAAAGCATGAATAGGGTGGATTGTCAGAGTCTCTTTCCCAAGATGGAAATGTCAAATACCAGGGGGCATAGGTTCATGGTGAAAGATGAAAAGTTTAAAGGAGATATGTCAGGCAATTCTTTTTACACAGTAAATGTCTTGCGCCTGGAACATGTTAAATAGGGGAGATGGTAGAAGCAGATACAATAGCAACATTTGTTATGGACCAGATCAAACCTTCCTAAAATATTTCAAGGATCTAGTTTAGACCTTAACTTTAATCTTATTTAAAGGCAAGTGTAAGGTGCTGTGTTTTAGATGCAATATGATCAGTTACACCAATAGGCTTTCAGCAAAACACATTTTATTCTTACTCCACATTTAAAATACAAACAAAAGAAAGAAGAATTAGTATAAGTTTAACTCTGTTAGAAAACTTAAAACAATAACAATTTAAATACTGTACTAACTGCAACGGTTACAATATAGTAACATACCATAAACACAGCCTTGGTAAAAGCAATTTCAGTAAAATAGATAGTCTCACATGTAATGTTTCTCCAGCCATGAGGAAAGAGCATCAAGAGAAAATTCAGGCAGAAAAAGGGCACACAAGCATTTTTCTATAGTAGAGGGAGATGAGTGGCAGCTTCAAAACTAAACTAAAATCCTGGTTCTTTGGGAGCCTCCATGACTCTACTCACTCATTTTCAACAGTATGCCTAAAAGCTATATTATCATCGCACCTTCTCCCTTAAAAAAAAGGAACTGTCAATATACAAAGATGGCTTCATTTTTGAAAATTTTTATTCTTACGCTACTAGTACACTACAATACAATGCATTGACTCTAAGCATGCAAACATTCAATCCCACAGTCCATTTTAGTCTGTTTCTTCTGCCACTGAATACCTTCATATTCCTTCATCAAAATCATGACAATGCATTGGCAATTATGTTCACTCGTCCTGCTATATGTATAATTTTCAAACTAAATTGCTGTAACAATAAACTTCATCTAGGTAGTCTGTTATAGTTAATTTTAATTTTTCCAAAAACGTGCAGGAGTTATGATCAGCATATATAATCATTGCTGACACTTTACTGGCAAAAGAAGTGTTGAAACGTTGCAGCGCCAGTTCCAAACTCAAGCTCTCCTTCTCAATTGTAGAATATTTCTGTGGATAAATAATCAACATTCTGGAAAAATACCAAATATCTATTTCTATCCTCTCGCCTTCTTGCAAGAGGGCAGCACCAGCACCCACATCACTCGCATTGACAGCTGCCTTTGCATTATCAGATGTGGTTAACAATGGTGCAGTGGTTAACACAGCTTTCAGGTTGTCAAATGCCTTTTGACATTCCTCTGTCCATTGAAATTTTCTGCACTTCTTCAACAAGACAGAGTGGAACTCAGTGGAGCTGCCAAAATTTGGTACAAATTTCCAATAAAAAACACTAAATACTAGGAACCGTAGCATTTCCCTTTTCGTCTACAGTATGGGAAACTTCCCAATATCCTTGTTTTCACATCCCATGAGGCCATCTGTTCATGTCCAACAATATGGCTTCAGAATGTAACTTGGGCTTTTGCGAACTCACTCTTAGCCAATGCTACCACCAGGGCTCACCTTCTGAAGTTGACTGAACAATTCCAATTGATGTTCCAAATGTTCCTTCTATATGTGACTGAGATCACCAGATTTTGGTGGACACCACACAATTGGATAATTCCAAAATTATTTTATTGGTTACACTTTCAAATGTAAATGGTGCATTTTTCATACCAAATGTATAACTTTAAACCGGAAAAGTCTACTTAGTGTCACAAAGGCCAAAATTTCTCTCATTCTCACGGACAAAAGGTACCTACCAGTAGTCTTTGAGTAAGTCCAACTTCGAAATAGAAATTGCTTGTCCCACTTTCCCAATATAGTCTTTCAACCATGGAATAGGGTATAAATCATATTTTGTAACTGCATTGACTTAATGATAATCAACTCGTAAACATTGTACATATCTGGTTTTGGCACCATAGCAATGAGTGAGCTCCATTTGGGGCAATTCAATTGATTATACTGTCTTTGAGCATGCTTTCAATCTCATTATGAAGCTATGCAAATTTTATAAGGCAATGTCTATAAGGATGTTGCCTAATTGGAACAATATTTCCTGCATCTACATCATACATAATCTTTATTTAAATTCATTTGTGAGATGTGGCTATTGCTGACTGGCTACCATTTATTGTCCATCCCTTGTTGCCCCTTCAGAAGGTGGTGATGAGCTGCCTTCTTGAACCACTGCAGTCCACCAGCTATCAGTTGAAATTCCAGAATTTTGACCCAGCAACCGTGAAGGGACAGAGACATATTTCCAAGTCAGGATGGTGAGTGGCTTGGAGGGGAACTTGAAGGCGGTGGTGCTCTCACGTATCTGCTATCCTTGTCTTACTCAACAGAAGCGGTCGTAGGTATGGAAGGTGCTGTCTGAAGATCTTTGGTGAATTTCTGCAGTGCATCTTGTAGATAGTACACACTGTGTCAGTGTTGGAGAGAGTGGATGCTTCTTGATGTAGTGGCAATCAAGCCGGCTGCTTTGTCCTGGACGGTGTCAAGCTCCTTCAGTGTTGTTGGAGCTGCACTCATCCATTCAAGTGGGGAGTATTCAATCACACTTCTGACTTGTAAATAGTGAACAGGCTTTGAGGAGTCAAGGGGTAAGTTACTCGTCGCAGTATTTCTAGCTTCTGACCTGTTCTTGTAGCCACTGTGTTGATGTGGTGAGTCCAGTTGAGTTTCTCGTCAATGGCAAATCCCAGGATATTGTTAGTGGAGGATTCAGTGATGGTAAATACTGTTGAATGCCAAGGAGCAGTTGTTGGATTATCTGCTATTACTGATGGTCATATATTTGTGTGGTGCAAATGTTACTTGCCACTTGTCAGTGCAAGTCCAGATCTTGTTGCACCTGAACATGGACTGCTTCAGTATCTGAGGATTCGCGAATGGTGCTGAACATTATGCAATCATCAGTAAACATCCTCACTTCTGACCTTATGAAGGAGGGAAAGCTATTGATGAAGCAGCTGAAGATGGTTGAGGCTTAGGACATTAACCTGCAGAACTCCTGCAGAGATGTCCTGCAGCTGAGATGACTGGCCTCCAACAACCACGACCATCTTCCTTTGTTTCAGATATGACTCCAAACGTTGAATAGTTAGCCTCCGATACTCACTGATTCCAGTTTCACCAGGGCTTCTTGACACCACACTGGTCGAATGTAGCCTTGATATCAAGGCTGTCACTCTCACCTCACCTCTGGAATTCAGGTCTTTTGTCAATGTGTGACCCAAGGCTGTAATGAGGTCAGGAGCTGAGTGGCCCTGGCGGAACCCAAACTTGGGCATCCCTGAACAGGTTATTGCTGAGCAGGTGCTGCTTTATAACACTGTTGATGACCTTCCGTCATTTTACTGATGATTGAGAGTGGGCTGATAGGGTGGTAACTGGCTGGGTTGGATTTGACCTTTTTGCGTACAGGATACAGTTGAGCAATTTTCCACATTGTCAGGGGGGTAACAGTGTTTTAACTGTACTGTAACAGCTTAGTTGGGTGCCGGAAATTTCTGCAACACAAATTTTCTGTGCTATTGCAGGAATATTCTCAGGCCTGTAGCCTTTGCAACACCCAGTGTCTCAAACCATTTCTTCACGTCATGGGGAGTGAACTAAATTGGCTGAAGATTGGTATCTGTAGTGCTGGGGACCACTGGAGGAGGTTGAAATAGATCACCCACTTGGCACTTCTGGCTGAAGATTGCTGAGAAAGCTTCAGCCTTATCTTTGCACTGATGTGCTGGGCTCTTCCATCATAGAAGGTGGGGAAATTTGTGGTGCCTCCTCCTCCAGTGAGTTGTTTAACTGTCCACCACCACTCACAGCTGGATGTGACAGTCCTACAGAGCTGAGATCTGATTCATTGGTTGTGGGATTACTTAGATCTGTCTTTCACTTGGTGCTTATACTGTTTGGTGGCTTGAACAGTTTGACACTTCACCTTCAGGTATGCCTGGTGCCACTCCTGGCATGCCCTCCTGCAGTCTCCACTGATCGAGGGTTGTTTGCCTGGCTTAATGGAAATGGTTGAGTGGGGGATATGCTGGGCCATGAGGTTATAGATTGTGCTGGAGTACAATTCTGTTGCTGTTGATGGCCTGCAGAGGCTCATGGATGCCCAGTCGTGAAATGCTAGATCTGTTCAATGTCTGTCCCATTTAGCACGCTGATACAATGGAGGTTATTCTCGATGTGAAGACAGGCCATCGTCTCCACAAGGACTGTGCAATGGTCACTCTCACCAATAATGTTGTGGACAGAGCCACCTGCAGCTGGCAGATTGATATGGATGAGGTCAAATATTTTTTTTTCTCTCTTGGTTCTCTCACCACCTGCTGCAGATCCAGTCTAGCAGCCATGCCCTTTAGGAAGTGACCAACTCGAACTGTGATACACCTGCTGAGCCACTCTTGGTGGTAGACATTAAAATCCCCAACTCAGAATACATTTTGTCCCCTTGCCATTGTCAGTGCTTCCTCTCAATGTTGTTCAACATGGAGGGGTATCGATTCATCAGCTGAGGTAAGATGGTACGTGGTAATCAGCAGGACCTTTCCTTGCCCACGTTTAACCTGAAGTCACAAGACTTCATGGGGCTGGGAGGGCCAGGTCTGTACTTCCAGTGAGACAGGATATATCCAGGGATGATGATGATGTGTTCAGGACATTGTCTGTAGGGTATGATTCCATGAGTACGACTATGTCAGGCTGTTGCTTGACTAATATATGAGATAGCGCTCCCAATTTTGGTATTAGCCCCCAGATGTTGGTAAGGACGACCTTGCAGTGTCAATGCGACTGTTACTGCTGTTGGCTTTTCTGGTGCCTAGGTCAATGCCAGCTGATCCACCACGTTTCATTTCTTTGAGACTTTGGAGCAATTGGTACAACTGGACGGCTTGCTAGGCCATTTCAGAGGGCAAGTGAGAGTCAATCCCATTGGTGTGGGTCTGCAGTCACACATAGGCCAGATCGGGTGAAGGTGGCAGATTTCCTTCCCTGAAGGATATTAGTGAACCAGACAGTAGTATCATGGGGTAGGTAATGTTAGTATTTACCAGCTTATTTCCTCCATGAGACTGTAATAATTCAGGTCATTTTGATTTTCCTCTTGAAGGTAACTGAATAATTTATCCCAATTTATGAGAACTTCCTCATTGTTCAATTTAATTTGAAGAATAGCAAATGTAAATTTATCTACATTTATTTCTTCACTTTGAGTTGTAACAAGTAATTCTCTTTTTGCTTTCCTCCCCTATCAAAATACCATTTGAGCATATCCATCTGACACAGTCCAAGAGTTTTCCTTGTACCTGGCGTTCTCATCCAACAATTCACCTCACTCAATTTCCTTTCAATTTGATAAGGTCCACTAAACCTTTTTTTTTAAAGGTTCATACACCACTGGTAGTAATACTAACACTTTATAGTTTGCAAAACTACAAATTTTTGACGTGTCTGATTCCTTTTTCACCATGTTGTCCTACTTTTAAATGCTATCTCACCAATTCACTCACTCTAATTAATCTTTCCCTAAAATTTGACACATGGTCCAAATATGTAGTCTCTCAACTCTGACTTAGCAAATTTTCCTTAATTAATTTCAGTGATCCTCTCGCTTCATGTCCAAAACTAAATCAAATGACTGATTTAAGTTGATTTATTAGGTGCATCCTTAATTGCAAAAAGTACAAATGTAAAAATGAAAGTATCCCAATCTTCTGGATACTCTTGACTATAAGCCCTCAACATGATCTTCAAATCTGACGCCACCATTCTAATGTTCCTTGTGATTCAAGATGGTGCACACCTGATTTAAGTTGTTTTATTCCTAAGTTATTCTTGAATAATTTTGATGTAAAATTTGACCCTTGATTTGATTCAATTTCTGTGCAGTCTGTACTTAGTGAAAAAACTGAATAAATCTTCTACATTCTTTTTAACTGTCATCTACTAGATTATGTAATACATATCCATTATAGTCAACAAATATTGATTCCCACTTTTTGTTTTAGGGAGAGGTCCTACGCAATTAATTGAGACTCTTGTAAAAGGTTCCTCAAATGATTGAATGAGAATTGGGGATACTGGCTTTATTAATGCCTGAGGTTTTCCTATTACATGACAAATTCAACTACATCTCTGTGGAGTCCAGGCCAATAATTTTTTTTTATTTATGTTGTTTGAGTTTTCTGTTCTTTCAAACAACCTCCTACTGGTACCTCATGTGTTACCTGCAACACCTCCTCTCTGTAGCCCACCGGTAATACAATGATGGACTTCTGCCCATTTTCACCTGCCTAAGTAATAAGATATAATCAGAATTTTCTTCTGTTTATGCTTTTGATACAACTGTTTTAATTTTTAATCTTTTGTTGTAATTCCACTAACCACTCTGAACTAAAAATATCTACTTTACCCTCCACCTGTTCTTTTTTTTGTCAACCATTTGATCAAGCGCAATTTCCAATAATTGAACTTCAATTTCCTTATCTTTATTCTTTGATTTCTCCTCCTGTTTCAAGCTGTGGCTTTGTGACTTTGTTGCCATGCAGCCAGGAAAAATCCCAGGATATACTTCCTGCAATATCTAAGGATAGGATTCTTGGCAGCGTGGAGGAACAGAGGGATCTTGGTGTGCAGATACATAGATCCCTTAAAATGGCCACCCAAGTGGACAGGGTTGTTAAGAAAGCATATGGTGTTTTGGCTTTCATTAACAGGGGGATTGAGTTTAAGAGTCGTGAGATCTTGTTGCAGCTCTATAAAACTTTGGTTAGACCGCACTTGGAATACTGCGTCCAGTTCTGGGCGCCCTATTATAGGAAAGATGTGGATGCTTTGGAGAGGGTTCAGAGGAGGTTTACCAGGATGCTGCCTGGACTGGAGGGCTTATCTTATGAAGAGAGGTTGACTGAGCTCGGTCTCTTTTCATTGGAGAAAAGGAGGAGGAGAGGGGACCTAATTGAGGTATACAAGATAATGAGAGGCATAGATAGAGTCGATAGCCAGAGACTATTTCCCAGGGCAGAAATGGCTAGCACGAGGGGTCATAGTTTTAAGCTGGTTGGTGGAAAGTATAGAGGGGATGTCAGAGGCAGGTTCTTTACGCAGAGAGTTGTGAGAGCATGGAATGCGTTGCCGGCAGCAGTTGTGGAAGCAAGGTCATTGGGGTCATTTAAGAGACTGCTGGACATGCATATGGTCACAGAAATTTGAGGGTGCATCCATGAGGATCAATGGTCGGCACAACATTGTGGGCTGAAGGGCCTGTTCTGTGCTGTACTGTTCTATGTTCTATGTTCTATGTTCTAAGTTGCCTGATTTCCTCCTGGTTTTTTAACCACAGTAGGCATCACTCCCACCTGTAATCCAGCTAGACGACTCCTGATTATAACTGTATCTCCAGAATAGGGAATTTCTCTACTATTCTATTAGTCCTACAACCACTTCACTTTTCACCAGACTCTCAAACCTCACCTTATACAATCATAGACCATGCTCACAATGAATTCCACCTTTTCTGGCAATACTCCTTCCAAAGTGCATACCGCCTCAGTTCTCATGGTCAAAGATTGACATGCTCCTACATCTCTCAAAATTTTAACTTCTTGACCTACTATGGCTGGTACATGAGTAAACCTTATTCACATAGGTAAGCTCTTTAAAGTGATCTGGTATTTTCTTATTAATCAACAGCTGACCAGGCTGTACGTTCTTTTGCAGCTCTTTAGCTTCCGCTGGAATCTCCTTTAACACTTTAATAAACTCCACTGGCTTATCTTGTTTTAGCATATCTATCTTCCCAGTGCTTTTCTTAGAATCCCTACAGTGTGGAAACAGGCCCTTTGACCCAACAAGTCCACAGTGAACCTCAGAGTCTTCCCACCCAGACCCAAACCCCTGTAACCCACCTAATCTACATATCCCTGAACACTATGGGCAACTTAGCTTTCCTAATTCATCTAAAATGCACAAGTTTGACTGTGGGAGGAACCCAGAGCACCCAAAGGAAACCCAAGCAGACACGGGGAGAATGTGCAAACTCCACACAGACAGTTGCCGTGGGTGGAATTGAACCCACGTTGCTGGTGCTGTCAGGCAGCAGTGCTAGTCACTGAGCTACCATTTCTGCTGGTAGTCTAGCAGTTTTAACTCTAACCTATTCCATATGAGTTCTCACTACTTCAGGAAGTGAATGTTTGAACTCCTCCAAAATAGCAGTGTCTGTAATAGCATCATATGTTTGATGTATTTTCAATGCCCTTATCCATCTATCAAAGTTACTTTGTTTGATCCTTACAACCTCAATGTACATTTGACCAGCACCACTCCTTAGATTCCTAAAATGTTGTCTGCAGGCCTCTGGCACTAGTTCATACTATTTAACTTGGTTTTTCTCACTTCATCATATTGCCCAGATATCTCCTCTGATAGTGATGCAAATATCTCAATAGCTCTACCTACCAATTTTGTTTTGAATCAATAATACCCAAACTGTTACCTGATATTTCACTTGTTTAGCCACTTGATCAAATGAAAAGGCTTCTACATCTTTCTCATCAAGCTTTTGTAATGCTTGGACATATTTAAACAGATCCCCACCAGGCTTTTGGCTACAATAGGTTTGAGCTTCATCACTGCTCTCAACACTAATCCTACTTTTTACCATTGCCATTTTAAGTTGACTTTCCTCTTTCGTTGCCAATGTCTGAAATGCAAAAGCTCCCTCTTTCTACCCTTCTTCTGATAGGGCCATCCTTTCCTTTAATTTTTGTTCTGCCAGGGATATTCTTCTCTTTTCATGTTTCTTCTATTTTTAATCATAATTCAAACTGCTTCATGCCTTTTCCTCTTTCTTTTGTTCTGCCAAGGCTATTCATTCTTTTTCTCTTGCCATTGCCTCTAATTCAAGCTGCTTTATTTGCAATTGAATTTTAGCTACTTCAAATTACTCTGATTACATTCCCGGCAATTGTGAATGTGGAGCTAGTCTGCAATTATCTCCCACTTTTCACAGACACAGACAACTCCAACTTCAGCTTGCTTGCCAACTCGAAAAGTTTTGCTTTGCTCAGTTTTTGAATACCCAAAGTGACTTCTTCCACCCTCAGGAAAGTCTTGGCAACTGAAGGAGCCATTATTGCGCAAGGCACGCCCTATTTAAACCAACTAAAAGCAACACACAAAATAAAAACACCGACACTCACCATTGACTATCTTTGAGTCCAATAATCTTAAATCCAACCTGGAATTAGAGATTTACATTACAAGAAGAGCCCCCCATTTGTTGTGGACCAAACCAAACTCTCTTGAAATATAACAAGGAGTCTACATCCTAACTTTTATTTAAAGGCAAATGTAAGGTGCTGTGTTCTAGATGTAATTCAACTGGTTACACTACTCTGCTTTAAATGAAATACATTTTGTTCTTACAGTTAAAATACAAACAATTGTAGTTAAATAATCTATTCTCTATTAAGTTTTCCAATTGAGTTATTTCAACTATTCTTTTGTTTGTTGGTACATTGTTACATTTGTTCTTTTGTTTGTATTTGCTTCGACTGTTCCAATATAGTAATTTCTCATAAATACACCCTTGGTAGAAGCAAATTTAGTAAATTAGACCATCTCACATGCAATGTTTCTCCAGATCAGGAGGAAAGAACATCATGAGAAAATTCAGCAGAAAGAGAAATCTCAAGTGTTTTGGAAACAACAAATGCTGAAGATCACCACGGGTCAGACAGCATCCATGGACAGACAGAAAGCTAACGTTTCAAGTCTAAATGACTTCATCTCAGCTCAGTCTCCACCCATTCCTGTTTCCATTGCTTAACTTTAAAACAAACACCCAAGGACCACACAAGTGGTTTACTCAATTGGCTTGGGCTAGGCAGCTTCTCGCCTATGGCTCAAAACCTCTTTTTAAAAAAGGACAAAATATACTTCTTAAAGCTATAGTATTGTGACACATTCAATGGGCATCTTGACAGATATATAAACAGGCAAGGATTAGCAGAATACGGACCATGTACAGGCATGTATTGTACAAAATGCGGAGGAATGGAATTATTGTACAAAATGTGGAGGAATGGAATTATTGTACAAAATGCAGAGGAATGGAATTGTGAGAGATATAGCAGTTTGGATCGGAAATTGGCTTGCTGAAAGAAGACAGAGGGTGGTAGTTGATGGGAAATGTTCATCCTGGAGACCAGTTACTAGTGGTGTACCGCAAGGGTCGGAGTTGGGTCCACTGCTGTTTGTCATTTTTATCAATGACCTGGATGAGGGCGTAGAAGGATGGGTTAGTAAATTTGCAGACGATACTAAGGTCGGTGAAGTTGTGGATAGTGATGAAGGATGCTGTAGGTTGCAGAGAGACATAAATAAGCTGCAGAGCTGGGCTGTGAGGTGGCAAATGGAGTTTAATGCAGACAAGTGTGAGGTGATGCACTTTGGTAGGAGTAACCGGAAGGCAAAGTACAGGGCTAATGGTAAGATCCTTAGTAGTGTAGATGAGCAGAGAGATCTCGGTGTCCATGTACACAGATCCTTGAAAGTTGCCACCCAGGTTAACAGGGCTGTTAAGAAGGCATACAGTGTTTTAGCTTTTATTAATAGAGGGATCGAGTTCCGGAACCAAGAGGTTATGACGAAGCTGTACAAAACTCTGGTGCGGCTGCACTTGGAGTATTGCGTACAGTTCTGGTCACCGCATTATAAGAAGGATGTGGAAGCTTTGGAAAGGGTGCAGAGGAGATTTACTAGGATGTTGCCTGGTATGGAGGGAAGGTCTTACGAGGAAAGGCTGAGGGACTTGAGGCTGTTTTCATCAGAGAGAAGAAGGTTGAGAGGTGACTTAATTGAAACATATATAATAATCAGAGGGTTAGATAGGGTGGATAGGGAGAGCCTTTTTCCTAGGATGGTGACGGCGAGCACGAGGGGGCATAGCTTTAAATTGAGGGGTAAAAGATACAGGACAGATGTCAGAGGTAGTTTCTTTACTCAGAGAGTAGTAAGGGAATGGAATGCTTTGCCTGCAACGGTAGTAGATTCACCAACTTTAAGTGCATTTAAGTCATCATTGGACAAGCATATGGACATACATGGAATAGTGTAGGTTAGATGGGCTTGAGATCGGTATCACAGGTCGGCACAACATCGAGGGTCGAAGGGCCTGTACTGTGCTGTAATTTTTTTTTGTTCTATGTATTTATTAAGGTTCCACATGGGAGGCTCATTCAGAAAGTAAGGAGGCATGGGATTCAGGGAAATTTGGCTGTCTGGATACAGAATTGGCTGTCCAATAGAAGTCAGTGGGTGGTAGTAGATGGAAAGTATTTAGCCTGGAGCTTGGTGACCAGCGGTGTTCTGCAGGGATCTCTTGTGGGACCCCCGCTCTTTGTGATCTTTATAAATGACTTGGATGAGGAAGTGGAAGGGTGAGTTAGTCAGTTTGCCAATGACACGAAGGTTGGTGGAGTTGTGGATAGTGTGGAGGGCTGTTGTAGTCTGCAACGGGACATTGGCAGGATACAGAGCTGGGCAAAGAAGTGGCAGATAGAAATCAACCCAGAAAAGTGTGAAGTGAATCATTCTGGAAGGTCAAATTTGAATGCATAACAGAAGGTTAATAGCAGGATTCTCGGGAGTGTGGAGGAACAGAGGGAGTTGGGGTCCATGTCCATAGATCCCTCCAAGTTGCTACCCAAATTGATAGGGGTATAAAGAAGGCATACAGTGTGCTGGCTTTCATTGGCAGGGGAAGTGAGTTTAAGAACCGTTATGCTGTAGTTCTATAAAACTCTGATTAGACCTCACTTAGAATATTGTGTTCAGCTCTGGTCACCTCATTATAGGAAAGATGTTGAAGCTTTAGAGAGTATGTAGAAGAGATTTACCAAGAATCTGCCTCTCACTGGAGGGAAGTTTTATGAGGAAAGTGTGAGGGAGCGAGGGCTTTCTTCATTGGAGTGAAGACGGATGAGAGGTGACTTGATAGAGGCGTACAAGATGATGAGAGGCATAGGCAGAGAGTTTGTCGCAGGGCATAAATGACCATTATGAGGGCATAATTTTAAGGTGATTGGAGGAAGGTATAGGGGAGATGTCAGAGGTAAGTTCTTCACACAGAGTGGTGGGCATGTGGAATGCGTTTCCAGCAGTGGTAGTGGAGTCAGATACTTTAGAGGATCCTAAGTGATTCTTGGATAGGCACATGGAAGATAGTAAAATGTAGGGTATACAAGGTAGATTGATCTTAGTGGGATAATAGGTTGGCACAACATCATGGGCCAAAGGGCCTCCACTGTGCAGTACTGTTCTATGTTCTATGTTCTTAGATGGAATTAATTTAGCATGACTTGGCATATACATATTGGACCGCAGGATCTGTTCAGAACAAAGAACAAAGAAAATTACAGTACAGGAACAGGCCCTTCGGCTCTCCAAGCCTGTGCCAACCCAAATCCTCTATCTGAACCTGTTGCTTATTTTCCAAGGATCCGTATCCCTCTGCTCCCTGCCCATTCATGTATCTGTCTACATACATCTTAAATGACGCTATCGTGCCCGCCTCTACCACCTCCGTTGGCAACGCGTTCCAAGCACCCACCACAATCTGTGTAAACAACTTTCCACGCATAGCTCCCTTAAACTTTTCCCATCTCACGTTGAAATCATGACCCCTAGTAATTGAGTCCCCCACTCTGAGAAAAAGCTTCTTGCTGTCCACCCTGTCTATACCTCTCATGATTTTGTAGATCTCAATCAGGTCCCCCCCTCACCCTTCGTCTTTCTAATGCAAAAATCCTAATCTACTCAACCTCTCTTCATAGGTAGCACCCTCCATACCAGGCAACATCCTCGTGAACCTCCTCTGCACCCTCTCCAAAGCATACACATCCTTTTGGTAATGTGGCAATCAGAACTATACGTTGTATTCCAAATGTGGTCAAGCAAAGTCCTATACAATTGTAACATGACCTGCCGACTCTTGTACTCAATAGCCCGTCCAACAAATGAAAGCGTGCCGAATGCCTTCTTGACCACTCTATCGACCTGTGTGGCCGCCTTCAGGGTACAATGGATCTGAACAGGCCCCTCGGCTCTCCAAGCCTGTGCCAATCCAAATCGTCTATCTAAACCTGTTGCCTATTTTCCAAGGATCCGTATCCCTCTGCTCCCTGCCCATTCATGTATCTGTCTACGTACATCTTAAATGACACTATCGTGCCCAATCTCTCTGTGCATCAATTTTTCCCAGGGCTTTTCCATTTACTGTATAGTTCACTCTTGAATTGCATTTGCCTGGATTGAACTCCATCTGCCTTTTCTCTGCCCAACTCTCCAATCTATCTATATTCTGCTGCATTCTCCGATAGTCCCCTTCACTGTCTGCTACTCCACCAATCTTAGTGACATCTGCAAACTTGCTAATCAACTTGCTACCTTCCGCCAGATCATTTATATCACAAACAACAGTGGTCCCAACACGGATCCCTGTGGAACACCACTGGTCACAGTTCTCCATTTTGAGAAACTCCCTTCCACTACAAGTCTCTATCCACCTAGCTAGTACACCCTGGACTCCATGCGACTTCACTTTCCCCATGTGCCTACTATGTTGAATAATTATTTTGCCTCAGTATTTACAGTCAAAAAGGTGGCTGGCTTGCTGGAATTCCCAAGGAATCTAATAGTGGATCGAGGACAGGGACTGAATAAAATTAATGTATGCAAAATATTAGGAGTGAAAAAAACTAATGAAACTGAGGAGGGACAAATCCTCAGGACCTGACGGTTTCCATCTGAGGATGTTTAAAGACATTGAATAGCATATTGTAGATGCCCTAACTATATTCTTTCAGAGTTTCTTAGATGCAGGAGTCATCACTATGTTTGGGGAAATTGTATATGTAATTCACTTTTTAAGAAGGTTGAAAGAGGAAAACAAGGGAACTCGACTAGGTTGCCTAACATCTGCGGTGGTGAAGTTGTTGGAGTCTATGATGAAGGATGACGTAACTGAACACTTAAAAATTTTCAGCTCATCAGGGACACACAACATGGATTCATGGCAGGTAGGTCACACTGACAAACCTCACTAAATTTTTTGAAGAGGCGACTAAGATAATAGACAGAGGAATATCGATGGATGTTGTTTTTATGAACTTCCAAAAGACAATTGATAAAATCAGAGATCTACAGCACAGAAAAGGCCCTTCAGCCCATCGTATACATGTCAGTCAAAGTCAACCATTTTGTACGCCTTAGCAACACGAGGCACTTCCTACTCCTAAATATTTCTTAAATGTTATGCGGGTTTCTGCCTCTTCAACCCTTGCAAGTGGTGATTTCCAGATTCCCATCACTTTCCGAAACAAAGGTTTTTCTTTGCATACCCTCTAAATCCTCTCATCTATAACTTAAATTTCTGTCTCCTGTACATTGATCTCTTCATCAAGGGGACAATATTTGTCCTCTGTACCTTATCTATTCACCTCATAATTTTATGCTCTCAATCTGGTCCCCGTTAGTCTCCTGTGCTCTAAGGAGAGCAACAGTCTGTCCAATCTCACTTCATACCTCAAGCTCTGCAGTCCAGGTAACATCTTGGTAAATCTCTTCTGCATCCTGTCCAGTGCTATCACTTCCCTTCTATAATGTGGATTCCAGAACTGCACACAATTCTCTACCTCTGGCCAGACCAATGTTTCAAACAGTTCCAGCACAACCTCCCTACTTAAACTCGATGCCATATGCTCTCTTTACCATTTTATCCATGCATCCTGATATTTTAAGGGGCTGGTGTACATGCACACCAAGGTCCCCCGATCCTCAGTTCTTTCTAGTTCTTACCACTCGTTCCCCATTTCTTTGCATTTTTTTGTCCTGCTCAGTACATCACCTTACATTTATCAAGAGTTCCGCACGAAAAGCAATGAACGAAGATAGATGCACACGGAATTGAGGGCAAATCACTGACATATCTCCAAAATTGAATGGCAGGCAACAGAAAGTCGGGATAATAGGAACGTACTCAAATTGGCAGAATGTGACCAAGGTGTCCACATAGATCTACATTCGGTCTTCAATTATTCATGTTATTTATTAACAACTTGGATAATGGCATAGAAAGTCATATATTCAAACTTATTGATGATGCAAAGTTAGGAGTCATTGTAGACAGTGCAGATGATGGTAATAAATTAAAAGGAATGTTGATGGACTAGGTGATTAGGCAAAACTGTGGCAGACGGAGTTCACTGCAGGCATGTGAGAGATGATCCATTTTGGACCAAAAAAGGACAGATCGGGGTACATCGTAGATTTTTTCTTTATTCATTCTGGGATGAGGGCATTGCTAGCCAAGCAGCATTTATCGCCCATCCCTAATTGTCCAGAGGGCAGTTAAGAGTCAACCACATTGCTGGTTGGTATTAGATAAAAGTTAAATATAGTAGATGTACAAAGAGACCTGGAGATTCTTGTGCACAAATCTTTAAAACACCAACAACAGGTACAGTTTTTAAAAATCAAGAAATTTAATGGGATGCTGGCCTTTACATCTAGAGGATTGGAGTATAAGGATGTAGACATTATGCCATAGCTGTACAAAACCCTGGTTAAACTCCACTTGGATTACTGTGAGCAGATGTGGGCACCACACTTTAGAGAAGATATACTGGCCATACAGGAAGTATATTTACTTCAGGGATTAAGTTATGAGCAGATGTTATATAAATTAGGCATGTTTTCTTCAGAATTTAGAAGGTTAACAGGGGAGTAGCAAAAATAACTATTTCCACTGGTTGAGGATTCAAGAACTAGTGCGCATAGTCTAAATATTAGGGCGAGACTATTCAGGAGCAATGTTAGGAGGCACTTCTACACACAAAAGGTGGTAGATGTTTGGAACTGTCTTCCACAAACAGTATTCAATGTTAGGTAAGTTGTTGATTTTAAATCTTAGACAGATATACTTTTGTCCAGCAAATGTATTAAGGAATACAGGCCAAGGCCTCTAAAGGGAATTAGACCACAGATCCGCCATGATCTCATTGAATGATGAAACAGGCTCAAGGGACTGAATGGATACTCTTGTTCCTACGTTCATAATGTGGCAATTTTGCACTCATAAATTCTAAATGTGAATCGAAGAATGTATAACTATAGATATGTTAGAAAAATGCGTTCAGACATCCTGGATTATTTATACTCACTTAAGAAAAGCACAAAGGCTCTGAAGTTCAAAACAGTAACCATGGCATGCTTACACATTTTTTGGGTGAATAACATTAGGCATTACTAAGAGTAACTGGCAGATTATGACATCAGTCAATATCTAACAACATGCAAATGATACTGTTTTGGAGTTCAATTTTCCAGCTAATGTCCTCTCTTAATATCTACAGCTGAATTGTTTCTAAAGAAGGATAATCAACTTGAAACAATAATTTTGATTCTCTCTACATAGTTTCTGTCCAAAAATGCCAAATATTTCAAGCACTTTCTGTTTTTATTACAGCTGAATACATGCTCAGAAGAAGGTAGGCACCTCACCAACACAATTTAAAGGTAATCATTAACTACTTACAGGTCAGTTCAGTTTAATTGTTTAGTCCAGAGATAATAAGAACTGCAGATGCTGGAATCAGAGATAACACAGTTTGGAGTTGGAGGAGCACAGTGGGCCAGGAAGCATCAGAGGAGCAGCAAAGTCGACGTTTCAGGTTAGGACCCTTCTTCAGAAATGGAGGAAGGGAACTCTGAAATAAATAGACTAGGCTGAATTGAATACTGTGAGGAGGATGTAAGGAAGTTGCAAGGTGGTTTAGACAAGTTGGGTGACAGGGCTAATACATGGCAGATGCAATTAATGTTATTTCTAAGCTGCAAGGCTACACAATCATACAGCTGTTCCAAGGTTCTGTCCCTGGTGAATAGCATCGATACACCAAACACAGTATTGACTTCCAATTCCAGAAGTCATTGCCACACATGAGCCTTAGAGGCCCACACAGCCAGAACAAAAAGATAGAGGAAATGCTCGATGCAATAGAGCATGAAAAAATTTGAAGTTATACACTTGGGGAAGAAGGGGCAGAATTTAGGTAAACGGTAATATGTTGGGGAATACGGACGTACAAAGGGATCTGGGTGTACCTGTACACCAGTTAATTAAAGTAACATACAGATACAGAAAGCAATTAGGAAGACAAATGGTATATTGGCCTTAATTGTAAGAGGACTTGAGGTCAGAAGTAGGAATCCTTACTGCAGTTATACTGGGCCTTGGCGAGACCACACCTGGAGTATTTCATGCAGTTTTGGTCTCCCTGCCAAAGAAAGGACATACCTGCCAAAAGGGGAGTGCAGCAGAGCTTCATTATAGTAATACTAAGAATGATAACACTTTCCAATTAAGGCCACATTGGTTCGACCGGACCTTTGTTTCAGAAGATTTTAGAAGGATGGCGAGGGGTGGGGTTATTTAAATTTATAACATTCTGACAGGGCTGGTCAGACTAGATGCAGGGAGGGTGTTTTCTGAGGGGAAAACAGTCTAGAACCTGGGGTCACAGTCACAGGAGTTAACATTACTGAACATCTATTAACATTCTGAGTGTTACCATTGACCAGATACTCAACTTGTCTCACCATATAAGTCCAATGGATACAATAGCAAATCAGAAGCTGGAACAGTACAGCCAGTAACTCATCACCTGACTCTCCAAAGACTGGCAACAACCTACAAGGCACAAGTCATGAGTGTGATGGAATACTTCCCACTTGCCTAGACAGGTGTATCTCCAACAACACTCAAGAAACCTGATACCATCCGAGACAAAGCAGGCCACTTGACTGGGCGACACCCACAAGCATCAACTCACTCCACCACCAATGTTCAGTAGCAGCAGTGTGTGCTATCTACAAGATGCACTGCAGGAATTTGCCAAACATCCTGAGCCAGCACTTTACAAACAAACGACCACTTCCATCTCGAAGTTCAAGGTCAGCAGATGCATGGGAACGCCATTACCTGCAAATTCCCATGTAAGCCATTCATCCTCCTGACTTGGAAATCTATCGCTGATTCTTACTGCCGTTGGATCAAGATCCTGGAACTCCGCCCTGAAAGAGACTGCGGGTCTCCCTTCAGCACCTGGACTGCAGTGCTTCAAGAAGGCAGCTACTATCACCTTCCCATGAGCAACAAAGGATAGGCAATAAATGCTGGTCATCACTTAGACATGGGCATCACTTGCTGACCAGCATTTGTTGCCCATGTCCCACAAGTGAATTTTAAACAAAAGCGTTCTTTTCAATTGGTTGAAGGAGGCTGCTACCACCACCTTCTTACAGGCAATCAGGTTGGGGCAATAAACGTTGGTCAGTCAATGATTCCCATGTTCCATGAGTGAATTTTTTAAAAAAACTATACAGTAAGTGGAAAAGCCCTGGGGAAAACTGATGCACAGAGAGATCTGGATGTTCAGGTCCATGTATCCTGAAGGTGACAACACAGGCCGCGTGAGTGGTCAAGAAGGCATATGGCATGCTTCATTCATTGGACGGGCTATTGAGTACAAGAGTTGGCAGGTCATGTTACAGTTGTATAGGACTTTGGTTCAACCACATTTAGAATACCGCATACAGTTCTGGTTGCCACATTACCAAAAGGATGTGGATGTTTTGGAGAGGGTGCAGAGGAGGTTCACCAGGATTTGCCTGGTGTGGTGGGCACTAGCTATGAAGAGAGGGTGAGTAGTTTAGGATTATTTACATTAGAAAGACAGAGGTCGAGGGGGGACCTCAAAATCCTGAGAGGTATAGACAGGATGGATAGCAAGAAGCTTTTTCCCCAGAGTGGGGGACTCCATTACCAGGGGTCATGATTTCAAGGTGAGAGGGGAAAGGTTTAAGGGAGATATGCGTGGAAAGTTCGTTACACAGAAGGTAGTGGGTACCTGGAACGCCTTGCCAGCGGAGGTGGTAGAGGCGGGCATGATAGTGTCACTTAAGATGTATCTAGACTGATTCATGAATGGGCAAGAAGCAGAAGGATACAGATCCTTGGAAAATAGGCGACAGGTTTAGATAGTGGATCTGGATTGGCGCAGGCTTGGAGGGCTGAAGGGCCTGTTCCTGTGCTGTAACTTTCTTCGTTCTTTGTGCTTGTTCTTTACTTGCAACCCTGCTGTTTAAAAAATGCAGAATCATTGTTAACTAATTTCTCAACTTGTCTGCTCAGACCAACAATTTGTGAATGGACTAAATCCCCTCCCTAAAACCAGGTCTGCTTTTTCCTGCATTACCTTTAGAATGTCATCCCTAAGATTACAAGAAATAGGATCAAGAGCACCTTATTTAGTCCATGGAGTATGCTCTGCCAATAAGTAACAACTTAATGAACATCGTGGGGCTAGAGGTCTGAAGTATGCTTGTTTTAGTGCAAGAAGTATAACAGGTAAAGCAGATAAAATTAGACCCAGGATTAGTACATAGAATTACAATGTTGTATCCATTACAGAAACTTAGTTGAGCAATGGGCAGGACTGGCAACCAAAGTACTAGTGTTTTGATCTTTCAGGAGGGAGAGAAGGATGTAAAAGGGTTGGGGATGTTGCATAACAGCTGGAGAAGAATATCACAGCTGTGCTAATAGAGGACATCATGAAGGGCTCATCAGTGAGGCAGTATGGGTAAAACATAGGAATAAGAAAGGAGCAATTGCTATGATGGGGTTATAACAAATGCATCCCAATAGCTAGTGGGAAACAGAGAAACAGATACGTAAGCAGATCGTGGAAAGAGGTAAAAGCTATAGGGTTGTTGTGGTCAACAATTTTAGCTTCCCCAATATTGACTGGAACTCTCCTAATGCCAGGGACTTAGTTAGAGTAGAATTTGTTAGGTGCTTCTAGGAGGGCTTCTTAAAACAATATGTAGATAGTCTAACTAAGAAAGGAGGCTGCACTAGACATTATACTTGGGAATGACCTTGGCCAGTTCATCAAATTTTCATTTGGGGAACATTTTGGAAAAAGGGGTCATAAATCTGTAAGTTTTAGGATAGATATGGATAAGTGTAAGATTAGTCCTCAGGTAAAAATGCTCAACTCAGGAAAGGATGATTACAACAGTATTAAGGCAGGAACTGGAAAATTCAGATTGGGAGTCACAGTTTGAGGGTAAATCCACATCTAATATATGGAAGTCTTTTAGAGGCCAGATGATCAGAATTCAGGACTGGCATGTTCCTTTGAGGTTGAAAGATAAGGGTGGCAAGATTCCTGAATGACAAAAGATATTGAACAGTTAGTTAGAAAGAGAAAGGTAGATATTAGGTTAGAAAACTGAAATGAAACAAGGCCCTCAAGGAGTATAAAGGAAGAGATAAGAAATTAAATGAGAAATTTTCTTTACGCAGCGAGTTGTGAGAGCATGGAATGCGTTGCCAGCAGCAGTTGTGGAAGCAAGGTCATTGGGGTCATTTAAGAGACTGCTGGACATGTATATGGTCACAGAAATTTGAGGGTGCATACATGAGGATCAATGGTCGGCACAACATTGTGGGCTGAAGGGCCTGTACTGTGCTGTACTGTTCTATGTTCTATGTTCTAAATTAGATGGGTGGAAGAAGTCATGGAAATGTCCGTGACAAGGAAGATCAAGGTCAATCCTAAGACATTTTATGACTATACATTAGGAGCAAGAAGGTAGCTAGGGAAAGGATAGATCCACCCAAGGACCAAGGGAATTTCTGCATGGACCCAATTCCTTAATAATGAGTACTCTGTATTAGTATTCAACAATGAGAGGAACATAGATTATGGTAAGTTTATTGAGAGATATGTTGACATTCTATATCGACACCAACAAGGAGGAGGCATTGGGTGGCTTGAAAAACATTAAGGTTGAAAAGACCAAGGCCAGAGATAGCATCTATCCCAAGATATTGAGGGAGGCAAAGGAAGAAATTAATGGAGCCTTGACTGAGAAAGCTGCATCTTCTTTAGCCATAGAAGATCCTAGAAGACTAGAGATTAGCCAATGTTGTTCCTTTGTCTAAGAAGGGCAATAGAGATGATCCATGAAATTATAAGCCGGTAGTTTTACAGACAGGATGTACACACATTTGGAGGAGAATGAACTTATTCGGGATAGTCAGCACTGCTTTACATTGGGCAGGTCTTGTCCTACAAACTTGACTGAGTTTTTTTGGGAAAGGACTAAGATGATTAATGAAGGCAGGGCAGCGCATATTGTGTATATTGATTTTACTAAAGCATTTGACAAGGACCATCATGGCAGATTGGCCCAGAAGATTAATTCACAAAGGGTCCATGGTGAATTGGCAAGTTGGATACAAAATTTGCATGGTAATAAGGCAAGGGTAGTTGTGGAGTAGTAGCCTTCTGGCTGGAGGTCTCACCAGTGGTGTTCTGCAAGGATCAGTGCACAGAACTCTGTTGTTTATAATAAATATAAATGAATTTGATGAAAATGTCGGTCATCTGTTCAGTAAATTTGCGGATGACACAAAAATTGGTGAAGTTGTGGACTGTGAGGCAGGTTATCAAAGGATACAGCAGGATATAGACTAGTTGGAAAGTTCAGTGGGGAAATGACAGATAGAGTTTAAGCCAAGTTAGATTTAAGGTGAGAGGGGTGAAGTTTAAAGGAGATGGACATGACAGGTTTTTGATACATAGTGTGACAGGTGCCTGGAATGCGATGCCTGGGGAAGTGGTAGAGGCAGATATGATAGCAACAGTTAAGAGGCATTCAGACAAACACATGAGCAGACAGGGAATGGAGGGATAAGGTACATGTGCAGGCAAATGGGATTAGTTTAGAATAGCATCATGATCAGATATAGTGGAATGAAGGGCCTGTTCTAGTGATGTAATGTTCAACGTTCCATATTCTATATGGAGTAGGCCATTTCAGATTGAGATAAGGAAACATTTTTTCTCTGTCATTTGACATCTCAGATCCTGTCTGGCCACAAAATAAAAACAAAACACTAAAAAGTAAAAAATCTAAATCAAATCCACAATGAAATCATGCCATATCACATAGGAAGTTTATTATTCATGGTTTTTTTTCCCTTCACGTCTGTAGTGATTGGAACAAGGGCTAAGTGGATCTTATGGGCTATGAGATTGCAGGTTAACAACACCAGTCAGGGATCTCATACTCATTGGATCCGCCTGGCCCTCATTCCAATCAGTACAAGTTCATCTTCTGTATGCCTTCACTGATCCTTTCATTACTGGGCAGTGCCAGCTCAAGCAGAATGGCCGACTTTCATTGGAAGGGATTCCAATAGCCTTGCAAGATACTCTCAAAAAGACATGCTTGTGAATTGCAGTATCTTTGAATACACGGGCCAGTTGGTTGTCAGGTAATTGTAATGACATCTGCAGCGCAGCAGGAATGAGAGGACAAATGTTGTCTTCTTGGAAGATAACAGCCAGTTTGTGCTCCATAACGGAATGTTATTCCTCTGGAGGGGTGCCTAAACATACCTTGTGATCAGTTTAGGCTTTCAGCAGTATTAAATGAGAATCAATACAGCATCTTAACATCAGGTACAATGTTCTGATTGATGATGAATTGAGTCATGCTTCAGGATATTTATGCAGTTGGAAAGAAGTATCTGAAGATATATCCACTAAAGGGGAAAATCTGTGCGATGTCAATTAACTTCTTACAGCACTTTATTCAAATTTATGTGACTGGATGCATTGACTTTTTTATGATGTTTATCATAACCGTGGAGCAGCATGGTGGCACAGTGGTTAGCACTTCTGCCTCACACCGCCAGGGACCCGGGTTTGGTTCCAGCATCGGGCTACTGTCTGTGTGGAGTTTGCAAATTCTCCCCCTGTCCACATGGGTTTCCTCTGGGTGCTCCAGTTTCCTCCCACAGTCCAAAGATGAGCAGGTTAGATGGATTGGCCATGCTAAACTGTCCATGGTGTTCACAGATGTGTAGATTAGGTGGGTTATAGGGGGGTGGGTCTGGGTGGGATGCTCTGAGGATGTTGTGGACTTGTTGGGCCAAAGGGCCTGTTTCCACACTATAGGAATTCGATATCACCAATGCTTTATAAGTATGATGTTGAGGTGTCAGTGTTGGACTGGGGTTGACAAAGTCAGAAGTTGCACAACACCAGATTATAGTCCAGAGATAGTAGAACTGCAGATGCTGGAGAATCTGAGATAACGAGGCGTAGAGTTGGATGAACACAGCAGGCCAAGGAGCAGGAAGGCTAACATTTTGCGCCTAGGCCCTTCTTCTGAAGGAGGTCAAAGCCCTAAACGTCAGCCTTCCTGCTCCTCTGATGCTGCTTGGCTTGCTGTGTTCATCCAGCTCTACACCTTGTTATGCCAGATTATAGTCCAACAGGTTTACATGAAATCACAAGCTTAAAGTGCATTGCTCCTTTGTCAAGTGAAGGAGGGGGTTTGAACAACAAATGAACTGATTTAGGGATGCGATCAGGCAATATTATGGAGGTAAAAACAGGTGGGCTTAGTAATCACCTGCATGACTGCCAGAAGTGACATCCCGTTTAAGAACAGGTTAACATTAAATCTGCTTTAAGTGGTGTTAGCTATTCATGATATTGATGCAACCAGCCAAATAAGAGTGATCTTTCCCCGGACACTGAATAAATTGGAATGATTTAGCAATACAAAGTTAACTTTCTGCAGATTCAAAATTGTTGAGGATAATTTAATCATGCCCAGTAAAAGTGATTCTTGTCTGTGAGAGCAATCCAATTTAATGTAAAACTTTTTAACAGATTAATATCACAGATATGTGAAGGGGTTTTTAAAAAAAATGAACAGAATGACAGGAGCTTGCAGACAGGAATGATAGAGAAGGGGATAGGAGATAAAGGGATGGGCTGAGAAGGAGAGAGTAACAAAATGAAGATTAGGCAGAGGTAAGAAGGGAAAAAATGTAAATCTGAATTAAAATGGAAAGAAGGAGGGAAAACAGGAGGGGTTGAGGAAGGGGGAAGAGAATCAAGAAAAGAAACAAGGCAGTGAGTTGGAGAAAGAGAGGGAATAAAGATGACAGCAAGAACAGCCTGTAACGGAGGAAGAGGGTGGTGACAGATCACAAAGAGGACACTGGTGGATAGTAACAAGGAAGCAATTTGGAAGAAGAGAGGGAAGGATTGCATGTTAGCGCACGGATTCTCAACAACATGATATAAATAGTTCTAGAAATATTATTCATTCTGATGTTATTGAAATCAAGTTAATCAATCCATTAGACCAACAACCAACAGTTTGACATGCACTCTTCCACTTCCCAAACCCCAATTCTTCTTCTGGCAGCTCAACAGCTCCATGCCCAACTCCACACACCCCCCACCCCGGTTGAAACTCATTGCCACAACAGTCAACTCTCAACCTACTGGCCCTCCAAAGGGAGCCTTGCACACTCCTCCCCTTCCTCCAGCTTCCAGCTCATCTAATCAGAGACTTCTTCTCCTGTATTTACGGTATTTTTGGAAGAACTGATTATCTTGTCATTGTTGACTAACAAACTGATAACTGGATGAAATACCTGCACAGAGGCCAGTATTCCATCATCTTTATTTACACATGTACAGTACGGTGACCAATCAGCTCAGAACCAGGCCTAGACTGAGGAAACCTTCTGAATTTCCTGTTTATATCTGTCAACCAGGTCTCCCTGAATGACCTAGGCTAACAACACCAATCAAGGATGTCATAGTCAATGAGATCTACCAGACCCTGGTTCCAATAATTACATTCTAGCTACAATAACTAGCTAGACGGATTAAAAAAAACTGGCTAGGCAACAGGAGACACAGAGTAGTAGCAGAAGGGAGTTTCTCAAATTGGAGACCTGTGACCAGTGGTGTTCCACACGGATCTGTGCTGGGACCACTGTTGTTTGTGATATATGTAAATGATCTGGAGGAAGGCGTAGGTGGTCTGATCAGCAAGTTTGCTGATGACACTAAGATTGGTGGGGTAGCTGATAGTGAAGGGGACTGTCAGAAATTACAGCAGAATATAAATAGACTGGAGAGTTGGGCAGATGAATGGCAGATGGAGTTCAATCCAGGCAAATGCGAGGTGATGCATTTTGGAAGATCAAATTCAAGGGCGAACTATACAGTAAATGGAAAGGTCCTAGGGAAAATTGATGAACAGAGAGATCTGGGTGTTCAGGTCCATTGTTCCCTGAAGGTGACGATGCAGGTCAATAGCGTGGTCAAAAAGGCATATGGCATGCTTTCCTTCATTGGGCAGGGTATTGAGTACAGGAGTTGGCAGGTCATGTTGCAGTTCTATCGGACTTTGGTTCGGCCACATTTGGAGTACTGTGTACAGTTCTGGTCGCCACATTACCAAAAGGATGTGGATGCTTTGGAGAGGGTGCAGAGGAGGTTTACCAGGATGTTGTCTGGTATGGAGGGTGCCAGCTATGAAGAGAGGTTGAGTAGATTAGGATTATTTTCATTAGAAAGATGGAGATTGAGGGGGGGACCTGACTGAGGTCTACAAAATCATGAGGGGTATATACAGGGTGGATAGCAAAAAGCTTTTTCCCCAGAGTGGGGGACTCAATTACTAGGGGTCATGAGTTCAAAGTGAGAGGAGGAAAGTTTAAGGGAGATATGCGTGGAAAGTTCTTTACACAGAGGATGGTGGGTGCCTGGAATGCGTTGCCAGCGGAGGTGGTAGATGCAGACACGTTAGACACTTTTAAGATATATTTGGACAGGTACATGGATGGGCAGGGAGCAAATGGACACAGACCGTTAGAAAATAGAGGACAGGTTAGACAGAGGATCTTGATCGGTGCAGGCTTGGAGGGCCGAAGGGCCTGTTCCTGTGCTGTAGGTTTCTTTGTCCTTTGTTCTTTGTTCTTTATTCCTCCCATCTGGGGTTGCAGGCCTGTTCTTTCTCTTGTAGCTTCTCTTGGGACGTTTCCACCCCATGCCTGGTTGTTCTGACTCAAATTCTGCCAAAGATGATGTGTACCAGACCACAGGCTGTCTCTTGAGACTGGAGCATTTCAGGAGAGTTTCCCCCTCTTCTTTCAGCAGTAACAGTATTGCGGGTCCATCCACCTTGCACTCTAAGGTTTTCTCAATGCTAGACCAAGGGGTGAAGCCACGATTTCTGACAGCTTTTAAGACTGTTCATAGGCAGCAGGTATGGACGCAGAACATAAAAAAAAAGTACAGGCCCTTCGGCCCACAATGTTGTGCTGACCTATTATCTACTAAGATCAATCTACCCTGCACACTGTGCATTTTACTGTCTTCAATGTTCTTATCCAAGAGTCGCTTAGAAATCTCTGAAGTATCTGACTCCACAACCACTGCCAACACCGCTTTCCACCCACCCACCACTCTCTTTGTAAAGAACCTACCTCTGACATCTCCCCTGTACCTTCCTCCAATCACCTTAAAATTATGCCACCTCATAAGAGTCATTTCAGGCCCTGGGAAAAAGTCTCTGCGTATCTGCTCGATCTATGCCTCTCAGCAACTTGTACACCTCTGTCAAGTCATCTCTTATCCTCTTCAATCCAATGAGAAAAAGTCCTAGCTCCCTCAACCTTTCCTCATAAGACCTGCCCTCCAGTCAAGGCAGCAAACTGGCAAATCTCCTCAGCACCCTCTCTAAATCTTCCATATCTTTCCGATAATGATGTGACCAGAACGGAACACAATATTCCAAGTGTGGTTTCATAGTGCTGCAGCGTAACCTCACAGCTCTTAAACTCAATTCCCCTGCCATTGAATGCCAACACACCATATACCTTCGTTACAACCCTATCAACATGGGGAGCAACTTTGACAGATCTATAGACATGGACTCCAAGATCCCTCTGTTCCTCCACACTGCCAAGAATCCTGCCATTAACCCTCTATTCTGCATTCAAATTCGACCTTCCAAAATGAAATCACTTCACACTTTTCTCGGTTGAATTCCATCTGCCACTTCTTTGCCCAGCTCAGCATCCTGTCACTGTCCCACTACAACCTACAACAGCCCTCCACGTCATCCACAACTCCACCAACCTTTGTGTCATCGGCAAACTCACTAACCCATCCTTCCACTTCCTCATCCAAGTCATTTATAAATATCACAAAGAGCAGAGGTCCCACAACAGATCCCTGCAAAACCCCACTGGTCACCGAGCTCCAAGCTGAATACTTTCCATCTACTACCACCCTCTGTCTTTTGTTGGACAGCCAGTTTTGTATCCAGACAGCCAGAGTTCCCTGAATACGATGCTTCCTTACTTTCTGAATGAGCCTACCATGTGGAACATTATCAAATGTCATGCTAAAATGCATATATACCAGATCCACCACTCTCCCTTCATCAATGTGTTTTGTCATATCCTCAAAGAATTCAATAAGGCTTGTGAGGCATGACCTGCCACTCACAAAGCTGTGCTGACTATTTCTAATCAAGCTGTGCTTTTCCAAATAATCATAAATACTATCTCTCAGAATCCTCTCCAACAATTTGCTCACCACAAAAGTAAGATTGGCCAGTCTGTAATTTACAGGATTACCCCTATTTACTTTCTTGAACACTTGCCACCCTCCAATCTTCTGGCACTACTCCAGTGGATAGTGAGGATGCAAAGATCATTGCCAAAGGGGCAGCAATCTCTTCCCTTGCTTTCCATAGAAACCTTGGGTAATATCCTGTCTGGCCGAGGGGAATTATCTATGCTCATGTTTTTCAAAATTTCTAGCACATTCTCCTTACTAACATGAGTGTGTTCGAGCATATCTGCCTGTTTCATGCTGTATGTTTTGATCCTGCCCAATTTGCATGAAAGCACCTGTCAGGTGATCCACATGTTTGTTCAGGACTGCCTCATGGACCCAAACTTTGTATGTCATTGGGCCTGACCTCATGTTGACTTCACCTCATACTCAGGCAGGGCCATATGCATGGTACCAAACTTTTTGTCCTGTTAAGTAAACTGTCTCCCTCATTTTCAAGAGACAACTGGCCAGCACTGGCATTCCTGATGCCATTTTACCCTCATCCCTAGATCCACAAATATCAGGTTTAACCGGGTGCAGGTCTTCTCCCTGTCAGCAACTCTGCAGCAGGTATCTCTGTAGTTGTGTGATGGGTGGTACTGTAATCAAACAGGAACCAGGGTACTTTGGTATTGATTGAAGCTATCAGTTGTTTCTTTAAGCTTGCCTTCAATGTTTGGACTGCTCTTTCTGCAAGACCCTTTGGATAATGGGTGGTATGGAGATGTCCGAACATGCCAAATGCTACTTGACTTTAGGAGATCTCAGACTCCCTGCTGGTAAATGACGTCCAATTTTCCATGACCAATATTTTGGGAGTTTTGCGTGGAAAAGATGCTTGGAGCTTTTGAATCATCATCGCCGAGTTTGCCGAATGAACTCTACGCATATCCAACCACTTTGAATGAGCACCCATAATGGCCAGCAACATTGAGCCCATGAAAAGACTGACACACCTTTTCAGCGGAGCAAGCAGACTGCCGGCCCATTCAAAGAGTCAGGTTCAAGAGCTATATGCCCTATCTCACCAAAGCAAGAATATCCCTCAAAGTGGAGACTGGTATTGACTGAAACAATGCAGCCAGAATAATGGGCAATAAATTGAAGGATAATATGGAAGAGGAAATGCCTTTGTATGGAAATGAGGGAATCATTACAGGCTTCTTAAATTAGATATAGAAGTAATGACTGTCAGAGATAATGAATTAAAAGTAGTAATTCGCGCACACACCAATGTTTTATGTTTTATTCCAACTAATGTCTTTCAATATTGAGACATTTTATGTTGCATGGCAGAATTTCCTCCATGGCTGTTTCTCCATACACTTGTACTTGAAAAAGCTGCTACAGTGGTGATATGAAAGGGTGGAGGTTATTTATTTATTTGTTTGTTCCATTGTAATAATCCATATGCTATCACTCCAAAAGTGATAAAGTTTGCCAGAGCTGGACCATCAGGGGTCTGGGTTGCAGCTGTATGTGGACACCTGCTATCTCAGCGTGCCTGCACAAACATCAGCATCCAGCTGCAAACGGTAGCTTCTTGGCACGACTGGAGTGCTGCTGTTGGCAAATGCTCACCACGACCACTTACTCGTAATTTGCACTCAGAGTAGGGATTGAGACTAATAGGCAAGCTTGATTGTTAATCCAGTGTACCAAAACTCATCTCTTCGTGGATAGAGTCTTGCTTCATTCCAAATATATAATTTTAAAAGTAGGAGACGGTAAGAACTGCTGATGCTAGAGTCAGAGATAACACAGTGTGGAGCTGGAGGAGCACAGCAGGCAGGGCAACATTTGGGAACTGTGGTTGTTCACCAGATTTTGAATTTCTGTATGTTATGTTCAAACAATAATAAAATCCACTGTTTTTTGAATGTGCAGGAAACTGTTGCAATATTACGTTAATTATGTTTATTAACAACAGTTTTGGCGTACCAGTTAATATGGAAACCGAAACCAATCCTAATTGAATAAAACACTGGCAGTACTCCAATATAAAGTGGAATTAAGACAGAAAAAGCTCTTGATTTCTGTTCGTTATATATTTCACACCTTCTCTTCAAATGTCGTTATTCAACTTGCACAAAATTAGTGTAAATTCTTAAATAATAGTGTAAAATCTTAAATTTTGTGTAAATGTGAGTATTTTAGCTATTATTTTCCATAAAATTAGGAATTTTTAGACTCTTCCAACGTTTCAAGTAGCTTGAGAATTTTGACATAATTTAATTTGCATTTGGTTCTGTGTTGATGGAATTGAAATAATTATTCCAGGTTTCCAGCTGTTGGTTTTCTTGGAGAGGATACTGAGGGACAGGATCAACCAACCTTTGGATAGTTGAGGTCTGATTAGGGTAGTCAGTATGGTAGCGAGTTTTGAGAAGATTTGTAGCTCAGGTTGAGGTTCTGGATGTGAGTTTGCTCGCTGAGCTGGAAGGTTAGTTTTCAGACGTTTCGTCACCATTCTAGGTAACATCATCAGTGAGCCTCTGATGAAGCGCTGGTGTTATGTCCCGCGACCTATTTATCTGTTTAGGTTTCCTTGGGCTGGTGATGCCATTTCCTGCGTTGGCGAAGTAATTTCCTGTTCTTTTTCTCAGAGGATGGTAGATTGGCTCCAAATCAATGTGTTTGTTGATGGAGTTCCGGTTGGAATGCCATGCTTCTAGGAATTCTCATGCGTGTCTCTGTTTGGCTTGTCCTAGGATTGATGTGTTGTCCCAATCAAAGTGGTGTCCGTGAATCCGTGAATACTGAAGCTAATGGAGGGTCTGATCACAGTCAACTAGTGTTCATTAGATAAGGAATGGTGCCAGAGGATCACAAATATTACATCTCTGTTTAAAAAAGTGAACGTGAATAAACCCAATTGCAGGGCCAATGTGAGTACTGACAAAGCCTTTAGAGACAATAACCCTTGAGTAAAATAACTGGTACATGGAAAAGTATGAGTTAATAAATAAAAGCCAATGTAGCTGTATTATTGCAAGTCATATTTGATTAACTTTATCAATTAATTTCATGAAACAAAATCCAGATAACAAATCCAGGTCTGATCTCTGCAAAGCCATCAGAGATGTCAAGAGGCAGTACTGGACCAAGTTAGAGGCCCAACCAACCATAAAGACACCCCTCCCAGTGGAAAGGCCTACATGACACAACAGGATGCAAAATCAGGCAAGCAAGATAGCACACAAAAACACATCCCTCCCTGATGCACTGAAGCTCTCAATGCTCGATTCAAGCAGAATGCCAGTGGCATGGTCCCTCAACTGCCTCAACAGCCCTGGACATACCTGTTCCTCCATAGCTGCTGCAGAAGTCAGACTGGTCTTCCTGAGAGTCCACCCGAGGAAAGTAATGGGGCCAGATGAAGTGTCCAGCTATGCACTTGGGTTTTGTGTGGACAGTTGGCAGAGATATTCGCTGACATCTTCAACTCTCCATGCTACAAGCCGAAGTCCCCAACCGCTTCAAGAAGACCACCATCATGCCATTACCAAAGAAAACACATGAAACCTGCCTGAATGACTACTGCCCAGTGATTGTGACCTCCTAACTTTGTATAGCTCATACAGTCTAAGCACCTTATGATCTGGATGTCCTTGTTTGTTATAATCTGCTTCTGATGCTCACAAAACAAAGCTTTTCATTGTACTTAGGTACATGTGACTACAATAAAACAAATCAAATTAAATCAAATAGGATTGATAAGCTACACAATTGATATTGTGCAAGTGAAGTTCCAAAAGACAACTGACACAGAACAATATAATAAACAAGTGAACAGAATGAAAGTCAGGATCAAACGGACAAAGTTGACTATGGATTAGAAGAAAGAGAGAAGTGATGAATGATTGCTTTGAGAATGATTGCTCTGAGAATGAAGGAAAGTACACAAAGTTTTTTTCTCAAGGGTACGAAGGGAGGACCTCTACACTTCTTGATTTTTCTTTTAAATGACCAGCACTTGACTATACAAATGAAAATTTCCAAGTCTGCAGATGAGAAGAAACTCAGGAATGAAACAAAGTCTTCAGGAGGAGGTGGACAGATTGATGAAATGGTCAAAGTAATGGCAGATGAAACGCAACATAGAAAAATGTGAACTAATATGATGTGTGCAGAAGAATGAAGAGAGGCAATGCTATAATTTTAAAGTGGGTATTACAAATAGAATTCACTGTGCTAAAACACAGTTTTTGAAAGTGGCCATACAAGCAGAAATGAAAGTGCTGGTTGCATTAATGGAGGAATAGAGTACAAAAGCAAAACAATCATAGAACATAGAACATTACAGCACAGTACAGGCCCTTCGGCCCTCGATGTTGTGCCGACCTGTCATACCGATCTCAAGCCCATCTAACCTACACCATTCCATGTACGTCCATATGCTTGTCCAATGACGACTTAAATGTACCTAACGTTGGCAAATCTACTACCATTGCAGGCAAAGCGTTCCATTCCCTCACTCCTCTCTGAGTAAAGAAACGACCTCTGACATCTGTCCTATATCTTTCACCCCTCAATTTAAAGCTATGCCCCCTCGTGCTCGCCGTCACCATGCTAGGAAAAAGGCTCTCTCGATCCACCTTATCTAACCCTCTGATTATTTTATATATTTCAATTAAGTCACCTCTCAACCTTCTTCTCTCTAATGAAAACAGCCTCAAGTCCCTCAGCCTTTCCTCGTAAGACCTTCCCTCCATACCAGGCAACATCCTAGTACATCTCCTCTCCACCTTTTCCAAAACTTCCACGGCCTTCTTATAATGAGGTGACCAGAACTGTACGCAATACTCCAAGTGCAGCCGCACCAGAGTTTTGTACAGCTGCAGCAGAACCTCTTGGTTCCGGAACTCCATCACTGTATGACTTCTTAACAGTCCTGTCAACCTGGGTGGCAACTTTCAAGGATCTTTGTATGTAGACACAGAGATCTCTCTGCTCATCTACACTACCAAGAATCTTTCATTAGCCCTGTACTTTGCCTTCCGGTTACTCCTACCAAAGTGCATCACCTCACACTTGTCCACATTAAACTCCATTTGCCACCTCTCAGCCCAGCTCTGCAGCTTGTCTATGTCTCTCTGTAACCTACAACATCCTTCGTCACTATCCACAACTCCACCGACCTTGGTGTCGTCTGCAAATTTACTAACCCATCCTTCTACGCCCTCATCCAGGTCATTTATAAAAATGACAAACAGCAGTGGACCCAACACCGACCTTAGCGGTACACCACTCGTAACTGGACTCCAGGATGGACATTTCCTATCAACCTCCACCCTCTGTCTTCTTTCAGCAAGCCAATTTCCGATCCAAACTGCTATACCTCCCACAATCCCATTCCTCCGCATTTTGTACAATAGCCTACTGTGGGGAACCTGATTGAAAGCCTTGCTGAAATCCATATTACACCACATCAACCGGTTTACTCTCATCTACCTGTCTGGTCACCTTCTCAAAGAACTCAATAAGGTTTGTGAGGCATGACCTACCTTTCACAAAACCGTGCTGACTATCCCTAATCAAATTACTCTTTTCAAGATGATTATAAATCCTATCTCTTATAACCTTTTCCAACACTTTATCAACAACTGAGGTAAGGCTCACTGGTCTATAATTACCAGGGTTGTCTCTACTCCCCTTCTTGAACAGGGGAACCACATTTGCTGTCCTCCAGTTGTCTGGCACTATTCCTGTAGACAATGGCGAGTTAAAGATCAATGTCAAAGGCTCGGCAATCTCCTCCCTGGCTTCCCAGAGGATCCTAGGATAAATCCCATCTGGCCCAGGGGACTGATCTATCTTCACACTCTGTAGGATTTCTAATACCTCTTCCTTGTGAATCTCAATCCCACCTAGTCTAGTAGCCTGTATCTCAGTATTCTCCTCGACAACATTGTCATTTTCTAGAGTGAATACTGTTGAAAAATATTCATTTAGCGCTTCCCCTATCTCATCTGACTCCACACACAACTTCCCACTACTATCCTTGATTGGCCCTAATCTTACTCTCATCATTCTTTTATTCCTTTAATAATTATAGAAAGCCTTAGGGTTTACCCTGATCCTATCCGCCAACAACTTCTCATGTTTCCCCCTGGCTCTTCTGACCTCTCTCTTTAGGTCTTTCCTGGCTACCCTGTAACCCTCAAGCGCCCTAATTGAGCCTTCACATCTCATCCTAACATAAGACTTCTTCTTCCTCTTGACCAGAGATTCCACTTCCCTCGTAAACCATGGCTCCCGCGCTCTACAGCTTCCTCCCTGCCTGACAGGTACATACTTATCAAAGACACACAGGAGCTTTTCCTTGAATAAGCTCCACATTTCTAATGTGCCCATCCCCTGCAGTTTCCTTCCCCATCCCATGCTCCCTAAATCTTGCCTAATCTCATCGTAATTGCCTTTCCCCCTGCTATAACTCTTGCCCAGTGGTATACACTTTCCATCATAAAGTAAACATAACAGAATTGTGATCGCTATCACCAAAGTGCTCACCTACTTCCAAAGCTAACACCTGGCCGGGCTCATTACCCAGTACCAAATCTAATGTGGCTTCGCCTCTTGTTGGCCTGTCTACATACTGTGTCACGAAGCCCTCCTGCACACGCTGAACAAAAACTGACCCATCTATAGTACTCGAACTATAGTGCTCCCATCAGCTGGAGTGTCATGTTTAACTTTGAGCACTGCACATTAGGGAAGATGCCAGGACCTTGGAAACTATTTTGAAGAAATGTACTGGAATGTTGACAGGGCTGTGTGTGTTTAGTTACATGGAGAGAATAGAAAAGCTCAGGCAGTTCCCCTTAGAACAGAAAAAGCAACGATTTAGTATGCATGTTCAAAATCATGAATGGTTTTGATATTTTTCCATTCATTTTTTTCCTATTAATTTTGTAGGATGTGAGTATCGCTGGCTGGCCAGCATTTCTTGCCCATCTCTAGTTGCCCTTGAGAAGGTAGTGATGAGCTGCTTTTTTGAACCGCTGCATTCCTCCTACTGTTAACTGACCCAAATTGCTAGTAGGAAGGGAATTCAAGGATTTTGACCCAGAGACAGTGAAGGAACAGCAATATATTTCCAAGTCAGGATGGTGAGTGACTTGGAGGGGAACTTGGAGGTGGTGGTGTTCCCATATATCTGCTGCCCTTGCCCTTCCAGATGGAAGTGGTCCTAGGTTTGGAAGGTGCTGTCTCAGGATCTTCGGTGAATTTCTGCAGCGCATCTTGTAAATAGTACACACTGCTGCTACTCAATGTCCGTGGCAGACGGAGTGAATGTTTGTGGATGTAGCACCAATCAGGCGGGCTGCTTTGTCCTGGATGGTGTCAAGTTTCTTAAGTGTCGTTGGGGCTGCATGCATCCAGGCAAAAAATGATGAGTATTCCATCACACTCCTAACTTATGCCTTGTAGATGGCAGACAGGCTTTGAGAAATCAGGAGATGAGTTACTCGGTGTAGTCTTCCCAGCTTCTGACCTGCTCTTGTAGCTGCTCTGTTAATGTGGGGAGTCCAGTTGATTTTCTGGTCAATGGTACTCTCCAGGACGTTGATAATGGGGGATTCAGTGATGGAAGCACCACTGAATGTCAAGGGACAGTCGTTAGATTGTCTCTGATTGGTGATGGTCATAGCCTGGCATTTGTATGGCGTGAATGTCACTTGCCACTTGTCAGCCAAGCGTGGATATTGTCCAGATCTTGTTGCATGTGAACATGGACTGCTTTAGTATCTGAGGAGTCATGAATGGTGCTGAACACAGTGCAATCATCAGCGAACATCCCCAACTCTGACCTTATGTTAGATGGAAGATCAATGATGAAGCAGTTGAAGATGGTTGGGTCTACGACACGACCCTGAAGAACTCCTGCAGAGATGTCCTGGAGCCGAGGTGATTGGCCTCCCACAACCACGACCATCTTCCTTTGTGTCAGGTATAACTCCAACCACGGGAGCATTTGTCCCCAAATACCCATTGATTCCAGTGGCTCCTTGATGCCACACTTGGTCAAATGCAGCCTTGATATCAAGGGCTGTCACTCTCACTTTACCTCTGGAATTCAGCAAAAATAGAGAAAATAAGCTGACGATCTTTCTAGTGACAGGAGGGTCAGCAGCCAAAGTACATCGATATAAGTATTTTTTTGATTATGTAATGTTAGGCTTACTTTTTCAAAGCTAATATCTGTGATCTGGAATTCAGTGCCTTGGAAATGTGTAAATGCAGAAAAAAAGGGGGAAAAAAGCAAGAAGGCAGCGCAGGTGTCCTCTGCGGTTATCTCCCTCCAAAATAAGTATACCGTTTTGGATACTGTTGGGGGAGATAGCTCACTTTGGGAAGGCAGCAGTAGCCAGGTACATGGCACCTTGGCTGGCTCTGCTGTACAGTAGGAAAAAGAGTGGAGGGCTACAGTCAGAGGAGATTCGATTGTAAGGGGAGTAAACAGGGAAGGGCAAGATTGGCAACTAAATATCCCAGGATATAGACGCTTCAGGCAGGATAGACAGGGAGGTAAAACGGGTGGAGGAGTTGCATTACTGTGGTCAAAAATGAGTCTTCTGAATGGTATGTTGCCTCGCAGGTGAACAGGTCAGGGATGTCTCAGATCAACTGTAGGACATTCTGAAGGGGGAGAGTGGACAGCCGGCTGTCATGGTGCATAAAGGCACCAATGATACAGATAAAATATGGGATGAGATCCTACAAGCAGAATTTAGGGAGTTAGGAGTCAAGTTAAAGTAGTAATGTCAGGATTGCTACCAGAGCCATCTGCTAGTCAGAGTAGAAATGAAACAATAGGCAGGATAATTGAATGGCTTGAGAGATGGTGCAGGAGGAAGAGGCTCAGATTTTTGGGCCATTGGGACCAGTTCTGGGGGAGGTGGGGCTATTACAAATCAGACAGTCTACACTTGGGCAGGAACTGGAACTCCTATGGGCTGCTTCTGCTAATGCAGTTGGGGAGGGTTTAAACTAATGTGGCAGGGGGATGGGAACCAAATGACGAGGCTCATGGATAGTAAGGAGGTAGTAACTGAAGCCTGTAAGCAACTAGATAATAAAGTCAGCGTGACTAAGGGGAAGAGGAGGCAGAGAGCAGATGAAGAATGCAAAGGCACAGGTGGTCTGAGATGCATTTGTTTTAATGCGAGAAGAGTAATTGGTAAGGCAGATGAACTTAGGACTTGGATTAGCACCTGGGACTATAAAGTTGTTGCTGTTACTGAGACTTGGTTGAGGGAAGGGCAAGATTGGCAACTAAATATCCCAGGATATAGACGCTTCAGGCAGGAGAGACAGGGAGGTAAAACGGGTGGAGGAGTTGCATTACTGGCCAAAGAGACTATCACAGCTGTGCCGAAGGAGGGCACGATGGAGGAACTGAGCAGTGAGGCAATATGGGCAGAGCTCAGAGACAGGAAAGTTGTGGTAACAATGTTGGGGCTTTACTATGGGCCTCTAAACAGCAAGCGTGAGATAGAGGTACAAGTATGTAGACAGATTATGGAAAGGAGCAATAGGGTGGTGGTGATGGGAGAGTTTAATTTTCCCAATATTGACTGGGATTCACTTAGCATTAGGGGTTGAGATGGAGCAAAATTTGTAAGGAGCCTCCAGGAGAGTCTTCTAGAGCAGTATGTACATAGTCCAACTCGGGAAGGGGTGATACTGGACTTGGTGTTGGGGAATGAGCCCGGCCAGGTGGTTGAAGTTTCAGTACGGGATTACGTTGGGAATAGTGATCACAATTCCATAAGTTTTAGAATACTGATGGACAAAGACGAGAGTGGTCTGCAAGGAAGAGTGCTAAATTGGTGGAAGACCAAGTATCGCAAAACTCGACAGGAGCTGGGGAAATGTGGATTGGGAGCAACTGTTTGAGGGTAAATCCACATTTGATAAGTGGGAGGCTTTTAAAGAGAGGTTGATTAGAGTGCAGGACAAACACATCCCTGTGAAAATGAGGGATAGAAAGGGCAAGATTAGGGAACCATGGATGACAGGTGAAATTGTGAAACTAGCAAAGAGGAAAAAGGGAGCATATGTAAGGTCTAAGCAACTGAAAACAGATGAAGCTTTGGGAAAGTAGGACCAAACTGAAACAAGGAATTAAGAGGGCTAAAAGGGGTCATGAAATATCTTCAGCAAACAGGGATAAGGAAAATCCCAAAGCCTTTTATATGTACATAAGGAGCAAGATGGTAATTAGAGAAAGGGTTGGCCCACTCAAGGACAAAGGAGGCAAGTTATGCGAAGAGTCAGAGAAAATGGGTGAGATTCTTAATGAGTTCTTGGCATCGGTATTCACTGAGGAGAGAGACATGTCAGATGTTGAGATTAGGTATAGATATTTGATTACTCTAGGTCAAGTCAGCATAAGGAGGAAGTGTTGGCTATTCTAAAAGGCGTTAGGGTGGTCAAGTCCCCAAAACTGGATGGGATCTATCCCAGATTACTGAGGGAAGCGAGAGAGGAAATAAGTGGGGCCTTAACAGATATCACTGCAGCATCCTTGAGCACGTGTGAGGTCCTGGATGGCTGGAGAATTGCTAATGTTGTCCCCTTGTTTAAGAAGGGTTGCAAGGATAATCCAGGTAATTACAGACCGGTGAGCTTGACGTCAGTGGTGTGGAAGCTGCAGGAGAATATACTGAGGGATAGGATCTATTTACCATTAGAAGAAAATGGGCTTATTAGCGATAGGCAGCATGGTTTTGTGCAGGGAAGGTCATGTCTTACCAACTTGATAGAATTCTTTGAGGAAGTGACAAAGTTGATAGATGAGGGAAGGGCTGTAGATGTCATAGACATGGACTACAGTAAGGCGTTTGATAAGGTTCCCATGGTAGGCTGATGGAGAAAGTGAAGTCATATGGGGTCCAGGGTGTACTAACTAGATGGATAGAGAACTGGTGGGGCAACAGGAAACAGAGAGTTGTAATGGAAAGAAGTTTCTCAAAATGGAGACCTGCGACCAGTGGTGTTCCACAGGGATCTGTGTTGGGACCACTGCTGTTCGTGATATACATAAATGATCCAGAGGAAGGTATAGATGGTCTGAATGGCAAGTTTGTAGATGACAAGAAGATTGGAGTAGCTGATAGTGAAGGGGGCTGTAGGAGAATGCCACAGAATATTAGAGAGTTGGGCAGAGAAATGGCAGATGGAGTTCAATCCAGGCAAATGCGAAGTGATACATTTTGGAAGATCCAATTCAAGAGCGAACCATATGGTAAACGGAAAAGCCCTGGGCAAAATTGATACACAGAGAGATCTAGGTATTCTGAACCATTGCACCCTGAAGGCCGCCACACAGGTCGATAGAGTGGTCAAGAAGGCATACAGCATGCTTTCATTCATCAGACGGTATATTGAGTACAAGAGTTGGCAGGTAATGTTACAATTGCACAAGACTCTGGTCAACCACATTTGGAATACTGCATACAGTTCTGGTCGCCACATTACCAAAAAGATGTGTATGCTTTGGAGAAGGTACAGAGGAGGTTCACCAGGATGTTGCCTGGTATGGAGGGCTCTACCTATGAAGAAAGGTTGAGTAGATTAGGATTATTTACATTAGAAAGACAGAGGTTGAGGTGGGACCTGATTGAGGTCTACAAAATCCTGAGAGATATAGACAGGGTGGATAGCAAGAAGCTTTTTCCCCAGAGTGGGGGACTCAATTACTCGGGGCCACGATTTCAAGGTGCAAGGGGAAAGGTTTAAGGGAGATACACATGCAAAGTTCTTTACGCAGAGGGTGACGGGTGCCTGGAATGCGTTGCCAGCAGAGGTGGTAGAGGCAGGCACAATAGCGTCATTTATGATGTATCTGGACAGATACATGAATGGGCAGGGAGCAGAGGGATACAGATCCTTGGAAAATAGGCAACAGGTTTAGATAGAGGGTCTGGACTGGCACAGGCTTGGAGGGCTAAAGGGCCTGTTCAGAAGTGCTGTAATTTTCCTTACTCTTTGTTCTTTGTGTAAATGCAGATTCAGTAACAATATTCAAAACAAAACTAAATAACTGTTTGGAGGCTGTCGGGAAAGCAGAGCAGCATGTAATTCAATGTACACAAAGAAATATCTGATAGACATGATGGGCTGAATGGCCTCCTTGCTTGTTTCTCCTGAACTACTCTAAAACTAAGCTGTTGATTTCAGGGAACAAATTCAACAGGCGTTAAATCCCATTGGCAGTGAAAGGCAGAGAATCCCTGTTTCCCATTTTGATTTAGTAATAAATCTATCCCTTACCCTGGAGCATTGAAGCAGGCGTCATTATGTCAATAATGCCGAAGCCCAGACACTCTAGTCACAGGGTGACATGCAGAGTAACATCTACCATCTTGATAAGGGGTTGCCATGGACGTTTCCTAGGGAAAATTGATGAACAGAGAGATCTGGGTGTTCCGGTCCATTGTTCCCTGAAGGTGACAAAGCAGGTCAATAGGGTGGGCAAGAAGGCATGTGGCATGCTTTCCTTCATCAGACGGGGTATTGAGTACAAGAGTTGGCAGGTCATGTTGCAGTTGTATAGGACTTTGGTTCGGCCACATTTGGAGTACTTTCTGGTCGCCACATTACCAAAAGGATGTGGATGCTTTGGAGAGGGTGCAGAGGAGGTTCACCAGGATGTTGCCTGGTACGCAGGGTGCTAGCTATGGGGTATAGACAGGGTGGATAGCAAAAAGCTTTTTCCCAGACTGGGGGACTCATTTACTAGGGGTCATGAGTTCAAAGTGAGAGGAGGGAAGTTTAAGGGAGATATGCGTGGAAAGGTCTTTACACAGAGGATGGTGAGTGCCTACAACGCGTTGCCAGCGGAGGTGGTAGAGGCAGACACGTTAGCGTCTTTTAAGATATATTTGGACAGGTACATGGATGGGCAGGGAGCAAATGGACACAGACCGTTAGAAAATAATTGACAGGTTAGACAGAGGATCTCGATCGGCACAGGTTTGGAGGGCCGAAAGGCCTGTTCCTGTGCTGTAATTTTCTTTGTTCTGTCAAAAGATAAAGGTAGGCCAAAATTGCTATTTGCCTGTAAATTTGATGAAAGTCTACTTCAGCAAACTTTTTGATAATGTCTCACATTGGGGATTGGCAGTGAAGGTACGAGCCCTGGGATCCTAGGAAATTTGGCAAATTGGGTCCACAATTGGCTGAATGGCAGGAAGCAGAGGATGATGGTTGAGCGCTGTTTTTGTAACTTGAAGCTTGTGTCCAGTAGGATTCCACAGAGATCAGTGTTGGCGCCCTTGCAGTAACATATATAAATGATTTAGACTTGAACGTAGGAGGTTTGATCCATATGTTCATGGATGATACAAAAATTGGTGGGAAGACAAATAGTGAGGATAGCCTTAGATTACAGGAGAATATCGAGGCTATTCAAATGGCAAATGGAATGATAAGTCTGAGGTGACTTTTCTTCAGAAAAGCCCTGATCTGAAGCAGTGTCACCGGACCCAAAACATCAACACTGCTTCCTCTTCACAGAATAATTAGATGATTGGCTAATTCAGCCTGCACCAGACAAAATCAAAGGAATTTTTTTTCTCTGCTGTAGACTTCTATAACTCCGTAAACTCTTCAGCAGATCTAGACACTTCAACACGTAGCTTTGAGTCCAGGCATGCTAATCAAGAATCCAGTTGCTGTGATTCTGAAAGCTACCTGGAAAAACCATCATACAAAAGCCAAATCTACAAACAGAATCACCCTTGTCCTCACGAACCACCTGACCAACCTCCAAATCCAACACATTATCCTCCGACATTTCCGCCATCTGCAATCCGACCCAACCACCAAAGACATTTTTCCCACCTGACCCTTGTGCTTTCTGGAGTGACCACTCCCTCCATGACTCGCTTGTCCGCTTCACACTCTCCTCCAGCCCCACCATCCCTTGCAATTTTCTCTGCAACCAAAGCAAGTGCTACACCTGCCCCTATACCTCCCCCTCTCACCGCAAGCCCAGGCCCTAGGAAGACTTTTCACATCAAACAAACATTCACCTGCACATCAGTCAATGTTAAATCCTGTATCTGCTGTTCCCGTTGTGGCCTCCTCTACATCAGGGAAACCAAACGGCGGCTTGGGGACCACTTTGCGGAACACCTACGGTCTGTTCGCCACAAACAACTACACCTTCCAGTCGCAAACCATTTCAATTCCTGCCCCCACTCCTCGGACGACATGTCCATCATGCCTCCTGCATTGCCACAATGATGCCACCTGAAAGATGCAGGAACAGCATCTCATACTTTGCTTGGGAACTCTGGAGCCCAAGGGTATCAACGTGGATTTCACAAGCTTCAAAATCTCCCCTCCCCCGAACACATGCCAAAACCAGCCCAGCTAGTCCCCGCCTCCCTAACTATTCCTCCCACCTCAAGCTCCACCCCATCCCCTACCCACTAACCTCATCCCGCCCCCCCCGACCTGTTCATCCTCCCTCGACTGACCTATTCCCCCCCTACAACTCCCCACCTACATTCACCTTCACTGGCTCTAACCCCGCCTCTTTGACCTGTCTGTCTCCTCTCACCCTATCTTCCTATCCACCCTATCCGCCTCCCCCGTCTCCCTATTTATTTCAGAATCCCCTTCCCCTCCCCCATTTCTGACAAAGGGTCCCGACCCGAAAATATCAAGCTTTCCTGCTCTTAAAATCCCTATGGTGTGGAAGCAGGCCATTTGGCCCATCGAGTCCACATCGACCCTCTGAAGAGCATCTCACCCAGACCCATCCTCTACCCGATCCTTGCACTCCCCACCTAAGATTCTCTTCTGATGCTGTTTGGCTTGCTGTGTTCATCCATCTTCACACTGTGTTATCTCTACAAACTGAAGGTTGCTGGAGAGTGCAGCCCTCATTATATTACATTAGGACAAACAATGGATAAACTAGATTTCACCTGGATCCATGTGATGATTCCTGCGTTCCAATATTCCTTCATTGTATGAAGCAGGTTTTCTGGTGATAAAACTGGAACTTTTGATGACTGGGAAATTAGGCTGTCATGTTAGGCCATGTAAGTCTACATTGACTGGTCTCCTTAAGTGTACTGTTAAAGTCTTGGAAGAGTTATTGTGCTTGGACTTCACAGCCAATTCACGTTTCTGTTAAGATTGAACTCCAGACTGAATTACCACGCTTAGCTTGTCTCATTCAACTTGAGGATGTATGGTGCATTCTTCATGAAGTTGAAATGAGAAGGCAAGTAGGAGGGATGATGGTGGCACAGTGGTTCAGTGGTTAGCACTCTGCCTCTCAGCACCAGGATCTGGTTTCAACTCCACTCTCAAGTGACCGTCTGTACGGAGTTTGCACATTCTCCCCATAGAACTTAGAACATTAGAGCACAGTACAGGCCCTTCGGCCCTGATGTTGTGCCAACCTGTCACACCGATCTCAAGCCCATCTAATCTACACTATTCCATGTACGCCCATGTCTGCATGAGTTTCTACTGACTGCTCCACTCTGCTGCCACAGTCCAAAGACCAGCAGGTTAGGTCTATCATCAGTGTTAAATTGCCTATAATGCCCAGTGATGTATAGGTTAGGTGGATTAGTCATGGGAAATGCAGGATTTTTGGGAATAAGATCAGAGGGATGGGTCTGGGTACAGACTCAATGGGCCAAATAGCCTAAATTGATTGGCTGATTCCAGCTCATTGCCAAAGCATTAAAACATGCCTAAGGTTTCCAATCACACAGCCAATTGATACTTGTTTCCATTTTAGAACTGGTTATACATCTTCAGCTTACTACAGACATTTCTTTTTTCTGTATAAATCTTTAAGTATAGAAAAGCACTTTATGTCTTAAAGAAATGGCTTCACTTTCTTAAAAATCTTAACACCATTATCACAAAATCAGTAATCTGAATAACATTGCACATTACCAGTTCTATTTTATCTACACATTTTCTTTTAAGCCTATGAAAACACATCTGTAATAACACTTTTACGACTTTTACGACTCGCAATCGACTCTACAATCTATAAATTAAAAACCTGTAACATAAGACGACAACAAAATAATTTTGTCTTCTTGTTCTTAAATCTTTCCAAACACAAATGTGTCTGAAACGTTGTGTGTAACACGAACATTCAAATGTTCTCAGATGAGTATCAAACTGAATAACACTTTTTCAACGGTGGAGTATTTTCTCTGGTAGTTTTAAGTTTCTTTAAAAAATAACCAATTTGTCTTTCAATTGCGCCATTATCTTCCTGTATCAACACAGCTCCAACCCTTCAATCTCTGGCATCAATAGCGACTTCAAAGGGCTTCCAAGAAACTTGGTGCGGCTAAAACTGGTGCGATGGTTAACGTGGTCTTTAAATTCTCAAAAGCTTTCTCGCATGTTCTGCACAATGAAATTTCACGTTCTTCTCTAGCAAATCCGTCATCAGTGCCACCTAAAATCTGGTACAAACGTCCGGTAGATTCTGCTCGGTCCCAAAAAACGTAACATCGCTTTCTTCGAGGATGGTCTTGGAACTTCCTCAATGACCTTCATTTTCACATTCCTTGGGGTCATTCTTCCATGTCCGATGTTGGGTCCCAAGAACGTCACTTCAGCCTTCAGGTGTTCTGTTTTTGCTAAAAGTATAATCAGTTTTGCCTCCTGTAGTCCTTCAAAGAGCTCTGCCAAATGCACCATGTGAATCTGTCCATGAGTGGCTAAAAATCACTAAGTCATCTATATAAACGGCAGTTAGTCAATCCTGCCACAACTCTGTTTATAAGTCTTTGAAATGTACCTGTATGTTCTTCATTCCAAATAGCATTATTTTAAATTGATACAGCCCATTTGAGATTACAAATGCAGAAACTTCTTTTGGTCTGTCCACCAGTAACCATGAAGTAAATCTAACTTTGTGATGTAAGTGGCTTGTCCAACTTTCTCCACACAGTCCTCCAGCCTTAGAATTGGGTATGAGTCCAATCTAGTTATGGCGTTGGCCTTCTGATAATCCATACAGTCAATGAGTACCATCAGGTTTGGAAATGAACACGACTGGCAAATTCCACTCACTTTGACTTGGCTCGATGATGTCTTCTTGGAGCAACACTTCCGTTTCCTTCTGTACCCGTGCAGCTTTGAGAGAATTAAGCCTGTCGGGGTGTTGCTTTATTGGAACAGCATTCCCTACTTCAACCTCATGTACTAGAATATTAATCCTCCGAATACTGTTTCTACATATGTCCTCATACTACAGCAACAAGCGTTTCAATTCAGTTCTCTATTCCTGAGACAGATAGCTTATTATTCTAACCCATTTTTCAAGGACTTCTTCAGTACTTAACTTATCTTGAGGCACATCACTCTAAGGGACAGTAACTAATACTTGTTCCTCCCATTCCCTGACCTTGTCACAAGACATGCCTCTTTTTCCTATCTGGCAACTTTCCTAGAAAATTCACCTGACTCAATTTCTTCTCAATCTGAACCTTGCTTTGAAGGGTTCTCCTATCACTGGTAACAGTACCAATACTTTATCCCCATGGGCAAATATATGAATTTTAGATGTCTTATCTGTTTCTTGCTTCATTAGATGCTGCACCCCTTTCAGATGTTGTCTAGCTAATTTACCTACTATGTTTAATCCTTCTCTCACCTCAGACACATAATCTAACTATAAGATCTCTGACCTTGGACCTATCAACTTCTCCTTAACTGATTTTAAAGGCCTTCTTACTTTGTATCCAAATATCGACTTACATGGAGTAAACTGAGTCAATTAATTTGGGGCATCACTAATGACAAACAATATAAATGAGATACCTTTATTAGATTAGATTACCTACAGTGTGGAAACAGGCCATTTGGCCAACAGGTCCACACCACCCCTTGAAGCATCCCACCCAGACCCATTACCCCATAACCCACACAGCCCTGAACACTATAGGCACCCAGCCTGGACGTCTTTGGACTGTGGGAGGAAACCATAGCATAGCCAGACACAGGGAGAATGTGCAAACTCCATACAGTCGCCCAAGGCTGGAATCGAACCTGGGTCCCTGGAGCTGAGAAGCTACAGTGTTAACCACTGAGCCACCGTGCCGCCCATTCATCTGGGTAATCCTGGAAATAAGCCCTCAGCATGTTCTTCAGGGTCTCCCTGGGTCAGTACGCACTTGATTTAAAAAGTTGGATGTCTAAACTATCTGTGACCTCCTTAAATAGTTTGGCTGTAAAATTGGACCCCTAGTCTGACTGAATCTGCCTGGACAATCCATAATAGTGAAAGAAAGAAAGCAACTCCTCCACAATCTTTATTGCCTTAACATTCTGTAATTGAATTACCTCCTGAAATCTGGTAGACACATCCATTATGGGTAGCTAAACTGGTTTCCACTTTTGGATTTAGGGAAGAGACTGATACAACCAATTATAACCCCCATGAAAAGTTCTTCAAATGCAGAAATTGACATTAAAGGTGCTGGTTTTATTACTGCTAGTGGCTTTCCTACCAGTTGACACGTATGACAAGTACAGCAAAATTCAATCACATCTTTATATCATCCAGGCCAATTGATATGCTTTTGTATCTTAGTCTGAGTTTTCTTCACTCCTAGATTCACATGCTACTCTCAATATTTCCTGTCTGTGAACTACCATCAATACAATCTGGGGCACGTCTGCCCATTTCTCCTCTGCACTAACTTGCTGCAGTCTCCATTTTCATTTTAGGATTCTATCCTTAAGATAATAACATTCAGGAATCCGTTCAGATTCCTTTTCCAAGTGGGCTTTACGATATAACCTTTTTATTGGCTCATCTTTTAGTTGTAACTCCATTAATCTTTCAGAACGAAACATCTCTGCTTGATCCTCTACCTATTCAGGTTTTTCCTTTATCAGTTCATCAAACAGGGTGTCAGTTAACTGGATCTCAAACCCTCCATCTCTCTCTCTCTCTCTCTCTGGTGTCTCTTTCTTACTCTAATTTTTGAATGTGGAGTCTTGTCACCACAAAAAAAAAGAGTACAAATACTTTCATTTCTTACTATTTGAGACTGACCAGCTCCCGTATCTCTCAATGTTTTAACTTCTCTAATTTCTATCCCTGTTCTTCCTCAGTAAACCTTATCCACAGAGGTGACGTCTTTGTAGGATCAGGTACAATCTCACTATCTGGCCCGTGACTGGGCTGTGCACAATCCTGCAGCTCCTTGACTTCTTTTGAGATTTTCTTCAATACCTCAATTCATCCCACTGGTTTAGCCTCCTTTACCACATCCTTTCTTCCAATACCTTTCTTAAACCCCCAGCACTGTGACTTAACGTGTCCCACTCCATTACACTGTAAACACCTGAGGCCTTTCAGCTCCTTTTCACCCTATTAGGTTTCTTTTCCACCTTTGGTAAACTGTTCCCAGTGTGAGATGACAAAACGTAAAGCTGGATGAACACAGCAGGCCAAGCAGCATCTTAGGAGCACAAAAGCCGACGTTTCAGGCCTAGACCCTTCATCAGAAAAGGGGGAGGGGGAGACAGTTCTGAAATAAATAGGGAGAGAGGGGGAGGTGGATCAAAGATGGATAAAGGAGAAGATAGGTGGAGAAGTGACAGACAAGTTAAAGAGGCGGGGATGGAGATAGTAAAGGTGAGTGTCGGTGGGGAGGTAGGGAGGGGATAGGTCAGTCCAGGGAGGACGGACAGGTCAAGGGGGTGGGATGAGGTTAGTAGGAAGGAAAAGGGGGTGTGGCTTGAGGTGGGAGGAGGGGAAAGGTGACAGGAAGAACAGGTTTGGGAAGGGGGCACAAGCTGGGCTGGTTTTGGGATGCAGTAGGGGGAGGGGAGATTTTGAAGTTTGTGAAATCCACATTGATATCATCGGGCTGCAGGATTCCCAAGCGGAATATGAGTTGCCATTCCTGCAACCCTCGGGTGGCAATGTTGTGGCATTGCAGGATGCCCAGGATGGACATGTCGTCTGAGGAATAGGAGGGGGAATTGAAATGGTTTGTGACTGGGAGGTACAGTTGTTTATTGCGAACCGAGCGTAGGTGTTGTACACTTGATTTCCCCAATGTAGAGGAGGCCACAATGGGTACGGTGGATGCAATATACCACAGTGAAAAATGTGCAGGTGAACATCTGCTGATGTGGGAAGCTTCTTGGGTCCTGGGATGGGGGTGAGGGAGGAGGTATGGGGGCAGGTGTAGCACTTCCTGCAGTTGCAGGAGTAAGTGCCAGGTGTGGTGGGGCTGCTGGGGAGTGTCGAGAGGACAAGGGAGTCACGGAGAGAGTGGTCCTCCCGGAAAGCAGACAAAGATGGGGAGGGAAAAATGTCTTTGGTGGTGGGGTCAGATTGCAGATGGCGTAAGTGTCGGAGGATGATGCTTTGGATCTGGAGGTTGGTGGGATGGTATGTGAGGATGAGGGGGATTCTCTTTTGGTGGTTATTGGGGGGATAGGGTGTGAGGAATGAATTGCGGGAAATGTGGGAGACACGGACGAGGGCCTTCTTGACCACTGCGGCGGAGGGGTTGGGTGGGGGGTGGGGTAGTGAGTAGTGGTCCTTGAAAAACGAGGACATCTGAGATGTACGGGAGTGGAATGCCTCATCCTGGGAGCAGACATGGCAGAAACAAAGGAATTGGGAATAGGAGATGGCATTTTTGCACGAAGGTGGGTGAGAGGAGGTGTATTCTAGGTAGCTGTGGGAGTCGGTGGGCTTGAAATGGACATCGGTTTCTATGTGGTTGTCGGAGATGGAGACAGAGAGGTCCAGGAAGGTGTGGGAGATGTTAGAAATGGTCCAGGTGAACTTAAGGTTGGGGTGGAAGGTGTTGGTGAAGTGGATGAACTGTTTGAGCTCCTCGTGGGAACACAAGGTGGCACCGATACAGTCATCAATGTAACAGAGGATGAGGTGGGGTTTACTGCCAGTGAAGGTACGGAAGAGGGATTGTTCCATGTAACCTACAGAGAGGCAGGCATAGCTTGGGCCCATGTGGGTACCCATTGCCACCTCCTTTGTCTGTAGGAAGTGGGAGGAATCAGAAGAGAAGTTGTTGAGGGCGAGGACGAGTTTGGCTAGGCGGATGAGGGTGTTGGTGGAGGGGGACTGGTCGGGCCTGCCGGACAGGAAGAAGCGGAGGGCATTGAGGCCATCTGCTTGGGGAATGCAGGTGTATAGGGACTGGACGTCCATAGTAAAAGTGAGGTGTTGGCAACCGGGGAATTGGAAATTCTGGAGGAGGTGGAGGGCGTGGGTGGTGTCATGGACATAGGTAGGGAGTTCCTGGACCAAGGGGGAGAAAATGGAGTCCAGGTAGGTGGAGATGAGTTCGGTGGGGCAGGAGCAGATGGATTCAATGGGTCGACCAGTGCAGTCAGGTTTGTGGATTTTGGGAAGGAGGTAGAAGCGGGCGGTGCGGGGTTGGGAAACAATGAGGTTGGGGGCTGTGGGTGGGAGGTCACCTGAGGTGATGAGGTTGTGGATGGTTTGGGGGATGATGGTTTGGTGCTCAGGGGTGGGGTCATGATCCGGGGTTGGTAGGTGGTGGAGTTGGAGAGTTGGCATCCAGCCTCAGCGATGTAAAGGTCAGTGTGCCATACTACAACCGCACCTCTCTTGTCTGTGGGTTTTATGGTGAGGTGGAGAGGTTGGTGTGGGTGAGAGGGGTGGAGTGGTTCAGGCGATTGATGTCTCGATGGCAGTTGGAGATGAAGAGGTCAAGGGAGAGTAGGAGGCCTTGGGATGGTGTTCAGGAAGACAGCTTGTGCTGGAGGAGGGAGAAGGGGTCAGTAGAGGGAGGTTTAGGTTCACAGTTGAAGAAGTGTGCGTGGAGGCGAAGGCGGCGGAAAAACTGCTCAATGTCCAAACGTGACTGGTATTTGTTGATGCGTGGGTGGAGGGGGACAAAGGTGAGCCCCTTACTGAGGACTGACCGTTCGTCCTCAGTCAGGGGGAGGTCTGGGGGGATGGTGAAGATTCGGCAGGGCTCAGCGTTGCTGTCTTCTCTGGAGATGCTGGCTGTGGAGGCTGTGGGCGGATTACATCGGCGTCGGCTGTGGGCAGGGTTGCGTCAGCAGTGGTGGGCTGAGTTGCACTGGCATCAGCTGTAGATGGGGTTCCGTCAGCGTCAGCGGTGGGTGGAGCAGGGTAGACGGCGGCAGTAGCAGTGACAGTAATGTCTGTGGTGTTGGTTTCGGAAGTGGAGGCCGTGGCTACAGTAGCAACTGCATTCGCTGTCCTGGAAGTGGTGTACCTAGCGGTGGCGGATGTGATGTCATCTGTGGGTTCTCCAACAGTGGCCTCATGGCCAATGGCAGCAAGTACATTGTGGGGAAGGTCCTGGGTATGGCTGGGGATTTGGGAGGTGGAGAAATCCTGTTTTAGGTGGCAGGGACCAGTGAGTTTACTGTACTTACAGTTTTTAGTGTCCAATAAAGCTGAGAAGAATTGAGAGTTCAGGTTGTGGATCCTACGAAGAATAAAAAACAGGAGAGGTCCTTTGTAGGTCCTACGAAGAATAAAAAACAGGAGAGGTCCCTACGAAGAATAAAAAACAGGAGAGGTTCCCAGTGTGATTTACTTTTTGTTTTTCGCGGAAGGATATTCAATTTTCCCCAACTTCTATCCCACACGGAATGAAATTGCTGTCAGAAGCTAAACTTCCATTTATGCACTAATGTGTATTCACCTGCCACCTCTGTAGCTCTTCTCGCTGTTTGAACTTTCTGTTCCTTAACATGAGCTCTTATCACTTCTGGAAGAGGGTTTTTCAACTCCCCCAGCAGAATAATCTCTCTAAGATCCACATATGTCCTTTCTGTATTTTATACTCTCACCCATCTATCAAATTTGCTATGTTTAATTCTTTCAAATTCGACACAAGTCTGACCTGGTCTCTTCTTTATATTTCTGAACCATATTGGTCTGTATCCCTACCAAGCTGTTGGCTACAATGAGTTTGACATCCTCACTTCTATCTGGTACTCTTCCTTCTGCCACTTGAAGTCTTTTTGCTTCAAGTTCCAATTTCATTTTTCCATCTCAAACATTCTTTCCCTTTCTTCTGCCCTGGCTCTTCTTTCATTTTCTTTTTCTTCTAACTCCAATTGATGAATTTTCAGTTTAATTTTTCCAAACTCCACTGCATTTGATGGTTTTCCTGGTACACCAAAATGCTTGACGAACCCCTTTACAATTTCAGCTTTCCTCTTCTCCCAAGTTGAACCCAAATCTAGCCTGTGTTTGCCAAGTGTAAAAGTACATCCTACCTCACCCTTTCTAAACTTTCTTGTCAAATTTGGGAAGTGTGTTCAAATTCTAGGACCTCTTTACCAATGTTAAGAGCTATTTCCCTCACTTTTGATTTAACCAACCTCAAGTAACTGAATAAAAATGAAAATGAACCAAAACAGAAGTAGCTGGAAAAGTTCAGCTGGTCTGGCAGTGTCTGTGAAGAAAGATTCAGAGTTAAGGAACCTATGATGCTATCAGGCAGGAGTTGGGAAGTACAGATTGGGAGCAATTGTTCCACAGAAAGAGCACAACAGACATGTGGAAACTGTTTAAGGAGCAGTTGTTACGAGTGATGCATAAATTTGTTCCTCTGAGACAGGTAAGAAGGGGTAAGATTAAGGATGATGGGAACAGAGGTGCTTCTCGTCAAAAAGAAAAAGGCAGCTTACGTAAGGTGGAGGAAGCAAGGGTCTAGCACAGTTTTAGAGGATTACAGGCTTGCTCGGAAGGAGTTCAAAAGTGGACTGAGGAGGGCCAGGAGGGGGCACGAAAAAGGCTTGGCAGGAAGGATTAGGGAGAACCCGAAGGCATTTTACTCATACGTGAGGAATAAGAGAATGCTCAGGGAGAAGGTAGGGCCGATCAGGGATAGCGTAGGAAACTTGTACGTGGAGTCTGAGCAGATAGGGGAAGCCCTAAATGAGTTTTTTGCTTTGGTTTTCACTAAGGAAAGAGACCTTGTTGTAAATGAGAACTTTGAGGAGCAGGAAAACAGGCTTGAACAGATCGAGATTGAGGAAGTTGATGTGCTGGAAATTTTGGCAAGCATTAAGATTGATAAGTCCCCAGGGCCAGACCAGATTTATCCTAGGTTGCTCCGGGAAGCGAGAAAGGAGGTTGCTAAGTTGCTGGCGAAGATCTTTGCTTCCTCACTCTCCACGGGATTCGTACCAGAAGATTGGAGGGAGGCTAATGTTGTTCCTCTTTTCAAGAAAGGGAATAGGGAGATCCCTGGAAATTAGTCAGTCTTACATCTGTGGTCAGCAAGGTTTTGGAAAGAATTCTGAGAGACAGGATTTATGACTATTTGGAAAAGCATAGTGTGCTTAAAGGGAGTCAGCATGGCTTTGAGAGGGGCAGGTCATGCCTTACAAATCTTATTGAGTTCTTTGAGGAGGTCACGAGACAGGTTAATGAGGGTCGAGCAGTGGATGTGGTGTACATGGACTTCAGCAAGGCATCTGATAAAGGTTCCCCATGGCAGGCTCATTCATAAAGTCAGGAGGTATGGGATACAGGGTGATTTGGCTGTCTGGATTCAGAATTGGTTGGCTGACAGGAGGCAGAGAGTGGTTGTAGATCGTAAGTATTCTGCCTGGAGGTCAGTGCTGAGTGGTGTCCCACAGGGCTCTGTTCTTAGACCTCTGCTCTTTGTAGTTTTTATAGATGGCTTTCGTGCTCTCATCTATACGTTATTCATTCTCTTTCTCCAACTCACTGCTTGGTTTCTTTTCTTGACTATCCTCTCCTCTTCCTCAACCACTCCTATTTTCCTTCCTTCTCTCCTCTTAACATTTACATTATATTTCAATCTACATTTAAACTTTCTTCGCCTTCTAACCTCTGCCTACTGTATATCTTGACACTCTCCACTTCTCAGATCCTCACTTTATCTTCTATCCCATTCAGACCTTTGCATGCAGATTTCCCCTTTGTCTCTTTCACATATAACATAGAACACAGAACATGTACACCACAGTACAGGCTCTTCTGCCCACAATATTGTGATGACCTATTATCCTACTCTAAGGTCAAACTACCCTGCATACCCTACATTTTACGATCATCCAAGTGCCTATCCAAGAGACGCTTAAATATTCCTAATGTATCTGATACCACTACCACCGCCAGCAGGGCATTCCACGCACCCACCACTCTCTGTGTAAAGAACATACCTCTGACATCTCCCCTATACCTTTCTCCAATCACCTTAAAATTATGTCCCCTCATAATACTCATTTCCACACTGGGAAAATGTGTCTGGCTATCCACTTTTTCCATACTGCTCATCATGTTGTACACCTCTAACAAGTAACGTTCTCACCCTTCTTTGCTCCAATGAGAAAAGCCCTAGCTCCCTCAACCTTTCCTCATAAGACCTGCCTTCCAGTCCAGGCAGCATCCTGGTAGAATTCACAGCTCTTAAACTCAATTCCCCTGCCAATGGAAGCCAACACACCACATGCCTTCTTTACAACCCTGCCAATCTGGGTAACAACTTTGAGAGATCTGTGGACGTGGGCCGCCAGATCCCTCTGTTCCCCCACACTGCCAAGAATCCTGCCATTAACCCTCTATTCTACATTCAAATGTGACCTTCCAAAACGATCCACTTCACACTTTCCTGGGTTGAATTCCATCTGCCATTCTTTCCTCAGCTCTGCATCCTGTCACCGTCCCGTGGCAAACTACAACGACCCTCCACACTATCCACAACTCCACCAACCTTCGTGTCATCAGCAAACTTATTAACCCACCCTTCCACTTTCTCATCCAAGTCATTTATAAAGATCACAAAGAGCAGAGGTCCCACAATTGCCATTTCTGGTTGAGCAGCAGCGCGAGCGGGAGCTTAGAGCAGGAGCCTGTTGGGAAGCCGGTGAGTCAGTTTTTGAATCTATAAAAAGCTTACCTCGTGAATAGGCGGAGGTACGCTAAGCAGGAACGAACACGGGACTGCTGAGTAAGGGAGTTAATAATATTTATGTGGTTGCGTTACCCGAAACACTACCCAGGTAGTGTCTCACACCCATCCTCCTCCTCCTCTAACCAAAAAAACAGTTGTGTGTTCCTGACTGGTAAGGTAACAAGTTTATTTTTTATTCTTTATTTTTTAAACAGTCTTGGGAATTTAGAATAATGGGAACGGAGGTCAGGGCAGTTGAATGTTCCTCCTGCAAAATGTGGGAGGTAAGGGTTACCACTAATGTCCCTCCTGACTACATCTGTGGGAAGTGCACCCAACTCCAGCTCCTTGAAAACCGCATTAGGGAACTGGAGCTGGGGCGGGATGAACATCGGATCATTCGGGAGGCACAGGGGCTTATTGAGAGGAGTTACAGGGAGGTAGTCACTCCTCAGGTACAAGAAAAAGGCAGATGGGTTGCGGTCAGGGGACGGAAAGAGAACCGGCAGGCAGTGCAGGGATCCCCTATGGCCATTCCCCTCAACAATAAGTATACCGTTTTGGATACTGTTGGCGGGGGGGACTTACCAGGGGAAAGCAGTGGGGCACAGGTCTCTGGCACAGAGTCTGTCCCTGCTGTCTTCTTTCAGCAAGCCAATTTCTCATCCAAACTGCTATATCTCACATAATCCCATTCCGCCGCATTTTGTACAATAGCTTATTGTGGGGAACCTTATCGAACGCCTTGTTGAGATCCATATACACCACATCAACCAGTTTACTCTCATCTACCTGTTTGGTCACCTTCTCAAAGAACTCAATAAGGTTTGAGAGGCACGACCTTCCCTTCACAAAACCGTGCTGACTATCCCTAATCAATTTATTCTTATCCTATCCCTTATAACCTTTTCCAACACTTTACCAACAACTGAGGTAAGGCTCACTGGTCTATAATTACCAGGTTTGTCTCTACTCCCCTTCTTGAACAGGGGAACCACATTTGCTTTCCTCTAGTCATCTGGCACTACTCCTGTAGACAATGATGAGTTAAAGATCAATGCCAAAGGCTCGGCAATCTCCTCCCTGGCTTCCCAGAGAATCAGAGGATAAATCCCATCCAGCCCAGGGGACTTATCTATCTTCACCTTCTGAAGGATTTCTAATACCTCTTCCGTGTGAGCCTCAATCCCACCTAGTCTAGTAGCCTGTATCTCAGCATTCTCCTCGACAACATCGTCGTTTTCTAGAGTGAATACTGTTGAAAAATATTCATTTAGCGCTTCCCCTATCTCATCTGACTCCACACACAACTTACCACTACTATCCTTGATTGGCCCTAATCTTACTTTCGTCATTCTTTTATTCCTTAAATACCTATAGAAAGCCTTAGGGTTTACTCTGATCCTATCCGCCAACAACTTCTCATGTCTCCTCCTGGCTCTTCTGAGCTCTCTCTTCAGGTCTTTCCTGGCTACCTCGTAGCCCTCAAGTGCCCTAACTGAGCCTTGACATCTCATCCTAACATAAGGCTTCTTCTTCCTCTTGACCAGAGATTCCACCTCGTTCGTAAACCACGGCTCCTGCACTCTACAGCTTCCTCCCTGCCTGACAGGTACATATTCATCTAGGACACACAGGAGTTGCATTACTAATCAGGAAGAATGCTACAGCAGCGCTCCGAGAGGACATGCTGGAGGGCTCATCCGCTAAGGCAATATGGGTAGAGCTCAAAAATAAGATGAGTGCAATCACTCTGACACTACAGGCCTCCCAACAGCCACCGAAAGACTAAGGGCTAAGTATGTGGGCAGGTTATGGAAACCTGCAATAAAAACAGACCAACAGAGAGGAAACTGATGACCACGGTACATGAACACCAGCTGTCAATAAAAAGATACCACTAATATTCACTTGCCTCAAAATACACATACAATATGGGCCATCAGTTCAACTAGGACAAAGTGACCATACTGGGACAAGTGAACACCAGACATACAAAGGAATTTCTGGAAGCCTGGTTCTCAATGCGGGACTCCATTAACAAACGTTTAGAAATAGAACCTGTATACAGACCACTGCTAAAACAACAAAACCAGAAGCAACAAGACTATCACACCAGAGGATCATTTAAATCCGGAAGGAAGCAGAACACCAACACTTCAATTACAAGTCACACTAAAGATGTTGACTAGAGGGGTAATGAAACATCTGCACACCACGGAACAATTGGCTTGGTTTGCTGACAAACGACTGAATAAGAACAGAGTTTTCATAGTGGGTGACTTTAACTTTCCCAATATTGACCAGGAGTCCCTTGTAACAAGAGGCTTAGACAGGGCAGAACTTGTTAAGTGCATCCAAGAGGGTTTCTTGAAACAGTATGTGAATAGTCCAACTATAGGAGAGGTTATACTGGACCTTGTATAGTTAAATGAGCTGGTCAGGTGATTTACCTTTCAGTGGGACAACATTTTGGTAACAGTGATCATGATTCCTTATGTTTTAAGATAGCTATATTTAAGGATAAGTCAAGTCCTTGCAAGAAGACACTAAGCTGGAGGGCGGCAACTTATTGTCAGTATCAGGCAGGAGCTAGGGTGTGTTAATTGGGAGGAGCTGTTATCAGGCAAGTCCATATTTGACATGTGGGAACTGTTTAAAGACCTGCGGGGAAGAGGTCAAGACTGGCATGTTCCACTAGGGAGGAAGGACAAGGGATAGCAAGGTAAGGGGCACTGGATGACAAGGGAAGTTATGAATTTAGTCAAAAGATTAAAAAAAAGCATATGTAAGGTTTAGGAAGCTAAAATTGGACAGGGCCCATGAGGAATACAAGGAAAGCAGGAAAGTACTCAAGCAGGGAATTAGGAGAGCAAGAAAGGGCCATAAAATGACCTTGGCAAGTAGAGTTAAAGAGAATCCCAAGGCACTCTATACATACCTTAAAAACAAGAGGATAACTAGGGAGAAGGTAGGACCACTCAAAGAAAAGGGAGGGAACTTGTGCTTAGAGGCAGATAATGAGGATTAGATCCTAAATGAATATCTGCATCAGTATTCACCAGGAAAAGGATATGGAGGAGAGTAAGATTTGTGCGGAGCATACTAATATGCTAAAGCATTTTGAGTTCAAGAAAAATATGGAGTTGGATCTCTTGAAGAGCAATAACGTAGTTAAGGCCCCAAGCGCCAGATGGTATCTACTGAGGTTATTGAGAGAAGCAAGAGAGGAGATCGCTGGGGCCTTGACCAAGATCTTTGTATCCTTGCTAGTCACTGTACAGCTCCTCTGTTTAAGAAGGAAAATAGGGACAATCCAAGAAACTATAGACCAGTGAGTCCCACATTGGTGGTTGGGAAGCTATGAGGAGAATGCTTAGGGATAAGATTGATGCACATTTGGCAAAGCATGGACTAAGCAGGGACAGTCAGAATGACTGTGCAGAGCAGGTCACACCTTGCTAACTTGAATGAATTGTTCGAGGTGGGGTGATGAACATGATCAATTAGGATAAGGAATGGATGTTGTTTATGTGGATTTTAGCAAAGCTTTCAACACGGTACCTCAACAAGACTGCCATAACAGCCAGAAGACTGCCTTACCTGGGCCAAGAGACCGTCATGCCAGCTGCCAAGAGAGCACCACAACAAGCTTTCAAATGACTTCTACACTAGGCCACTGAGAGAGCATCATGTCGGGCTACTGAGTGAACTATCATGATGGGCCTCTGAGAGACCACCACACCAGGCCAGGAAACTAGCACTTTGAGCCAGGAGACAGTCATGCCTGGCCAAATAAAGACTATCACTAACAGGCCACAGAAAGGCCAACATGCAGGGCTGCCGAGTGAGTGCCATACTGGGCCGCCAAGAGGCAACCACACCAGACTGCCAAGAGACCACCACGCAGGGCTTTGCCTTGAGGCTCCCAAGGCCAGGAAACTACTCTGGAATCATCTCCAAGCCAAAAATACATGTTCAGGCAGCACCAAGCCAAGAGACCGCCACGCTGGGCCACTGCCAGGCCACTACTCCAGGCTTGGATACAGATGTGCTGGGCTGCAGAGAGTCTGCCATGCCATGCCACCGAATTACAGCCATGCCAGGCCAAAAGTGAGACCGCTGGCCCAAACAGTCGCCACACCTAGTCCACACCACAGCCAAGAGTCTGAGTCAGCACTGAGGCCGGGAGTCCAAGCCTGTGCTGAAACCAGCTGTTCAGGATACTGCTGAGAAGAAAGAAGGGCAAAGAGCACAAAACAGAAAGAAAGAGAGGAAGAAAAGAAACTGACAAAGTGGACAGTCTTCGGCTGAGGAGTCCTACTCCACTGCCATCTTAGATCTGAGTTAGGCCACATTTGGAATATTGTGTGCAATTCTATTTGCCACACTACCGGAAGGATGAGGCGGCTTTGGGCAGACTAGAGAAATAGTTTATTAGGATGTTGCCTGGTTTGAAAGGTTATCAGGTATGATAAGAGACTAGACAAACCTGGCTTGTTTTCACTTGACTAACAAAGGATGAGGGTGATCTGTTAGAAGTTTACAAAATTATGAGACACATAGATAGAATGGATAGGATGGCATGGTGGCTCAGTGGTTAGCACACAGCCTCACAGCACCAGGGACCTGGGTTTGATTCCAGACTCGGGCAACTGTCTGTGTGGAGTTTGCACATTCTTCCCGTGTCTGCGTGGGTTTCCTCCGGTTTCCTCCTACAGTCCAAAGATGTGCAGGCTAGGTGGATTGGCCATGCTAAATTGCCCATAGAGTTCAGGGGTGTGTGAGTTATAAGGGGATGGGTCTGGGTGGGATGCTCCAAGGGGCAGTGTGGATTTGTTAGGCCGAAGGGCCTGTTCCCACACTGTAGGGAATCTAATCTAATAATCAGAGTCTCTTTCCCAGGGTAGAAATGTAAATTACTAGGGGACAGAAGGTTTAAAGTAATAGAGGTCAATTTAGCGTAGTCAATCCACCTAACCTGTTTAAAGGAGATATCGAAGGCAGGTTTTTGATACAGAGGGTGCTACATGCCTGGAATATGCTGCCAGAGGAGGTGGTAGAGGAGGATACATTAATGATGTTTAACAGGCATCTTGACAGAAACATAATTAGGCAGGGAATCGAGTGATACAGAGCTTGTGGATGCAAAAGATTTTTAATTCAGAAAGGTATTGGATGCTAGCAGATTCTTGGCAGGCCACAAGGCTTGTTCCTTACTGTGCTGATTTTTTGTTCACTTTTCTTTGTTTTTTGATCTTAAAAAGGGAAATGATGGAAGACATATCAGGACAGGGATATCAGCGTAGCTCACAAAAACAAAGTCTGGAAATGAAACAATACAGATACACCACAAGGAGTTGCATTGGATTCCATGTCAAATACCATTTAACATGGCAATAGTAACCTTCTCACTGATATTCAGCTGACATACCACTGGGATGATTCAACTCCAATACGTTATCATTGCCTTTGCCCAAACAAACAGAGCTGAATTTCAGTGTGCAGACCCGAATGAAGGCATTGATAGAAAAAGGATTAGAGGCTAAATAGTGTGGGAGACTTGACCCAGGACTGCATGCAGGAATGGAATTGGCAATATATATTTGGTAAATTTAAACATAACAAAAACAAGCTGGTTAGTATTGCAAATTTTGTTTTGTTTAGTCTGTAAATAAGGGCAATGGTTAAACTAAGAACTATGGTTAGCATAGGTGCAACTTCAGACACAGGTGCAACAGGCCACCTAAGCACAAGACCTTGCCAGAAGTTGAATCTTGCTGGTATTCCAGAAAAGTAACAGAATATTTATTTATTAGGAGACATGTAAAATAAAGTAGTTCACTTTTTCAAAATTTATTTAAATAATGTGCAGACTGTGCTGCACTCAAGCCAAACCATGTCAGGTGTGGTTATGAATCTCTCAGGCCATTTGGGCAGCAGTGAAAGACTGTAAAAGATAGTAAAAGTCAATACTAGTCTGATGCTCCATCATGCCAAGGCAGTATCCAGATGAATTGTGCCTATGAAGTATTTTACTCATTGAATAACAATTAGAATCAGTATATGGCATTGAATCATAGAATCCCTATGGTGTGGAAGCAGGCCATTTGGCCCATCGAGTCCACATCGACCCTCTGAAGAGCACCCCACCCAGACCCATCCCCTACCCTATCCTTGCACTCCCCACCCTAGACATTGGTCAATTTAGCGTAGTCAATCCACCTAACCTGTACATCTTTGGACTGTGGGAGGAAACCAGAGTACCCAAAGGAAATCCATGCAGACATGGAGAGAATGTATAAACTTTATAGACAGTTGCTTGAGACTGGAATCAAACCCTGGTCTCTGATGCTGTGAGGCAGCAGTGCTAACCACTCTGCCACCATGCCACCCCAAAACTTATAAGAATATCTGCTTTACAGATAATTCCAGTTTACGTATAGACAAATTTGAGACATTATACTCATATTTGAAGAAATGCAATTATCAGGCTAATAAATTGAGACATGAGAGCACGAGCCTCATTGACTTCACATCCTATTTCATATGAAAACAATAGACGGTTCTCAAGTCATTCAACTGATTGAAGTCTTGTTAGCTGGAAGAAGTTGAGCTCTGACTTTCAGGACTTGAGCTCCATTATCTGCTGTGATACATCCAGGAGGCTGAGAGCTACATTCGTACCATGTTCCAGAATGTGGTCAGCCAGAGCTTAAGAGTGTGCAAATGGCAAGGGAATTGGTTGCTACCAGTAGACAAGAAGGGCCAGACCACAAGTGCAGATTCTGCCAAGTGCATCTCCCCTTCTATCCTGAATTACAGCACAGGCCATGATTTTTCTCTTGGGACTGCAGACCAAGTCAATGTCACAGCATTATGACTTGCTTAGTTGTGTAGAATGGGTAGTGGAAAGCTAGAAAATTAGTCGTGATAGGAAATTCAAATCAAGGGAACAGCAAGACCTTTCTATGATGGACATGTCTCTAAGATGGTATGTTATATCCCCAGAGCCTGGGTGAAGTATGTCACTGAGTGCTGCAGAATGTTTTGAAGAAGGAGGTTGAATAGCCAGAGGCAAAGGTCCACAGCATTACTGAATAAACTAGTACTAAAAATTTCATGGTCCTGAAAGCAAATCTTAGGGAGTTACAAAAGGTGCCATGTGCTTATGAGTAAATAAATAACAGGACAGGTATGAGTGTAAAGATGGTGTAGTTAAGTTGGCTTAGGCTCCTAGAACATAGGGACAAGTCTGAGGGAGGTGGTACATATGGTACAAGTTGCATCATAACAGAGTCAGGATACAGATCTTCATCGGAAGTGCTGTTGAAGAGGATTTAACTCAGTTTGGCAAGAGCATGGGTGGGTACATCAATAGGGCTTCAGAAGGGAGACAGGCAAAACTGGAAACAGGAGATATAGAATTAATAAAAACACAGATCTATAAAGGATTTAATAAACTTCACTGGTACACCTTTATCATGAAGAGACAGTGGCATTCAGTATATACCACATACAAGATGCATTATAGAAAGTCACCAATGCTCCTCTGACACTTCTGCAGTCCCAAGAGAAATCCTGGCCAGCACTATAATTCAGGAATGAATACTGGACAGATGGGGAGGTGCACTCAGCAGAATCTGCACTAGTGGTCTGGCCCTTCTTGTCTGCTGGTAGCAACCACTTCCCTTTCCATTTGCACACTCTGAAACTCTGGCTGACCACATCCTGCAACATACTACAAATGCAGTTCTCCGTTACAATCTCTATTGCCTAAATGAAATGGACAGCAAGGGCATCAGAAAGTCATCACTACATACTCCCCTCAAAGTCACTCAGAATTATATTCTTTCTCCACTATCACTTGGCCAAAATCCTGGAACTCACAACACCACTGTGGATGTATCTACACCCCCAAAGACTGCAGTAGTTGAAGAAAGAAGCTCACCACCACCTTCACAACAGCAATAAGGGATTGGGAAAAAATGTTGGTCTTCCCATCAATACTCAATTTTAACAAATAAATAAAAGAAAACAAGTATGGAAGGAAGTGGAAACAAAGACTTGAAAATATTCAATAACGGAGCTGTTCAGTGATTGATGGAATGTACTTTAATACAAGCAAATTAGTTAATAAAGCAGGTGAGATCAGAGCAAGGATAGACGTTCAGAATAAAACAAAATGAAGGAAAACCCAAAGATGCTTTAAAAATACAGAAGGCGCGAGAGAATAAGGAAGGAAAGAGGAGGACTTAATAGAAATCTTAAAAAAAACCTGCTTGCAAAGTTAAAATTATGATCAGAGATAATGTGAACTGCAGATGCTGGAGAATCCAAGATAGCAACGTGTGAAGCTGGATGAACACAAGCAGCATCTCAGGAGCACTGCTGAAGGGTCTAGGCACGAAACGCCAGCTTTTGTGCTGCTTGGCCTGCTGTGTTCATCCAGCTTCACACTTTGTTATCTCTGCTTGCAGAGTTACATTGGTATCTTAATTAATCCATCTTCCCTAAAATGGTGACAATCCAAACATTGTAATTAAGGAGGAAGACTGTGAAATATTGGATAGTGAAAACATAGAAAGAGAAGCAAATTAAGGAGGTTGGCATCTTTGACAGTGAAAAGAATCACCAGATCTGGATGAAATGCATACTAGACTCTAAGAAAAATAAAGAAAGAAATAGCAGTTGCTCTAAACATCATTTTCTAACCTTTGTTGGCTGCAGATTATGGTGCTGGAGGAGTAGAAGACTGTTACCTCTATTCCATTGCTTAAAAAGGAAGAAGAGATAGAACAAGTAATTACAGGCCAGACAGCCATACTCTGATGTTGGGGAGTTATTTTTAAAAAAAGTTCCTGTAAAAAAATGACCGTAAAACACGTAAGACAATATATTCACTATGTCTCAGTACACATGGCAATAACAAATTAAATCAAATCAAAAATTCTTAGGTACAGTGAAAATTACTATTGAAAAAGGCAGAGAATAATCAATGTTACAGAGATCGTAGGAACTGCCGATGCTGGAGAATCTAAAATAATAAGGTGTAGAGCTGGATGAATGCAGCAGGCCAAGCAGCATCAGAGAAGCAGGAAAGCTGATGTTTCGGGTCAAGACCCTTCTTCAGAAAAAAACAATTAATCAATGTATTTAGTTGCTAGCAGAATTTCTGACAAATTTTATTGAACCTTTTCAAGAGTCAGTGATGCTAATATATTTGATGTAGTCGATAAATAGATTTTGGCAGGGCTTTTGATAAGAACTTGTATAACAGATGAGATATTGTCAAGGAAACTGGCTAGTAGGATCAAAAACTGGCTCAGTAGCTCATGGGACAAAGTGAATGATTGATTGAAGCTTTTGTGGCCAGAATGTAAGTTCCTTGATCAGCTGAATAGTGCAATTCTGCTCCTGTCTTTTGGTTCTTGAGGGCTCAATAACTTTGTTTTTCCTGTTATATACCTGACTGTAAAAGAAATTATTAAGAAGTTTGCAGATGACACAAATACAGCTGTCTGGCTGACGGGGAGAAGAAATGCTCCAGTTTACAGGAAGATAGCAACAAAATGATCAAGTAGGTAGAAAAATGGCAAGAGGAATTTTATTCGGAGAAGTGTGAGTTAATGCATTTGGGGAGAGCAAATATGGTAATGAAATACACAATAAGAAGTCAAATACAAAGAGGTGTAAAGAAGGAAATTGGAAGGCAAATCCAAATATTCCTGAAACTAGTAAAACAGGTCAATAAAGTACTTAGGGCAGCACAAGGGATACACTCCTTTATTACCTGAGGCACAAGTTATGATGACACAAATATGATGCTTAAACTATGTGAACCATCAGTTAGGCCACAGTTAGACTCTTGCACACATTTGTGTTCAACATATTACAAGAGGTAGTGATCACACTGCACGGAGTAAAGGAAATTTTTGAGAATGTCACCCGGAACTAATAACTTTAAAATATTGTTCCCTGAGATGTGAATATTGTTGACAAGGCAAGCGTTAGTTGCCCAATTCCAAGTCACAGAATCACTGAATCACACATAGTACACACAAGTTTGTAAAAGCAAAACTACACGAAATCTACACTAGCCCCACTTTCCAGCACTTCAACCACACACTCGAATGTTATGACATTTCAAACACTCATCCAAGTCCTTTTTAAAGATTGTGAGATTACCTGCTTCTCCAGCCCTTCTAGGTAGTGTATTCCAGGCAACTACCTCATCCCGAGTTTTCCTCATTGCCCCTCCAAACCTCCCACTTTTCACCTAAAGGTGTGCCCCCATATTTTGCTTTCTATTCACCTTGTTCAAATTCCTTAACAATCTTATACACCTATATCAAGACCCCTGAACATTCTCCATTCCAAAAAAACTTATCCAGCCTCTCTTTGTCGCTAAATCCTGGTGAACCTCCTCTGCAACCCTTCCATTTCAATCACATGCTTCCTATAGCGTGGTTACCAGAACTGCACAAAAGTACTCCACAAAAATTTTGTACACAACCTCCATGCTTTGACTGATAAGGGAAAGTGTCATATATGCCTTCTTAAATACCTTATTCACCTACCTTGCCACCTTCAGGAATTTGCAGACAAGCACCCAAGTTCCCACTGTTACTGTGAGTTTCCTCGTGCATTACCATCCATTGACTAGTCCCTTCTCTTGTTCCTTCTTCCAAAGGGTATCACCTCACACCCATCTACCCATCCATTTACATCCTCCTGTAATCGAAGAGCTTCTACTCACAGCCAACCACCAGCCAATCTTTGTGTCATCTGAAAACTTTATCATCCTCTGACATTCTCATCTACATAGCTAATACATATGACAAACAATAAGGGATGCAACACTAATCACTGTGGTACACCACTGGACACCGGCCTCCAGTCACATATACAGCCTTCTGTCACCATCTTCTGTCTCCTGAGTCGAATTTTGATTCAACTTGCCAAATTCCCCTGAATTCCATGTACTTTTACATTCCTTGTCAGTCTCCCACGTGGGAACCTGTCAAAGGTCTTGTTGAAATCTACATGAACTACATTGACTGTACTACATTCATCTGTATGCTTCATCTCCTCCTAGATTTCTACTAGATTCTACTAGATTTGTAAGGCAAGACCTCCCTCTGACATAGCCATGCAAATAATCTCAAATTGAACCTGGCCTCTATAAATGGAGATTAATTCTCTGCATCAGAACTTTCTCACAAAGTTTCCCTACCACTGATGTGGGATTCACTAGAGTATAATTCACTGTTTCTTCTCTACCACCCGTCTTGAAAAGTGGAACCACATTGCCTGTCCTCTAGTCCTCTGGCATTTCCCCTGTGGCCAGATATGAATGCGAAATCTGCATAAGAACATAGAATACAGAACATAGAACAGTACAGCACAGTACAGGCCCTTCAACCCATGATGTTGTGCTGACCTATTATTCTACTAAGAACAATTTACCCTGTGTACCATACCAACATAAGGGCAGCTTGATTTCCTCCCCTGTCTTCCACATCAGCCTGGGATTTGTTCACTTTTAAGCCTGTCATAACCTCCAATAACTCGCCACTCCCTATATTAACCCGCTCAAGAATCTCACAGTGCACCTTCCTGAATTCTGTACTTGTATTCTTCATCAAAAAACGAAAGAGAGAGAAAGCAATTTTTTTAAAATGTTAGCCTGACATCGTTTGCAGGTATCTATTAATAAAGATGTCTTTAACAACATGCTTGGAAAATCATACTAGGAGCAGCCAAAATGAACAAATGGCAAGATCCGAAAAATGAGATTTTTGAAGTCGAGAAAACAAGATCCAGTTTTCCACTTAAGGTTTGAACAGCAAGATTAGAATCTTACTAGTAAACAGCAAGAGGCCCATTTGTTGACATTTATATCTCATTAGTTCCTAATCTTGCCTCAAATTTTGAAATTTTCTAGTCTCTCATGTGTCAGAGAGATGTCTGACAGCACCAGGCTTCCCCTTGCTCATTTAAATGGTCGTTGGATAAACATATGGATGATAATGGAATAGTGTAGGTTAGATTGCCTTCAGATTGTTGCGTCAACCTGTGAAACCATCGAGGGCCAAAGGGCCTGTACTGCACTTGAATGTTCTATGTTCTGGGCCTTTCAGCAGTCCCCAACATTCTGGAGTATGCTTCCTGGGCAGTGACTGTCTGCACTTTCCTGTCCACAGAAACTGCCATTGAACCTGTACCAGTCTTACTACATCATGGCACATTACTAACTCACTTAGAATACAATTCTACCCTTCAGTTCCGCAATATGGAATGGACTGTCACTGTGCAATGTTAATATTGCTGCCAGGTCACTTCACACACAGGGACAGGCATCCATCTCAAACACTGAAGTAGTATGTACTTTAGGGCTCTCTGCTGGCTTCCTTAGCACTCACTCACTCCATGCCTACTTGGATGCTCACACCATGTCTACCTGGTTTTGCTTTCCTTTTTTGCACTTTTGATACACCATTCAAAATTTAAAGGCACACTGTACTTCTGTGTTGCCTTATTGTTTAGCTCAGATACAAAACCCAGACATCTTGTCACAGTTGTCAGCATTGATCAGTCAAAAATTTGAAAGCATTGCTGCTTAGCACCATGTTACATCCATGTCACACATATACCACTTGCCAGCAGCTTAAGTGACAAACACATTGCATATGCTTCCACCAAATGGCTTGTCTCAAAGTTTAAGTGAAGTAGTCTTTGCTCAAGTCAAGGGTTTCTCAGCCAGTTATGCCAAAGTCCAGCATTCGATCTCAGTTTAGGGGATTGAAAATGGTCAGTTAGCTGCTGATAGCTAGAGTCAAGGGTTCTGCATCACTACAGGGACTGGGCCACAATCAGACCTGCAGATCCAATACAATCAGTCAGGGAATTCACTGTAAATCAGTTAGGGAAACGGCAGAGAGATCAGCCAGGGGTCTAATTCACTTGTCAGTCAAATTGTTTGTCCAAATTGGTGAAATGTGTGGGCCACACAGGCCTGTGAGTTCATTCACTAAAAGTCAAATTATCAGGGACCACTGCTAAATTTGGGATGTTGAGGAAGTGGAGGATTATTGGCAACATGCTGGGATGCAGGGGGTTAATAACTATGAGAACAGGCAACTCAACATCAAAGGGTGGAAGATGACAATGTATTGAAGGATATGGGTTGACAGGTTGGGGTGTTTGTCATTATGGGCACACCTAGCCGGGGTGATGCTCCATTATTAGCTCAGTTTATGATTCACTCTGCCAACATGCCTTATGTTGACTTCCATCCTCATCCGAGTCACAAAGGTACAATGGAAATGGAAAATATTTATGATCATATGCAGAAAGGGCAGCATTTTTTTTTCTGTCTGAGCACATTGCTCACAAGTAGAACCAATCAGAGGCCCTTCATGGGGCAGATGTATTAATCAGGTGCTCACACTGTACAGGTTGAAGACATCTATGATCATAGTCCCGTACATTCAGTGTCGAACTATACAAATACTGGTCACAAGCAATTTTCAACACGTCATTGGTGATTACAGATTGATCATTGCCGACTCTGTGCAGCAGAAATCATCCCTGCCAACCTTTAAAGTCGGGTCTAGGCCCGAAACGTCAGCTTTTGTGCTCCTGAGATGCTGCTGGGCCTGCTGTGTTCATCCAGCCTCACATTTTATTATCTTTAAAGTGACACTGTTGGCTGCAATTCACAAAGGCATTCTAAGGTCATATAGGTTACTCAAAGGCATGGAACTGAATTCATTTCACTCTGAACTATAAGTATTCATCAACAATTTACCTGCAATATTGGATTTCTAAGTGATGTGAGGGTTGAGAGTGGGAGAACAAGGCTATAACAATTCTGACATACTTACAATCTCCTTCTGTATTTGTACATATGACTTATATTGCATTTATGAGAACAAGGTCCCCTATGTCAAAAATCAATCCAGAGGCATTCTGTGGTCCTCTTTGTCAGAATCCACTACAGAGGATTATAATAAATTGTCATTTGTGTATGATGCAAATGCTGACTGCCAACATTGCAAAGAACCTCAGATAACGCAGTATAGAGCTAGATGAACACAGCAGGCCAAGCAGCATAAAGAACCCGTTCAGTTTCTAACATTCCCTACACAGATTCAGTGGAACCACAGCTAATGGATACAGACACAGCAGGGGTCATCATTATTGTGGCTGTGATGTTATGGAAGTGAGATATATTGCCATTAAAGACTGCCAATGTCACAGAATCCACAGAATCCCTACAGTGTGGAAACAGGCCAATCAGCCCATCGAGTCCACACCAATCCTCTGAAGAGCATCACACCCAGATCCAGCCACCTGACCCTATCTCTGTAACCCTGCATCTCCATTGACTAATCCACCTATACTGCACACCCCTAGACACTATGGGCAATTGAGCACGTCCACCTAGCCTGCACTTCTTTGGACTGTGGGAAGAAATCAGGCACCCAGAGGAAACCCATACAGACAGGGAGAGAATTTGCAAGCTTCACACAGACAGTCATCCAAGAGTGGTATCAAACCTGGGTCCCCAGCGCTGTGAGGCAGCAGTGCTAACAACTGAGCCACCATGTTGCCATCAGGATACCAGATCTATACCATCTGCTGTCAAATTTCAGGGATGGTGGGCTGTCCTATCCTAATGGGTGTTAAGGTGACGGCGTTGCAAAAATTTTTGTAGAACAGGCTGCTTCCAAGGCACAACTGTGGACCTGTGTTTGATCTCAAAATCCTGGACCCACAAAGCTGTTACCAATGAAGTTGTGCCACGTCACACCATTTCACCTTGTTTTCCAATGACAAGATCAGTGCTGCAGCACAGGCAGCAGACTTTGCCAACAGCGCTGGCTTCCTGCCAAGTATAGGGCAATACAGACTGCATTCACATTGCTGTGAGTGCACCATATGATAAAACAGAGACTTCACGATCAGAAAAGGTTTCTATTCCGTTAATATACAGGTCATCCGTGACAAATCAGGACCACATATTAAAAGCCTGTGCCAGATACCTTCAAAGCTGCTATGACACCGATATTCTTCAGCACTCTCATGTTCTGGCTAATTGACACCTGGGTTGAACAGATGTGAGCTAGGTTCAGTTATCATTCATTGACTGTAAATTAATTGTTTCTTGAAAGGCAAGAAGTGCCAGTTTGTTTTCTGAAGCAAATGCAGCACTTTTGTTTGTGTTTTTTTCTACTCTTTTGTTGTTGTCCAATAAAAGTTAATGATTTCAATTTTTTGAAGGTTTTCCAGCAATATGATGTTCCCACATTGAAAAACAACAAGATGTTATTTCACACTGTGTGTCAGGAAAAGAGAAATACTCTCTAAAACAAGATTCCAACATGGTATGGCTTGGGTAGTTTGATTCGTATAGCTGCAGCTGTAGTCTGATAGTGTTGATTAGACAGGCGATGATGTCAAATTGTAAATTTGTAAATTTACATTCGTAAATTATTGCTTTTTCATTTCTCTCCTTTATGTGTACTCAGAAGGCAGTTCCTGTCTAGCAGCACTTGTCGTGGTGCGCAGGTGAGCTTTAAACATACAGTCCCAGCAATAGCAAGTACTGCTGCTGTCAGTGAAGTCAAGTTGCTGAAAACATGGTGCCATAAAGGTTTGGTGGAGATGTAAAAAGGTAAACAGCATAAATTGCATGGAAAGTCTGTCGGGCCCACTGATGGAACCCTTCCATGAAACCTGATTGGTATTTAAGATAACCTTAGAAAGCTCAACAGTCTATGAGAAAAAGCACTTGTTGATGAAGGTGATACAGTGATATATATACAATAGGTGATATAAGTGCAATAAATATAGAGTTGCTAAGTGGCACTCCTGGAATAGGGAGGCTCATATGGAAAAAAGTTAACATACTCGCTCAGTAGAAATTTATTTTTTATGTTAGTAACTAAGTCGTCGTTTTATTCCAATACCCCAAAGGCAAAGACTACACACAAAGGTGATAAGTATATAGTGTGCCTGTCAATTATGAAACGTACATATTAAGCACATTGTGGATGGGTGAGAAAGAAATTGATGGAAACAGAAAACAGAATTATTCATATGCTGAAGAAATAATTATTCCACCAGACCATAAATGAGCTTAGCAGTACAGAGATTGTTTATCCATGAAGGTTTCCTCCCAGTCCAAAAAGATATGGGTGTTACTATTTTGTCAGTCCAAATACCATATTCACTTCTGTATGGCTCACCATATTCAAACTGGTGAAAATAATTTGTATGCATATGCCTACCTGCAGATGTCTGTTTAAACTTTTCGCTTTTCTTCTTTCTCCATTTCCATGGTTTAAACAGCCTCCCTAATGTTGCAAACTTGCTTCTTCTCCTGATGGGTGGTGTATGAGTACCTGGGACCAGTGACTCTGAACGCATTGCAGCCAGCCTTTCTACTTCTTCAGCTGGATTGAGGAACAAAAGAGAAAGCTGAGCAATGTTATGTCAGAGTGTTTAGTGAGGTTATTTACCATCACTCCCATGTCATTAGTGTTTCAACTGTAAATTATTATTTGGAATTTCCCAATAAAGCTAGCTGCCTACAACATGAAACAAATTCCATCATGAATATTACAAGTCCACAGTGAACTCTGTCTATCCAGAGCTCACTTGTAATCTGTCACTTTTTCTACAGCCTGCCTTCCTCCCTCCCTGCCCATCTTTCAATCTCGCCACAAGGTATATTGTTCTCTGGATTAGTCTATGTGCTTGAGAGACAAGCAAGAGGCAGATGGAGTGTCATTTTTAAGATGTCACTGCATTTTCATTCTATTATTTCTTTTTAATCTATAACTGTAATGATTTTTGTTTCTGGTTGCCACAAACTGTACATCTTGCAAGTATCAGCCTTCATCATTTCACAGAAAAATAACACGAGTCTTTTTAGCCCCTCCTAATAGCACATACTCTCCAATCCACGCAGCTTCCTAGTAAACCTCTACTGCACCCTCTTCAAAGCCTCCACATCCTTCCCATAATGTGGTGACCAGAATTGAATGCAATGCTTTAAGTGTGGCCGAACCAAAGCCTTATAAAGCTGCAACATGACATCCTGCCTCTTGTACTCAATTCCCCGATTAATAATGGCAAAGCATGCCATACAACTTCTTTACCACCCTATCTATTTGCGTGGCCATAATTTTTTAACCAAAGAAGCACTAAATGCCTGCTTGAATGCCTCCATACAACCTGCATCTACCACACTTCCAGGCAGTGAATTTGATACCCTAACTATTCACTGAGTGACAAAGTCTTTCATCATTTCACTCTAGCTTCTCACTTTAAATCCTTCTCATCTTGATCTAGTTTCTTTTTTGAGTGGAAACAGTTTCTCTCTGTGTAATCCATATGCTCCATTTATAATTTTGGAAACCTCTATCAGATCTTCTCTCAGCCTTCTTCTCAGGGGGAAAAGTATTAAGTTCTTCCATCTGTTGTCATAATTGAAGATCTTCATCCCTGAACCATTCTTGTAAACTGCTTCTACACTCTCTCCAATTGATTACATCCTTCCTAATAATGCGACACCCAGACCCGCACACAATACTCCAGATGAGATCTAACAAGTATCTTATGCAAGTTCACCATCATTTCTTTGCCTTTTGTACTCTATGACCCTAAGCTACATTGCAGAGGATTTTTTAACGGTAATGGTAATTTTAATTGGTAATTTAAATGGTAATTGTTGCTCTGCCTTCAAGTCTCTGGATCAGTTATTCTCAAAAGAAACAGATCTCAATCTATTGCACCCTTGTTCTTGGATACACTCTTTCAAGAAACAAAGTCGGTGTGAGTTAGTGGGAGTGTGCAAATATGAGGGAAGTGGTGGTTTTAAGGAATATCATGGAAACATTTATAGTTTGGCAAATACCAATAAAATTATTTTAACATCTAATTTGAATAACAACCACTTTTTATTTATCACACTGAAATGTGTAAGACCACAATTCATTTTTTTGAATCCTTTCACTGGATGAGGGTGTTACTAGCTAGGCAGCATTTATTGCCCATCAGAAGATTTCCCATTCTATTGTGTCTTGAGAGCATGTATCATGCCAATTTATCCAGGCAAAGTGAAGAAGGAAAGGGCTAGCAATAGATTTTTATGTGTAGCCCATGCAGCCACACAGATTTCTGGGATTTGTTCAAATTCACAGAACTTGAGTATTGTGGTAATCATGGGGCAGAAAGTGCTGATGCTGTTTATCAGTGGTAATGTTCCTATTGCTTCTATTTGTTGCTACTTTAGCATTTGAATTGAATTGAATTAGCTTTATTGTCATGTGTACTCAAATGAGTAGTAAATAGTGTACAAGTCACCACTTACGGCCATTTTAGGTAGAATAGTCCCGAGCTTCCCCAGTTACAGGTCTCAGAAAAATGAAGAAGTAAAAAGTCCCGTGTTGCAGATTTTAGGAATGAATTATAAAATGGAGAAAAAAAATGTTCAGAATAATAGTCTTCCAACCTAATCCATGCTGGCACCTAGACTCCAGACTGCGCCAGGCTTCAACTTAAGAGTTCACGAGCCTGGACTCACCTCAAGAGCGGAAGTCTATGCTGAGGCCATGCCAGATTGAAAGACTGCCCCACCGGGGCTGAAATACTGCCACGTTGGGCCACTGGAAGATTGCCTTGCCAGGAACAAAAGACTCAATGCTGGGCCAGCACACCATCATGCTGGGCCGGGCTTCAGAGAAATCTTATATTCTGTCCTTGTGAAATGCGAGGAATGAGAGTTGGGGACAGGCGAAGTGTGTTGGTGGTTAGAATTGATTCAGAGTAGGCAAAATGCACCAATGCACTATAAGAATTAATGGAGTCAGCTAGGAGGAACATTTTCTTAACTGGTTAACACTTATTACAACATTGAAGTATACCAATATCTAGAAAGGAAGAAGGCAGGTCAGTGTTATCAGGTTGAGGCTGTTTGTCAAAATTAATTCAGACCCACTTACACGTGCTACTCGTTTTGAAAAAGGCTTTCAACCAAAATTCCTCAATCCACTTCACCAAAACAGATTGGACTAAAAGTTAGAAAATGCTAGTTAGCAGGCACAGGGAATCTGATTATCTGCATCTAATGGAAGTGACACATCAGCATGTAAGTTTTGTGCAAGGCATCTGCAATCAAGGAGCTGGAAGCCTCCCCATGCAGTACAGCATAGTTCTACCACTGTGAAAGTGCCGAAAAATCACTAAATTGTGGCTTGATTATTTAAATTACCTGAATGCAGGCATCTGTTTTCAAAGCAACTCCTCAGAAACCTCCCTCATGATGGGAAGGTGTCAAGAATGACATCCATGTCACCCCCTGGTTGACTGACATGTCCTACTTCCACTCCTGCCATTAAAGGAGCTGGACAAATTCACTGCAAAATTGAAAGGGGACCAAGGTTGCGAAATAAATATTCTAAAGTATACAACATTTCAAAAAAATCAGGTAGAACAGAAATGGAGGACAGATAGAAAAGGATGAGATAAGGACATCTGTGTGAGAAAGGATTTTGGCTCAGAAGTCAGTAAGTACAATCAGTAATGGCAGAAATCAGGAATATTATATTGATTGTGGTAGATTTTAGGCATCATCAAAATAATTTTAACATTGGACACTGCATTGAGCAATAAATCATTGGAATATATAACAAAAAGATAATTTAACAATCATGGAGATCATTAACCTTCGTCCAGGTTGAAGAAATTCTATTGGCCAAGGTAGTCTTGAAGATGACTTCACAGGATACTTTTACAACAGTTTCCAGGAACAATAGATTGTAGAACCAAGAGAAAAAGACTAATTTAGATCTGGCATTGTGCAGTGAGGCTGAGGTAATCAGAAATCTTACAGAAAAAGATCCTGTGGGTAAAAGAGATCAAAATGCAATTGAATTCTATGTCAAGTCCGAAAGTGGCACATATGACCCAGAAACAAAAATGTGAAACTTAAACAAATTTAATTACATAGGTACGAGGGGAGAGAAAACTAACATAATTTGGGTAAATAGTTTGAAATGTACGATGAGATTTGAAAAATCGAAAACATTTAAAGAATCAAAATTAAACTGCTCAACAAAAACTACATTCCATTTTAAAAAAACCTCAGCAAGAAAGATCCCCCATGGTTTACAAGAGTTTTGAAGAAAGGATATTTTAAAATTTGGTGGGTGTCACTGGTTAGACCAACATTTATTGCCAATCCCTATTTGCCCTTGAGAAGCTGCTGGTGAGCTGCCTCCTTAAAACACTGCAGTCCGTGTGGTGTAGTTGCATTAATAGGGCTATTAAGAAAGGGTGTTTAGGATTTTTACCCACCAGCAATGAAGAAATAACAATATATTCCATAACTCAATGTTGTGTGGCTTCAGGAAAACGTGTAGGGTGGTTATGTTCTCTTGAACTTGTTATTCCAGGTAGTAAAGGTCATCTATTTGGAAGATGCTTTTGAAGGAGGCTGGGTAACTTGCAGTGTATTTTCAGCTGGATACACACAACTGGTACAGTGAATTGGTAGAGGAAGGAGTGAATGTTAAATATGAAATGTAACCCAGGCTGTTGTGGGAGGCAAGGAAGGAGATATAAGGGATTTGGCTGTAATTTTCGAATCCTCTCTAGCCACAGGTGAGGTGTCAGAGGACTGACAAACTACTGGCATTTTTCCATTATTAAAGGAGCAAAAAGGATAGAACAGGAAATTATATGCATGTTAGTCTAATGTCTGTGAATATATCTGGATATGTCTGCACTTGGTGACATAAAGATCAATCAGGAATAGAGGGAATGGATTTGTTAAGAAAATGTCAACTTGAGAGGTCCTGTCCAAGAAACTATGGAGAATTTCTGCAGTGCATCTTGTGTGCACTGCCAACAGAATTTCACCAAGGCTCATCAGATAGCACCTTCCAAACCCATGACCATTTCCATTCAAAAGGACAAGGGCAGCAGATACATCGAAACACAATCACCTGTTAGTGTTTATCCAAACCACTCACCATCCAGACTGAATATATAACAGAGATAACAAAGTGTGGAGCTGGATGAACACAGCAGGCCAAGCAGCATCTCAGGAGCACAAAAGCTGACGTTTCAGGCCTCGACCCTTCATCGGAAAAGGGGGATGGGGAGACGATTCTGAAATAAATAGGGAGGGGGGAAAGCGGACCGAAGTGGATAGAGGAGAAGATAGGTGGAGAGGAGAGTATGGGTGGGGAGGTAGGGAGGGGATAGGTCAGTCCAGGGAGGACAGACAGGTCTAGGGGGCGGGATGAGGTTAGTAGGTAGAAAATGGAAGTGCGACTTGAGGTGGGAGAAGGGGATAGGTGAGAGTAAGAACAGGTTTGGGAGGCCTCATTAAGCTGGGCTGGTTTTGGGATGCACTGGGGAGTGGAGAGATTTTGAAGCTGATAAAATCCACATTGATACCATTCAGCTGCAGGGTCCCAAGCGGAATATGAGTTGTTGTTCCTGCAACCTACGGGGTGGCATCATTATGGCACTGCATGAGGCCCAGGATGGACATGTTGTTTAAGGAATGGGAGGGGGAGTTGAAATGGTTTGCAACTGGGAGGTGCAGTTGTTTATTGCGAGCCGAGCATAGATGTTCTGCAAAGCAGTCCCCAAGCCTCCGTTTGGTTTCCCCAACATAGAGGCAACCACCTGGGTACAGCGGATGCAGTATATCACATTGGCGGATGTGCAGATGAACGTCTGCTTGATGTGGAAAGTCATCTTGGGATCTGGGATGGGGGTGAGGGAGGAGGTGTGAGGGCAAGTGTAGCATGTCCTGCGGTTGCAGGGGAAAGTGCCAGGTGTGGTGGGGTTGGAAGGGAATGTGGAGCAGACAAGGGAGTCGTGGAGAGAGTGGTCTCTCTGGAAGGCAGGCAAGGGTGGGGTTGCAAAAATGTCTTTAGTGGTGCGGTCGGATTGTAGATGGTTGAAGTGTCGGAGGATGATGCGTTGTATCCAGAGGTTGGTGGGGTGGTATATGAGGACGAGGGGGATTCTCTCTTGGTGGTTATTGCCAGAGCGCGGTGTGAGGGATGAGGTGTGAGAAATGCGGGAGACACGGTCGAGGGCGTTCTCGGCCACTGCGCGGGGGATGTTGCGTTCCTTGAAGAACAAGGAACAACTGCGCCTCCGAGTCCTTAAACGACATGTCCATACTGGACCTCCTGCAGTGAAATAATGATTCCACCCATAGGGTGCAGGAACAGCAACTCATATTCCGCTTGGGAACCCTGCAGCCCAATGGTATCAATGTGGATTTTATCAGCTTCAAAATCTCCCCTCCGCCCAACGCATCCCAAAACCAACCCCGCTCGTCCCCACTTCCCAAACCTGTTCTTCCTCTCACCTATCCCCTCCACCCACCTCAAGCCACACCTCCATTTCCTACCTACTAACCTCATCCCGCCCCCTTGACCTGTCCGTCCTCCCCAGACTGGCCTATCCTCTCCCTACCTCACCACTCATACTTTCCTCTCCATCTATCTTCTCCTCTATCCATCTTTGGTCTGCCTCCCCTTCTCTCCCTATTTATTTCAGAATCCTCTCCCTATCCCCCTTTTCTGATGAAGGGTCTAGGCCCGAAACGTCAGCTTTTGTGCTCCAAAGACGCTGCTTGGCCTGCTGTGTTCATCTAGCTCCACACTTTGTTATCTCGGATTCTCCAGCATCTGCAGTTCCCATTATCTCTGAATATATAACAGTATGCCTTCAGTGCTACCAGTCAAAATTCTGGAACTCTAACCTAACTGCACTGTGAATTTAACTACACCAAATGGAATGCAGCAGTCCAAGATGGCAGCTCACCACTACCTCTCAAGGGCAATAAGCGCTGGCCCAGCCAGTGATCGCCACATCCCATGAGTGAATGGATAAAAATGTCATTTCTGCCAAATTTGATTGATTTTATTTGAGGAAGCAACCAGGGTGTTATTTAGGGTACTGCCCTTAATGAATAAAGGGTAAACTGCCATTAAGAATACATACGGGGACACAGAGGGAACATGGGAAGTTTGAGAAAGCTAAAGGAATTGGAGGGGTTTGAAGCAGCAATGAGTGCATGGAGAATATGGCATGAGAAGTATGAGAGGGCATAAAGGGGAACATTGGTTAGATGTGAGCTGAGGGTCTGAGGGTGGATGGTTTGATCATCTCAAATTTATTATTAAAACTGGGCCGATATCCCTGTTCATGGAAGCAGGCTTGTGAGCCATCAGCCTGGCCATTCAACTACCCCATTTTCACCTTGAAGCCACATCAGTAGGCTACTGGGTCAGCACCATTTTGTCCCACTCCTAGCCCCATCCCCTTTCCAGAATGGCTGAGGGAACCTTTCTAACATCCAGCGCAATGAGTTAGGCAAATAGCATTTGACTTTCATTACAAGGGGACTGAGTACAAGAATAACAAGTGCCTGGAATAACTGAATAGGGCACTGTTCAGACCAGAGAACCGCATATATTTTTGTATTTCCATATCTAAGAATGGCATTGGAGAAACTAGTTTTGCTAGATTGGTTTCTTGGATGAAAGGGCTGTTAAGTAATGAGAAGTTGAAAAAGTTATGCATATATTTTCTAGATTTCCAAAAAATGAACACTGAATTTAATGAAACATGCAAACTTCTGAAAGGGCTTGATAAGGGAGATAATGAGTGATTGCTTTCATTGGCTGGGGAATGTTGCACTTGAAGACACATTCTTGGGGTTGGTATAGACTACTCAGACATACATGAGGAGAAATTTCTTGACGCAAATGATTGTGAATCTTTGGAAATTTCTCCCCTAAATGTTTATGAATTCTATATTTATTTTCAAGGCTGAGATAAATGGAGTTTTGGTTCCTCAGGGAATCAAAGGATATGAGGCACAGATAATATTTGGGAGTGGAGGCTGGAGATCTGCTGCGATTGTACTGAGTTACTACAGGAAGCAGTATGATTTTTGGAAACTTCTGGAGACAGTGATAGAACATAGAACATAGAACATTACAGCACAGTACAGGCCCTTCGGCCCTCGATGTTGTGCCGATCTGTCATACCGATCTCAAGCCCATCTAACCTACACTATTCCATGTACGTCCATATGCTTGTCCAATGACGACTTAAATAAACTTAAAGTTGGCGAATCTTCTACCATTGCAGGCAAAGCGTTCCATACCCTTAATACTCTCTGAGTAAAGAAACTACCTCTGACATCTGTCCTATATCTTTCACCCCTCAATTTAAAGCTATGCCCCCTCGTGCTCGCCATCACCATCCTAGGTTTTGCTCTTTCGAGCTTCTCTTCAGTTATCAAACTGTTGAATGTGCTGAGAAAATAATCCCAGTCTGTAAGAAATAAGTAAATATTTCCAGAAGTCTGCTGAAACTATTTGCATTAACCAGTGATTTCAGAATTGAAGCATGCAGTTCAACTTTCCTGTGAATAAGCCATGGCCCAAGGATTCCGTAAAGGCCTGGTATCATTCATTGAAAACTGTTTGTTGAACTGGCAAATTACAATTCCTTTATTTTCTCATTTAATTTATCCCTAAACTATGTCTGCCTATCTCTCTGTCTGTGTGAAACTGGGGATTATGATCAAGGGAGATAGCACTTTAGATCATAGACATTAATCAGATACTTTGTTTTTAATAATAGTGTTAATTTTAGTTATGTTGTAAACTTGGTGTCCAAAATTTATTCATAATGTCTGGTTAGGAACAACTAGACAGCTTGGAGGGTGATTCAATGTTTTAATTTCACTGTGGTGGCTCAGTGGTTAGCACTGCTGCCTCAATGTGCCAGGGAGCCAGGTTCAATTCCAACCTTGGGCAACTGTCTGTGTGGATTTTGCACCAGGTGCTCTGGTTTCCTCCCACTGTCCAAAGATGTGCAGGCTAGATTGATTGACTATGCTGAATTGCCCATAGTGTTCAGGGAGGGCAAGATTAGGTGAGTTATAGAGGGATAGGTCTGGGTGGGATGCTCTGAGGGTTCATGTGGACTTGTTCGACCAAAGGTCCTGTTTCCACAGTGTAGCGATTCTATGATCAATGATCCCCTTATCTAAGGATACATATTGGCAGCAGAGGCAGTTCTGAGAAGGTTCACCACTTTGGTCCCAGAGATGTAGGGATTTTTTTTGTGAGGAGATGTGTGGATTGGCCTTGTACTCATTGAAGTTGAGAAGATTGAGAGGAGACCTTATTGAAACATTTAACATTCTTAGGAACCTTGACAGGACAGGTACTAACAGGTAGTTCCCCGTTCTATAAGGTCATACTCTCAGACAAAAGGGCCTGCTTGTTTAAGGCAGATAAGAGAAGCAATTCCTTCTCTCAAAGGGTAGTGAATCTGTAGAATTCCTTCCCATAGACACCTATCAAGACTGGTGCATTAAGTATATTCAAGTTTGAGACAGGCAGATTTTTTATTCAATAGAAGAATCAGGGTTTATGTGGGAAAGGACAGGAAAGTCTTTTATCATTGTATCATCATATCAGCCATGATCTTATTGGATAGTGCAGCAGAATCAATGGGACCAAATGGCCTATTCCGCTCCTATTTCTTATCATTTTATGGTCTTGCATCCATACATCCTCATTCTTATTCCTCTGACTATTGGAAATAATATCCTTGTATCTACATTGTTTAAACCACTGAAGTTTTGAACTGGCTTTTCAACGTACCATCAGCAAAAAAAAAAATCCTTCTTCTGCAACAGAATCTGTCACAACTTATACTGGATGCCATATTTGACTCAATGGTATCACTCAAATTGTTGGTCCCACGAGAGATTTGAGCACCAAATCTTGGCTGACATTCTGCCAAAGGGATTTGTTAGCAACACACAACTCCAAGGCACACAGGTTTGACCAGATGTGGTGGATAATGGTTTCGTCTTTGTGAGGCTGACTGGAGCGATAAAGTATATCTCTTGTACCAAAAGTGCTCACTATTCCAGAGTTATCCTTGATGCAAAGACAATCTCCAGTCTCTTTTGACTGCCGAGAACTGACTTCTTAAATACCTTTATGCTGTCTTCTTCGCTCTCACTTCTAAATTAAGTGCAAGGAGTTCACTGGCTTTTTTGTCACTAAGCTTGGGACATTCAGCTGCCTTCCTTCCTTCCCCTTGCCCATCAAGGCACACTTTTTGCAAGGTTTCTCCCTGTCTTAACACTGAATTAATTTTTATCTATTCTTTCTTATCTCCTCTCTTGCCCTTTCAAAGATCATACTCATCACAAAATCCAACTCCTGTTCCCTTGATCTGATTCATATTGAACTGCAGGTCATATAACTTCCCTTCTTGATTTCACCTAACATTGTAAATGGTTTCTGTTCCTCTGACATGGTCTCTAATCTCTATGAAATCTGCGTTCATCACCACTGTCAATACAAAGAAACACAGAAAGAAACAAAGAAACAAAGAAACTTACAGAAAAAGAACAGGCCCTTCAGCCCTCCAAGCCTGCGCCAAACAAAATCCTCGGTCTAACCTGTCATCTATAAATAAAATAAAACAGCATCTGATGTCTCTGTCTATCCAAACTATTTTCTGATCTTCAAAGAATGTTTCATCTCCAAAGTCATCTGAACAGAAACCACTTTACGCACACACGGTCCCTGCTGTCTCCTCTATTTAAGAGAAGAAGGTACTCAGCATTTTCATGTTCCGCTTAAATCACCCCTTGACATATTCCCACTCTTCGAAAAACTTTTAAAAATGAGTTGCTCATTTGTGACTGAGCACCTACGCCAACCATATCTATTTATGTGAAGACATGGGCATCTGTAAATTTTAGCACCGGCTCACCTCCTGCATTATGGGGAAGGGCAGGTCATTCAAGCAATGGCAACAAAGTGGTATGGTAGACTGGGACAACTCTCTTTAATTTTATGATCATTATTACAAAGATAAGTATAAAAGATGTGATTTATTACTTGAATTTAGTTTCTACTAGCTGCCATTGTGAAATTTGAAGCAACATCTCCAGGGAATTGGCCTTAGCCTCTGGATTGCTACTTCAGTGACATTACCACTCTGCTATCACCTCCCACAACAACATAGTACTTTTCACTTGCCTGGACAGGTGCAGCTCCAAAACTACACTAAAGGCTCAATACCATCCAAATGTAAATAGACTGCCTAAATGCCATCTATCCACTACTTTGAGTATTCACTCACAGGTAGACTATCATAGATCATTGAATCCCCACGGTGTGAAAACAAGCCCTTTGGCTCAACAAGTCCATACCAACCCTCACAGCATCCCATCCAGAACAATTCCTCTATAATCCACCTAATCCACATATCTCTGAACACAATGGGCAATTTAGAATGGACAATTCACCTAGCCTGCACATCTTTGGACAGTGGGAGGAAAACACAGTACCCAGAGGAAACCCACACAAACATAAGAAGAATGTGCAAACTCCACACTGACAGTTGCCTAAGGGTGGAATTGAACCCAAGTCCCTAGCACTGTGAGGCAGCAGTGCTAACCACTGAGCCACCGTGCTCCCCAGATTCCCACTACCTCTCTCACTATGTTTGCAAATCATTCAGATTTCCAATTTCTCTCACCCTTCTGTCGCCAAAAACCTGGGTAATTCTCTCGATGTGCCCTAGAAACTATAAGAATGGTGTATTAGATTTAGTAACACCTAATATACCAAATATTATTAAGAGCCCCATGATCCATGAGTACTTGTCCAATGAATATAATAAAATCAACAAATTCAACGCAACATTTGTAAGGGAGACATTTGACACAGCTACTAAGATTCAAGGTTATGGGAAGGCTGACTTCAATGTAAAAGATAAGAAATGTCCACAGTTGTAGGGATTGTAACAAGGTCAGCCAGATGGACTCCACAGAATGAGTTCCCTGACATGGGCCATTATTCTGGTCCAATCAGAGAGACCCAGATGACATATAAAACTGGGAGCATCAGAGATACTGAGACTCTGGTGCCTGACTCTATATGACGTAGTTCTATAACCAAGGACTATTGATGTGTAAATTAAGGATGACTTTGTGATGGGATACCAGCTCCTGTGGACTTATTTTGGTGACGACAAGGGTAAAGGAAGATCCTGAAGAAACTAGCTCACAGCAGTCGCACTGAGTTGTGGTAAGCATTTCTTACATCATGCCTTTGTTTGGGAAACTTGATTCATTCAATCCTGTTATCAAGGAGTGGGCCCAATATGTGGAAAAATGTGTTACTTTTTTTTACCACAACTCTGTGACAGACAGAAAAAACAGGTAATTCTCCTGACAGCCTATGGTGCTCCAGAATTTTCTGCCATGATGAGCCTAAACTACTCTAAGGCACAAATGCTAAAACCATTCAAGACTCGACTGACATAATTAAGGAATGTTACAACCCGATGCCTCCTCTAATTCTGAGATGCTATCGCTCTTACTCAGTGATTTGAGAATCAGGGGAATCCACACTGGCGTTTTTGACTACGTTAAGATATCCGGGAGAAGTCTGTAAATTTGGTTTAACCTTCAGTGAGATGCTTAGAGACTGTCTGGTATGGAAGATTAATGATGTAACTGTGCATAAACACCTGCTACAGCACTACAACTGGCTTTACCATGAGAAAATGCAGTAAGTGGAGCACACAAGTTGCAGGGTATTCCGATGGAAGTGGACACCATCACCAGTCCAATTGAGCTCGGGGAACATCACTTCAGTTCAGGCAGTTGCATAGCCTCATTGAAAATATATCCAGGTCAGGGGCACTCTAGGCTAGCCTACAGCAAAGCCCTAAAGCAAAGCTAAGCCTTGGCCAAACGGTTAAAATTTTCTTTAGGATACTGGCCAGCAAGCCATTGTAGTTGTTGCTGGAATACAGACGCAAGACAGAAAAAGGGTCCTACTTAGAGTCACAGAGTTGTACCGCATGGAAACAGACCCTCCAGTCCAACTCATCCTCGCCGACCAGCTATCCTAGATAAATCTAGTCCCAGATAGCAAGGTGTAGAGCTGGATGAACACAGCAGGCCAAGTAGCGTCAAAGGAGCAGGAAAGCAGAAGGCCTCGGCCCTTCTTCAGAAATTTCTTGTTATCTCAGATTTTCTAGCATCTGCAGTTCCTACTATCTTTAAATCTAGTCCCATTTTCCAGCATTTGGCTCACATCCCTCTAATCCCTTTTAAATGCCTTTTAAATGTTGTAATCGTACTTGCCTCCACCACTGCCTCTGGCACCTCATTCCATACACATGCCATCCTTTGCATGAAAAAGTAACACATTTCGTCCCTTTTAAATCCATCCCTCTCACATTAAATCTATGCCCCCTAATTTTGGATTCCCCCACCCTGGGGAAAAGACCTTGTCTATTCACCCTACCTATACCCCTCATGATTTTATAAACCTCTACCAGGTCACCCCTTAGTCGCTAAAGGTATAGGGAAATAGCCTATTCAGCCTCTTCCTATCGCTCAAACCCTTCCATCCTGGCAAAACCTTGTAAGTCTCTTCTATACGCTTTCAAGTTTCACAACATCTTTGCTATAGCAGTGAGACCAGAACTGCATGAAATATTCCAAAAGTGGCCTAACCAATATCCTGAAGAGCCACAACATGACCTCCCAACTACCAAACACCACCTCCAATTGACCACAGTTGACTAAGATAGTTCATAGGCTAGTATCCAGGGTGGTATCCAGGAGAGTTCATACCCTGGAAAGTCTACCTACATCTGATTTGGAACAGTTAAATTACTTAGCAACATCAAAATCAAAACCCATCAAGTTAAATGACATAATGACATTGTGACATAGTGGTTAACAATTCTACATCACAGCACAGCAGGGACGTGAGTTTGATTCCAACCACAGGTGACTTGGTGGAGTTGCACATTCTCCCAGAGTCTGTGTGCTCCAGGTGCTCTGGTTTCCTTTCACACTCCAAAGACGTGTATGTTAGTTGGATTGGCCACACTAAATTGCCCAACACATTCAGGGATATGCAGGCCAGTTATGTTAGCCATGGGAAATGCAAGAGTTATATGGATGGGGTGGGTCTGGATTACTGTTTGGAAGGTCATTGTGGACTCAATGGACCGAATGGCCTTCTTCCGCACTGTAATGATTTTATGATTCTAAAAGTCTGGTTAAATGGCCATCCAGTTTTAATGGAGATCAATACCAGCACTGCCATATCAGTGATCACCAAGCCAGTTCATCATAAAATTTGCTCTTGTTTCCAGCCCTTAACTGCGCAAGATCTTAATGAGGCTGAGAATCTACACCAGGGAACCTTTACAGAATAAGTCTAGCTTTAGCTCGGGTCACTTTTGGTTCAGTTACCAGTGATTGGAGTAAAAAGCTTGGGCCCTGGATTAACAGAGTGAAATTGGTTGTAAAAGGTTCACATAGTCCAGTGATGCCACAAGCATGGAACTCAGAATAGGGCGATTGATGAGACTTTACTACAAGCCCCAAATAGTCAGCGGGAAATTGAGGAGCAAATGTGTAGGGTGACACAGATAACTGTAGGGTTAATAAGGTTGTAATAATACGGGATTTTAACTTTCCAAACACAGACTTGGACTGCCATAGTGTTAAGGGCTTGGATGCGGAGGAATTTGGCGCGTGAGTACAAGAGAACTTTCTCGATGAATATGCTGATGTCCTACTAGAGAAGAGGCAACACGTGACCTCTTGGGAAATAAGGCAGGGCAAGTGACTGAGATATTAATGGGGGACCAGTTTGGAACCAGTGGCCATAACTGTATTAGTTTTAAAGTAGTTACAGAACAAGATAGACCTGGCCCACAAGTTAAAGTTCTAAACTGGAGCAAGGCCAATTTTTATGGTATTAGAAAGGAACTTTCAAAAGTAAGTAAATTAACTATGATCAGAGACTTTCCTGTTCAAAAAATATTTTAGATGAAACTTAAATTCATAACATTTGTCTAATTCAAGTGCGGGTTGCGAGAACAGAGAAACATAACATGATCATGGCATTGAAGATGGCCATTTAGCCTATCTTTTCCATGCTGGCTCTCCATCACAGGAACTCAGCCAGTCCAGTTCCAACAACGTTTCCTGCAATTTTACAAACCTTCCTCTGTAAATATTAATCCAATTCCCTTTTGAAACCAATGATTGAATTTTCCCTCTCACACAGAGCATTCCGGGCGCTAACCACTGACTGCATCAAAATGCTTTACGTCGCATCTCCTTGGATTCTTTTGACAACTGTCTAATTATCTTCCCCATAAACACATATTCTATTAAATTACAGTCTTTTAGGGATAAGTACAGTACCATTAGCCTTATCCAGCATATCACACAGACAGCAATGCTCCACCAACTACCTTTTCTGATGCCACACCAACAGCAAATATATACTTCAGAAATCAGAAAATATTGTAACACTAATCGGCAACTGAGCACCCTCACATGACTTCATGACAAGAGAGTGATGGAAATGCTGCAGGTGGTGGTGAGCGGAGCTCTGAGGGAGAGATGGTAATTGAGAGTTGGTGATGCAGTTTGAATTTACATTTCTGTGACTATATCAAAAGTTGATTGGGGGAGACTGTTCAAAGCTAAATTGATTATTGGCAAGTGGGTAATTTCAAAAGAGATAACAAGTTCAAGGACAGCATGTTTCTGCTAGTGTACAGGATAAGGCTGGCAGGAGTAGGGAACACTAGATGATTGGAGATATTGAGGCCCTGGTCAAGAAAAAGGAGGAGGCATATGTTGGATATGGACAGCTGGAATCAACTTAGGTTTTAAGAGTTCAAGTTGTGGAAAATGCAGAATAGGTTGTAATGATTTTGAAGTCCACAGGGTCGGTTTGCCTTTGTGGGGAAATTAAACAAATGGTAAATCGCTTTTCGCAGCTGGATGAATACCCAATCCCTTGGACAGAGGATTTGTACACAAAGCTGGCAGAAGGAACACTGAGGAAAAGATTGGGGCACAGATTACACTGAGGAAAAGACTGGAAGACAGATTATGTTGAGGAAAAGATCGAGAGACAGATTTTGGAAAGTTGCAGACGTAACAGGGTTGTTGTCATGGGTTATTTCAACTTCCCTAATATAGAGTGGAACCTCCAACATACAAATAGTTTGGATGGAGCAGATTTTGTCAGTTATGTTCAGGAAGGATTTCTGACTCAATATGTTGACAGGCTGACTAGACGGAGGCCATAATGGATTTAGTGCTTGGCAACAAACCAAGCCAGGTGTCAGATCTCTTGGTGGGAGAGCATATTGGTGATAATGATCACAACTCCCTGACCTTTACTATAGTCACGGAGAAGGATAGGAGCAGATGGTATGGGAAATTATTTAATTGGGGGAGGAGGAATTACAATGTTATTAGGCAAGAACTGTGGAGCATAAATTGAGATCAGATGTTCTCAGGGAAATGCATAGTAGAAATGTAGAGTTTATTTAGGGAGCAGTTGCTATAAGCACTGGATAAGTTTGTCTAACTGATGCAAGGAGAAGAAGGTAAAGTGAAGGAACCTGGACAACAAGACATGTGGAACATCCCATCAAGAGGAAGGATGCTTACATAAGATTGAAGAAGCAAGGATCAGACAGTGAACTAGAGGGCTACAAGGTAGCCAAGAAGGAAACAAAGAATGGATTTAGGAGAGCCAGAAGGAGGTATGAGAAAACCTTGGTGGGTAGGATCACAGAAGATCCAAAGGTGTTCTATGCTTGTGTGGAAACAAGAGGGTGGCTGGATTGAGGGTAGGGCCGATCAGAGACAGTGGGGGGAACTTGTGCACAGAGTCAGAGGAGGTCTGTAATGAATACTTTGCTTCAGTATTCACTAGTGACAGGGACCTTGACATTTGTGAGGACAGCAAGAAACAGGCTGATATGCTCAAACAGGTTGAGGTCAGGAAGGAGGATGTGCTAGAAATTTTGAAAAACATGAGGATAGATAAGTCCCCTAGGCCAGACCGGATACACCCAAAGTTACTACAGGAAGCGAAGGAAGAAATTGCTGCCTTTGGCAATGATCTTAATGTCCTCACTGTCCACTGAAGTAGAAACAGATGATTGGCTGGTGGCAAATGCTGTTCAAGAAAGGGAATAGGGATAATCCTGGGAATTACAGACCAGCCAGTCTTTCTTCAGTGGTGGGTAAATTATTGGACAGGATTCTGAGATAGTATTTATGATTATTTGAAAAAGCACAGCTTGATTCGACATAGTCAGCATGGCTTTGTGAGGGGCAGGTCATTCCTCACAAGTCTTATTGAATATCTTTGAGAAGGTGACAAAACACATTGATAAGGGTAAGCAGTAGATGTGGTATACATGGATTTTAGCAAGGCATTTGATAAGGTTCTCCATGGTAGGCTCATTCAGAAACGAAGGAGCCATGGGATTCAGGGAAATCTGACTGTCTGGATACAAAACTGGCTGTCCCTTAGAAGACAGAGGGTGGTAGTAGATGGGAAGTATTCAGCTGGAGCTCAGTGACCAGTGGTGTTTCACAGGGATTTATTCTGGGACCTCTGCTCTTTGTGATCTTTATAAATGATTTGGATGAGGAAGTGGAAGGGTGGGTTAGTAAGTTTACCGATGACACAAAGGTTGATGGAGTTGTGGACAACGTGGAGGGCTGTTGTATGTTGCAACAGGGCACTGACAGGGTGCAGAGCTGAGCAAAGAAGTGGCAGATGGAATTCAACCCAGAAAAGTGTGAAGTGGTTCATTTTGGAAGGTCGAATTTGAATGCAGAATAGAGGGTTAATGGCAGGATTCTTGGTAGTGTGGAGGATCAGAGGGATCTTGGGGTTCACGTCCACAGATCGCTCAAATTTGCTATCCAAGTTAATAGGGTTGTTCAAAGGGCGTAAAGTGCGTTGGCTTTCATTGGCAGTGAAACTGAGCTTATGAGATGTTAATGTAATAACATCCCATTGACTTATATACTTCTATAAATTAAAGTCTTTTATCTGCATTTGATTCCTATACAGAGACTTTAATTTATAGAAGTAAACTCTTATCTACCTACACATAGGTATGCAGACACTGCCATGAAGCTTCCTGCCCAGCTAGGAATTCAGTGTAAAGCTTTTGTAACTCCTTTTCTTTTCACACATCGGTATGCAGACACTGTCTTCAGCTTCCTGACTGAATTAAAATTAGAATCAAACTGTTTCAAATCGGGTTAGGTGGGGAAAACTTGTAAAGGTGTGAAACCTCTAAAGCATGTAACTTCTGTCGCTGGCAAAAGGGCCAGACAAACTGGCAACTTGAAATCACAATCTGTCCCGGACAACAACTCGAAATCGCCTCCTGCCATTAGCAGCTACTTCACTAGCAATCGATACTATATCCTGGTCTTTTATGTTGTTGATGTAATAATTGCTTGGTATCATGTTTTTGTCTGTTGTAGTAATTGTTTTATGTATCCTGCCATTGTAAATTGTGAAATCATTTTATGTATCATGTCTTTTGTAAAGTATAAAAAGCGGGACTGTCCACTGCTCGGGGAGAATTACTTGCGAGACTCTACACTCTGTGCCGCGTTGAGTACAGTGATTCTTCACAGCTTGTACTTGCTTGGTAATAAAAGGATTTGTGTTTTTCTAAACAGGTCAGTGTCTTGTTATTGCAGCAAGTCCGTGAGGGTCTCCGAAAACGAACTTGACACTTAAGAGCCACAAGGTTATGCTGCAGTTCTGTAAAACTCTGGTTAGACAACACTTGGAATATTGTGTTCAGTTCTGGTCACCTCATTATGGGAAAGATGTGGAAGCTTTAGAAAGGATGCAGAGGAGACAGGGCAGATATTATGAGGAAAGTTTGAGAGAGGTAGGGCTTTTTCACTGGAGCAAAAAAAGGATGAGAGGTGAGTTAATAGAGTTGTACAAGATGATGAGGCGTAGATAGATGGGATAGCCAGAGACTCTTTCCCAGGGTGGAAATGACTATTATGAGGAGGCATAATTTTAAGGTGATTGGAGGAAGGTATAGGGGAGATGTAGAGGTAGGTTCTTTACAGAGTGGCGAGTGGCTGGAATGCACTGTCAGCAGTAGTGGTGGAGTCAGATTACTTTAGAGACTCTTAAATGACTCTTGGATAAGCACACGGAGGACAGTAAAATGTAGGGTACGCAGGGTAGATTGATCTTAGTACAGTAATAGTTTGGTACAACATTGTGGGCCGAAGGGCCTGTACTGTAACGTACCATTCTATGTTCTAAGGGCTGTCGATCATGAAGTTAGACGTGAGCCATGCTTACTTGCAATTGCATTTAGACCAGGATTCCCAAGTGTAGGTTAGATGGGCTTGAGATCGGTATGACAGGTCGGCACAACATCGAGGGCCGAAGGGCCTGTACTGTGCTGTAATGTTCTATGTCTATGTCTATGTATACTGAAATTAATTTCCATAAGGGCTGTACCAATATAGAAGGCTGCCGTTTTTGAGTATCGTTGGCCTGTTCAGTTTTTCAGTGGACAATGGAAAATATTTTGCAAGGTCCACCTCAAGTCACCATTTTACCTGGACAACATCCTGATAACACGGAAAACTAATAAGGAATACTAGAGAACCTAGCTATCACTCTAAGACATTTTCGGAAGTCAGATGTACACATTAGACAGGAAAAATGTGTGTTCCAGTCCTCCTCTCAGGTGACCTAATTGTGCTTCAAGATCAACAACACCAGGTTACACCCTTTGGAAGATAAAGTGAAGGCAATCAAAGGTGCCCTAACTTTCACACCTGTGCAGGAGCTCGTCATTTCTTGGGCTGGCAAATTATTATGGAAAGTTTATACATAGCCTGGAATCCATCCTTTGCATCAACTCCTAAAAAGCAGTCAGCCTTCGAGATGGTCTCATAGACAAGGCCTAGTTTTCAATGAAGTAAAGATACAGATGTCATTCTCTAAGGTCTTTCCAGACATCAGGGAGGGACAGAAACAGCATCAGCAACTCCAATGCCGGACACAAGACTCCACTAAGCAAAACAGACAGTTGATACAGGGATGATGTTTGGTGTAAAAATCAGAGAAATGGCCCCACATGGGTAAGAGGCACGGTTGATGCAAGGTCAGGACCAGTGATGTATAAAGTTTGGGTAGGAGCAATGGTCCTGAATAAGCTTTCATTCGAAAGTCACAAATTCTCAAACAGTGTGGAATCAAAACATGCTCTTCCTCTTGGAATGCTCAAATTCTGGTGAAACCTATGGATGCACTATCTCCATCAAATGTTGTTGCCTCTTCTGAATCAGAGATGAACATGACAGAAGTAGCCATCTCAATATTTTTGCTGCCGAAAAAAAGAGTGAAATTCTAACAAGGCACTCCAGGCACAACAGGCAAACTCCCATGTGTTACACGCCACCCATACTACACACTGTGTTGAAGAATACCTGCTTGATGCTAAAATGCCCCAGGAGGCTCTCCAAGAAAAAGGACTGGCCTATATTCATGGACAAAGAGGGGGATCAATGTTATGACTGGAACACAGTCAGCCAGCTGGGCCTCATAGAATATGAATTCCTTGTTTGGAGTTGTTATTTGGGTTCAATCTGGGTGCCCTGGCTAACGTAAAAAAAGGGGGAGTGTCAGTGATACTGTCACTCTGCTGTCTGACTCTGTATGAGGCAATACTATAGTCAAAGACTGTTCTTGTATTAATAAAGGGCGACCTGGGGACTGGACACTGGCTTCTGTGGGTTATTTCAACAGTAAACTCAGCAAGTCTGTTCACTGATAAAATAACAGTGATCAGTTGGCAGTGGGCAACAAAGCCTGACATGACACAGAACTAGCTCCAAATCTCTAAGGGACAAGAGTTCTACTTGCTAAAAGAAAATAAGGCCACAACTTACTAACGAGCTAAGGAACAATGTAAAATTAACAACAGTAAAAAAAAGCAAAAAAATTGCATATCTGAGAAATGGAAAAGATACAGAACAATAGAAAGGATGACAAAACAGTAAGAGCTATAAATAGAGAGAATGAAAATTAACTTACAATCAATATCAAAACTGACCCAAAATATTTTTACCATTATATTCAACAGTAGAGTGTGAATGTGAATAATGTGGACACTTTGACAGCCAACAATGATGAATTAAAATAAATAAATGGTGGCCATGTTAAACAACTACTACATGTCAATATTTACTCTACAGGAAGAAATCAACATGGAGACATGCTAACAGAGGAGTAGGCCATTCAGCTCCTCAAGCTAGAACTGATCTAATTATAGTCTCTAATCTATGTGATAACCTTTGATATCTTTGTTAGTCATGAATCTATTGACCTGCACCTTAAAAGTAATCATTGATCCTACCACCACTTACTGGGGCAGGAAGTTTTACAGACTCATGAGCTGATCAGAAGAAAAGTCTCCTCATTTCCAACTTAATTAGAAGATCCCTCATTTTTATATGGTGTCCCCGAGTTCCAATATTTTGCACAAGGGGAAATATCCCTCCAGTATCCATCTTGTCAAGTCCCTCAGGATTGTACAGGTCTGAAAAAAATCATATCTTATTCTTTTCAACTCCAATGGATATACACTTAGCCTGTCCGAACTAACCACTCCATACCAGCTATCAGTCTGGGTACGCTTCTCTGAACTGCTTCTAAAGCATATATTTCTTTCTTAGAGAAGGAGACCAGAACTGCACACAGTACTCCAGCTGTGGTCTCACCAACAGCCTATACAATGTGGCAAAACATTCCTATTTCTATATTCTACTTCTATTGCAATAAATGACAACAGTCACTTGCCTGCCTAATTATTCGTGGAACCTGATGAGTAACTTTATGCAAATAATGTGTCAGTACCTTTGAACCTCAAGTCTGCAACCTCCCAACACTTATACAGTACTCTACTTTTCCTCAGCTTTTGAGTGAAGATTTGTAGCTTAGGTGTCGAAGTTGTTGGTGTATTCGCCGAGTTGGGACGTTTCATCTCCTTAACTGGGTGACATCGTCAGTGCTGCAGTACTGTTGTCTTGTGCCTGTTCAAATTTATATTGTCTGGTTTTTGCTACCTCTGTTAGCTGCCGGTTCCAGATTTGCTGTGTAAGCCGACCTGAAGCAGCAAAAAGAGGACCACACATATTTGAACTGGCGCAAGACAACAGTGGGGGACAAAGGGCAGCAGGGTGGCTCAGTGGTTAGTACTGCTGCCTCACCTCAACCTGGGTTCAATTCCACCCTCGGGTGACTATTGTGTGAAATTTGCACATTCTCCTCGTGCCTGCGCGGGTTTCCTCCCACAGTCCAAAGATGTGCAGGCTAGGTGGATGGGACATTCTAAATTGCTCATTGTACTCAGGGATGTGTAGATTAGGTGGGTTGTGGGGGATGGATCTGAGTGGGATGCTCTGAGGGTGGACTTGTTGGGCCGAAGGGTCTGTTTCCACAATGTAGGGATTGTATGAAAGTCTATGAGAAAACAGCACTTCAGAGGAGGCTCCACAGCATTGAGGATGTCACCTAGTAAGAGGACAAAACATCTGCTATCAAACATCCAAGTTCATTGAACGCACCAACATCTAAAACTCTACTTTTGTATTTGTCCTATCAAAGTGGACAAGATCATACTTTCCAACATTATAAATCGTTTGTCAATTTTTGCCTATTCACATCAATAATCTTATACAAAAACCTATGTCGTCTTCCCATCCTTCCTCCTCCTCATCTTTGCAACATTAGCATGCATAATTAATTTCCTTCATCCAAGTTATTGATATAGATTGTAAATAGCTGAGGTTGCAGCACTGATCTATGTGGTACAACATCTTCACACCTTTGCAACCCAAGAATAACCCATCTACTTTACCTTTTCAGAGGTTCATAGAAAATAGGTGCAGGAGCAGGCCATTCAGCCCTTTCAGACTGAACCACTATTCATTATGATCATGGTTGATCTTGCAATTTCAGTATCCCACTCCCGCTTTCTCTCCATGCTTCTTGATCCTTTTAGCCACAAGGGCCATGTACAGCTCCCTCTTGAATATATTAATGAACTGGCCCCAACAGTTTGCTCTGGCAGAAAATTCCACAAGTTCACAACTCTGAGTGAAGAAATTCTTCCTTATCTCAGTCCTGAATGGCTTACGCCTTATTCTTAGACTGGTTTTGGACTTCTCCAACATTGGGAACATTCTTCCCACATCTAGCTTGTCCAGTACTTTAAAGATTTTATATGTTTCTATGAGAATGCCCTCATTCTTTTAATTTCCAGCTAGTACAAGCCCAGTGGATCCGTTCTTTCTTCATATGTCAGTCCTGCCATCCCAGGGGTCAGTCTAGAGAAAGTTTGCTGGACTCCTTCAATAGCAAGAATGTCCTTCCTCAGACTAGAACACCAAATCAGCACACAATACTCAAGGTGTGACCTCCCCAAGGCACTGTATAACAGCAACAAGACATTGCTACTCCGATACTCAAATCCTCTTGCTATGGAAGGCCAGCATGGTTCTTTGCTTTCCTCGTGACCTGCTGCACCTGTATACCAACTTTCAGCCACTTTCCAACATTGACGCCCAGGTTTTGTTGCATCTCACCTTATTCTAAACTGCCGCCATTCAGATAGTAATCTGCCTTCCTCTTTGGTAACCTCACATTTATCCACATTATATTGCATTTGCCAAGTATTTGCCCACTCACTCAGACTGGTGAAGTCATTCTGGAGCCTCGCAGCATCCGCCTCACAGCACACACTGCCACCCGGCTTAGTGTTCTCTGTAAATTTGGAATCCTTAATTGCAATCCTTAATGTACATTGTGAACTGCTGGGAATTCAGCACTGAACCCTGCAATACCCCACTCATCACTGCCTGCCATTCTGAAAAGGATCCATTTCCCAATTTCTGTTTTGTTTTCTAATAGCTGCAAAATTCTCTATCCATATTATGATGCTCCCAACTACAACATGAGCTCTTATTTTCATATAATCATAGAATCCCTACAGCGTACAAAAAGGCTCTTTGGCCCAACAAGTCCACACTGGCCCTTACAGCATCCCTCTATAACCCACCTAATCTATATGTCCCTGAACACTATGGGCAATTTAACATGGTCAATCCACCTAGCCTGCACATTTTTGGACTGTGGGAGGAAACAGGAGCACCCAGAGCAAACTCACACAGACATGAATGTGCAAACTCCACACAGTTCCCCGAGGATGGGATTGAACCCAGGTTCCTGCAACTCTGAGGCAGCAGTGCTAACCACTGAGCCACCATGCCACCAATTTTATAAATTAACCTTTGGTGCGACACCTTATCAAATGCCTTCTGTAAATCTAAGTACAACACATCCACAGATTTCTATTCAACTACATTGTTATTCCCTAAATTTGAGGCCCAGTAGCTCAGCTGATTTCTAGTGAGGTTAGGAATTGGAAGATTAGGCAGTTTAATTCTTGGCTGGGGGAGTGGAGAGGGAGGAACGGCTTTAGATTTCTGAAATACTTGGACCGTTTCTGGGGAAAGTGGAACCTGATCAAGGGGGATGGGGCTTCATCCAACAGTGACAGGACCAATATTCTCGCTGGTGAGTTTGCTAGCTCTGTTGAGTGGATTTTAAACTAGCTTGGCAGGGTTGGGATTTTAAGGAGAGGCTTTCAGTGAGCTAAAGTGGATGAGGACTTAAAGGAAGAAGGAATCAAGATATTAAATAAAAAGTAAGAAGCAACTGAGTAGTAAGGCACGAAGATCAGAGGAAATCAGGTAATAACAACAAAAATGTTCGAAAACAAAGGATCTTCAGGTGGCGATATTAGGATTCAAAAAGAAGGTTTAAAAACTAGTATAAGGGCACTTTACCTGAACACTTGCAGCATTCGAAACAAGGTAAATGAGTTGATGGCACAAATCATCACAAATGGCTATGATCTTGTGGCCATTAGACAGACATGTTTGCAGAGGTAGTCATGGCTGGAAGTTTAATATTCAGGGGTTCAGGCTACGCTATAGGACAAACAAGAAGGAAAGCGAGGTGGCATAACTCTGATATTTCAGGGTAACATCAGGGTGTACTGAGAGATGATATACCTTCTACTGATGAAAGGTTGAATCAATGTGAGTGGAAATTAGAAATAATAAGGGGAAATTGTCACTGAAAGGTGTAGTCTATACGTCACCAAATTATAACATCACTGCGGGGCGGGCATAAACAAAGAAATAACTCTGGCATGTAAAAATGGCATGGCAATTATCAAGGCGGATATTAATCTATATATTGTTTGGTTAAACCAAGTTGCTCAAGGCAGCCTTGAGGAGGAATTCATAGAATTTATCTATGACAGTTTCCTCAAACAGTTCATAATGGAACCTATAAGGGAGCAAGGTATCCTAGATCTGGTCCTGCGTAATGAGATAGAAATAATTGACCATCTCATAGATAGGGATCCACTCAATGGGGACACTCACACTATGGTTGAATTTAAAATATAGATGGAGAGTGAGAAGGTAATATCCAACAGCAGTGTCTTGTGCTTAAACAGAGGAGACTATGATGGGATAAAGGAGGAGTCGGCCAAGGTAGACTGAGAGCAAAGACTACGGTGTGACAATTAATGAACAGTGGAGAACTTTCAAAGGATTTTTTTTTACAGTGCTCAGCAAAAGTATATACCAATGAAAAGGAAGGACTATAGGAAAAGGGATAATCCACCATGGATAACTAAGGGAATGAAGGAGGGTATTAAATTGAAAGTTGAGGCACACAAAGTGGCCAGTATACTGGGAAGCTAGGGGACTGGAAATCTTTAAAGGTCAACAGAAAGCCACAAGAAAAGCTATATGAAAAGTAAGATGGATTATGAGAGTAAACTAGCTCAGAATATAAAAACAGATAGCAAATGTTTCTACAAATATATAAAATGGAACAGTGGCTAAGGCAAATTTATAAGAGGAGAAGGGGGATTTAATAATGGCAAATGAGGAAATGGCTGAGGCATTGAACAGGTATTTCATGTTGGTCTCCAAAGTGAAAGAAACTAATAACATGTTAATATTTGATGACAAGGAAGCAGATGAGGACCTAGGAATGATCATTATCACTAAAGAGGTAGTGTTTGGTAAGCCAAAGGTCTAAAAGTAGACAAGTCTCCTGGCTATGATGGAATGCAACCCAAGGTACTAAAAGAGATGGTGGCAGAAATAACAAATGTGCTCGTGGTAAGTTACCAAAATCTGCTGGACTCTGGGGCCTTTCTGGAAAACTGGAAAACAGCATATGTGGCACTACTGTTTAAAAAAGGAGGAAGACGAAAGATGGGTAACTCTGGGGCCGTTCTGGTAAATTGGCTGTTTAAAAAAGGAGGAAGACTAAAGATGGGTAACCATGTGCCCGTTTGCTTGACATCTGTAATGGGGAAAATATTTGAATCTACAAACAATGATGAAATGGTGAGATAATGGAACAGAAATTGTCCCAACAGGCAGATCCAGCATGGGTTCATGAAAGGCAGGTCAGGTTTAACTAATTTACTGGAACTCTTCGAGGCTATTATGAGCACAGTGGACAACCGGGAACCAATAAATGTATTGTATCTGGATTTCCAAAAGGCATTCAACAAGGTGCCACATGAAATGCTGCTGCATAAGATAAATGGGCATTGGTAATTTTTAACATGGATTGAAGATTAGTTAACTGACAGAAAGCAAAGAGTGGTGATAAATGGTATTTTTCTGATTGGCAATCAGTGGCCAGTGGTGTACCTCAAGGATCAGTGTTGGAACTGCAATTGTTTCCAATTTACATAGATGATTTATAGTTGGGGACCAAGTGTGGTGTGTCAATGTTCACAGATGACACTAAAATGAGTGGTAAAGCAAAGTGTGCAGGGAACAATAAAGTACACAGGAAAATATAGTTGGGCTAAGTGAGGGGGCAAAGGTCTGCCAGATCGAGAACAATTTTGGTAAATGTAAGGTCATCCATTTTGGTAGGAATAACAGCAAACAGACTATTATTTAAATAGTGAAAAAAAAATCACAGCATGCTGCTGTGCAGAAGGACTAAAATGTCCTCGTGCATGAATAATAAATTGTTGGTTTTCAAGTGCAGTATACTATTTAGAAAGCAAATGGAATATCGTCTTTCATGCTAGAGGGATGGAATTTAAAACACAGGTTATGCTGTAGCTGGTTAGGGTGATGGTGAGGCCACAACTGATGTATTGAGTACAGTTCCAGTTTCCTTACTTGAGAAAGGATGTAGTGGCACTGGAGGAGGTTTACCAGGTTAATTCCAGAGTTGTGAGGGTTGGCTTATGTGGAGAGCTGAACAGATTGTGACTATACTCATTGGAATTTAGAAGAATGGGGGCAGCTAAGGGGTGGAATCTTACAGAAATATATGAAATTATGAATGGAATAGATAAGATAGAAGTAGCGAGGTTGTTTCCACTGGCATGTGAAACTAGAACAAGGAGGCATAGTCTCAAAATCAGCAGGAGCTAATTTAGTGGAGCAGCTGTGGCTATCCCGGCGAATGTTCTTGAGAACAATGATAAATTTTTGAATAGTAAAGAAATTAAGGGTTATGATGAGCAGGCGGATGAGTGTACTGGGTCCACGTAAAATCAGCCATAAAAAGCGAAAGAAGTGTGGATGCTGTAAATCAGGAACAAAAACAGAAGTGGCTGGAAAAGATCAACATGTCTGGCAGCATCTGTGAACAGAAATCACAGTTAACGTTTCGGCTCCGGTGACCCTTCCTCAGAACTGATGGTACCTAGGAAAATGTCCCTCACCCCCATTCCACACCCTAGGCCTTATCACATTTGGCCTAATTTCACTATCACTTGCAACAGATAGGTTTTTCAACCCCATTCTCATGCCTTCTCCCCATAACTGTTGATCCCCTTACGAATCAAGAACCTATCTATCTTGGTCTTAAATGCACTCAATAACTTGCGCTTCACAGCCTTCTGCTGCAAACAAGTTCCACAGATTCACCACCTTTTCGCTGAAGAAATGCCTCCTCATCCACATTCTAAAGGGTCAGCCCTTCATTCTGAGGCTGTGCCCTCAGATCGCAGTCTCTCCTATGAGAGAAACAGCTTTTTCATGTCAAACTCTATCTTGGCCTCGCCAGTATTCAGTACTTTTCAATCAGATTTTCCCTTCACCTTTCTAACCTCCATGTACATTCCCAGAGTCCTTATATGCTCCTTGTACAATAAGCCCTTCATCCCCGGGATCATTGTTGGGAAAACCTCTCCAGACCTACTCCTCTTGAAATGAATGTTAAATATTTCATCTGCTTTCCTAACTGCCAACTGAAAATGCATGTTCACCTGAAAAGAATCCCAAACAAGGACTCCTAAGTTCCTTTGTGCTTCGGATTTCTGAAGACTTTCTCCATTTGGAAAATATTCTACACCTCTACCCTTCTTACTAATGTGCATTAACCTTACACTCATCCACATTGTACTCCATCTAATACTGCCCATTCTACTAGTCTGTCCAAATTCTTCTGAAGCCTCCCTGCTTCCTCAACACTATCTTTGTGTCATCTACAACCTTTCCACAACAATGTTTTCAACGCCTTGCAGGTCATTAACGCATGACATGAATAGCTCTGGTCTCAACACTAACTCCGGCAGAACTCCATTAGTCACAGGCTGCTATAAAAGATCTCTTTAGACCCATTCTCTGCCTTCTGCCTGTCAAACAATCCTTTATCCATGCCAGTACCTTGTCCCCATCACCACGAGTTCTTAGTTAGAATGTCTGTGTGGCGTATTGTTAAAAACCTTCTGGAAATCCAAATAGATCACATCTACTGCTGCTCCATCGTCTACTGGTGCATCACCTCCTCAAAGAATTCTCACAGGTTTGTCAGACATGACCACACCTCACCGAAGTTGTGCTTATTCAGCCCTTTTATACCATATATTTCCAAATATTACACAACTTCTTCCTTAATAATGGACTCTAAAATTTTATCAATGACCATAGTCAGGCTAACAAGCCTATAATTTCTACTTTTTTGCCTCCTTCCTTTCTTAAACAGGGGTGTAATATTAGCCGTTTTCCAGTCCTCTGGGACCCTGCTTGACTCCAGTGATTGCCAAAAGATCACCACCATGTCTCTACAGTCTCTTTAGCTCTCTCCTTCAGAATCCTGAGGTGTAGCCCATCTGGTCCAGATGATATATCCAACTTTTAGCTTCCCCAGCACTTTCTCCTTAGTGATGGCCATTACTCTCACCTCTGACTCCCCTGAAGTTCTGGTATGCTACTAGTGTCTTCCAGCATGAAGACTAATACAAAGTACTGATTTAGTTCCTCATCCATTTCTTTGTTCCCCACTACTCATTCTCCAGCCTCAGTTTCCAGCAGCCACTCTTGCCACTCTCTTATGTTTTAGGTATCCAAAAAACTCTGAAATCATCTTTTATATTGCTAGCCAGCTTAACCTTATATTTCATCCTCTTTCCCCCTTATTTTGGTTGACCTTGCAAGAATCTCAAACCTATTAGAAAAGTTCAAGGGCTGAGGCTCCTTCAATATTACCTCCTGGATCCTTCTATCTGCCTCATCCATAATCATACCTCCTGTCCCCGACTATTGAATGAATTCAAAATAGCTAATCCAAGGGGTGTGATTGCTTCCTGAAACATGAGATCCATGTAACTCTTCCTCTGTCCCTGATATGTTATAGTGTTCAGAGGTCAGACTCCAACTCACCAGTTTCTAAAGGTTTCCCAAACCTCTGGCTCCCTAATAATCTTCATCATATTGCATGTTTTTTTCTTTTGCTTTTATGCCATCCCTCACTTGCATTGTCAGCCACAGTTGCCTCATCCTCCCCTTAGTATGTTTCTTGTCTCATGTATGATTATTGAGCCTTTTCAAAATCTTTGTCCTGTTACTTGTTCAGGAGACTTTAATAACGTCTACTAAGCCTTCTCCCACTTTAACTCTTCCTACAATTTTCAATGCAATAGAACCCATCCCTCCACTATTTATTATAAAAGCCTATCCATAGCATTAATTGTGCAATTTGCCAGGACTCTCATTCCAGCATGATTTGAGGGGTACCAATCCTACCAGAACAGCTCACTCCTTCTCCAGTGCAGGTGTCAATTCCTCATGAATTCAAACCAGTTTCTCCCACAGCAATCTTTGAGCCATGTGTTTACTTCTTTAATTTAGTTGACTGTGCCAATTATTTCTTTGCTGAGGCAGTAATCTGGGTATTATCATCTTTTTGGTTCTGCTCCTTAAGTTAGACCCCAGCTGCTCATCTTCCCCCAACAGAGCATCTTTCCTTTTTCTATCTATATCATTGATAGCTTTGTGGACCATAACAACTGGATCTTTCCCCTCCCACTCCAAGCTCCTCTGCAGCCTAGACGAGATATCCTGCATCCAGGCACCAGGCACACAACACGGTCTTTACGGCTTTAGATCCTAGCCACAGAGAACAACATCTATTCTCCTGAATATACTATCCCTGAGTGGAACCACATTTCACTTTTCTCTCCCCTCTTGAATGGCTCTGTGTACTACAGTGCTATGATCAGTTTACTCATCCTCCCTACAGCCCCCACTTTCATCCACACAGGTAGCAAGAATCTCAAACCTATTAGAAAAGCTCAAGGGCTGAGGCTCCTTCAATATTACCTCCTGGATCCTTCTATCTGCCTCATCCATAATCATACCTCCTGTCCCCGACTATTGAATGAATTCAAAATAGCTAATCCAAGGGGTGTGATTGCTTCCTGAAACATGAGATCCATGTAACTCTTCCTCTGTCCCTGATGTGTTATAGTGTTCAGAGGTCAGACTCCAACTCATCAACTGAGCTAGAGTTGCTCAAGAACCAGAACTTATTACAGATGTGGTCACTCTGAATCACAATGGGGTCCACCAGCTCCCACATCATGCAGGTACAAACATCACCTAGCCCAGCACTGCTTTTTTACTTAATTTTAAATTGATTTTTGAAAATTTTCTACTGGCATTTTGGTCTGTCACCTGTGATTATTTCTCTTATTTACCTTCAATCTAATAGTAATTTATAATAGTCAATTTACTAGTTATTACTAACCAATGAACTGTGATGTCACTCTTTGTGCTGAGCCTCCAATCCTGGGCTTCAATTTATCCTGTAAAATACCTCTCAACTATGAACCAAAAATGTTCTAAATTCCCAAGCTGCCTCCAAATTTGCCAAAGTACATATTCATGCAGGCTGCGTCTCAGTCTGAGTGTGATCTCTCCTTCCTGACAAGGTGCAGCTTATATGACTGACCAAAGCAAGGACTGAACCAGGTGAGAGAATTTGTCAAGAACAAAAATGAAGTTGAGATTAAGTCTGCACATCACCAATCAGCCATCTCAAAACATTTAAACCAGAGCGGCAGCAAGGGATCTGAGAGATTGCCTAAGAGAAGACTTTTAGGCAAACAACTGACTGGAAAAATACAGATGGGGCATTACAATTGTGAATTTCTTTTATTGGTCACTGTGGACCCTGTTTGCCTATTTTGCTCCTTCGCTTAAAATAGGGTTCTCTTTATTCCCATAGACCTTTCAAGTCCTCTGAGCAACTTGTAAGCTCAAACTAAGAGTAGAATTGTCACAGATTCTGACCTGGGTGTAGAAACAATAAGCAGGTAAACAATTCAGGGGAAACACGGTGTGAAGCTGAATGAACAGAGCAGGTCAAGCAGCATCGGAGGAGCAGGAAAGTTTGACGTTTCAGGTCAAGACCCTTCTTCAGAAAAATTAAAACAATTCAGGGAAATTTGGCAAGTGAAAAAACATTTTTTTTTGTTCATTATACTTTAATTTTCTCTCTGCTTTACAAATGATACAGCAAGAAGACAAATTCAATAAATTGGTCCTATGTATATCTAATAATAATACGTTCAGTGACATTAATTAGCAAAACAAAGAATATTTTTAACTATATGTGACCAATCATCTGGCAGTCAGTTAATATTTCAGGTGTTGTACCAATAATGGGAATTTTCAAGTAACTTTGATTTTGCTGTCTGTTAGTACACGGCACCTGTTGAACATCCTATCAATGGTCCATGCTTTATTGTTAGAAAATTTTGTCTGTTAATTGCTTGTTTTAATAGATCAACTCTAACATGTGACTACTTACTCAGTGTCAGTGGAAAACCTGCATTCCAAACACATAATAAATATGTGCATTTATCTTGTGTTGTTACAAATATCGGGCACAAAATTCATTTCCATAGCACCACCTCAGCAATGCAATGGAAACCCAGCACCCATTTTACTGTGGTGTGCTGTGCTGCAAATTGCTTCTGACACACTCTGGGCACACATCTGACAATACCCAACTAGTGTCTCCAGTGTACAAGCCAGTGAAGGAGAGCTATCCTGATGTCATGTCTTACCAACAGATGTGACTCCTTTTGCCTGATTTATGCCAGTCCAGGCTATTAACAGTGCCTTATCATTCTGAAAATATCAAGGTCTACATTTGAGGACTAAGCACCAAAATGGGTAAGGTGATTTTGAACTTCTGTTACTGTGAGATCACTGCAAGCAGAATCTGGAGCTGTTTTTGTGTACTCTTTAAATTTTCAGAATGTTGGTTCCCGCAAGGAGGCCAGAATGTGGTCCGCACATAGCAACTGCAACACATATGGAGACAGCAGTGGCAGTGCCTTTACCGTGACAAAAATGGACCATTAGTTGCCAGGACGGCAAGCTCCTTTTCGCCTCTCTGTGGTTTTCTTGAAGCCAGATTCTTTCTTGCTACTTGACAGTGACAGGACAGAGAAAGAAAGAATAATGTAGCAACTTTCACAAGCACTGGATTCCCCAAATCACTTGACAGTCTTTGTACTTTTGAAGGATAATTGTAATTTTGGATGCTGTCCAGCAGGCTAATTAATACACTAGTGTGCATGTCAATTAGTGCTCTCGTTGAGATCTTAATCTGGGTTCTCTGCATACTCTTGTCCACCTTGAGGTGTTGTGGCAAAGTAGCCAGCAGTTCTAGACTACCTAAATGTCAAAAATCATAAAGGTAAAAGTTGGGTGAATGAAGAGGAATGCACTGAGAAGCTAAAAGTTCATGGTCACACCCTGGCGGCCTGCTCATCACATCGGACAGTAGGTTGAGGGTCAACATAGCCTACATTAAAAACGATGCCTTCAGGGCAGAACTGAATGAGAGGTGGTAGTTGATAACAGATGCAGCGGTTTTAATTTTTCAAAATTCCCTTGACTTGGGAAAAGTCCCATCGGATTTGAAATAGCAGTTGCAATTTAATCAAAAAGAAAAGGAAACAGCAAGACTTCCAAGCCAGTTAATTCAACATCTCTCAAAGGAAAACTGCTGGAATCTATTATTGAGATTAAAGGGTAGCACTTACAACATATCAACACAACCAGGCAGAAACAATACTGCTTTATGAAAAGGAAATAATATTTGACTATTTATTAAAATTCTTTCAGGAGCTAACACACAATGTGGTTGAAGGGGAAGCTGTGAATGTACTTGGAATTCCAGAAGGGATTTGACAAGATGCCATAATTAAGGTTACTACATCAAATAAGAGGAACAAATTAGCTAGATTACAGATAGCAGAGAGTGGGAATATATGGGTTATTTTGGGATTACCAAGATGTAACCACAAGATCGTTCGCAGGAACGAGAGTAGGCCATTTAGCTCCTTATGCCTGCTCCACCATTAATTAGGATAACAGTTGATCTGACACTCCTCTCATCCGTGTTCATGCCTTTCTCCATAACCCTGGACTTACCTTTGGATAAAGAATTTATCTCAGCCTTAAATGTACAAGACTCTCAACTCTTTAAGAAACAAAATTCCTCCTCATCTCAGTCCTAAATTGGCACCCCTTCCTCAGAGACTATGCTCTCGAATCTGAGGCTCTCCCATGGGAGGGAAATATCCTCTCAGAATTTACCCTGTTAAGCCCCTTAGGAATCCTTAAGAAACCAGTGGACTGCAGTAGGATTTGTTGTGGCTTCAACTATTTACAAGCCAGATCAATAACTTAGATGAAGGGATCAAATATATGGTTACTTAATTTGCCAAAGACACAAAGATAGGTAGAAAAGTAAATTGTGAAGATCAGATAAGGAGTCACCAAAGTGATGTGGACAGGTTATGTGATCGGACAAAAATTGGCAAGGAGTACATTTTGTCAGGGGTCTAATGCCTAGTCCTGTTCCTAATTCCGATATTTGTTTTGTTGTATGGTAAATAGTTTTTTTTTTCGGAATGAAGATCAGTGGACCATTCTCTTTTACAGTTTTAGAGCTAGAAAAACTGATCTTTCTGGTGTATATGTATTAAGTAAATTACTTGGATATTAGAATGCAGAGGAATATTTCAAAATTTGTTGAATCCTTGAAGGTGCCCAGACATATTTACAGAATAGTCATCAATGCATACAAGTTCTTGGACATCATAAACAGCCATGTATATTGTCTGTATAAGTTGGGCAATATGGATGAACCTTTAAGGCTCTTGTCAGACCAAAACTAAATTTTGAATCCAGTTCTGGTCACCAGACTTTAGGAAGGATGTAACGGTCCTTGAAGGTGCAGGGGAGATTTACTCAAATGATAATTTACCTGCTCTGCAACAAAATAAAACATAGAACATAGAACACAGAACATAGAGAAGTATAGCACAGTACAGGCCCTTCAGCGCACGATGTTATGCCGTGGAATAATCCTAATCCACATTCCCCTCAATTCACTGCTGTCCATGTGCATGTCCAGCAGTCGCTTAAATGTCACTAATGACTCTGCTTCCACGACGACCACTGGCAAAGCATTCCATGAGCTCACCACTCTTTGGGTGAAGAACCTCCCTCTGACGTCTCCTCTATACCTTCCTCCTAACACCTTAAAACTATGATCCCTCGTGGCAGTCAATCCTGCCCTGGGGAAAAGTCTCTAGCTATCGACTCTATCCACGCCTCTCACTACCTTGTATACCTCAATCAGGTCACCTTTCTTCCTCCTCTCCAGAGAGAAAAGTCCGAGCTCAGTCAACCTCTCCTCGTAAGACAAGCTCTCCAGTCCAGGCAGCATCCTGGTAAACCTCCTTTGCACCCTCTCCAAAGCCTCCACATCTTTCCTATAATAGGGCAACCAGGACTGGACACAATATTCCAAGTGTGGTCTCACCAGGGTTTTGTAGAGCTGCAGTATAACCTCACGGCTCTTAAACTCGATCCCCCCGTTAGTGAAAGCCAAAACACCATATGCTTTCTTAACAACCTTATCCACCTGGGTGGCAACTTTGAGAAGTTTCTGGGAAAGCTCAGCAGGTATTTTACCTGTTCTGCTTATTGTTAAGCTATGATTGATCTGTGTATTAGCTTCGTGAAATTTTCAACTGACCAAGGATCATCTATTTTTTGGGGTAGATAACTTTAGCACAAAGAAGCACTTGCTGACATTAGCACTGTGAAGTCAAACTCCAATTTAAATATCTTGCCCTCTTCTTCAGGACCATCTCACTAAAGGAATCGGTTTCTCTTTACTTACCCTCACAATCCTTTCATCCTCTTAAACACCTCAATTAAGCCATGAACTAATCTTCTATCTCCAAGGGAATGGAGGCATAGTCCGTAAAATCTGTCCTCATGAATTAACACGTTTAACCACACAATCATATTTATGAATCTGCAATGGACTCATTCCAAGGCTAACATATTCTGGCGACAAGTGCAGTGTCAAGAACCGTATACAGTATTCTAGATGTGATTTAACCAGAGTTTTGTTCAACTGCAGCAAAACCTCCAGCCTTCAACTCGCAACATGTTAAAACATACAGTACATCACAAACATCACACCAAGTATGTGTTTTGAAGATCCAATTACGCTGTATGCTTGAAATAAATACGAGGGAAGGTTGTAAATCAGAACCCCGTCAATCAAGAAAATCCAGGAAAGGTCTTGGGTAGAGCAGTTGAAACAGGCAAGATTTTAGAAGTGATTTGCATGTCAAAGAAATCAAGTCAAATGCATAGAACAAATAGTGTAGATCAGAGAAATGTTAGAACAATTACTTTAAAATGTTTAAAGATTTCTAAGGAAGTTAATTATTTGTCACTTCAAGATCATTTCAGCTGTTTTCAAGAAGCTGCCTACTAGAACAGCCTCTGCAAAAACATCAATTAGTCTCTGAGTGACTTGTGCCTTTTTAAGCTATTTACAGAAAAGGAATATTAGAGTAATTATCTCAAGGCCCGAGAAAATAAACTGCATGCAATACCACAGGATTATCAGCTAGCATTGACTAAATCATTCAGTACCGATGACAGATCACCAACCTGTAATGGGTTTCTCTCTCTGCAAATAGGACAGATCTGTGAAATATTTCAAGTACTTTGTCTTTTATTTCAAGTTTTCAGCACCCTGACAGGATGCGTACATGGAACTAGGATATCATAGTAATTACTAAAACATGGCTGAAGGAGGCTCAGAACTGGCAACTCAGTGTTTCAGGGTACAAGGGCAACAGGAAGGATAGAAGTGGAAGCAAGAAAAGAGGGACACTTTTCACCTGCACATCTCCCAATGTGGTAATCTGTATCCATTGTACCTGGTGTGGCTTCCTCGACATTGGGGAAACCAAACAGAGGCTTGGGGACCGCTTTGCAGAACACCTCCGCTCGGTTCACAATAAACAACTGCGCCTCCCAGTCGCAAACCATTTTAACTCCCCCTCCCATTCCTCAGACAACATGTCCATCATGGGCCTCCTGCAGTGCCACAATGATGCCACCCAAAGATTGCAGGAACAGCAACTCGTATTCCACTTGGGAACCCCACAGCCCAATAGTATCAATGTGGACTTCACAAGCTTCAAAATCTCCCCTTGCCCCACTGCATCACAAAACCAGCCCAGTTCGTCCCCTCCCCCCAATGCATCCCAAAACCAGCCCAGCCTGTCTCCGCCTCCCTAACCCATTCTTCCTCTCACCCATCCCTTCCTCCCACCTCAAGCCACACCTCCATTTTCTCCCTACTAACCTCATACCGCCTCCTTGACCTGTCCGTCTTCCCTGGACTGACCTATCCCCTCCCTACCTATACTCTCCTCTCCACCTATCTTCTTTTCTCTCCATCTTCGGTCTCGCCTTTAGTATTCCAGAACCCTCTCCCCATCCCCCTCTCTGATGAAGGGTCTAGGCCTGAAAAGTCAGCTTTTGTGCTCCTGAGATACTGCTTGGCCTGCTGTGTTTATCCAGCTTCACACTTTGTTATCTTGGATTGTCCAGCATCTGCAGTTCCCATTATCACTGATACAATTTTAACCTCACCGCAAAGCCTCTTCCAGGGATGCCTAACCTGAAGAAGTTACCCTCCTCCCTCCAGACCAACTGCAGGGAATCTCTCTCCCACTGCCACTCTCTTGTAATCTCTTCAGCCTTGAAACTGCTCGACCATGTCCTGAAGCAAAACAGGTACCACAGTCACATCACCTTCCTCAGCACGTGCCTATAGAACCGGATCATCCCCAATAGACTACAGTCTATATTCAAGCCTTCCCAATTTGGCCCCAACCGTGACCACCTCTACACCCAGAACATTCAGACCCTTCAGAAGCGGTTCTCCCTGCGAGTCCTGAAACAGACACTCGCAGCCATGCGCCGGCATCTCCAGGCACTAGTATCCAACCTGCCCCAGCTCAGAGCCTCCCTCTCCCAGACCTGCAAAGGACCTCTCCTGTTTTTATTCCGCCGCAGGATGCACAGACTGAACACCCAGTTCTACTCAGATAATGGGAACTGCAGATGCTGGAGATTCCAAGATATTAAAATGTGAGGCTGGATGAACACAGCAGGCCAAGCAGCATCTCAGGAGCACAAAAGCTGACGTTTCGGGCCTAGACCCTTCATCAGAGAGGGGGATCGGGGGAGGGAACTGGAATAAATAGGGAGAGAGGGGGAGGCGGACCGAAGATGGAGAGTAAAGAAGATAGGTGGAGAGAGTGTAGGTGGGGATAGGTCAGTCCAGGGAAGACGGACAGGTCAAGGAGGTGGGATGAGGTTAGTAGGTAGCTGGGGGTGCGGCTTGGGGTGGGAGGAAGGGATGGGTGAGAGGAAGAACCGGTTAGGGAGGCAGAGACAGGTTGGACTGGTTTTGGGATGCAGTGGGTGGGGGGGAAGAGCTGGGCTGGTTGTGTGGTGCAGTGGGGGGAGGGGATGAACTGGGCTGGTTTAGGGATGCAGTAGGGGAAGGGGAGATTTTGAAACTGGTGAAGTCCACATTGATACCATATGGCTGCAGGGTTCCCAGGCGGAATATGAGTTGCTGTTCCTGCAACCTTCGGGTGGCATCATTGTGGCAGAGCAGGAGGCCCATGATGGACATGTCATCTAGAGAATGGGAGGGGGAGTGGAAATGGTTTGCGACTGGGAGGTGCAGTTGTTTGTTGCGAACTGAGTGGAGGTGTTCTGCAAAGCGGTCTCCAAGCCTCCGCTTGGTTTCCCCAATGTAGAGGAAGCCGCACCGGGTACAGTGGATGCAGTATACCACACTGGCAGATGTGCAGGTGAACCTCTGCTTAATGTGGAATGTCATCTTGGGGCCTGGGATGGGGGTGAGGGAGGAGGTGTGGGGACAAGTGTAGCATTTCCTGCGGTTGCAGGGGAAGGTGCCGGGTGTGGTGGGGTTGGAGGGCAGTGTGGAGCGAACAAGGGAGTCACGGAGAGAGTGGTCTCTCCGGAAAGCAGACAGGGGAGGGGATGGAAAAATGTCTTGGGTGGTGGGGTCGGATTGTAAATGGCGGAAGTGTCGGAGGATAATGCGTTGTATCCGGAGGTTGGTAGGGTGGTGTGTGAGAACGAGTGGGATCCTCTTGGGGCGGTTGTGGCGGGGGCGGGGTGTGAGGGATGTGTCGCGGGAAATGCGGGAGACGCGGTCAAGGGCATTCTCGATCACCGTGGGGGGAAGTTGCGGTCCTTAAAGAACTTGGACATCTGGGATGTGCGGGAGTGGAATGTCTTATCGTGGGAGCAGATGTGGCGGAGGCGGAGGAATTGGGAATAGGGGATGGAATTTTTGCAGGAGGGTGGGTGGGAGGAGGTGTATTCTAGGTAGCTGTGGGAGTCGGTGGGCTTGAAATGGACATCAGTTACAAGCTGGTTGCCTGAGATGGAGACTGAGAGGTCCAGGAAGGTGAGGGATGTGCTGGACATGGCCCAGGTGAACTGAAGGTTGGGGTGGAAGGTGTTGGTGAAGTGGATGAACTGTTCGAGCTCCTCTGGGGAGCAAGAGGCGGCGCCGATACAGTCATCAATGTACCGGAGGAAGAGGTGGGGTTTGGGGCCTGTGTAGGTGCGGAAGAGGGACTGTTCCACGTAACCTACAAAGGGGCAGGCATAGCTGGGGCCCATGCGGCTGCCCATGGCCACCCCCTTAGTCTGTAGGAAGTGGGAGGAGTCAAAAGAGAAGTTGTTGAGTGTGAGGACGAGTTCAGCTAGGCGGATGAGAGTGTCGGTGGAGGGGGCCTGGTCGGGCCTGCGGGACAGGAAGAAGCAGAGGGCCTTGAGGCCATCTCCATGTGGAATGCAGGTGTACAGGGACTGGACGTCCATGGTGAATATGAGGTGTTGGGGGCCAGCAGGATCCACAGACTGAACACCCAGTTCCACTCAGCTTTACTGGACACCAAAAATCGTAAGTACAACAAACTCACTGGCCCCTGCCACCCACAAGAGGATTCCTGCGCCTCCCAAATCCCGACTCTGTCCCTGCCCCTCCCCGACCATGCACCCGCTGCCATTGACCATGAGGACACGGCCGGAGACCCCACCGATGACGTCACATCCGCCTCCGCCGGCCACAGAACTTCCGGAACCGCTGCTGCAGTCACCACCTCCACGTCCAGGTACTGCAGCCCACACACCACCCTCACCTCAGCTGCTGCCGCCCACCCCGATCCTCCAACCGCCGACGCAACCCCGCCCACGGTCGACGCCGACGCAACCCCGTCCACGGTCGACGCCGACGGAACCCCGCCCACGGCCGGCGAAACCCCGCCCACGGCCGATGCCGGCGGAACCCCGCCCACGGCCAACGGAACCCCGCCCACGGCCAACGGAACCCCGCCCACGGCCAACGACCTCATCGCTCCGCCCACAACCTCCACAGCCTGCAACCCCAGAGGAGACAGCCACACTGAGCCCTGCCGCATCTTCACCATCCCCCCAGACCTCCCACTGACTGAGGACGAACGGTCAGTCCTAAGCAAGGGGCTCACCTTTGTCCCCCTACAACCACACATCAACGAATACCAGTCACGGTCGGACATAGAGCAGTTTTTCCGCCGTCTTCGCCTCCATGCCTACTTCTTCAACCGGGAACCCAACCCTCCTTCCACTGACCCCTTCACCCGCTTCCAACACAAGTCCTCCTCCTGGACACCACCCCCAGGCCTCCTACCCTCCCTCGACCTCTTCATCTCCAACTGCCGTCGAGACATTAACCGCCTCAACATCTCCACCCGTCTCACCCACTCCAACCTCTCCCCCGCAGAACGGGCAGCCCTCCGCTCCCTCCGCTCCAACCCCAACCTCACCATCAAACCCGCAGACAAGGGTGGCGCAGTGGTAGTATGGCGCACTGACCTCTACATCGCCAAGGCCAGACGCCAACTCTCCGACACCACCTCCTACCGCCTCCTCGATCATGACCCCACACCCGAGCACCAAACCATCATCTCCAACACCATTCACGACCTCATCACCTCAGGGGACCTCCCACCCACAGCCTCCAACCTCACTGTTCCCCAACCCCGCACGGCCCGTTTCTATCTCCTTCCCAAAATCCACAAACCTGCCTGCCCTGGTCGACCCATCGTCTCAGCCTGCTCCTGCCCCACCGAACTCATCTCCACCTATCTGGACTCCATTTTCTCCCCTTTGGCCCAGGAACTCCCCACCTACGTCCGTAACACCTCCCACGCCCTCCACCCCCTCCAGGACTTCCAATTCCCTGGCCCCCAACACCTCATATTCACCATGGACGTCCAGTCCCTGTACACCTGCATTCCGCATGGACATGGCCTCAAGGCCCTCCGCTTCTTCCTGTCCCGCAGGCCCGACCAGGCCCCCTCCACCGACACTCTCATCCGCCTAGCTGAACTCGTCCTCACACTCAACAACTTCTCTTTTGACTCCTCCCACTTCCTACAGACTAAGGGGGTGGCCATGGGCACCCGCATGGGCCCCAGCTATGCCTGCCTCTTTGTAGGTCACGTGGAACAGTCCCTCTTCCGCACCTACACAGGCCCCAAACCCCACCTCTTCCTCCAGTACATTGATGACTGTATCGGCGCCGCCTCTTGCCCCCCAGAGGAGCTCGAACAGTTCATCCACTTCACCAACACCTTCCACCCCAACCTTCAGTTCACCTGGGCCATGTCCAGCACATCCCTCACCTTCCTGGACCTCTCAGTCTCCATCTCAGGCAACCAGCTTGTAACTGATGTCCATTTCAAGCCCACCGACTCCCACAGCTACCTAGAATACACCTCCTCCCACCCACCCTCCTGCAAAAATTCCATCCCCTATTCCCAATTCCTCCGCCTCCGCCGCATCTGCTCCCACGATAAGACATTCCACTCCCGCACATCCCAGATGTCCAAGTTCTTTAAGGACCGCAACTTCCCCCCATGGTGATCGAGAACGCCCTTGACCGCGTCTCCCGCATTTCCCGCAACACATCCCTCACACCCCGCCCCCGCCACAACCGCCCTAAGAGGATCCCCCTCGTTCTCACACACCACCCTACCAACCTCCGGATACAACGCATTATCCTCCGACACTTCCGCCATTTACAATCCGACCCCACCACCCAAGACATTTTTCCATCCCCTCCCCTGTCTGCTTTCCGGAGAGACCACTCTCTCCGTGACTCCCTTGTTCGCTCCACACTGCCCTCCAACCCCACCACACCCGGCACCTTCCCCTGCAACCGCAGGAAATGCTACACTTGTCCCCACACCTCCTCCCTCACCCCCATCCCAGGCCCCAAGATGACATTCCACATTAAGCAGAGGTTCACCTGCACATCTGCCAATGTGGTATACTGCATCCACTGTACCCGGTGCGGCTTCCTCTACATTGGGGAAACCAAGCGGAGGCTTGGGGACCGCTTTGCAGAACACCTCCGCTCAGTTCGCAACAAACAACTGCACCTCCCAGTCGCAAACCATTTCCACTCCCCCTCCCATTCTCTAGATGACATGTCCATCATGGGCCTCCTGCACTGCCACAATGATGCCACCCGAAGGTTGCAGGAACAGCAACTCATATTCCGCCTGGGAACCCTGCAGCCATATGGTATCAATGTGGACTTCACCAGTTTCAAAATCTCCCCTTCCCCTACTGCATCCTTAAACCAGCCCAGTTCATCCCCTCCCCCCACTGCACCACACAACCAGCCCAGCTCTTCCCCCCCACCCACTGCATCCCAAAACCAGTCCAACCTGTCTCTGCCTCCCTAACCGGTTCTTCCTCTCACCCATCCCTTCCTCCCACCCAAAGCCGCACCCCCATCTACCTACTAACCTCATCCCACCTCCTTGACCTGTCCGTCTTCCCTGGACTGACCTATCCCCTCCCTACCTCCCCACCTATCTTCTTTACTCTCCATCTTCGTCCGCCTCCCCCTCTCTCCCTATTTATTCCATTTCCCTCCCCCCATCCCCCTCTCTGATAAAGGGTCTAGGCCCGAAACGTCAGCTTTTGTGCTCCTGAGATGCTGCTTGGCCTGCTGTGTTCATCCAGCCTCACATTTTATTACCCAGTTCTACTCAGCTTTACTGGACTCCAAAAATCATAAGTACAACAAACTCACCGGCTCCTGCCACCTTAAAAAGGATTCCTGCACCTCCCAAATCCCGAGCCTGCCCCTGCACCTCCTCCACCATGCACCCGCCACCTTTGACCATGAGGACACGGCCGGTGAACGCACCAATGACGTCACATCCGCCACTGCCAGACACACCGCTTCCGGGACCGCGAACGCAACCGCTGCTGCAGTCACCGCCTCCGCTTCCAGAACTAACACCACACACATCACCCTCACCGCTGTTGCTGCCGCCCGCCCCGCTCCTCCCACCGGCGACAGAACGCCGCCCACTGCCGACAGAACGCCGCCCACAGCCGACGACCTCATCGCTCCGCCCACAACCTCCACAGCCAGCAAGCGCAGAGAAGACAGCCACACTGAGCCCTGCCGAATCTTCACCATCCTCCCGGACATCCCACTGACTGAGGACGAACGGCCAGTCCTAAGCAAGGGGCTCACCTTTGTCCCCCTCCACCCACACATCAACGAATACCAGTCACATTTGGACATCAAGCAGTTTTTCCTCCGCCTTCACCTCCACGCTTACGACTTTAACCGGGAGCCTCACCCTTCCTCCACTGTCCCCTTCACCCGCCTTCAACACAAGTCCTCTTCCTGGACACCACCCCCAGGCCTCCTCCCCTCCCTTGACCTCTTCATCTTCAACTGCCGTCGAGACATTAACCGCCTCAACCTCTCCACCCCTCTCACCCACTCCAACCTCTCCCCCTGCAGAATGGGCAGCCCTCCCCTCCCTCCGCTCCAACCCCAACCTCACCATCAAACCCACGGACAAGGGAGGTGCAGTGGTAGTACGGCGCACTGACCTCTACATCGCCGAGGCCAAACGCCAACTCTCTGACACCACCTCCTACCGTCCCCTTGATCATGATCCCACCCCCGAGCACCAAACCATCATCTCCAATACCATCCATGGCCTCATCACCTCAGGGGACCTCCCACCTACAGCCTCTCACCTGATTGTTCCCAAACCCCGCACAGCCCGTTTCTATCACCTTCCCAAAATCCACAAACCTGACTGCCCTGGTTGACCTATTGTCTCAGCCTGTTCCTGCCCCACCGAACTCATCTCCACCTATCTGAACTCCATTTTCTCCCCTTTGGTCCAGGAACTCCCTACCTACGTCTGTGACACCACCACGTCCTCCACATCCTCCAGGACTTCCAATTCCCTGGCCCCCATGGACGTCCAGTCCCTATATACCTGTATTCCTCATGCAGATGGCCTCAAGGCCCTCCGCTTCTTCCTGTCCCGCAGGCCCAACCAATCCCCCTCCACCGACACCCTCATCCGCCTGGCTGAATTCGTCCTCACCCTCAACAACTTCTC